>NW_027185809.1:35612364-35677574 GCF_028583685.1 Petaurus breviceps papuanus
GGGGGCGTCGCGTCTGGTTCCTGCCTCCCGGTCCTCCCTTCCCAGCTTCCTCTCCTTGCCACTTTGCCAGGGCATCGGGGGAGTCCAGAGCTGTCCTCAGCAAGAGCTGGTGTGTTTATTTAGATCTGAAAATAAAGAAATCCTGGAACGAGCCTTACGGAATGGGGAGGGGGGACGCTGAGGGAGGAACAGGGAGAAAAGGGAAGCACTAGACAATAACACTATTCAGACGCTTGGTTGAGTATAAAACATACACAAGGAGAGGGGCCAGTGGGGAGGGGAGGAAGGCTAGCGAGATGGGGAGGGGGCGGAAAAGACAACAGTGGGGTCGGCTTTTGAAGAGAAGAAAGGTGGAGGGGTATAGGATGGGTGGCAGTCGATCCACGTGCCTTCTGGGTCTGAACCCCGAAACACTACCGGGAGCTTGGGGAGGAGAGAGAGGTGGCGAAGATGCAAGGACTCCCCCAAACAACCCTGGAGCTAAATAAGCTCGGGGCACAACTTCACTGGGCAAGGGATTTCCTGGGTCACTGTGTCAGAGGCCCTACTCCTCCAAGGTTTTCAATCTTGGGCGGAGAGAGTGGCCTCAAACTGGGAAGTCCAGGGGCTCTTCTCCTTGCGTGCTCTCCATCCCCTTTTTGCTTAAAAATCTCGAAGCAGCAGCAAACTAGTGCTGCGATCCAGGTAGGTGCATTAAATATTCATATAGCCCCAACTGATAGGGTGACTTGGAAACGGGGAATCTGCTCCTAGATAACTTGCGCGGTTTCTACTCACGAAAGCCCCAGGGGCAGCAAAAAGGCACCAGTTATTTTGGCCAGACTCTGGCTACCATAAAGTGACGTCAGGAACTTAACGGGATGGGGGGGGGGGAGGAGATGGAGCTGAGAATTAGGATCTCCATTATTTTAAATTAACACCATGCAAATTAGATACAAAGAGGGGGTCTAATCACCTACTATTTTTGAGTCGTTAACCACACTGCGATGGCTGGCTGGCTCTAGGCAAAACAGTGAAGCAATAATTTCACATTTATATTGTGCATTAACGTTTGCAAAGAGCATCCCTTTCGAACCTAGCACCACCCCGCATATTCTTCCCTCGGGCGGAGTGTTCTGAAGAATTTGTTCACACCGAAGTGTTAGGGACTTTTGGTGTTACATTCCACTATATTTTTACATTTTAAAAGGGGACCCCTGGGTAAAGAAGATACTTAGCAAAGGAATGAATCCTAATGGTGGAATTTCAGGGACGGGAGGTGGGAGAGGAGGGCGCTTTTGGGGGAGAGGAGCACCAGTCCCGCGCTGCAAGTCTCCGGCCACCTCTGCCCAACCCTTTCTTTAACTTGAATTTACCAGCTGGTTGTGAATGACAAGAGAAAATAAGTCTCAGGTAGAGCTAGAAATTGTGAGAAGTAATGATTGATGAGAATGGGAAGGAAAATTGGCTTCCTGCTTCCATTCCAGCCCAGATAGTTACCTAATCCCACCATCCATTCTTCCTTGCAGATTTCCCACTTTAAATTTAAGACCAGAAACACAGGCTTAAAGTGGCTTTTGTGCAACTGGAATATTTGCCCAAGAGTTGGAGATCTTGAACCTGTCCATCACCTTTTGCAGTCCCTATTATGGTCTTGGGCATGTTCTCTAGACCCTCACATCCCGCCACCCTTTTAGCAATGAGGTTACCTTCTGAATTTTTTTCCAGTTCTAAATCCTGGGAGCCAAGGATCTTTATTTGGTGATCTTTAGATGGCCCGACTTGATCTGGAGATTTGGGATTGGGTAATCTGTCTCTAGATGTACTTCTCTTTCCTACTAAATCCCCTAGCAAAAAGAGCAGCAGACTAGTTCTGTGATCTATTTTATGTTTATTTCTTGATTATATTTGGAGAAATCTTTAATGACCTTTGTGGTCCTCTGTTTCCTTATAAGGTAAATAGACATCATTTTACCTGTTCTAGCCACCTTCAAGAGCAAAAGATATAATAAATGTCGGCGAAAGCACTTTGCAAAGTTTAAAGCATTATACAAACGCAAGGTGTTCATTATCTTCTCAGTTCCAGAAATTGCTAGGTAAAATTGTTGCGAAAAAGTGTTCCGTAGACACTAAAAGGGGAATGGCACTTTTCAAAAACACATTCTTAGGGTTAAGCACCTGCAGAAAGAGTACTTCCCTCCTAGAGACACTGATGGCTACAGGTTTGTGGAAGGGCAACCAGGGAGTTTAGTATTTGGAGGCTAACCGAACACCTTTTGTGGGCTTGCTCTATTGCGGGCAAATAAGAAAGCCCTGTCCCTTAACCCCAGGGCTACTCCCATAACCTCGGGATTTAGAGAGAGAAAATGCCGAAATTACAAGACCTGAGACTTGTCTTTTTTTCTCTAATTTTATATGCCCCCAGATTGAGTGAGACTTTTTATTTTTCACAACCCTCCTGGAAATGAATTTAAGGACTGATGAGTTTGCTTGGGGTTGCTTCCTTTTGCTTTGGTCAATTTAAAGATGAATAGTCAGCAACCTCTTCTTTAAAAACAGAACTGACAGGAAATGTCAAAACAGTGAGTGGCAGAGAATAAGGATGTAATTATGTTTTATGTTTATCACTCTCGATTTAAACAAATTCAGCAGAGACCACTTCAGAATTTTTTGGGCCCAGGGCAGTAAAGAGGTCCTTGGGGTCAGAGGGTGAGTGAGTGGATCAAGAAATGAGGGAGGGTAGTGTTTGGGATTTGGGAAGAAGAGTTTATGCTTCCCCCCACCCCTTTTTCCCATCCCTCCTCAGCTATTAGGCAAGGTTCTCTCTTTTATTTCATTTTATTTTTAATTCCTTTTGTATATGGTAGTATGAATATAATGTTATCCTTTTATTCTGTGGCATTGCAATCTCCTTAGTGACATTTTCCAGCCTGTCACTCTGCACATATATTTTTTTATTACCAGTTCTCTCCCCCTCCCACTTTTTCATATTACTGGTTTTCTGCCTCGTTGCCCACACAATAACCTTCAATAATGCAAAATCCAACTTCCTTGCCTAACAAGTTCTGTTACTGGCTGCCTACATCTACCACCACAGAACAGTTCCCATCTTTTTATTTTTTTTCCTCTTTACTTTCTACAAAGCTCTGGTTTTTTCCCTTATGTCCCACAGAACTTCTACCTTCATTCCATTCTGATACTTTCAAGGCTACCTGGGTCCTCTTTCTGCTGAGCAGACTCTTTGTGGATCTTGACTCATTTCATAGATGTTATAGAGAAAGAATTTTAGATTTCAGGACCTTCAAAATGAGCCAGGCCTCCCCATTCTGTATTGGGCATCCAGTCTGTTGAGCTCCACTTCTTGTGAGCTGGAAACTTAACAGGTGTATTTGAGGTGGCTCCGCACCCCCATACCCTTTTCAAAACTGATAATGTTCATCAAAAGTCCAGAACAAAGTGAACATGATACTTTAGATTCCACCATTATGAATGGAAAAGTGTAATACATTTGGAGTGAAAAAAAAATCAAGTTTAAAAACCCAATAATTCTTGTTATTTGACAATACTAATATATATAATTACATATGAAATTATTTATATATAATATTTACTATAATATGAGTTTCTTTTTCCCAGGTTTCCCTTTTGGTGAGACTGAGAAGAGAATTGAATGTTGCATTAATACTCATCCCTTCTTCCCCCTCCCCCATCTTTCTCTACCAAACCTCCTATCTGATGACTTAATAGTATTGACTGGCTTTTAATTCTGATTAACACTCTTAACCGTCAGGAGGGAGATTCTGGAAGGACACACACAGACTGTACTGTCCAACCAATACATAGACATTTGGGGAATTTTCTTTCCCTCCCTTTTTCCCCACCTCTTTGAAATGACATTAAGTTGGGCAGGGACTAGGAGAGGAAAGGTAAAGACAGAAGGGAGGAGGGGGTGGAGGAAGGGAATAAGAACAACAAAAATCAATTTACTTTATTTTCTAAGGCAGCTAGTAAAATTCCTAAGGGAGATCAAATGCCAAAATTGCCTGTCTTGGTATATTTCAAACCAGATTGCATGGGTGAATCATGTCAGGGTTTCAAGCTGTACCCTAGAGAGACTGGGAGTCTTGAAGAAGAGCACAAAATATCTTTGAGGTTGGGAGGTTACTCTTCAGAAAGGCAGGAGGGTGTGTATGCTTGCTCCAAGGAGCATTTTCCCCTCCAATTCATTGTAAGACATACTGGAGGCTGGGGGGGCGGGGGAAGGGAAGGAAGGAATAGAGAAAACTTGAATTGGCAAAGGAAAAAAAAACAAAACAGGAAAGCAGCTATAAAACATGGTCCCCAAAGGAAAGGTGCAAAATCCATTTGAGCCAGAGATAGAGATATCTCCACCCTGGGTTTTTTTTTTTTCCTAATTTGCTTTACAACTCTGCAGACATCAGGTTAGCAAAAGGTAATAAATAGTCTTTGCACAGTGGGATCCAGACTAGTGAAAACAGTTTACTGAAATTAATGGGCCTGGCTTGAACCAAAACCTCCACTTTGGAATTAATGCCAGACATAGTTTTCCTGAACTCTATCCAACTGCCTGAGCGACAGACAATTTTCATTCTATTTGTACTAAAGGCTTATGACTAGTACTGGAAAATAAAGCCTAGGCCTTGATCTCTCTGTACATTAAAAACATTTTTAATTATATATTTTAAAAATTAAGAACAGTGAGAGTACTGTGCCAAATCATGGATTCTGCCAGCAGAAGTCCTAGTGTTCTGGGCAATATGTGGTTGTCAGAAATTCTCATGAAAACTCTCCGTTTAAAAGCCAGCCTTCCTTCTCCTCCACCTCCACTCCCCACTTCCTTTTCTACAGCATTCACCCAGGGATTGGTCTCAGAGATTCTCCCCATCTCAGCAAAACACTCGAGAGGGAGGGACAAGGGGAGAAAGGCTAGCCATCTCTAAGACACTGTCCACTTGTCTCAGGAAAGCACTTGGTGATTCGTTTTGATGAATGATGCCTGAATGATACTGTAAACAGAACCAATGCTGGTCTTTTCTTTTTGCCGCCTTTACCCCTACCCATTTTCTGTCCTTAATGTCCTTGCTGCAGGGCTATCTGCAGATCTAGGCAGCTGTTTCTGTAGGATACAAACACACACACACACACACACACACACACCCCACCACCATCAACATTTTACAGGTACAGGGCATCTACTGTGCCGCCTTCAGCTAACCAGTTAACCTGAAACTGCTTTTCCTTTTCCTTTTCTCCCCCTTCTCCCTGGATTATTAATAAAAACAGAATCCCAGGCAGCCGGCTGTGTTTTTGCTTTCACTGTACAATCTGCACTTGTGACACAGGACATGTGGAAAATTTTGAGTGCACTGCAGTGAATAGTATGGGGAGGGAAAAAGGAGAAGGAGCGTGAGGGGAGGGAGGAGTAGGGGGGAGTGTGGAGGGAAAAGGGGGGAGGGAGTTACTTTTTAGCTTCCGCTAAGTCCTTGGCAGCTTGCCAGCCCTGAAGGATTGTGGGAACTGAACGCCTCCCAAGTACAAACTGCCAGTTTTAAGCAGCCCTGACAGTCCTGCTCCTTCCAAACTTGGCAGCAGTTCAAAGTGCTCTTTCATTTGAAATTCTGGAAGCCTGCCATGTGCAATGCAGATTTGCGGTGCCTGCTCTCATAAGGAACTGATAAATGCCGTACAGTTGCCATGGGGACAGGAGGCTATCAGAATGGCCCTGTGATCTACAGCCTCTCAGCTCTGCAGGGTTTCTCTCTCTCTCTCTCTCTCTCTCTCTCTCTCTCTCTCTCTCTCTCTCTCCCTCTATGGCTTTCTCTATCTCCCTCTCGTTCTATCTCTGTTTCTATTTCTCATGCTCACATGTACACACACACACACACACACACACACACACACACACATCTTCCCCCTCCCCTCTTTCTGTGAGATGGTGAAATAAATGTTCTGGAAAAGCTTAACCCTTCCCAGCTATAGTTAGGATGATTCAGCCAGACAAAGCTGGAATGGGATGGAAAGAAGGTGGTTTTGAAGTTTGAACAGAGCTTTAACCCTGCCTGTCAGTCACCCCTTTGGCCTTTTTCCGTGCCTGGGAGGGGAGCCTCTTCTCCATTCTTTCCTCTCCCTCCCCTCCCCTTCCTCCCCTTAGTCCTTCCTTCACCCTGGCTCTGGGGCTTATACAAAGCTGTGTTTTTCATAGAGCATTTCAGCAAAAGAGAAAAACCCCAAGAGCCGGCTTGGAGTCATTAAAACCCGGATGTAAACATAACAGCCCCACATTCTGCACAGTTTGAGTGTATTTTATCTTTTTTAAACAATATTTAGCTGGCAACCTCCCCCAGCATGTATGCCAGATATTTTAGCCAGCAGCTGACGTCATTCAGCATCCATCTTACTGTGCTGTTGTTGTCTTTCCCACATTTCCCCTGCTCTGGGGCTAGGGACTGTGATTCTGCCCCAAACTGGGGTTCTTTCTGAATCTATCTCTCTACAGAAGTATACATCAAATCCCTTCAAAACCAGGGCCATTCCTGAACAGGACGTTCCCAGGGCAGCAGTGTCAATTACCTCCTGCTCCATAGCACTGATTCAGGACCTCACACTGGGAAAGCAGAGGTGAAATAAGATTGTTCTTAGACTATTTCAGCTTGATCAGTCAGTGTGAGTATGGGTATGTGTGTGTGTGTGAAAATCTAGATCATAAGCAACACATTTTGCACACATCTAGTCCAATCTAATATACCAACACAGAATAACATCAGTCATTGGATATATGGTGAGATCTGTGCTGCCAGCTTGATGGGTGGCCTTTCCTAATGGGGTATGGAGAGGAGAGAAGGAGAATTTCTATTCCTTGGAAACCAAAAAGGGTTGGTGATTTATTTGTGTTGAGGCAAGAATGGGGAGAAAAATATCCCCTCTACTGAGCTTACTGTTTCCTGGACTTAAATGTTCTTTAACATACCAGAGAAGGAATGCATTTTCCATTTGTATTTTTCTGTGGTTTTCGATATTATCTGCTAAATATATTGCTCCACACTGTTTACTTTGGGGCTTCAGCCTGCAGACCTTGGTCTACTCTCAACACCTAAGGCTATTTCACAAAAAGATTATGTGTATGTACTTTAAAGATTTTAGACTTGTTTGAGAACATGGGAGTACAGGGAATTTCTTCTATTTGGAGCTGTCATTTTTAGTAGCTTGGTCCCCCAGATAATGAGGGCTCCAGAACCCATTTGTCCAGATTTCTGGAGCACTTTCCACATGGTAAAAAGTCAGGACAATACTTCCACAAACCATCATGCACTGCATCATGTTGTAGCCAAAGTACATATTTCTTTAAGGGGGAAAAAGGAACTGTTTGTGAGGCTTCACTATCATTTTTAACTGGAATTTCTTTACCTGCCTTTCTCTGGATTCCTGTCTCCAGCTGTCATGGCAATTTGGGGTTGCTCTGCAAATTCTGTTTTTCTCCTTGGAATTTCCTGATTCCTCAGTAACCCCTTCCAAATAAATAAATAAATACCATCTGCCTTCCATCCTTCCAGTAGGCTGAAGGATTTGATCCATCAGTACCTAAACTCTGCTACTGGGTACATGAGGGTTATCTGGGAAAAGGGGGGAAATGGGGAGATGCTTTGGGAGTAGAAGGGCTAATGATTTAAATTTCTCTTTCTGGGTGAAATAGAAGGGGAGGGGCTATCAGGCAAATCTTAGAAAATACCAATTATTTTATCCGGTAATTCAGAAAGGTCCATTCCACCCAAACCTGAAACCTTCCTGGCTAAACTAGGCCTTTTGGGGGGCGGGGGAAGGGCAGAAAAAGGAAGGTTCTTCACTGCTGCTAAGCTTTTGATAGCAGAAAGTATATTTAGCATTGGTTGTTTCTTTTCCCAAGATGACAGGCGAGTATCTTTATTGAGCACCAGGGAGACAGAGCTTTAAACACTACCTGACTGTATGCTCTGAGTAGGAGGCTATATTTTTATCAAGGGTTTCTGGTGACAATTTTCAGCTGGAAGAACAAAGCAAACCATGACATGCACATATCACCAGAAACCAGAGATAAAGAGCACAGCAGCACAGGACAGCCTGGATGTATTTTTATATTTTAATGCTTGGGGTAACTGTAAGCAGTCAACTCCTCCCTATGCTTCCTCTAACCTCCCTCCCCACCCCACCCCCCTCTGCAGCCAACTTTCACATTTCAATCCCTAACCTTTCCCTTCCTCGAATGTCCTTGGCTGTATTTGTTTCTAGGTCGACCTGGCAAAAAAAAAAAGAAAAAAATGCTTCCTTTGCCTCCCTCTCCCGAGCCAGGCAGGGAAATCTGGAGATTCACAAGTAGCTATTTCAGTGTGATTGAGTGACCATCAAATCTGTGGCAGGCATAGTAATTCCAGACAACCTTGACATTCTCTTTTTTTATACTATTGCAACAGGCCTGATAACATCAGAAGAAGCCATGGCATGGCCCGTTTGTGCCCAAGGCCTGAAAAGCCTGTTATTCTTCCAGGTTTCCCAGAAATCTATGATTAGGAAGGTCTGTTGTTAGGTCAGAGAGATGGGGGTGGAGCGGACAACAAAAAAATTTTGTTTGTTTCTTAGCATGTGACCCAGAATGTTGTTTTTGTTTTTTTTTAAGCTAATTTTAACCCCACTAAAGTGCTTCTGGGAAAGGAAAAAAAAAAGGCAACAACTTGCATCTGGAGGGAGAGTAACTGTGGGCTGGATAAAAAGCTTTTTCAGCCTTGTGTTTCTTCCTGTTTCAGTTTCCAAACTTGCATTATCAGTAACCTGAAAAAATGATGAGTTTCACCAAATTCCTGGATGTTGTGCAGAACAACAATGAGTCTATTTTAGGTTTTATGTGTCTTGCTCACTCCCTGGAGGCCATTGTTTTGGATAATGTGAATGCTTTGGATTTCTAGTGCTGGCTTTCCCAGATCTCCAAGCACCTAAGGCACCCTAATAATAGTGGCCTGATTATAGCCCTGGGAAGGAGCCTGAGGATATCAGTGGAGATTCAGAAGCTAACTATCCTTACCTTGCCACCAAGTAATGAAAGTGCTCTGGGTCTGATGGGAAGATGAGAAGACTACAGTTGACAAAGCGGTGATGTCTGTAACATTTTATTATTGGGGGTAGGGAGAGGGAGGAAAGAGGGTTACAGTGCTGTGATATTTGTACCCTGTGAACATTTGGAGAGTTAGAATATTCTTGGCACAGTGGGCAAAGCATGGGATCTGGATCGTTGGCCATGGGTTCAAATTCCAGCCCTGCTACTTAACTTTCCCTGAATGACTCTGGACAATCAATCAATCGATAATGATTTATTAATAAATTACTATGTCACTGAAGCTATTTTAGGGGCTGGGGATGTAAAGACAAAAGTGAAATTGTCCCTGGCTACAAGGAGAAAGCAGATATGTACACAAGTTTATACAAAGTCATTATAAGGTAGTCAAGAAGGGGAAGGGAGATACTAACTAAGGGGATGAGCAAAGATCTTTTGAAAGAAGGAGCTAATTGAGACAAGCTTTAAAAGAAACTAAGTAGTCTAAGAGATGGTGGTGATAAGGACCAAACCATGGAGAGGGAGGTGAAAAGGGAAAAAGAGAGTCAGGCTGGCTGGATCTTGTCCTGGAAGAAGAATCTTGTAAAAACAGGTTGGGGCCATATTGTGTAGGGAAAGTAATTTAATTTCTTTGGGACTCAGTTTCCTTCTCTGTAAAAGGAGGATGTTGGAATAGATGATTCTAAAGTTTCGTTGCTCCAATTCTGTTATCCCCTAACCAGTGGTGGGCCTTTCTTATTCACAGCCACATTTTTATGTATATGCTTCTAGCAGGGCCCAAGAGTCGGGACATCATGGTGAATAGGGTACCAGACTTGGTGTCAGTTTGACCCGAGTTTAAATCCTTCTCATGACACATTAGTGATTTGACCTGGAGGTTATCTCTCCTGAGTCCCAGTTTAATCATCCATAAAATGGGGGAGAGGGCATAATTATGTCTCCTTCACAGAGTTGGAGAAAATGTAGGAAAAAATCACTATGAAAGCTTTAATATCATCAAAGGTCTGGGACCCCTTTAATCATTTTCTCACCCTGGACTCAGAATTTTTAAAGATCTGACCTACTCTCTCTGCCTTCTTCTCAATCCTACTCCCTTGCTCCCTCAATAAAGTACACCCTCCATAATCACCGTATGTATGTTCCTAGGTTTTTAAAGCTAGAAGGGACCTTAGTTGTAATTTAATCCAATTCCTTTGTTTTGTAGCTGAGAAAACTGAGGTCTTCAAAGGGTATGAGACAGCCAAAACCACACAGTCAAATGAACTGGGACCATACTTGCTGACTCCCAGAACAATTTTTTCTTTACCCTATCATGGCTCTCATTCTCCTATCATAGCCAATTGTCATTGCTGAGCCTGCCAACCAGTGATTACCAGCTGAGGGTTGTATGGTCTTAATGTAACTGGTCCATATCAAGAGGAATTATTAAGCTGTATGGTCAGGGACATGGTCCATTAGGCTAAATTGATCACTGTTAAGCCAGGTAACCCAAGAGGAGTGAATGGGGCTGGTCTGAGGGTCCTGGGTCTGGAAAGACTAAAAAAGGGAGCATCAGGGACTCTAGCCTGAGGGTGAATACAGTAGAATTCTGGGAGATTGGCTTAGTCACCAGGAGAAGCCTGTGGAAGAAGTTGTTTTGACAGCTCTGTGTGGGCTTTCACTGCCTTTTAAATTCCCTGCTCAGCCCTTCCTTACCTGTTAACTCCTTGGAGGTTTTCAAGGATATTCACTAGTCTCTCACCAGGTACCTTTACTTTCTTTTTATTCCTGCAGAGCACCATGTCTTGACAGACTGGAAGGCTTAGAAAGAAATTGGAATTCCCTAAGTGACTCAGGACCTAGATCTTCAGTCTCCTCTAAAGATAGGACACAGTCCCTGGTCATAGGTATTCTAACTCTAAGAACTGTAGCAAGGTATTAGCAAAAATTTGAATTACATTCTGTTTGAGGCAACTGGGTGGAATAATGTATCCCGGAATCAGGAAGACCTGAGTTCAAAATCTGGCCTCTGACACTAAGCTGTGTGATCCTGTCTCAGTTTCTTCATCTGTGAAATGGGAATAATAATAGTATCTACCTCCCAGAATTGTTGTGAGGATCAAATGGGTTAATAATTGTAAAGTACTTAGCGAAGTGCCTGGAACAAAGCAGGTGCTAAAGAAATGTGAACCATTATTATTATTGTTTATATGTAAATCACAAAAATAAATAATTTTCTTGTTTTTAATAAGATGTTCTGCTTTCATTATAGTGATGTGTGCCTGTAAATAAGCAAAAGCATTTTTAAATGTCATTGGCCTTGTATCTTACAGCAAGGCCAATTTCTATCAACATTTTTGCCTCTAATCAATCCATAAAAGTATTTCATGAGTTGAAAAGCAGTTGTCTTTTTATAAAAGACATGTCAAGATGAGCACTCATTATTGGCGAATTTATTCACTGTTGGTTCCCATTTCTACCTACAGTGATTCAGATCAAGGGTTCCCAATTTGAGGCAAATGTACCCTAAAGGGACCAAGAGATGTGTCAAAGGAAGCATTTGGTAAATAATCATAATATTCTATCGAATTTCCTGTATGAATATGGCAAACTCTAGACTTTTATTATCTTTCATACCAAATAGGAGGCATTGGGAAGACTGCTGAAAGCCAAGGAGTGTGGGAACTGAAAATGGCTTGGAAACACTACAGTCAAGGCACCCTGGAGGAATGCTGTGATTGGAGAAAGGAAGATTCCAACTCTGTTTCTGACACTCCCTAAGCTGTGTGACGCTGGGCATGGTGGGAAGTAGTTTACTGCCAGATGAAATCACAGTTCCTTCACTTGAATACCATAGAACTTAGCCTTTCTTTCACCTTTTAAGCTAAAGGTTCCACAACAACAACAGATTTTTATATGACACTTTGAAGGTTGGCAAGGCACTTACTCCATCAATAGAAATGACTGGAATACAGCTGCTTCTGGGATAGAACTGACTAGTAAAAACATCACTCTTTACATGGTAAGAGTGATGGAAGTTAAGGGAAAGGTTTTTGTTGTTGTTGTTGTTTTTCTTTTAAAATCCCTGCTCTATGGGCTTTGGAACGGGTAGGATCTTTGGTATGAAAGAGATCCAGATTTGGGGAGGGAAAAGGAGGGAAAGAAGGGTGAGTACCTTGTCCTCTGGGTGGGTTTCAATAAACAGCTCTGAGGAGACTGAATATAATTTAGCTGCTTTTTTTTTTTTTTAAAAGGACAAATGTTTAAATTGACCTGGAAAACCCTCACTTTTTCCCCTTCTCTACAATCCACGCCTGTGCTCCTGAACATAAATCAACAAGAGCTTTTACCCAAGTTCTTTCTTTTATTATTATTATCTTTGGTTCAGGAAACTCTTGGAAAGTTTCCCAGACTGTGTCTATAGAATGTTTCCAGGGAAAATGCATAAGGAGACTCTGTGTTTTGAGTTCCATTGAAGGGGCCTGAGCATGTTTTTCAGCACACTGGGGCTGGGGCAGAGCCAGGAACTGTGCAAGAGGCCAGGAAGGGGGGGGGGGCAGGAAACAGTGCCTAGGAGAGCTTTTACCATCCAAAAGCTATTTGAAACAAAGGTGTGGTTTAGCAGGCCTGCATGCTCTTGACCTCTTCCAGTTTCTTATTATTGCAGCTGGTATGATGTAAGGCTGAGTACAGAGGAGCTGAGGTGTCTTAGACTCCAGGAGAAATGCTGAGAACAGCTGTTTGACTGTAAACAGTAACAAGGATTTGAACTTCATTTGCAAACTGGGAGCGTTCATAGTTTTTGCATAAATAATTCCTCAGGAATTTGATCTGGAAGTGCTAGGAAACACTGAACTGAGCAGGAGCATCACTTTAGAGGGACAAATGTTCTTGGGTAGCAAGGGCAAAGGTCTGTTTTAGCTTGACCTACCACCCCCCACCCCCCCCCAGGCCCAGCTCACAGTAAGGTACTAAAGCCTATAGATCAAGGAATGGACAAGCCAGCATATAAAGATAAGGCTAGGGATAGATGTAGGGGTATAGGTATAAACGCAAAGCACACACAAAGACATCCACATCAAGAAATAAACGAACATACATGCATAGCACAAACCACAGAGAGATTCATGGGAATGCCCACTTCTATACCCAGCTCTCTAATATAAAGGCAGAGAGCTTTGCCAGCCTCACAGAGGCTCAGCTCCCCACCCTCTCCTAACAATACAGAGAAATCCAGGCAGGCTCTCATAAAAATGGTCACAGAATGACTGCATCAGTCGCTGGTGCAGCGGCAGACTCTGCAATTTTGCCAAGTTGCTGAGCTGGGGCACCCACCCCAGTCTCTAACAGAGAGAAGGCTTTCCCCTGGAATCTTCTGCTGAGGCTGTAGCTCCTGTGATTCAGGGGTTGTTGTGGAGAGCAGGAAACAAGGAAGGAGTCCAAGGAGTGAGAAGGGACCTCATGAAGTAGTGGAAGTGAGGGGGAACTACTCCCTGGCCTCTTGGCCTCATAAATGTGCATGTGAGTTAATGTTAGCACTTGTCAGAGTTCCTACAGAAAATTAATTCGATTTCCATTTCGACTGTGAAAGCTTTCTATGATTCTTTCCCAGAACCTGCAGATCTATGTTAGATTAGAAGATCAAAAAATCTCTGAGGTCCCTATTCTATCCAGGGTTGACCATCAGGGTAACCAGTGTTGGTGCCAAAGGATGGGGGTCGATCTTCATCTTCTTCCTCTTGGCAGAGAGGTGCCAAGTTATGGCTGCAGAATGTTTCATGTGCAGACAGCCTGACTCTGGGGATTGGTTGTTTCAGCTTTGTCCTAAGTGAAGAGTCCATGAAGGTGGGGGATGTTAGGAAATGATTGTGGCACAAAAACAAACAACATCAATAAAATATTTTTAAAAATCACACTTGAGGGACATTGGGAGGAGGGATAATGTTAGAAATGAGGCTTAGCAGTGTGTCCCTTTCGGAATGCATGTATCTTCCTCTCCCTAGATCAGCTTTGGCACCTCTACCCCCTTCTCAGAACTCACTGTCACCACCACGCCAATTCAATAAATATTTATTAAGGATGTGTTATGTGAAAAGCACCGTGCCAAGGACTGGAAATATAAAAATAAAAAAATTGGTATATCAATGAGTTTGCCATATGATGAGGTATGTAGGGGGAAGGGGGATATTCTCTCTCTCTCTCTTCCCATATATATATATATTATAAGTATGTGTATATATATGTATATGTGTATATATAATATATACACACAGGCATGATATGAGGTAGAATGTGTGAGGGCAAAGGAGACAGACAAAAGGCTATAAGAAAATATGAAGGAGAGATCACATCAGTTAGGGAGAGAGATAAGAGAAGACTACTGGAAAAGGTGACACGATGTGGGGACCACTTGGGAGGAGTGTGTTACAGACACCTTAGGGTGGTAGAATAATAAAAGTTGAGATCAGGGAAGAGGTTCCGTTTTTCTGGAAGTTAGAATACTTGAAGGGGGATAACATGAAATAAGATTGGAAAGGAAGGTGTGAGGAAGATTGTAGAGAGCTTTATCCTTGAGATTCTGAGCATGGGCATAACATAGTCAGATAAGTGCATTAAAAAGATTATTTTTGCAGATGTGTGGAGGGTGGGTTGGAGAGAGGAGGAGTCTGGAGGCAGGGAGATCAACTAAATATTGATTCATAGTATCATTGGGCATAATTGTCTATTTGTCTATTTATATTGTCTATATTACATTGTCCGATTGTCTGTTCGCAGAACTGTGAATTACATTCACAGCTCTGAGCCCCCACTGATGTATCTCCATATATCAAACTAACACAACATGTAGATTTAAAACACACACATGTCTTTCAAAGCACTCACCCTACTTGCTCTTTTACTTTTCAATATCTTTAACAGAATAACAGAAGGACACATTGGCTCACTTACAAAATGATGCTAGGAAAACTCACTGCAGCAGCAGACCTTGAAGTACTGGCTTCTTGCCACAGCAACTGGAGAGTTTTGTAGAGATCACTTTTGACCTCTCTTGATGCTGCAGGCTAGGCTGTGCTGATCACCCTTTTCTGCAAGCTGGGGAGTACTAAATTCTTGATCCCATACAGGCATACTTCAGAAATATTGTGGATTCGTTTCCAGACCACTGCAATAAAGCAAAAAAAAATTTTTTTTGTTTCCCATGCATATAAAAATTATATTTACACTATACTGCAATCTATTAAGTGTTTGACAGTGTTATGTCTGAAAAAAAAAACAATGTACATACCTTAATTAAGAAATACTTTATTGCTAAAAATGCTAACCATCATTCGGGCCTTCGGGGAGTCATAATCTTTTTGCTGGTAGAGAGTCTTGTCTAGATATTGATTGGCTGCTGACTTATCAGAGTGGTGGTTGCTGAAGCTTGGGGTAGTTGTGGCAATTTCTTAAAATGAGACAGTACTGAAGTTTGTTGTATATATTGACTCTTCCTTTCACTTAAACACTTAGAGGCCATTGTAGGGTTACTAATTGGCCTAATTTCAATATTGTTTTGTGCCAAGGAATAGGGAAGCCTGAGGAGAGGGATAGAGATGGGGGAGTTAGTTGGTGGAGTGGGCAGAACACACACAACATTTATCAATTAAATTCACCATTTTATATGGGTGAAGCTTATGGCACCTCAAAACAATTACAATAGTAAAACAAAAATCACTGATCATACAGATCACCATAACAGACATAATAATAATGAAAAAGCTTGAAATGCTGCAAGAATTACCAAAATGTGACACAGAGACATGATGTGAGCACATGCTGTTGGGAAAATGGCACCAATAGACTTGTTTGACACAAGGTTACCACAAACCTTTAGTTTGTAAAAAAAAAACACAATATCAGCAAAGTGTAATAAAGCAAAGAGGAATAAAATGAGGTATGCCTGCAGTTACCATTGCTGGCCAAATTAGCACCATAATGATCGAGACACAAGTGCAGTTATTCCTGTCCCTGTTTGTGTCCGTTGAGTCTGACCCATGTCACATGCCTCATGCTGTGGCCATTTAAACTCTATGATCTGGAAGCATGCCTGTCCAATTAATAGTTCATATTAGGTAACATCATCATGCTGTGGCAGTCATGTACAGGCTCCTGAGAAGTTTGGTATGTGCATGTTTTCCATGAGCAAGGTTCTCTCTAAGCCTTAAACATTTTGCATTTCTATCCATGACATACCTTTCTTCGTGCAAAATGATTGGATGATCTTTGAGGTACCTGTTACTCAAACATCCTAAGATTCTAAGATTGATCCTATTGAAACAGCTAGATAGGTCAGCAGATAGAATGCTAGGCCTGGAGTCTGGAAGATCTGGGTTCAAATTTACCTTTAGATACTTACCAGCTGTGTGACCCTTGGCAAGTCATTTAACCTCTATCTGCCTCAGTTTCTTCAACTACAAAAAGGGGATAATAATAGTACTAACCTCCCAAGGTTGTTGTAAGGATAAAAAGAAGATAATATTTGTAAAGGGCTTAGTGCAGTGTCTAGAATATTATAGGTGCTTATTTACTTCCCTTTTCCTTTCTTTTGCAATAACCCTTTCTAACTTCTTCACAAACCTTTCTAGACAGGGTAGCCTAGTAAATTCCTGCTACAAGATTTAGTGCATTAGGCCTCTGGAATGTCATGTGCTGTATTGTCTATTCATGATTCCCTGTGCCCAAAAAATCATTCTTATTGTTTTCATGTTTCCTTTCTTTGATTTCTTTTTAAACTATAGGTCCATATTTCTGCATTTCTGATTCATCTGTATGTTTGCCCAGGCTAGCAACTTTTAAAAATGTATTGAATATACAGAACCATTCCATGAAAGAAGGGAAAAGTTTATGCAGCTTCCATCAAGTGAGAAAGTTAAAGTGATATGTGTAGGGTGTGTCCACTGATATATATGTGGCAAATGATAATAAAGCAAAGTTTATTCCTGCTTATAATCTATGATCTGTATTAAAAGAAGTTCCAAAATAATAATACCTCAAGAATACTCTAAGAACTAGGAGATGATGGGAAGGCTAGGTGGCGCAGTGAATAGAGCATGGGCCCTGGAGTCAGGAAGACCTGAGTTCAAATTCAGCCTCACACACTTCACACTTACTAGCTGTGTGACATTGGGCAAGTCACTTAACCCTAATTGTTCTGCCTTCCCTCCTCCAAAAAGAAAAAAAAAGAACTAGGAGGTGGGAACTTGGAGAAGAGAACTTGTAAAGGAAAAAAAATGATAAATCTTCAAGGATCCATAATTTCTTCTCCATGATCCATGATTACCCCTTGTGCCAATGGCAGTTCACAGATTCTCTATGACTTGCTAGACAGTCTTTGAGAGTTGTAGTGGCCAATAGATTCATCACCCTGCTGCCATCTTGGTGATGAGTCTCTGAACTTACCTGGGTTATTCTTTAGATAACAACCACCCAGGTCATCCCAGGTCCATGCTCAAAGCCTTTCTCCAGTTTGGCAGGACCTGTTAGATTGTGTGCATTACTGGCACAGCTCTTGAGATCTAAGGGTCACCTTCATCCCACTAGCTGAATGAGCCACTAGGGAAGAACTTAAGGGAATCTGAAATAATGATGATAAAGCCAACAAACAAGGAATGAGACAAATATTTATTAAGTGTTTACTGTGTGCCAGGCATTGTGTAAAGCATTTTGCAAATATTTTCTCATTTGTTCCTCACAACAACTCTGGATAGCAGGTGCTATTATTGTCATCCCTATTTTACAGATAAGAAAACTAAGGCAGACTGAGGTTTAGTGACTAGCTCATGGTCACACATCTAGTAAATGTTTAGGTCCACTTTTGAACTCAGGTTTCCAGACTCCAGGACCAATGCTCTAGCCACTGTTCCATCTAGCTGCTTCTATTGTGCAGATATATCCAGTACTTCATCATGGCATGAAAATGACTGTTTTCTCAAAAACCCATGGAGTACAAACAGGTTTATCACACTTGAAAGGGTTCAGGTGGAACAGATCAAAACTGTTTTCCAAAGAGTAGTCTAAGGGGGCAGCTAGGTGGCGCAGTGAAGAGAGCACAGGCCCTGGAGTCAGGAGGACCTGAGTTCAAATACAGCTTCAGACACTTAACACTTACTACCCGTGTTTCCCCGATAATAAGACACTGTCTTATTAAATTTTTTGGACAGAAAAACACCAGAGGGTTTATTTTCAGGGGAGGGCTTATTTTAATGAACATTGACAGCAATTTTAATAAACAGGTAAATGTGAACAAAAAAAAATGTACCTTTATTCAATAATGAATTCAATAAAGAACAGTAGCAATCTCAATAGGGCTTATTTTCGGGGGAGGGCTTATTTTAGAGGAATCTTACACAGTAAGGGGAGGGCTTATTTTCGGGATAGGTCTTATTATCGGGGAAACATGGTAGCTGTGTGACCTTTGGAAAGTCACTTAACCCCAATTGCCCTGCCTTCCCCCCTTCAAAAAAAAAACAAACAAACAAAAACAAAGAGTAGCCTAGAAAAACATAATAAGGATCATATGAATTCTTTGGCCATGACAAGCCATGAAACAAAGAAATAAAATCTTTATCAGTCCTGTTTGGCCCCATCTGCAAGGAGGGCAGCAGAACAGTAGAAAAGGGGGCAGAGGGCATGAAGTATCACATAGTTTTTAGATTGTCTATAAACTTTAACTTGACTATTGGTACTGTAAATGTACATCCTTGTCCAAAACCAGTGGATAAGCTATTGGAGGAACCGAATCTTAGCAATTTACATATCCTTGCTCTTCATGAAACCAGAAGAAATGAGGGAGTGGGAGCTAAATGGAGGGATGGCTCACAGATTCTCCTTGGAGAGACAAATAAAGTAACTGTTGAAGTTGATTTTACCAATCATCCAAAGGCAACAAAAAAATTATCATTTCATGGGACAATCACAGTCTCAAATGTGCTTGTAGAGGAGATGGAAATAGAACAAAGATGGGGAGAGCAGCTGGATCGCATAAAGGAGATCTGTGTTGAAGATGACATGACTGTAGGACATTGCGGGTATTCACAATGTATTGGAGGAGAAGATACTAACAGTGGAAAAGGCTCTTTTCCAACATATTTTCATTGTTGTTGTTTAGTAATTTCAGTCATGTCTGACTCTTCATGACCCCATTTGGGATTTTCTTGGCAAAGATACTAGAATGGCTTGCCATTTCCTTCTCCAGCTCATTTTACAGATTAGAAGCTGAGGCAAACAGGGTTAAGGGACTTGCTCAAAGTCACGCAGGTAGTAAATGACTAGGACTGGATTTGAACTCATAAAGATAAGTCTTCCTGATTCCAAGCCAAATAATCTATCTAATGTGCTGCCTAGCCGCCCATATATATTCATACACATAGATACACATATATGTGTCTGTGTATATATATACATATGTATGTGCAAGTCTGTATATATGTATATACCATGTTTCCCCGATAATAAGACCTATCCCGAAAATAAGCCCTCCCCTTACTGTGTAAGATTCCTCTAAAATAAGCCCTCCCCCGAAAATAAGCCCTATTGAGATTGCTACTGTAGTGAAGGTGATCCCCTGTGCTACACGCTACATTACGGTACCCTCTGTATGAGCTGCATCCAATCAGAGCTGCAGCAGTGAGCATGTCATCCTGTTCTTCCCCAGTGATTTGCTTGCTGGCGCCATTGAGAGCAGTGCCGCGGAGGAGAGCTGAGGCAGGACAACAGAAGCCCTCCCCTGAAAATAAGCCCTCTGGTGTTTTTCTTTCAAAAAAAAATAATAAGACAGTGTCTTATTATCAGGGAAACACGGTATACATATATATGTGTGTCTGTGTGTGCATATGTTCATGACAGTGCAAATTTGGGTACAAAATTAAGGAAGAAGAGGAAAGTGGGATAATTTACCTTTAGGAAAATTGCAAAACTCCTCTAGTCCAGCCCCCTCATTTTATACATAAGGAAACTGAGTTCACAGAGAGGTTGTGATTTGCCCAGGATTGCACAGCAAGTAAGAGTCTGAGATGGGATCCAAACCTAGGCCTTCTTGATTCCAAGACCAGTATTCTATCCACTGTACTACTCTCCCTAAGTCTTAAATGTGAGTTCAATAAATAAATTCTACAAATACAAATCAGGTGAGGCTTGACTAGACAACATTCCAAGTAAAAAAGATTTGAAACTCTTGGAAGACAAATAGCATAAGATGAAGCAATACTGTGAGATGGTAGCTCCCCTACAAAAAAAAAAATGTGATCCAATCTTAGGCTGCACGGAGAGGAATAGAATCCAGTGCTGGGAAGGCAGTTGTCCTTCTGTCCTCAGTCCCAATCAGAACATATTGGAATTGATTATTGTGTTCTGGACACTACATTTTAAGAAGAATGCTGATAAGCTACCAAGTGCTCCTAGGAAGGCAGACAGGGTGGTGAAAGCCCTTAAAAGTATGGCATATAAGAACTGACACTAATATCAACTCTGAAGGTGTGTGTAAACCATTTTGCACACATTATCTTTTAATGCTCAGGACATCCCTGGGAGTTAAGTACTATAAGTACTAGCCCCATCTGTAAGACAAGAAAGCTAAAGTTTATAAAAGATGTCCTTGGCTCATGGTTACATAGCCAGTAAAATGTTGGAAGCAGGACTCAAATCCAAGTTTATCCTGACTCCAAGCTCTGTATTCCTTACAATATAACATGGTGCCTCTTTTTTTTTTTTTTTTGCCTTTTTGGAGAGCAGTTGGGGTCAAGTAACTTGCCCAAGGTTACATGGCTAGTTTTTTTGTGTGGGTGTTAAGTGTCTGAGGCCAGAACCGAACTCGGGTCCTCCTGACTCCGGTGCCGGCGTTTTACTCACTGCGCTACCTAGCCACCCCTAACATGGTGCCTCTTAACATAAAACATATTTTTAAATTGAATTTTAATATTGTTTTTAATTGTTCAGTAATTTTAGTTGTGTCAGACTCTTTGTGACCCCATTTGGGGTTTTCTTGGCAAGGATACTAGAGTGGTTTGCCGTTTCCTGTGACTCATTTTACATATGAGAAAACTGAGGCAAACAAGGTGAAATGACTTGCCTAGAGTCACACAGTTAGGAAGTGTCTGAGACCAGATCTGAACTCGAGAAGATAGATAAGTCTTCCTGAGTTCAGGACCAGCACTCTATCCACATTACCTTCTAGCTGCCCAATTTTTTTTTTTAAGTTAACAATTTTAGTTTTTTAGTTAACAATCATTTATCTTCCCTCCCTCCCAATGGAACCACAACCCCCAAAATGGGAAGAAAAAGAAAATTTTCATAGCACATATGAATAGTCAAGCAAAGCAAATTCCTTCATTGGCCATGTCCAAGAATGGATGTATGCCTCATTCTGCATTTTAAGTCTTTCATCCCTCTGACAGGAGGTATGGAGCAGGTTTGTCGTTGAAAGGATCAGAGTTCTAAAGTCTTTCAAAGTTGTGTTTCTTTATAAGGCTGTTGTCATTATCAAAGCTGTTCTCTTGATTTTGTTTAAGTTAATAGAGGCCTCCCCAGTTTCCTTTGAAACTGTCTATTTCACATTTCTTATGACACAATAATTTTCTATCACATTCTTATATCATACTTTGCAGAGCCATTCTCCAACAGATGGGCACCCCTTTAGTTAACAGTTTGGGGCTGATATGAAAGAAACTGTTATACTTGATTTTGTACATGGGGATCTATAGGACAACTAGTTAAGGGAACTGGAGATCTCTAGCCTATAAAAGAAAAGCCTTAGAGGAAGGGGGGGACAGTTAAATATGCCTTCAAATAAGTTATTGTCAAGTGGAAGAGAGTAGACTCATTCTGCTTGACTCCCCAGGGCAGAACTAGGAACACTTAGGCAGGAAACTAAAAGAGGCAAATGTGAGCTTGTCAGAAAAAAGTTTTTCCTAATCTTACAATTAATATATATGATTTAATCATGTATATGTATAATATATTCTTTTTCATTATTAAATTTCATTTTTAATTTTATGAAATAAAACAAGCATTCCCATAACATAATAAAATAAAAAAGATGAGGGGCGACCAGGTGGCTCAGCGAGTAAGAGCACCGACCCCAGTGTCGGGATGACCTGGGGATCGAATCTGGGCTCAGATACTTAGCACCACACCCAGAAATAACTGGCAGTGTAACCTTGAGCAAGTTACTTAACCCCAATTGCTTTAAAAAAAAAAGATGATTGCATATGAAACTGCAAACCTACTATGTGCAGCTTGCTATTCCTTTCAAATATAAAACAAAATTAGCATGTATGTTTTTCCTCCCTCCCCCCAACCCTAGAGATGGCTACCATTATATTATTATAATTATATTGTTATATTATATTACATTATATTATATTGTATATAATATAATACTATATTATCACACACATGTATACACACATTAAATTGTTCTATACATACTTATATTTATCAGGTATTTAATTTATATATAATCTTATAATTAAAATTTTTATGAAAATTTCTCATATAGAGCTCTCCAAGCAGAAAGGGTTCCCTTGGGCCTTACTTGTTTTCTTCTCATTAAAGATCTTTTATTGAAAGCTTGATGATTACTTTCCAAAAATGGTATAAAGGGAGTCTTATCCAGTTACAAATGGGTGAGGTGGCCTCTGAGGCCCCTTCTGGCTCTGAGAGTCTGTGATCCTATTTGCATAGCCAGCCCACTGAGCTCCTCAGTGTAGATATGTGCTGTATGCATGCACATATGTGTATGCATATGTATATCTCTTGGACATAGAAGGAAGATGGATCGTGATTGAGGCTCAGAATTGAATAGTGAGAAGAGCTCTCAGGCTTACCCCATTTAGGAAGTCATGAAGCACCGTTAATTATCTCAAGCTTCTTTTTACCATCAAAGTCCATCTTTACTATTCTCCCAGTTGGATGGTTATAGAATACAGAACGCTGCGATTTCACAAAAATGCAAACTGCAGGGGATACCAAGGGCAATGGAAAAAGTACATGGTAGGATTTACTATTTCACCAACAATGGCTTATACTCAAGGAGTAGCATATAAAATAAACTTCCAAGGATATGTATGGTCAGAAAATAGGAAGGCAGCTTATTTAGTGAGATTGAGAGATGACAGATGGACTGCCCATATGCTGCACTGTTACCTCCCCCCAAAAAATATGAAAAAAAAAACCAGAAAGACCTTCAGCTCATTGACTGACTTCCCTTATGGAAGATTTACAAAAGATAAGATGTATTACTCAGTATAAAAAGTCATGGAAAGACTGTAGTCTGTTGAAGAGTAGTCACATTAATAAGCCCACTCATTCAATGAAATAATAAAATTTAGATAGGATTTGAACTTTTGAAAAACTTTGGGAAGGGGTTCTCCAAGTAATATAGTCCGACCATCTCATTTTACAAATGAGGAAATTGAGAGCCTAGGGAACTTGTCCAAAGTCCTACAGCTAACCAATGGACTAAAATTCTGGACTTCTGACTCTGGTTCAGTGTTCTTTTGCTGTACATCCCCTCTAGTCTGGGAATTCTATGATTTTTATCATCACTAAGTATAGAGCTTGCCCTCCCTGCCCCCTTCATGCCACCCGATTAAGGAACTCTTGCAGAAGATGCTCCAAAAGTAGGACAGCTCTCCTTTTCCCTGGGAAGACATAGCCACAGGGGACCTGTGAAAAGCCAGAGAGAAGGAAGTCTTTCTTCTCTTAACCTCTAGGCATGTCCCTTTGAGGGAATCCAGGGATTCAAGAGAGTTTCTATAGGGAATGACAAGTACATGCATCATTGCAGGGTCATAAAAAAATTTTCCTCATTGACTATTTCCTCAGGCATAAAAATAGCTGGAGGTGTGAACCATATTTGCCAAGGAGGATGAATTGAGGGAAATGGAGATTTTTAGTCTAGAAATGAGACTTAGAGGGGATATGATAGCTAGCTTCAAGTATCTGTCACTTGGAAGACAGGACATCCACAGGTGACCCTAGAGAACAGCATTAAGAACAATGGGTGAGTTTGCAAAAAAGTAGATTTTATCTCTCTCTAAGGAGATGCCTATCACAATTAGCACTGTCCAGATCACTATTGATTAGAGAAGTGCAAATTAAAACAACTTTGAGGTGCCACATCACACCTATCAGATTAGTTAACATGAAAAAACAGGAAAATGATAAATGTTGAAGATGTGGAAAATTGGAACACTAATGCATTGTTGGTGAAGTCATGAACTGATTCAATCATTCTAGAGAGCAATTTGGAACTATGCCCAAAGGGGCATAAAACTATGCATATTCTTTGACCCAGCAATACCACTTCTATGGCTGTATCCCAAAGAGATAATAAAAATGGGGAAAAGATCCATGTATACAAAAATATTGACAATAGCTCTTTTTGTGGTGGGAAAAAATTGGAAATTGAGAGGATGCCCATCAATTGGGGAATGGCTGAACATGTGGTAAATGAATGTAATGGAACACTATTATATACAATACTATTATACTGATAAATGTAACAATACTATTCCATAAGAAATGATGAGTAGGTGGACTTCAGAAAAAACTGGAAATACAGGATCTGATGCTGAGTGAAGTGAAGCAGAACCAGGAGAACATTGTACACAGTAATAGCAACATTTTGCAATGACCAACTTTGATAGACCTAGCTCTTCTCAGCAATATAAGAATTTAAGACCATTCCAAAACACTCATGACAGAAAAAGCTATCCATAGCCAGATAAAGAACTATGGAGTCTGACTGAGGATCAAAGCATATTATTTTCTCTCTTTTTAAAAATTTCTTCTTTCTCATGGTTTTCCCCCTTTGATTCTAATTCTTCTTTACAACATGAATAATGTGGAAATATGTCTTTAAAAAAAGAATTGTCCAGAAATGGAATTGATTTCTTCAGAGAACGATTCTTAGTGACTGCCCTACCACTAAGAGGTCTTCGGGTAGAGGATGGAGGGTCATTTTTCAGTGATAATGTAGAGAAGATTGTTGTTTAGGTATGCATTGTGCCAGATGAGCTCTGGGGTCCTTTTAAAAACCTGGATTCTGTGATCTTAGCATCTAAGAAATTCCCTCTTCTAAAGGGACCATATCATAAACCTTACCTATGAGGAGAAAGGTTCTTGACTCTAAAACAGAATGTTAGAGCTGAAAAGGACCTCAGAGATCATCATTACTATCAGCAGTAGTTCATATTTCTATAGTGCTTTACAAATACTCGATTACATTATCTTATTTGATCTGTACAATGACCCCATAGATAATACAAATAGGATAATATCAACAATTATTATCTCATTCTCACATTTTTTGATGTGAGTTCACATGGAAATGGTGTAAAGACAAGTTGGTATCTTGCTATTATTCTTATATAGTTAATGTTGTGCAGACTGTCACATAGGTCGATAAAATGACTGCTTTTTGGAATTAAATAATAGTATCAGGATGTATTCACTGTGGACTCAATGAAACATCTTTGAGACAACTGAAGCTGTAGAAAGGGTGACAGTGTTCAATTCTATTTACGGGTATTGATAATCAGTTTATGGTTAGGCAGAAACATAGCAGACTCAGACGGTTTCTGTGGATATTGCCATATTTTTTATCAATAGTTTTTTGCATTATTTTATTGGTAACCTGTTTTAAATCATTAGCAGTTTTCTTTGTGGCCATCAAATATCTAAAGTACTTTAGTAGGTTTGGGTCTATATTTATTTATTTGCAATACATGACTTTTCTACTACTACTATTTCTTCTGCATTCTCTTCCTCTTCCTTCTTCTCCTCCTCCTCCTCCTTCTCTTCCTCTTCCTCCTCCTCCTTTTTAAATTCTTTCTGCTCTTCCTCCTCCTCCTCCTTTTCTTCTTCCTCCACAAGCATTCTATGGGAAAAGATTATGGGCAAATCTACTGTGGCAGAAGGATATGAAAAAGAATAAAGGACTTGAGTTGACATGAAGAAGGAAACCATGAAGGTGATTTAGAGGGGCTTGGACATGTGAAGGAGACCAGATATTGAATTTGGGAGAGAAGAAGCTTGGGATAACTTGAGGATAAATTGAAGGAGGGAAATTTGAACTTAAGGAGGAAAAAGACCATTCTGAAGGGGGATTCAATCTGAAGAAAGAAAAAGATGGATGAATAAGGATATGAAGAGAAATACTCAAGGAGGAGGAAAAGGAGAAAGTAGTTGGCAAGGCAAGGTAAGTAGTAAAAGGTAAGTAAAACACATTGGTAAGGGAAATGAATTAATAAGTTAAATAAAATTGATGAGGTAAGACAAAAGGAAAAGGAACTAGAGTGTAACTATGAAGTTGTTGAAACATAAGGAAGAAACAGGCATTATTGCCAAGTTGTTAAAAGGTGACTAATAGTATAGAAAGTATGGGAGCCTTTGCATCTACTTATATCGAATGCATTGGAGAGGTTTGTCTTTGTGTCAGTCACTGAGTCCTAAATGTAGTCCAATCTTCTTTAGAGAAGAGAAGGAGAAAGGACTGGAGGAATGATTCAGGAGCAATTAACTCCCCTCCCCCCCACAAAAAAAACCCTAGAAGTGGAGCTTCTAAGGGAAAAAAGATCATCTGAAGAACCAGAGAGAAAACTTCATCATTATCAGAGAGCGAGTAGAAGAATGCTATGAAGAAGAGGAAGAGAAAGAAGAGAATAAGAGTATACTTAGAACTAAAAAAAATGGATCTGGAGCTTTTACTGCAGTATAAAAACTGACTTTGGAGGAAGAAAGACCTGTGTTCAAATCCTGCCTCTGGTACATAGGCTAGGTCATCCTGGGAAAATCACTTAGCCTCTAAGTGATGTAAGCAACTACTTCTCTAAGACTGTAAGTTGCAGAGAAACTACCAATCTGTATTGGTAGAGGAAATTTCCTCTCCTAGGATCTCCCTATACCAATGACCACAGGGCCAGTCTGTATCCCTGTCCTATCTCCCACTTGACAAGGAGATCACTGGACCCTTTGAGGAGGAAGCAGCTACTTGTCCTTCAAGAAATGATAAAGTAGGACTGAAGTAGGTAAGAAAACACCTGGTAAAGTTCAGAGGAAGAAGATAAGAGTGGTGGTGGTTGGTGGTGGTCTATTCAGAGATATTTGTATAAGCAGGTATTTGTTGACTTGAGAACAAGAATAAAGAGGTCCGTAGTTCCTAGGGCATGTACCCAAGACATAGATGAGAACAAACAAAAGAGAGGTAAAAAGGATGACTATTACCCACTACTGGTGATTCATATGGAGATAAATGACTTAAAAAGGATTGTTCAAATCTTGGGAAATAATAAGGATCACAAGTTATGTTTTCCTCACAGCTGACGAGTGAATACAAGACTGATAGAAGAAGGTAAAGTATAAAGGCATATGTAATGCGAATGTAAATTTTAAAGATCTTCCCTGCCCCTAGGCTAAAGTGCACCAGAAGCCTGGGGAGGGAGGCTTGTTTTTCAGTAGATACTTTTTGATTGGCCAGTGGGTCAATAAGGTTGTTACATTCTCTGAGCCAGGAGAAGGCTATATAAGCCCTGATGTGTAGCTTTGTTTTGGGACTCACTTTGAGAAGTATTCTGTGATTTGATCTGAATTCTGGGAAGCCATTGTTGAGAGTCCCCCGGCTTTGAAAAACCCAGAATGTGGAAACCCAGATGTTGACTGGGTATGGATGTAATGGTTGGACAGTTTGGAAAGCTGTCTACTTGATGTTTCTGTCTTGATAATTCTGCCTGTATACTTTGAGGTTCAGGGTGCTGACCTTTTCTCCTGAACAAGGTAAACAATATATGTCTGACTGATTAAAGTAAGCTTGTTAACCCATTTTGAGTTGCTTTCCTTTAACAAAGCAGATCCAAGAACCTGTGTGAGCAGGCACCCTGGGGACACTGGGGTGCTTGCCGCTACAGCATATCAGGCTAAGAAACTAGTGTCTGAGAGTGAATTTTGGACTTTTTAAAATACAGGAATGACAGATTCCTGACCAGAGATCATTATTCAGTCATAGTCATGTCTGACTCTTCATGACCCCATTTGGGGTTTTCTTGGTGAAGATCCTGAAGTAGTTTACCATTATCTTCTCCAGCTCATTTTACAGATGAGGAAATGGAGGCAATAAGGGTTAAGTGACTTGTCCAGGGGCACAGCCAGGAAGTATCTGAGGCCAGATTTGAATTCAGGGAGATGAGTCTTCCACACTCTAGGCCCAGTGCTCTATGCACCTTACCTGATCAGAAATGGAGCACAGCAAATAAAGACTGATAAGAATATATCTGTTTGTCGTGTATGAAAATATTTACAGCAGCTCTTTTTGTAGTGGCAAAGAATTATAAACTAAGGGGATCCCGATCAATTAGGGAATAGATGAACAAATTGTAGTAAATGGATGTAATGGAATTTTATTGTGTCATAAGAAATAATGAAAGAAACAATTTCAGAGCATCTTGGGAAAACTTGCATGAACTGATGCAGAATGAGATGAGAAGAACTTAAGAACTCTGATCAATTCAAGTTCAACTATCATTCCAGGGGACCAATTATGACTGATGCTGCCTTCCCTTTAACATGGAAGCAACAGATTCAAGAGGTAGAATGAATCATATTTTTTAACATAGTCAAAGTGAGAATTTGTATTTGACAATACATATTTGTTACAAAGATTTGTTTGTTTGTTTGTTTTTATCTTTAGAGGGGGAAGGTGTAAGGGAGAGAAAAAAAATGTTTCTTAAGGGGGTGGCTAGGTGGCACAGTGAATAGAGCACCGTCCTGGAGTCAGGAAGACCTGAGTTCAAATCTGACCTCAGACTCTTAACACTTACTAGCCATGTGACCTTGGGCCAGTCACTTAACCCCAAATGCCCAGCCTTCCCCCTTCCAAAAAGCAAAAAAAAAAAAAATTCTTAATTGAAAAAAAAAAAACAAAAAGTGTATTTAAAAAGAATACAGTTGTTCCTTCCTCACCGTGGAGGTTAGGGGCATGGAGCCCCCACAATCTGGAAAATCCACACAAAATTTTTTGGCCCTCTCTTCGTACCAGAGAAGAAGTCTGAATTATTATAGTATTAAAAGATAAAATATATTGATATTATGCCATACTATACATATATTTTATACATTTCTGAGTTTCTAAACTTTTTGGTGTCATCTGCTGGCCTTTACATGTTTTTTTGCAGCTTCTGCAAAAGTCCCCTAAAATTCCCATTTAATTTATTATGCCAGTCTGAAATAGATCAAAATCATGATGGGGAAAGTTGTGATGTGGTCTCTCGAAAATCTAATCAAAATAACTTTTTACAAAAGGACAGAAAAGAGAGAATACTGCCTATCTATTTATACATATATACATACAAAATCTTTTATATATGAATTATATATATGAAAAAGCAGACTACAATATATTATATATTAAAAGACTAGTCTGCTATGTAAAAACTAGATTACTATATATTATATAAATGAAAATAAAAACAACAAACTAGATAGCATTGAGAGTAGCTACAATGGAGGAAGGAGAGCAAGTAAGGTACTCAGAAATTTATATTTATATTTAAGAAAAAAGCCAGAAGTAAAACTTATATTCTCAATTGTGTATGCAAAATGCCCCCAATTTAAGCAACACACGAGGAACTATGGGATACATAAAAACAAATTTGACCTTTGATACTCATAGGTATCACTGGGATGAAACCTATTGCTGGTATATACTGATAGGTTTCCATAACATACTTTATTCAAAAGAAACAGGATACATAAAAGGAGAGTAAGGTAGCATTATCTATCAAGGAAGCATCTTGTGTAAGGAAGTCCCAGGACCAGAGCGGGGAAACAAGGTAGAGGGCATTTGGGTGAAGATCAATGGAAGGGGAAGCGAGAACAATTTTGTCATTAGAATATACATACTGCAAACCGCCAAGACAGAAAGAGGAAATGAATCAAGAATTCAGAAAACAGGTTGAAAACTTGGCACAGAAGTATGATATTGTAGCAATGGGATAATTCAATTATCCAGACATCTGCTGGAGTTCTCAGCCAAAAGCAGAACAACTAAGAGCTTTTTGACTTGTCCTAATCAGCACTTCATTCTTCAAAGATGGAGGAAGCAGCAAGGAGAAATTCTTGCTGGATCTGAGACTGAGTACAGGGAAGGACAAATTCCTGGGGTGGAAATAATGGGAATTTTATGGGGGAAGTAACCATTTTTACCTACTAGAATGTGTAATAGAGAAAAAAAAGGAAAGCTGGGCATAGTCTAACATGCACCCTGGTTTGGAAAAAAGTGAATTTCAAAGGCATCCAGGTGTTTTTGAATAGGAATAAGTAGACTAGGGTAGGATCCCAGGTATTAAAACTCCACAGGGAAAGTTAACCTGAGTTAACTCTCAAGAATGAAATTCTAAAGATACAAAGGGAAAAAATTGCAGTGAAAAGGAAAATGAGGGTTGTTTGAAGAGTTCAATGTGAATACACAGGGAATTCATCAACCAATTTAGATTTTTAATAGAAATGTTAGGAAGATGATGGCAAGGACAGTAGGACAGGTAACACTGGACAGGCACAATCCTGTAAAAAGAGTGTCAAGTTTACTAATCTTCAGGATAAGATGAAGCTGTCAAGGAAAGCAAAGGACAACAAAAAGGTTGGGATTTTTTTTTGGGGGGGTGGGGAGAGCCTATCTAGGAAGAAGGATAGCTAGATTGGCTCAGTGGATAGAGCGCTGGGTCTGGAATCAAGAAAACGTGAGTTCAAATGAAGTCTTAGGCTATCAAAGAAGGGTGGGGCTGCTGCTTGAAGTAGAAAGGACATTGATAAGAGATGAAGGAGAGAAGGCAGATCTTTTCAGTCTCGATTTTTTATGTCTTCTTTGACAAGGAGAATGATTTTTGCACTGTAAATAATAGAATAAAAACTGGTTAATTATGGAGAAGATGAGTAAGGATACAGCAAAAAAAAAAAAAGCACTTAGTTTACCCTGATAAATTCAAGTTACCTAGACCAGAAGAAGCTACATCCTTGGGAACTAAAAGAACTGGCAGGTAAGCAACTGTCCATGATTTTTTAAAGATGCTACATCTTGGGGTGGCCAGGTAGCAGAGCAAGTAAGAGCACCGGCCCCAGAGTCAGGATGACCTGGGATTGAATCAGGGCTCTGATACTTAGCATCACACCCAGAAATAACTGGCTGTGTAACCTTGGGCAAGTTACTTAACCGCAATTGCTTTAAAAAAAAAAAAGATCCTACATCTCCTAGAGAACTAGCAAAGAACAAGCATCCCAATTTTCAAAAAAAGGGGAAGCAAATGGAGTATGATCACCATAAGCCATTGAGCTTGACTTTCCTTTCTGTCTAAGGCCTTGAATGGATCATTAAAGAGATGGTCATGGAACATCTTGAAAAAGATGCACTGATTGCAAAGAACAACATGAACATGACTTCATCAAGAACACATCATGCCAAACTAATTTCATTTGCTGTTTTTAATAGACTTACTACACTGTTAGAATGCTACTCTGAGAATACTACACAGTTTACCTCAATTTTAACAAAGTATTTAATAAGCTGTCTTATACTATTCTTACAGAAAAGATGGCAGAGAAGTGAACTAGATGAAACTAGTATCAGTTGAATGGCCAGACTCAACAAGAAGTCAGTAATAGTTCAATGTCAACTTGACAAAAGTCTAGAGGTGAGGGTCCCAGGGATCCATACTTGGCCCTGTGCTGTTTTCCATTTTTATTGATGATTTTGGATAAAGACATGCTTATCAAATTTTCAGATGACCCAGAGCTGGGAGGGGTAGCTAACACACCAGATGAAAGAGTTAGGATCCCAAAAGGTCTTGAAAGGCTAGAACATTGGACTGAATTTACTTAGATGAAATTCTGTATGGATAGATGTAAAGTCTTACACTTGGGTTTAAAAAGTTGACTTACAAATACAAGACAGGGATTGAGGGAAGGGAATGGTTAGACAGCTGTTTGCTTGGGGAAAAAAATCGTGGGGATTTAGTGAGCTGTAAGCTCAGTATGAATCAGCAATGTGATATGAGAGCCAAACAAAAGTTATTTTGATCTTGAGTCGTATTGAGAGGCGTAGCTTCCAAGAACAAGGATGTTACAGTCCCTTGGTATGCTGTCCTGGTCAGACTCCTATATGAAGTATTATATTCAGTTCTAGATACTATAGTTTAGGAAGGATATTGATAAGCTGGGGAGTATCCAGAGGGATCCAAGCAAGGATGGCAATAACTCTTAAATCCATGTCATACTGTTATTGTTTATCAGTCATTCTTGAAGAAGACCGATAACATCACAAAGGTGATATCTTGCATTGTTGGTGAATTAGATTTAAATGATAGTTTGAAGGAACTGGGGACATATGGCCTGAAGAAGAGAAGACTTGGGGGCAACATGATAGTTGTCTTATAGTGTTTGAAAGGCTCTCATGTGGTAGAGAAACTAAACTAGTTCTTTTTGGAACAGAGGGAAAAACCTGGAGCAGTGGATGAAAATAGAAAAAAAAAAAAAAAAACCCCATTTTAAGAAAAAATTCCTAAATTTTGTAGAAATTAAAAAAAAAAAAAAACCAGAAAGAACTACCTTGAGAGGCAGCAGGTTGCCCTTGGTTGGAGGTTTCCAATTACAGTTTGGATGACTGACTTTTGGGTACACTATAATGAGGATTATTATTTTTTTTTTTGGCATGAGTTAGACTAAATGGCTGCTTGGGTCTTCCAGCTCTAAAATTAGATGATTTTGTGATCTCTGTTTTACATAGGGGAAAACTAAGCTTCAGAAAAGTTTAATGATATGCTTAAGGTCACTAATTATGAAAACAGACATTCTGAATTTGAATCCAGGGATCTTTCTACCCAGCCATAACCTACCCCCTGATGGATGAGGATACTGAGGCATACAAAAAGAGACTGTACAAGGTCTTCTACTCTGTTAGTGGTGGCATCACAACTCCTGACTCCCCATCCAGTGTCTTCTTTGCTGCATCATGTAGGACAGTCTAATAGAGAAGAATTCCATTTAAGTGAGAGCTCTCAGTATCTAAGAGAACCCAACAAACACGTGCTTGGTCAGTTGAATGGAATGAAAGCTCTGAAAAGCCCTTCTAAATCCAAAGCAAATCTAATTAGAAAACAATGTGTGACCTCCCCCTGCTGGCCAGCAGCAGAGGCTTCTTAAGAAGTGCACTGTCTACTGCATGCTTTTGAATTGTAATGGCCAAGCTTGACCCTGGAGAAGAGAGAAGAAAATAAACCTCCTTCCCTTCTCTATTAAGGTGGGGAACTATGGGTGTTGAACATATACATATACCATCAGAATCTATTGATATAGGGATGAGTTTTGCTGAACTTCCTTTTTATTTTTTTTATTACAAGGGATGATTTAATGGGTAGGGGAGAATGTAGGGAGTGTTTAAAAAAAATGAAGGTGAAAGGAAAACTAAAGATATTAAAACTTTTTTTTTCCAATTAAAAAACTGTCCATTCCTGAGTTATGCCTTAATAGGTCAGAGACTAGGGATTCCTACATTAACTGTTATTGGGTAAACAAATTAGACTTTCTGACCCATAAGAAAAAAATTATATTTTACTCAAAAAAAGGGGGTAGATCCTGAGTTTTGGTTACAAAGGTTTCATTCCAGTCAACTTCTGAGGAATCCCTCCTCTTCTCATCCTACCAGTAAAATTACACATATGACCACAAATTTGTAGTTAGAGGGATCTTCAAGGACATCTAATTTAATGTCCTAGAGGAAGCTAGGTGGTACAGTGGATAAAATGGTTGGCAGGGGCCTTAGACACTTAGTAGTTGTGTGACCCTGGCCAGGTCTCTTAATTCTGTTTGTTTCTATATCTCAGTTTCCTCATATATAAAATGGGCTGGAGAATCACTCTAGTATCTTTGCCAAGTGTAATAGTAATGAAATTTGAAAATCCCTTTGTATTGGAAAGCTGACTTAGTACATAGTTTCAAATTAAGCCTCTGTAAAGAAACAGGAGTATGAACCCTTATTGCTGATATAACAGGAAGGGGTTGAATAGGGAGGAGCTATACCGTATATAAGGAAGAGCACAAGCTGGACAATCAGAATTTCCTGGGGTAAGCATCCTGGGGTCAGGGCAGCTGCTGCTAGGCTGAAAACTGAACTGAGAATTGAGAAGAACTGAGAAGAGGAATGAGAATTGAGAACTGAGACAGAATTTCTTGGAGCAAGCCATGTGGAGCCTGGATAAAGTGATTTTGATTTTGAGAACAGAGCTTATGGTGCTGAGGATTTCTAAGGGCCAGCCAGAGCTGCTGAGGATCTCTGAGGGCCAGCCAGAGCTCCTGAGGACTTCCAGGGTCAGTTGGAGCTGCCAAAGACTGAGGAAGCATGACTGTGGTGCCAGTATTTTGTACAAATGTTGTTGTGGCTTTGTTAATGTGTATGAATGTTCTTGTGGCTTTGTTAAGCCTTGTCTTCCCAGGAACAGAGACTGTGAAGGATTTGAGATGGACTGGACACTGTGAGCCCCAATGTGGGGCAGGAGCTGCATGGAGAGCTGGACAAGGAGCTAGGAGCTGTCTGCCTTTGAACTAAGATGGCAGTTGGTTAGATTTGGGCAGGAGCTGGGACTATGGAAGAGGAACCATGGAAGCTGAAAGCCAGCCCTGAGTCAAGATGAAAAGACCTCTCCATGGGTACTGAGTAGTGACTGGTGAAATTGTCTGAGTAGTGACTGATGAAATAGAATACTGAGTAGTGACTGATGAAATTATAATTCACTTGTGACCTAGGGGTGGATGGCTTTTGTACTTTCAGAGAGTATTATTATTATTAAAAGTATTAAAAATACTTTAAGAGAGTATTTAGTAGTGACTGATGAAGTTGTAACTTAATTGCACCCCATGGGTGGAGAATGTTGACTTTTGTACTTTGTGACCCGTAAGGAGGCAAGTCTCCTTAAGGATGACTGAATGATTGAGTTACTAAATGATTGTACTTTGTTGAAAACTATGTGGCCATTTCAGTGATAAGTTGTTGAGTTGTGACATAGCGAATATTATATTTTGATTATCTGTGATAAGTCGTAACATTCTGAATGCTGTACTTTGATTTCCTGTAAATGTTTTGCTCTGATTTGTTATTGAATAAATAGAGAGTTCATTATACTATGTAATCAGAGCCTTGAAAGCTGTTCACAGCAGCAGTCCTCTGGAAAGCTTCTCATGCATGGCTTTACACCAAGAAAACCCCAAAGAAAGTCTTGAAGAGTTGGACATGACTGAAATGACCGAACAACAGCAACATTGTGTTGATCAGAGTTACTAAGCCTTTCAAAGTTTATTATCTTTACAATATTGCTGTTAATGTGGAAATCGTTCTCCTGGTTCTGCTCACTTTCCTTCATATCAGTTCATATAAGTTTTCTCAGGCTTTTCTGAAACCACTCCTTTCATCATTTCTTATTGAATAATAATATTCCATCATATGCATGTCTAGCAACTTATTTAGCCATTCCCCTAATTGATGAGTATCCTCTCAGTAGATGCAGTTAAATTCCATAAACACCCATCTTGGGTGATTTAGATGTGCTGTTGCCCGTAGGTCAGGGGAGAGTTGAAGAGGTTTTTTCACGGTCAGATGGTCTATCAATTGCCACATAAATATATACTTTTCTTTCCTGCGGTCTCTTCCAGCCCTAGGATTTTAGGTGATGTGTGACCTCAGTCTTCTCTTATTCACAGAAGGATCATGCCTATGACAGAAGTGATAAGGCAGGAATAAAGACTACTTGGAAATACTATGGCTTAAAGCCATGTCCTCTGATACACAAAAGAATAAGTCAGAGCCTGATAGGATAATTAACTCATAGTATGCTTAGGGGCCAGTTTTCTATGACTCTAGTATTACTCTTATTAGTCAAATTCAATTTAGATAATTTAAATTTTTTAAAAAATTAAGTGAAATTTTCCTTAATGAATAAAAATTTTTTCCGTCCCCCCCACCCCGTCTCCCTCTAATTAAAAATGAAAATAAAAATAAAACTCTTAAAATAGCCATTCACAGTCAAGCAAAACATTCTTGTGTTGTCCATGTCTCCCAAATTGTCTCATTATGCCCTTTGAATTCATCACTTCTGTCACAGGTGGTGTAATGGGAATGTAAATTTGAAGATCTTCCCTGCCCCTAGGCTAAAGTGCACCAGAAGCCTGGGGTGGGAGGCTTGTTTTTCAGTAGATACTTCTTGATTGGCCAGTGAGTCAATAAGGTTGTTACATTCGCGAGCCAGGAGAAGACTATATAAGCCCTGATGTGAGGCTTTGTTTTGGGGCTCATTTTGAGAAGTATTCTGTGATTTGATCTGGATTCTAGGAAGCTGTTGTCCAGAGCCCCCCCGGCTTTGAAAAACCCAGATGTGGAAACCCAGATGTTGATTTGGTATGGATGTAATGGTTGGACAGTTTGGAAAGCTGTCCACTTGATCTGTTTCTGTCTTGATAATTCTGTCTGTATACTCTGAAGTTCGGGGTGCTGACCTCTTTCCCCTGAGCTAGATAAACGATACATGTTTGACTGATTAAAGTAAGCTTGTTAACCCATTTTGAGTTGCTTTCCTTTATCAAAGCAGATCCAAGAACCTGTGGTGGCAGCAACCCTGAGGACACTTGGGGTGCTTGCTGCTACAGGTGGGGAGCATGCTTCGTCATCATTCTTCTGGAGTCATGATTGGTCATTACAAGAGTTTTAAGTCTTTCAAAGTTCAAAAGTCTTTATAATATTGTAGAGTGTAAATTGGCCTTCTGGTTTTGCTACCTTCATTTTATATTAGTTTGTAGAAGTCTTCCCAGATTTCTACTTCAGAGAATTCATTAAGTTCCTACTCTGTGCAGGGGATTGTGGTAAAAAGTAGTCATTCAAACCTATATCAAATTACTTGCCATCTCAATGAGAAAGGAGGGGAGGGAGGGAGAGCATTTGGAATTCAAAATTTAAAAAAAACAAATGTTAAAAATTGTTTTTATATGTAATTGGGGGAAAAGTAAAATATTAAATAAAAAAGAACACTAGTAATACAAAGGCCAAAACACTTAATAGTCCCTGCCCTCAAAGAGCTTACATTCTACTTCTAATTCATATTTGTTTACATACTTAAAATCATACTTACAAAGATTTATGTATTCTTAATCTAATTTGATCCTTGCCACAAAATTTATTTTTTATTCATTTTGTTTTATTTGAAAAAAATTTAAATATTCCTTTCTTTTTAAATTTTGAGTTCCAAATTTTCCTCCCTTCAGAAGGGAAACAATATGATATCAATACATGTGGAATCATGGGAAACACATTTCCATATTAGTCATATTGCTTTTTAAAGGGAGAAAAAAATTAGAGGAAGAAAATTATACTTCAATTTACACTTAGAGTCCATCAATTCTCTCTCTGGAAGTGGAAGGCATTTTTTTCATCATGACTCCTTTGGAAATGTCTTAGATCACTGTATTGATCAGAGTAGGCAGATCTTGGACAGTTAACCATCATTACAATGTTGCTGTTATTGTGCACGATGATATCCTTGTTCTTCTAACATCATTTTGAATCAGGAAAATAGGTCATGTCATGTTTCTTTTAAAACCATCCCCCCTCATCATTTCTTTTGGGGAGGTTATATTAGTTCTTTTATTTATTTTTTAAAATTAATTTGTTTGTTTCCTTTTAGTTTACAGGATTCAATTCCACAATTCCTTGAGCTTCACATTTTGTCCCCTTCCTTCCCCTCCCCCCCATGGAGGCATACAGTCAAGTATAGGATCTGTAAATACTTTCACATTATACATTAGTCAGGTTATAAAGACGGATTGTATCAGATGGAATGAAAAATGGTAAAGAGGACATAAAACCAAACAAGTAAAGGAAAAAGATCAGGTATTTTGCTTCTGTCTGGATATAAACTCAGTTCTTTCTAGTTCTTTCTCTAGATGCACACATTTCTCTCCATCATGAGTCTTTTGGGATTGACTTATATCACTGTATTGCTGAGAAGAGTCTAGTCTATCAAAGTTGGTCATCACACATACGTTGTGTCTGTAATTGTGTATAAATTTCTCCTGGTTCTACTCTTCTCACTCAGCATCAGTTTGTATAAGCCTCTCCAGGTAAATATGAAGACCGTCTGCTCCTTGTTTCTTATAGCACAATAGTATTCCATAACATGCATATACCACAACTTGTTCAGCTATTCCCCAATTGATGGGCACCCCCTTAATTTCCAATTCTTTGCCACCACAAAAAGAGCTGCTATAAACATGTTTGTACATATGGGTCTTCCTCCCATTTCTATGATCTCTTTGGGATATAACCCTAGGAGTGGTATTGCCGGGTCAAAGGTTATGAAAGTATTTATAGCCCTTTGGGCATAATTACAGATTGCTCTCCAGAAAGGCTGGATCAGTTCACAACTCCACCAGCAATGCATTAGTGTTCCAATTTGCCCACATCCTCTCCAGCATTTGTCATTTTCCTGTTTTGTCATCTTAGCCAATCTAACTGGTGAGATGTGGTACCTCAGAGTTGTTTTGATTTGCATTTCTCTAATCAATAGTGAATTAGAGCATTTCTTCATGTGCTTATAGATATCTTTAATTTCTTTCTCTGAAAATTGCCTGTTCATCCCTCATCATTTCTTACAGCACAATAGTGCTCCATCACAACAATATACCACACCTTCCTCAGCCATTCCCCAATTAATGAGCATCCCCTAATTTCAAATTCTTTACCACCACAAAAAAGTTGCTATAAATATTTTTGTACATATAGTTTCTATTCCTTTTTCTTTGATCTCTTTGGGGTACAGATGTAGTGATGATATTGCTGAGTTAAAGGATATGCATCATTTTATAACCCTTTGGGCATAGTTCCAGATTATCCTCCATAATGGTTGGACCAGTTCACTTCTCCACCAACAATTCCTTAATATACCTATTTTTCCCTCATCCCCTCCAGCATTTGTCATTTCTGATAGGTGTGAGGTAGTACCTCAGAGTTGTTTTAATTTGCCTTTCTCAAATCAATAGTGATTTGGATAATTATTTCATATACCTATAGACAGCTTTGATTTCTTCTTCTGAAAACTGTCTGTTCATATTTTTTGACCATTTATTAATTGGGGAATGGCTCTTTTATTTAGAAATTTGACTCAGTACCTTATATGTTTGAGAAATGAGACCTTTGTCAGAGAAACTTGTTACTTTGTTGTCTACAGTACCTTTTAGCAAAATTTAGATTTCTTGATTATCTCTTTCAATTGCATCTAATTTTGTTTTTGCTCTATCTGAGATCTTGATTGCCACCCCTACTCTCTTCACTTTAGCTGAAGCATTCATTCCTTCATTTCAACTCTGTGTGTCTTTATATTCCAGATGTGTCTCTTGTATACAGCATATTGCCAGATTCTGGTTTCCAATCTATTCTGCTATCTGCTTCTGTTGGGTTAACTCATCCCATTCACATTTACAGTTATGATCATTAAATGCACATTTCCTTCCATCCCATTTTTCTCTTTTTTATCCTTCTCTCTCTTTTTATCCCACCCCTTCTCAAAAGTCTGTATTGCTTCCAACCACTGCCTCCCCCAATCTGCCCTCCCCCTTATCATTTTTCTCCATAACTCTTATCCCCTTCCCCTCTTATCTCCCTATTGGGTAAGATAGATTTCTATACCCAACTGAGTGTCTGTGTGTGTGTATACTTACATGTATACATACACACACATATCGTCTTCTCTCTTTGAATCAATTCCAATGAGAGTGAGGATCAAGCATTGCCAACCATACCCCCCTCAAATTTTTCCTTTTACTATAAAAGCTCTTCCTTGCAATTCTCCTTTATGTGAGAAAATTGCTCCTTCCCCCTTCTCCTAGTGCATCCTTCTTTCTCACCCCTAAATTCTTTTTTGGGAGATCATCTCAAACATAGTAGACTCATTAGCCATTCCCTCTTTCTATATTGACTCCTTCTGCCTGCTCTCATAATGATTAAGTTTTTAGGAGCTACATTTATCACCTTCCCATATAGAAATGTAAACAATTTAACTCCATTGAGTTCCTTCTGATTATTCTTTTATGTTTACCTTTTTATGTTTCTCTTGAGTCTTCTGTTTGTCATATTTTCTATTCAGCTCAGGTCTTTTCATTAAGAATGCTTGAAAGTCAGGGGTGGCTAGGTGGCACAGTGAGTAAAGCACTGGCCCTAGAGTCAGGAGGACCTGAGTTCAGATCCCACCTCAGACACTTAACACAAAAACACTAGTCATGTGACCTTGGGGAAGTTATTTAACCTCAATTGCCCTCCAAAAGGCAAAAATAAAAAAAAGAATGCTTGAAAGTCCTCTATTTCACTAAATATCTGGCTTTTTCTTCCTCTGAAGGATTATATTAAGTTTTGGTGGGTAGGTTGTTCTTTGTTGTAATCCTAGCTTTTTTGCCTCCTGAAATATCATATTCCAAACCCTCTTCTCCTTTAATGTGGAGCTGTTAAATTTTGTGTGATTCTGAATATGGTTCCACAATATTTAAATTTTTTCTTTCTGGCTCCTAGAAATATTTTCTCCTTGACTTGGACACTCTGGATTTTGGCTACAACATTCCTGGGAATTTTCATTTTGGGATTCCTTTCATGAGGCGATTGGTGGATTCTTTCAATTTCAAATTTACTTTCTGGATCTAAGATATCAGGGCAATTTTCCTTTACAATTTCTTGAAATGTGATGGTTAGGATTTTTTTTATTATGGCTTTCAGGTAGTCCAATAATTCTTAAATTATGTCTCTTCAGTCTATTTTCCAGGTTAGTTGTTTTTCCAATCAGATATTTCACATTTTTCTATATTTTTCATTCTTTTGACTTTGTTTTATTGTTTTTTAAAGTCTCATGGAGTCATTAGCTTCCACTTGCCTGATTTTGATTTTTAAGGAGTAATTTTCTTCAGAGATCTTTAGTACTTATTTTTCCATTTGGTCTATTCTGCTTTTAAAGGAGTTCTGTTCTTTAGTGAATTGTGGTTCTTTTACCATTTGGCTAAGTCTATTATTTTATTAATTAATTTATTTACTTTTAATTTACAACATTCAGTTCCACAATCCCTTGAGTTTCAAATTTTCTCCCTCTTCCTCTCCTCCCCCCACCCCACAGTGGCACACAATTAAATACAGGATCTACAAATACCTTCACATTAGACATTAGTCAGGTTGTAAAGAAGGATTATAACCAATGGAATGAACAGTGGGAAAGAGGAAACAAAAGAAGAAAAAAAGAGAAGAAAAAGTAGTTTGCTTCAATCTGCATTCAGACTCTGTAGCTCTTTCTCTCTCCATCATGAGTCTTCTGGAGTTGTCTCATAACCTTACATTGCTGAGAGGAGCCCAGTCTATTAAGGTTAGTTGTCACAAATACGTTGTGTTTGTGATTGTGTACAGATTTCTCCTGGTTCTGCTCTTCTCACTCACCCTTGGTTTAAGTGCTCCGGTTATTGTGAGGTCCATCTGCTCCTCATTTCTTATAGCACAATAGTATTCCATTACATTCACATACCACAACTTGTTCAGCCATTCCCCAATTGATGAGTGTCCCCTCAATTTCCAATTTTTGCCACCACAAAAAGAGCTGCTATAAATATTTTTGTACCTACAGGTCCTGTTCCCACTTCTGTGATCTCTTTGAGATACAACCCTAGAACTGGTATTGCTGGGTCAAAGGGTATGCCCTTTGGGCATAGTTCCAGATTTCTCTCCAGAATGGCTGATTCAGTTCACAACTCCATAAACTATGCATTAGTGTTCCAATTTTTCCACATCCTCTCCAGCAGTTATTATTTTCCTGTTTGGTCATCTTAGCCAATCTGACCGGTGAGATGTGTGTAATGGAAATGCAAATTTAAAGATCTTCCCTGCCCTTAGGCCCTTTGATAGGCTTAAGAGACCCTGAGAACCTTCCTTGATTTGAAAATATACTCTGCCTCCTACTAGGCTGAATGTGGTCACATGGAACCTGTGGCAGGAGGCTTGGTTTTCAGGAATGCCCACACCTTGATGCTGTGTGATTGGGCAATGGGTCAAGAGGGTGGTTACATTCTGTGACCCAGGAGAAGGCTATATAATCTCTGATGTGAGGCTTTGCTTTGGGGCTCACTTTGAAAAGTGTTGTATGATTTGATCAGATAAGACTTTGGGAAGCCATTGTTGAGAACCCCCCAGCTTTGAAAAACCCAGATGTTGATTTGGTATGGATGTAATGGTTGGACAGTTTGGAAACCTGTTTACTTGATCTGTTTCTCTGTCTTGATAATTCTGTCTGTAAACTCTGAAGTTTGGGGTGCTGACCTTTTTCCTCTGAACTAGGTAAACGATACATATTTGACTGATTAAAGTAAGTTTGTTAACCCATTTTGAGTTGCTTTCCTTTAACAAAGCAGATCTAAGAACCTGTGTTGGCAGCCACCCTGGGGATGCCGGGGTGCTTGCTGCTACAATGTGGTACATCAGAATTGTTTTGATTTGCATTTGCTCTAATCAATAGTGATTTAGAGCATTTTTTCATATGCTTATAGATCTTTAATTTCTTCCTCTGAAAACTGGCTGTTCATATCCTTTTATCAATTGGGGAATGGCTTGTATTCTTATAGATTTGACTCACTTCTCTGTATAATTTAGAAATAAGGCCTTTATCAGAGACACTGGTTATAAAAGTTCTTTCCCAGTTTACCACTTCTCTCTTAATCTTGTTTACATTGGCTTAATTTATACAGAAACTTTTTAATTTAATGTAATCAAAATTATCCATTTTGTATAATGCTCTCTAATTCTTGTTTGGTCATAAAATCTTCCCTTCTCCACAAATCTGACAGGTAAACTATTCCTTGCTCTCCCAGATTGCTTACAGTATCAGCCTTTATACCTAGATCATGCACCCATTTAGACTTGATTTTGGTATATGGTGTTAGATATGCCCAGTTAGTCTATGCCCAGTTTCTTCCATACTATATTCCAGTTTCCCCAGCAGTTTTTGTCAAATGGTGAATGCTTATCTGCAAAACTGGGGTCTGTGGGTTTATCAAACAGTAGATTACTATAGTCATTGACTGCTGAGTCTTGTGTACTCAATCTATTCCACTGATCCACTACTCTATTCCTCAGCCTGTATGTACCAAGTAGTTTTTATGACTGCTACTTTATAACACTGATTAAAATCTGGTATGGCTAGGCCACCTTCCCTAGCATTTCTTTCATTAATTTCCTTGGTATTCTGGACCTTTTGTTCTTCCAAATGAATTGTTACTATTTTTTCTAGCTCTATAAAGTAATTTTTTTTTGTAGATTGATTGGTATGGCACTAAATATGCAATTTAATTTAGGTAAAATTGTCATTTTTATTATATTAACTTGACCCAGCCACGAGCAACTGATGTTTTTCCAATTAGTTAGATATGATTAAGACTATATTTTAAGATGATATTTTCTTCAGTACTTTTTGTGCCTCTTTTTAACAAGCTGATAATTCTTTTTTTTTTTTTTATCATTTTCTTGTATCACTCACATTTTTTCCCCAGTTTTTCCTCTACCACTCATCTCTTTCTTTAACTCTTCCAGGACTTCTTTCTGGCCTTGGATATAATTGGCATTTTTCCTTGCAGTTTTACTTGGAGCTATTTTCACATTGTTGCCTTATTGTAAGTTTGTCTTGGTCTTTCTTGCCACCAAAATAAGTTGTTGGTGTTTTGTTGTTGTTGTTTTTTTTAAGTGGCAAGGTTCTTTTTTTGTTGTTTGCTCATTGTTCCAGTCTATTGTTTGACTTTCAACTTTATGTTAAAGTTGGGCTCTGCAGACCTTGATGTGAAGAGGCACTGTGCCAAGCTTTAGGCTTTTTGTGCTACTGTTTTCAGAGCTAGTTCTGAGGGCTTGCAAGGTTTGGTTCTTTCAAGGTGGTGGGTGTGATGCAGGGAAAGGTGTGAACTCTGCTCTCCTAGTCTTTGCTCTGATTTTTACCCAGAAAGGGTCCCTGCTCCTCTGCACCTGCAAGTACTAGCAGTTCTCTTGGCACTGTAACTGTGTGCCCCCATTCCCTTGTGACCAATTGTAAGCACTCCTCTTTGTCACAGAATGTGACCCAGACCTGCTTATGGGCAGTGGAGTTACCAAGCAGCACCAGCTGTACCCAGCGCCAGCAAAGGCTTCCCTGTTATGTCTTTTTGACCAGTTGTCTGACCCTCATACCATCTCTGGGTTGAGTTCCTGAAGTTCCTGCTGTTGCTGTTGCTAGTTGTCTCCAAGGCCTACCATAATACATAATACAGGTGGTATTCTAGCCACACTCTGGGCCTGAACCCACAGTAATGTTACGGACCTCTCTTGTGGACTTCCTCAGTTGTCTTGTGCTGGAAAAATTATTCCAATGACCTTTTGATGGCTCTGCCACTCCAGAATTTTATTTGAGGCATTATTTTAAAATTATTTGGAGGGGAATGTTGGAAGAGTTCTCCTGGGTCCTCATCTGTTCTCTCATCTGCCCTACCACAAACTTTAAAGGTAAATAGTATGGATATTAAGTCAACATAAAGTACCAGGTTTCAAATCAGAAAGACTCATCTTCCTGAGTTCAAATCTGGATGCAGAAACTTATTTTCTGTGTAACCTTGGGCAAGTCATTTATCTAGAAAATGAGTTGGAGAAGGAAATGGCAAACCACTCCAGTGTCTCTATCAAGAAAACCACAAATGGGGTCATCGGTGTTGGACACAACTGAAAAACAACCAAACAACAACAGTGGATATTATCTGTATTTTCAGAGAAGGAAACTAAAGCTCATTGATATTAAATACCTGGTCTGGGGACATATAGCTATGGAGTGGAAAAGCTGGAACTTGAAATCAGGACACTTGACTTCAAGTCTAGGTCTCTTTAATGAGATATTCAGGGATTATGAAGGGGAAAGCACTAGGCAGAAGGATACAGGCTAAGGATTTCCAGGATTCACAGAAAAAGTTCTGGAAACAATGGCTCAACTAGACACAATGTTTAGATCAGAGTTGATATCCCAGATTACATTGAGATGGAAAAAAGGAAAACCAGCTGAATGGGAAGCTGGCGTCCTTTCAGTCCACAGAAGAGGGAGGTCACAGGCAAAGAAGGCAAGCTGATGATGTTCTCATGTTCTTGGGCAGGGCAGAACAAGCCTACAAGTAAACAAGCCCTACCCAGCAACTGACCAGGGACATCGTGTCAGTGAATCTTGGGTTTGGGAGATTCCAATCATGATTTGGGGAAAATGTAAACAAGACTCAAAAAGGTGAGGCACTTTCATGCTGGGATTTGACCTTAAAAGAAAGAGCTGTGGGTAGTAGTCATAGCAACAGAGAATGAATTGTGGGAAGTTTTCATCAGTAGGGATTGAAATGGATATGGAGTTTAATTGTGGGTGTAGAGTCTATGGATGAGGATGAAATACAACCCTAACTCATAAGACCTTTAGACCACTCCCACCAAGAGACAGCTAGGTAGAGCAGTTTCTGATTTTTTTCCACATTTATTGATTTTATTTTTAATTTATGGAATAAAATAAACATTTCCATAACAGAATATAATAAAAAAGATTGTACATGAAACTTGCTATTCCTTTCAAATATATAAAAAAGTTATCTTATAAATTTCTTTTTTTCTTTGCTCTCCCTGTTCCCTACCATAGAGATGACCACCATTAGACACAAATAGGTATGTGTGTGTGTGTGTGTGTGTGTGTGTAAAATTATTCTATACATACTTCTATTTATCAGTTCTTTTTCTGGATGCAGATAGCATCTTTTGTCATATGTCCTTTATAGTTAATTTGAATGTTTATAATAGCCAAATGACTTATTCATTCAAAGCAACTTCCTGTTGTAACTAATTACTCTTAGTACAGTTTCTATGTTGCTCAGCTAGCGCAATGCTTTCAGCCATCACTAAATTTTGGCTCCCTGGGGTATTGGCTTGATCATGTTCTTGAAATGTTCTGTATACAAATAAGGAGGAATATCAAAAGAGATGATGTGGTTGTTGCTGTGGTTGCTGTTGTTCAGTCGTATCCGACGGCAAAGATGCTAGAGTGATTTGCCACTTGCTTTCCCAGCTCATCTTACAGATGAGTAAACTAAGGGAAATAGGGTTAAGTGACTTGCCCAGGGTTACACAGCTAATAAGTGTCTGAGGTCAGACTTTAAACTCAGGAAGATGAGTCTTTAGACCTGGCATCCTATCCACTGCACCACCAAGCCTGAAGGGAATTGATAGGGATAGTGGTAGTGATGAGGGGAGTAGAGAGAGGTATATGTAGAAGTCAGGAGAGACAGGAGGGAAAGGTGTCAAGTTTATTGTTTTGGCCTTGCTCCAGTGTTGTTGCTGCTTCAGGTGGTTAATTGAAATCCAACTTCATGTTGCAAAGCAAATTGTGTCTAGGTGCTAGTTGGTTTTGCCTAACTTTTTTCTGTGTTACATGGAAGGGTTCCATGCATGGATGGGTGGTGCTCCTGGGAGAGTACTGCGAAGTAAAAATAAGAGGTAGAATTAAAACTTTTAAAATAAACAAATACATTTAATTTAATTCAAGAAGTTTATAGTGGGGGGAGGTGTTGGATATGACATGTACACACTTAACTATGTTATAAGGTGAAATGTGTTAGGGACAAAGTGCTGTGAGATGTCAAGGAAGGAGAGAGACTTTTCACTTAATCAGTTCAGGGAAGGTTCCTTTGGAAGAAGTGACATCTGAGCTGGACTTTGAAACAGGAAGGAATTTCAATAGATGGGAAAGGGTGAGATCTTTTCCAAGCACGAAGAAACTTAGTGTTAACAAAGACTCAGAGACAGAAAAAGGTAGGACAAAATTAGGTAGCAGAGAGTGTTCCAATTGGACTATAATGCAGAATATGTAAAGGAAATAAAATTAAAAGTCACTTTTTTTCCCAATGATATTCATATAACACTTTAAGATTTGCTAAGTACTTTATATTCATTATCTTGTATGAGCTTTGTACCAACCCCATCAGATCCATATCATTATTTCTACTTTACAGATGAGGAAACTGAGGCTCAGAGATGTTAGATGATTTGCCCATGGTCAGAGGCTAATAAGTGTCAGAAATGTAATTTGTTTCCATTTCCTCCCTATTCTAGGACCTGCCCTCTTTAGCCACTACCCGTGTTTCCCTGATAATAAGACCTATCCCGAAAATAAGCCCTCCCCTTACTGTGTAAGATTCCTCTAAAATAAGTCCTCCCCCGAAAATAAGCCCTATTGAGATTGCTACTGTACTGAAGGTGATCCCCTGCACTACGAGCTGCATCCAATCAGAGCTGCAGCAGTGAGCGCGTCATCCTGTTCTTTATTGAATTCATTACTGAATAAAGGTACATTTTTTTGTTCACATTTACCTGTTTATTAAAATTGCTGTCAATGTTCATTAAAATAAGCCCTCCCCTGAAAATAAGCCCTCTGGTGTTTTTCTGTCCAAAAAATTTAATAAGACAGTGTCTTATTATCACGGAAACATGGTATATTGTGTTATCTTAAATTAATCTGGACTTCTCTGTAGGAGCTAAATTGAGAAAGGCTTTGAATGCTAATTGCTACTGGTAAATGGAGGTGTGAACAAATGGAGAAGAGTGACACATATGAAAGAAGGGGTAAAAAGGTAAGAAGGAGTTTCTAAGAGGAATAGGAAAGAGAAATCAAAGGTCAGAACAAGGCAAAGAGAAGGTAGAACAAGGAAGGTGAGGATGGGGTTTAGGGGGAAAATATTTGAGATTAGTGAAGGGATCTGATACCTTGTAGCAGCAAGCACCCCAAGCGTCCTCAGGGTTTGCAGCTACCACAGGTTCTTGGATCTGCTTTGTTAAAGGAAAGCAACTCAAAATGGGTTAACAAGCTTACTTTAATCAGTCAGACATATATATCGTTTACCTTGTTTGGGGGAAAAAGGTCAGCACCCCGAACTTCAGAATACACAGACAGAATTATCAAGACAGAAACATATCAAGTAGACAGATTTCTAAACTGTCCAACCATTACATCCATACCCAGTCAACATCTGGGTTTCCACATCTGGGTTTTTCAAAGCCGGGGGACTCTCAACAACGGCTTCCCAGAATTCAGATCAAATCACAGAACACTTCTCAAAGTGAGTCCCAAAACAAAGCTACACATCAGGGCTTATATAGCCTTCTCCTGGCTCAGAGAATGTAACAACCTTTTGGACCCACTGGCCAATCAAAAAGTATCAACTGAAAAACAAGCCTCCCACCCCAGTCTCCAGGTGCACTTTAGCCTAGGGGCAGGGAAGATCTTTAAATTTGCATTTCCATTACATACCTGAAACAAGGGAGTTGTTGAATTTAGGAGCAGAAGTAACCTTAGACAGCCTTCGACATTTAGATAGATTCTAGGACTGAGAATGAAAAATGCATGCTACCCACTTTTTGATAGAAAAGTGATGGATTCAAGGAGCAGAAATGAAACATTTTTTTTAACATGGCAAATGTGGAAATTTGTTTTGCTAGACTATGAGTATTTATTACAAGAGTTTTTTTTTTCAATTGCAAAGGAGATAAAAGGGAAAAAAGAAAAGTAATAGAGTCCCCCCTGAAAAAAAAAAGAAAGAAAAGAGGATCATTGAAACCTTACATGTTGAATATATACTTGAAAGGAAGTGCAGACTATACATAATAGAGATTTATATTTTGAGGTACAAGCCTCTTTTTTTTCTGTTCTAGTTTGCGTATTTTATTTGGTATTTGTTAATTTCAGAATAAAAAAATTGAAACCAACTCACAGACACAGTAAAAACTGGAAAATGAATGAATGAAGAAATGAATGAAAAAGCATTTTTAAGTTCTGACTTTGTACCCATGGTGCTGATCACTGAGGCTACAAACATAAGCAAATCCTCAGGGACCTTACCTTCTAATGGAAAAAAGGGGGAGCTAGAAGGGAAGAGTAGAATACTACAAGATCCATTTCCAAGAAAAATATGACTGATGAATATTTACATATCAGTAAAGCTATTTGTTTATTCCTTCTTGTTCTAGGTTCTTTATTAGTCTGGGCATCCAATGCCATATGCGTAATATATGAACCACTAAAGAGGAAGGTTCTTATTCCTACCACAGAGGTCCCATCCAGTTCTAGAGTTATCATTTTACAATTCTTTGACCTTAGATAATTATTTCCCATTTATTCCTGCATGTAATTTACTTTGTATATATTTGCATGTTGTCTCCCCATTATATTATAAGCTGCTTGAGGGCAAAGACTATCTTTTTCCTTTTTTTTTTATCCCCAGCACTTTGACCCTCAATTCTCTAGAACACCTTCAGGGCAAGAATACTACTTTTAGAGTCAGAAGTTCTCGGTTTGAATTCCCAATCTGTTATGTACTACCCATGAGAACTTGAAATAATGTAGCTTGCTCTCTAGCTCTCAGTTTTTCTTTCCACACCTGAAAAATGAGGGGGCTAGACTAGATTAAAGATGTCAGATTTGGGGTAAAACTCCTAAGTGTGCTGGAACCATATCAAAATGTTATTGGGAAATATTTAACCAAATAAATAAAATATAATAAAACATAGATAGTGCTACTTTGTGGTTTTCTAAGTCAGTATGGGCATACAGCCACATTTCTATTTAAATTTGGTAAGACTGGACTAGAGACTCACTAAGGTGAGCTTCCAGCTCTCATTCTTTTTAGAACTATCTTGATTTTAGACAAGACAACCTATGAAAGACAAGCCAAGAAGCTGCTAGAATTAATGGAACACTATTTAGTTTTCTAAATTCTACTTAAGAGATGTAATAGGGGGCGGCCAGGTGGCTCAGCGAGTAAGAGCACTGGCTCCAGTGTCAGGATGACCTGGAGATCAAATCCGGGCTCAGATACTCAGCACCACACCCAGAAATAACTGGCCGTGTGACCTTGAGCAAGTTACTTAATCCTGATTGCTTTAAAAAAAAAAAAGAGAGCTGTAATAAACCAGACCTTAAAGAAGATCTAGTACTCCAACTGCCTCATTTTACAGATGAGGAAACTGAGACCCATAAAGATTGTGATCTCAAGGTCAATCCAGATGAATCCAAGGTTGAATCTAGATTCTCTGATTTCACAATTAAGGCCCTTTTCATGGAAAGGATAAGAAAAAGGGAGTCAGAAATAGCAAAGAACGTCTTCTGAATGATAATGTTAAAAACAAGCTACTTTGGGAAGGAGATAGGCTTGACAAGGGTATAAAGAAGGGAAGAAAACAGGACAAGTAGGCCCAGATCCTTTGCCCTGTAGGACCTGGATCCTCAAATGGGAATTATTCCAATTTACAACATTGTATTCTCTTGGCTTCCTGGTGGAGTTGAAACTGAGGGTCATTGAAGAGAGAAGTGAATGCTGTCTCATATTTTGTGGGCTGTTCCATTAAGTCACTCATATTATTCCTCCTTCATAGAGGTGCAGAATCAAAGAAATGTTGGGAGTCAAACAGAAAGAATTTTGGGATTAGGAAAAATCTTTTTTTTTAACTATATTATCAAAATAAGGTCAGATAGGACAACTTTGACCCACAAGGAAGAGAGAGAAAATCTTCATGCTGCAGCAGATGGACAATGTAGTCCAAGTTACCAGTCTTCATTTTCTTTTTTTTTAATAAAAATTTCACTATTTTTATTTTGTTTTCCCAACTACATATAAAGACAATTTTTAACATTAATTTTTTAAAATGTCAAGTTCCAAATATTCTCCCTCCCTCCCTTACTTCCCCCAAGACAGTAAACAACTTGATACAGATGATACATGTGCAATGATGCAAAATATATTTCCATATTAGTCATGTTGCAAAAGAGGACAAACCAAAAGGGGGAAAAAAGGAAAAAAATAGCATACTTTGTTCTGCATTCAAACTCCATCAGTTCCTTCTCTGGAGGTGGATAGAATTTTTCATCATGAGTCCTTTGGAATCGCCTTGGATCATTGTATTGCTGAGAAGAGCATTCAGAGTTGATCATAATACAATTTTGCTGTTGTTGTGTACAATATTATCCTGGTTCTGTTCACTTTCCTTTGCATCAGTTCATGAAAGTCTTTCCAGGTTTTTCTGAAATCATCCTCCTTGTCATTTCATATAGTAGTCTTCATTTTCTAAAGGAAGAAACCAAGGCCTAAGAAATGAAGTGATTTGTTAGAGACCATGTAGCAAGTGTGTGTTAGAGCTGGCACTAGAACAAGGATTTCTTAATTCCCAGGTCAGAGCTTTACTCTACAGGGAAGAGATAAATTTAAAGGCTCATAATGGTATATTGGCTGGAAGACATGGAAGAGAATTAGGTCAAGTACAACTCCCTCATTCTGCAGCTAAGGAAACCTAGAGATGTTAACTTACCTAGGGTCATACAGATAATACTGTCTGAGGCAAGATGTGAACTTAAGTGCTTCTTACAATTCCATACCCACTTCTTATGTATCTACTATGTGCAAAATACTGTGGTGGATATCATGCACAATCCCAAATACAGACCATAATTAAACTCAATAAATATATATTAAGTATTTACTAAGTACAAAGAGCATTCGAGGCCCTGGGGTTACAAGCAACACCAACAAAAAAAAAATGATTCCTGTCCTCAAGGAGCTTACTTTCTAATATGAGACTACTACATTAATTGATAAGCATAATACAGGGTAAGAAATCAAGGGGTCAAAGGAGAGATCACACAAAGAGGTATCGCATTTGAAGAAAGAGAGAGCACTAAAAGCTGGGAAGGGGGTGGCAATCAGAGAAGGGTTCATAGAAGAGGGATACTTTAGTTGAGTCTTGATGGAATATTTAAGAGGCAGCTGGGGACACAACAGGCAGAGAGCACTGGGCCTGGAAACTGAGTTCAAATGTGACCTCAGACGCTATCTTTATGACCCTGGGCAAATCACTTAACCTCTGTTTGCATCAATTTTATCAACTATAAAATGAGGGTAGCAACATAACCTACCTCAGAGTTGTCATGGTGATCAAGTGAGATAATTGTAAAAAGCATCATGCACAATGCCTGCCACATGGTAGGTGCCATATAAAGGCTCATTCCCGTCCCCCTCCTTATCTTTAAGATGGAGGTGAGGAAGGATACATTTCAGGTATGAGGGGACTACATATGAGAATTTGTGAAAGCAAGAAATGGCATGTTTAATATGGAAAATAGCTAGGAATTCATTTGGCTGGGATATAGACCACCTGAAAAAAAGTAATACAGACTAAATTTAAAAAGGTAGGTTGGAATTAGATTATGAAATATATACAATCCCAGTCAGAGAAGATTGTACTTTGTTCTACATGCAGTGGGTACTCACTGAAAGTTTTTTGAGCCAGGGGAGTAATGGGACCAGACCTATGCCTTAAGAAGATTATTTTAATAGCTCTGTCAAAGGAGAAAGAGAAAAAGATCAGAAGAAATGAGACCAATAAAAGACTAGTCCCAGGGAGTAGCAAGAGGGCATGAACTAGGGTTAGAATCGTGTGACTGGTAGAAAGGAGGGCAGATTAGGGGAAGGGGTAATCATAATGCACGACATCTTGTTGCAGGGGAGGGGAGAGATGGGGAGAAAATTTGGAACTCAAAATCCTTTGGAAGTGAATGTTGAAAACTGAAAGTTAATTAATTTTTAAAAAGAGAAAATTAAAAAATAAAAGAATCATGTGACTGGAGAGGACAGGATCAATGACTGGAATGTGGTGGAAAGAAAATTGATAAGACCTGGAAACGTATTAGATATGGTGATGAGGAAGATCAAGAAAGGACTCCTAGGGATGTGAACCTGGAGTATCTGGGTGTCTTAAACAGAGAGAGACATTTGCAAGAGGAGAAAGGTTAGAGAGGAAGATGACAGATTTACTTTTGCTGAGATGGAATTTGAGATATCAGTGGAAGGGAAGAGAATAAGCATTTCTAGAATCCCTACTGTGTTCCAGGTCCCAAGCTAAATGCTTTACAAATATTATCTCATTTGTTCCTTACAGCAACCCTGTGAGGTAGGTGTTGCTAATATACTCATTTTACAATTGAGGTAATTGAGGCAAACAGTGACTTGTCCAGGGTCACGAAGATAGCAGGGTTTGAATTCCTGATTCTAGGCCCAGTGCTCAATCCGCTGCACCATCCAGCTGAAACATTTAGAGACTGGAATCAGGAAGACCTATATTTTAAACCCAACCTCAGACACTTGCTAGCTGTGTCACTTTGGAAAAGTCATTTATCTTCTATCTGCCTCAGTTCTGGGACTGCAAAATGGGATCATAATAGCACATAGCTCTTAGGATTGTTGTGAGCATAAAATTAGATATTTGTAAAGCATTTTGCAAACCTTGGTTATAAAAGTTCTATTATTATTACAATATTAGTAATAGTAGTAGTTGTTGTTGTTTGTTGTAGTGGCAGCAGTAGTAATGCCTGAGTTTAGGAGAGATGTTAGGGCTGGGCATATAGATCTGAGAATCATCTGCAACCAAATAATTGAATCCATGGACATAAGTGAACTCACCAAGGGGAAGCATATAGTGAGAGAAGAAAAGACATAGGTCAGTTCTTTAAGCAACCTTATGAGAAGATTTTGACTAGTTCTTTTTCTATTTTTTTTTTACTTTCTTTGTCTCTTTTCACAAGAAATATCCAGTGGCCCAGTGACAGGGTCAAACCCTGCCTCCCCCTCCCCCACAGAAGCCATAGGGCTCTTTTCCTTATTTACCTATTACTATCTCTTTGATCACCTCCTAACTCTCAGGTTATTGACATTTTCACAGATTCTGTTCTATTCTCTATCTTCTCAAGTTCACAGTTACAGGAATCTCACCCGTTCATAAAACTGCCAACCCATACCAACCCTTCCAGATGTAGGCACAAGTGCTAACAATCGTACCCCTCTCACACAGGCATGTAGAGCAGATGTCAGATATGTAGCCCAGATATGAATGTGCATGTACATTTGGTCAGTTCTCTCAGTGCCCTTCCCCCAAACAATATGGGGAAGAAAGACAATCTCTAAGCCCTGAGAGCTACACCCAAAGGGTGTCCTTTGCCTATGGGTTAAGGAAGGAGAGATGGTAAAACTAAGTGTGGCATGGGAGCAAGCTCCCAGACCCATTGACCTCAAACTCTTCATTGTGGTTACAGCCTTAGGAAGGCTACATCACTGTACACCTAATATCATAGGTATAGAATTGGAAGGGGCTTCAGAGGACATTGGGTCCAACTCCTCATTTCACAGTTGAGGAAAACTGAGGCCTAAAGAGTTACTTTGGGTCATCTAGCTAATAGGTATATAAGGTGGGATTCAAAATCAGATCTCTATGACTCAAATCCACTGTTCTATTCACTTATACCATGTTGACATATTTAAACTATTTTTTAACATCTTAAGGTCTTTTAAAAGAATTATTTTTATTTTCAGTTCCAAATTTTCTCCCTCTCTCCACTCTTGCTACCATCCTTAGAGAAGAGCAAAAATTACGATAACCATTATACATATGAAATAATGTGAAACAGATTTCTATTTTAGCCACATTCCAGAAAAAAAAGGAAAAAAAATTATGCTTCAATCTGCATGAGTCCACTAGTTCTATCCAGAGGTAGATAGTATTTTACATCCTTTGGAGTTTGGTAGATCATGGATAAGAATTACTAAGTCTTTAATGTGATTATTTTTACACTATTGTTGTTACTATGTAGATTGTTCTCTTGGTTCTGCCCACTTCACTTTGTGTCAGTTCATGTAAGTCTTCCTGTTGTACTTCAATTAATCAATCAACAAGTATTTATTAGACACCTTTTGTATGCCAGGTACTGTGGCAGGGACTATGGCTGATTACAAGTACTTTTCTTAGGAAGTCTCTAAAACATCCTCTAGCTAATTTCTTGTATAAAACCAAAACTCTTCAGCTACATGGATGAGTTTGTTAAAAGGCTACCAAAACACACAGATAGGCCATTGAAAGAATTTAGTGCAAGAAACATTCCTTTTTTTTTTTTGGAGGGGAGAAGACACAATCTTTAAGCTGAACCAGATGAGCATATGTAAACAATCTCCATCACAAACATACTCTAAATAGCATTTATATAGGAGTTTAAAGCTTTCAAAATACTGTATACACTTTACCTCATTTGATCCTTACAACATTCCTGTGAGGTAGGTACTACAAGTATTTCTCTCTCTCTCTCTCTCTCTCTCTCTCTCTCTCTCTCTCTCTCTCTCTCTCTCTCTCTCTCTCTCTTTCTCATCTCTCCCTTTCACCCATTATCTGGAATTTGTTTTGAAACAAAATACAAATTTCAAGGTATGGTTTATGATTGGTATGCCTTCTGTGTAGGTTTCTCTGTGTAGACATCTGTTGTATTGTACAGTAATAATTATGTATTCAATACAAGACACTACAATATCTTCAGTCATTTTTAAAAATTACATTTTATTTTCAGTCCCAAATTTCCTATCTTCCTTTCCCACTTCTCTACCCACTAAGAAGGCAAGAAAAAACAAAACCCACTGCAAAATAAATTACTGCATTAACCATGTCAAAAAAAGAAAGAGACGAAGGAAAGAAAGAGAGAGAGAGAGAGAGAGGAAGGGAGGGAGGGAGGGAGGGAGGAAGGAAGGAAGGAAGGAAGGATGGAAGGAAGGAAGGAAGGAAGGAAGGAAGGAAGGAAGGAAGGAAGGAAGGAAGGAAGGAGGGAAGGAAGGAAAGAAGAGAAAAGAAAAGAAAATAGGCTTCTATTTGCATTCTGAGTCCATTAGCTCGCTGTCCCAGATTTTTCATCCCAAGTCCTTCAGAGTTATAGTTGTTCATTCCATTGATCTGAGTTCTTAAGTCTTTCAAAGGTGTTTATCTTTACAATGCTGCTGTTAATTGTAGAAATTCTTCTCCTTATTCTGCTTACTTCACTTTTCATCAGTTCATACTACAGATATTATTCCTGAGATGATATTATTCCCTCACATTATCAATAAAGTGGCAGCAGCAGTTCTTAAAAGAAGAAATGTAAACAATCAACAGCCAAAAGAGAAAAAAAATATTCCAAACCACCAGTACTTAGAGAAATACAAATTGAAATAATTCTGAGTTTCCATCTTCCATAAGATGGGATAGATAGCAGAAAGGATAACAGAAAAGGAGAATAGCAATTGCTGGAGATGTTGTGAGAAGACAGACATATTAATTCTCTGCTGCTGGTAGAACTATGAATGGATTCAACCATTATAGAAAGCAATTTGGAACTGTATACCAAAGGTCACTAAACTGTTTACCCTTTGACCTAGCAACATTGACATATTACCCAAAGAAATTTAAGATAGTGTTAAAGGACCTAATTTATAACAATGCTTATACCAGCACTTTTTGTTGAAGGAAAGAGTTTGGAACAAAGTGGGTGCCCATCAGTTAAAGAATGGCTCAACAAAATTATCATAATAGAATATTATTGCAATATAAGAAATAACAAAAGCGATGGACTCAGAGAAACTTGGGAAGACTTACATGAATGAATAAAAAGTGAACACAGAAACTGGAGAATAATTTACACTACTAAAATAATATAAAGAAATCAACTTTGAAAGAGTTGATGGATGATGAAACACACCTCCTCCCTTGGCAGATAGACCACAGGTATAGAATGAGATGCACATTCTCAGACATGACTCATATGTGAATTTGCTTTGTTTTACTATATTTATTTGTTACAAGTGATGGTTCTTATTTTAGTTTATTTTTCAGGGGATATTTGTGGGAGGAAGTGGAGGGTAGTGATAGAGATACAAAAAAATAGAAAAGAAAGGAAAGAACATCAATGAAACATTGAAAATATGTACAGGAGAGAGCAGAAGGAAGTTCAGAAGGGGATACAGGCAAGCAGGGCAGTGTGGGTATTAGAGTGTTCAATTTCATGTATACTTTAATAAACAAAGTTGTACATAATAGTCAGTCAATAAACATTCTCCAGTCACTTACTATGTGCCAGGCATAGTGCTAAGCTCTGGGGATATACAGAAAGTCAAAAAACAGTTCCTGACCTTGAGGAACTCACAATCCAATGGGGAAAACAACAGGAAAACAAGTATGTACAAACAAACTATATACAAGATAAATAGGAAATGATCAACAATCAATAAACATAAGCACTTAGTATGTGCCAGACATTGTGCACATCTGGGGATACAAAAAGAGGAAAAAAACAGTCTCTGCTGTCAAGGAGCCTACAACCTAATTGAGGAGACTGCATAAAACAAATATATTCAAAGCAAGCTATATTTCAATATAAACTGGAAATATTAATAGAGTGAAGGCATTCTATTAGAATTAAGAGGCGTTGGGGAAGGCTTCCCCAAAGAAAGTGGAATTTTAGTTGGAACTTAAAGAAAGCCAGAGAGGTCAGTAGTTAGAGTGGGAGAGGGACAGTGTTCCATGTATGGTGCAAAGCCAGGAAAAAATGTCGGGTTTATTGAATAGATGAGAAAGTTGACATGATCAGACCTTTGCTTTAGGAGGATAATTTTGGTAGGTGAGTGGAGGACAAACAGGAGTGGGGAGAGATTTCTGGCAGGGAGAACAACTAGAAGGCTATCGTAAAGCTAGGTGTGAGATTAGGGCCTATACCAGGGTGGTGCCAGTATCAGAAGAGAAAGGAGGGCCTCTTTGAGGGATGGTGTAAAAGTAAGATAAGCAGTCTTTGGAAACAGACTGGATATGGGTGGGGGGAGGGTGAGAGAATGAGGACCTGAGGATGACACCTAGGTTTTGAGCCTGAGGGATCTCAGGTGGTACCCTTGATGGTAAAAGGGAAGATTGGAAGCAGCGAGGGCTTGAGGGGAAAAATTAGTTCAGTTTTGGACATGTTAAGTTTAAGATATCTGTAAGACCTTCAGTTTGAGATTTCTAATAGGTAGTTGGAGATGTGAGGCTGAAGGTCAGCAGAGAGATTAGGGCTAGATAAGCAGACGTGAGAATCATAAGCCTAAAGAAAATAAACAAGAGATGACGAGATGACTACGTGAAATATTATTGCAAGAGAAGAGGGTCCAGGGACAGAGCACTATGGACAACCACGGTTAGTGGTTATAACCAGGATGAAGATTTAGCAAAGAAAACTGAGGAGTGGTCAGATAGGTAGGAAGAGAACCAGGAGAGAGTAGTATCCCAAAAACCTAGAGAGAAGAGACTATCCAGAAGAGGGTGACAGTGTCAAAGTTTGCAAAGAAGTCAAGAAGGATGAGGATTGAGAAAGACCATTGGATTTAACAATTAAGAGATCACTGGTAACACTGGAGATTGCCGTTTTGGTTGAATGATGAGTAGTTTAGCCACAAAAGACAGAAGAGATGTGGCATAATAATTAGTGGGGATGGATGAATCAAGTGAGAGTTTTTTTGAGAATAGGGGAGACTCATGGCTTCATATCCAATCCTATATTTCAGTTATTCATGTTTGGAAATGTTTATGCTTGTTGATATTTATCAAGTGCATAATATGAAATAAAATTTTGGGAAAAAATAGCACAGCAACATTGCATTGTGGACAGAGAGACAACCTTGGACTCAGAAAAACTTGGATTCAAGAACTACTGATGAATACTGGCTGTGTAACTATGGGCAGGTCACTTCACCTCCCACAGGTCAGAGCAACTCTCTAAGAGTCTAACTTACAGAGGAATTGCTGATCTATACTCATGTAGGGAGTTTTCACACTAGGAATTATACAGATGAGAAAACTCAAGTATAGACATATTAAGTGACTTGCCCAAGATTGCCAAGCTAACACAAAGCAGAGCTGGGATTCTAAATCAGTCTTCTGACTCCAAAAAATCAGTGTTCTTGTCATTATCCCACAACACTGTAAACCATAGTCTGATCAAGTTTCCTAAGGAGGCTAAATAGGCTACTGTAGCATCAATACAATATTCCCAGTGCCTACAGTGGCTATGAATATGCCAGAGTAATTCTGAATATCATAAAATTTAACAGACTCTCCACCTGAAAGATAGAACCAAAACATTTATTCAAACACCAGAAAGTCAAATCCATCAAAACAACAAAGAAATCTATACACAATAACACTGCAGGGGACACTGCCATCCCCAAGCCTGCCCCCTGCTAGGGCCTTCCTACAAACAAACACTCACAGTTCTCTGACTGCTTCCTCTCTGTCCCTCAGCTCTAACTGCTCTGACCAACTTCCTTTGGACTCTGCTCCACCCTTCCTGCTCCACCTGTTCAGCAAGCTCCTCCCACCACAGTCATGTGACTCAGGCTTCCATGTGACTCAAGCAGGCTACATGTGCCTATTAATGGATGAGAAAGATCTTCCCATTCACATTATCATTACAGTTACTTAACATCAGTTGCCACAAAAAAACAACAACAACAACAACAACACAGACATGGAAAACATTTGGAGATGACTAGGGATTGACCTTGACTCTCAGAATTATGAGTGATTTCTTGTGGATTATAAAGAGAAATTATACTCAAGTATTCCTGGTTTTAAGTTTTGATTTTTGTGTTTTGGGTCTGAACCTTGTATCCTGGGTGTGGCAGCCAGGTATAATAATAATACTTGTATTAGGCATCACTCCTCACAAGGCTATTGGGAAGTGCTGCTTACATAAATGTGAGTTTTTGTTTATTATTGTTGCTGGTATTAATATATTCTAGAGACCATGTCACAGCTGGTGAACTAAAAAAAAAAAAGTCATACCCAACAGCCATTTCTTTTCCAGGCAGACCTTGGCTCTTTGAACCACATTTATTTACTTATTTGGCTTATTCAAAATGGATTCTGCCATATTTCAGTGACAGTCAAATTTCCTCAGATTCTGCCATCCCATCCATCATTTACCCAAACACAAGGCTTGCTCCAGGCCCTTCTGTGCTAAGGTAATGACAGAGGCCTCCCCTTTAATGAAAGGTCATCCGAATGTGGGGAAGTTTATATAAACAGGAAGAGCCCTTCTGGATAACAGCTTAGATGATAAATATGTGAAGTCTTTACATTGGACCTCCTTGTCACCATTTGGATGGCTTATGGCTTGATGCTTTCCCCCCGACAGACGGTTGAATCAGACCAGTCAGTTTCATGGCTTCTGTCTACAAAGTTTCTATTTTCAGTTTTCCAGCTTCGGCCCAACTCAAGGCTCTAATGGTTTGTGTTATACCCTACTGGAAATTAAGAAACAAGAACATGTTCTTAACGAATCATTATTAATATCTCTGTCCTAAACTTCCATTTCTATTAGCTTTTAAAAATTTATTTTATTTTTTGCTTTTTGGAGGGGGTAGGCAGAGCAATTGGGGTTAAGTGATTTGCCCAAGGTCACCAAGCAAGTAAATGTTAAGTGTCTGAGGCTGGATTTGAACTCAGGTCCTCCTGACTCCAGGGCTGGGGCTCTATTCACTGCACCACCTAGCAGTCCTTCCATTACCTTTTAAGACATTCATATACACAATGTTGTTGTTGTTGTTCAGTTGTTTTTCAGTCATGTCTGACTCTTTATGACCCCATGTGGGGTTTTCTTTGCAAACATACTGGAGTTGCTGGCTGCTTCCTTCTCTAGCTCATTTTATGGATGAGGAAACTGACCCAACCAGGGTTAAGTGGAAAATAAATACACAGCCCAGGAAGAACAAATACACACACACACACACACACACAAACACACACCACCACCACCACCAGCTCAATAGATAAACATTTATAAAGCCCCTAATAAGTACTAAACACTGTGCTAAGTGCTAGCCATTAAAAAAAAAGAGGCAAAAGACAGTCCCTGCCCTGAAGGAGCTTACAATCTAATGGTCGCCATCCACATAAAAGTAAAGTTTAGAGTCTTGGAGTCAACTAACAATGAAGAATCTCTTAAAGCTTACATTAATATCCAACATCATGTTAAGAGCCTGGGTCTTAAAGTGAAAAGAACATCTTGGCCTAATGGAAAGAGCCCTTGGTAGTCAGAGGACTTGTATTTGAATCTTGGCTCTGTTATTTATAAGTTGTTTGGCTTTGGGCAAGTCTCTTATTCCTTGTTTTCCTTTTCTGTAAAAGTAAGGGTTCTGTTCTAGATGACTTCCAAGTTCCTTCCAACTCTTATTTTTATGGAGACAAAAGACCTAGATTTGAGTTGCATCTCAGTGTTGCCATTTTTAATTGCCCAAAGTCTCTCTGAGTGTATAAATGGGGATGGGGTATATGGTGTGTTCAGGGAAGACTAGCACCTCTGAAATGAGAGCTCTATGAGCCCTTTTCAGGGTTGCTCATCCACCTTTGGTGTTCACCTTGACCTGACTCTCTCACCTGTGAATCCAAGAAGCTGTAGCATGCACAGCAGCCACCCCCCAGTAAAACTATCTCAGCAGATAGGGCTAAACCAGGTTAAGGGTAACCAAGGGACCTTGAACCCAACAGTGTCTACCACAGTCATGTGAAGACTTCGTCCAGTGCAGTGGGGAGATGAAAACAATTTGTTGCAACAGCCACAAAGGCAGCTGTAGTTCAGCTTAGAGCTTGGTCAGATTTGAAGATACCAAGGCTATCCACTGCATCCCAGGGTCATTGCCAGTCTTCCTGACTTTTGTCTTGCTGCTGGACTTCAATGACTCTGGAAGAAAGAATAAGGCTGACAGCTTCGTGCAACTCTGTCTCACTTAAATTCAATCCATGTACAAGTCAAGACATCACTTTGTGATGTCATCTGTCCCCTTCAAAAATGAAGGACAAACGACAACAAATGGGGATGATGATACTTGAATTGCCTACCTCACAGTGAGAAACAAACAATGAAAAGGATGTAAAAGTACTTGTAACAACAAATTTCAACATAGGGACAAAAGTATTGTCCTTTTTAAAAACCTTTTTTTAAATTTTAAAATAATTTTTACTGATTATTTTTTATATCCTTAAAATCTTCCCCATTATTTGGGTGAAGGGGAAGGAAGATGTGAATCATCTCATTGGATGCTGAGTGTGTCTATTTGCATATATTAACTACTGCCAGTGAACTATGGTGAGAAACATTTCCCTTATGACTTTAATGCCTTTAAATATTTGTTTCGTTTGTTTCTCCCTTTAAATCTTTGTCTTACTGAAGCTTCTAATATGTGCAGAGCAGGAAAATAAATACACAGCTGAAATCTCTTCTATGTTGAACCAGTGCAACTCAGTTGGACACAACTGATGGTTTGGTACATCCCTGCTTCCCTCCTCTCCAGGCTGCACTCCTGACTCTCCTGGACCTTGCCTACAATGCCACAAAAACCTCTTCTCTTTGAAAGCTCACTCTCCTCCTGGACTTCTCACTTTGGAAGTAGCTTTTTCCCTTGGAGTCTCTCCCTCTGATTGCCATCCCAGAACCTGAATTTTCAGGAAGATGCCCAAGGCAACTGCATCTTCTTCAGGTTGCATTCTTGACTTTCCAAAACCTTTCTGTACAATGGTCCCTGCTGAATACCTTCACCTCTCAATCCTCACTTTCAGCTACCTTTATATGCTGTCTACCTCCTTATCCCCAATTTAAGCCTGTTAGAGGACAAGCTCCGTCTTCCTGCTTGTATTTATATTCTGAGCCCTTAGCACAGTGTCTGATACATAGTAAACCTTAATAAATGCTTGTTGATATATCATTGTGAATGGACTGTGAATCAACCAATAAATATTTTTTAAGCAGTTACTATGTGCCTGGCACTGTGCTAAGTTATAGAGGTACAAAGAAAGGGGCAAAGGATAGTCCCTGTCCTTCAAGGAGCTTACAATTTAATGTGGGAGACAACATGCAAACAAATATATACAAAGCAAGCTATATAAAGGACAAACAGGAAATAATTAAAATTTAAACAAATTTAAAAAGGGAAAGTATTAGAATTAAGAGGGGTTAGAGAAGACTTCCTATAGAAGGTGGGATTTTAGTAGAAACTTAAATGGGGTGGGGGTTTCATCAGTCATTAGAGTGAAGGAGGAAGAGATTGTTCCAGACATGGGGGAGAGTCAGGGAAAATGCCAGGAGCCAAGAGATGAAGTGTCTAGTTCCTGGAACAGTCAGGAGGCCAAGGTCTCTGAATCAAAGAATATGTGTTTTGGAGTATAGTGTAAGAAGACTGGAAAGATTGGCCTAAGTTACGTAGGACTTTGCATACCAAAAAGAGCATTTTCCATTATTTGCTTCTAGAGGCAATAGGAAGCCATTGGAGTGAATAAGATGGGACAAAGTCTTCCCTACTCCTTATGCACATGCATAGAAGAGGGATCAGTTTCAAATTAGTGAGCCATCAGGCAATTTCTTTAATCTCCAAAGTCTTCTGTTGTACAAACATCGTGCATTGTTTTATTGGAACTGGAAGGTGAAGAACCATATGAAGATTAGAATAATTCCAAATCTCTTCAGAATAGTTTTCCACAGCTCTGCCAACAGTACATTAATATGCCTTTCTTTATGCATTGACTATTTCCATCTTCAGTCATTTTGGTCAATTTGCTGGGTATGTGAGATGAAATCTCAGAGTTGTTTTGATTTGTGTTTTTTATTATCAGTGGTTTGGAGCAATCTTTCATAGGCTGTTTGAGAACTATTTATTCATATCTTTTTTGCCTCATTCAGACATATGAGGGTCAGTTTAGAAAGTGGGTTTGAAGAAACTAGAGATGTTTAGCTTGGAGAAGAGAAGACATGATGGATTTCATCAAGTATTTGAGGAGTTGTTATGGGGAGGAAGGAAGGAAGGAAGAAATGATTATTTCTCTTTCATATTTAATAACTAATTACTGTATTGGGGCCAAGATTTTCCCTCTTTTCTACTTCCTCATCCAGAAATCAAACAGTGTATGAAATCTGGGCAAAGACTTGCCCAGGCTTAGATCTAATCAAAGACAATAAAAGAAATTTCTAAGTTTAGGTGAATGGGTGGGTTCCTGCTCATTGTGTTTACTCAGACAGGTCTGGGAAAATGTGGATTCTCCCTTTTCTCAGATAGGTGGTATGGAAGTTGATTAGTCTCTTTGACCAAGGCTTAGGTGACCCAATTCACAGTACCCCCAAGACCCTCATTAGAATGAACCCACATTCATTATAATATTAATTTTTCATTAATTGTTAATCAATTATAGTTGAATGCCAACCTTGGGAACACTCACTCTTCCAAGAACATATAAACTGTGAGCCCACCACCATAAAAGGTCTTTGGCATTCAAGAGCACTAGTGATCTCCTTTCTTAATAACATGTTAGCATCATTAATAAAATGATTAAATTACCCAGAAACTATGGCACTTGAACTTTTTAAAAGTCATAGAACAAAGGAAGGAAGGATAAAAGAAAGAAAGGAAGGAAGGAGGATAGGTAAAAAGGTAGGAAAGAAGGAAACAAGTATTTTTTTTCTTAGCACTTATTATATGTCAAGCACTGAAATGTAAGCAAAAAGACTGTTGATAAGGACCTTATAGTCTAATGGGTGAAGACATCACATGTAAAGGAGCTGAAAAGGTTCATGGTGGTGATGGGGTGCTTGGGATCTATGTTTGTAAAATCTATTTGTAAACTCAATTTGTAATACCAATTTGTAACATCAGTAATGATGGGGTGCTTGGGATCTATATTTGTAACATCAGTCTGTAAAACTTTGTAACATCAATTTATAAAACCAGTCTGTAAAATCACATTTCCCTTTTCCAGACTCAAACACTGCCCCTTCCCCCTATCCGCACTCTGCCTAAGCAGCAACTTGTGACTCCTTTGTTCCAGCTTAATCTTCTCATGTCTCCTCCTGTCTGGCCCAAATCTCATCTCCAAGTTAAACTCCTCAAACTTTTATCTATGCACTGAAGTCACAAGTTCCTCAGTCAGCCCTAACTTTTATCTATGCACTGAAGTCCCTTACATCCATCCAGTCAGCCCTGACAATGGCAGCCCTACCCTTTAAAAGTAAAAGCCTGTGCCCCCTTTCACTTGCAGTTCCTCTAAGAATCCATGCCCGCTGTAAAGCGTAAAATAAACTTTTTCAACTCTGACTCCAAGTAAGGCTGAGCTGAATTCTTTCCAGACTGAATCATA
>NW_027185809.1:35677584-35686819 GCF_028583685.1 Petaurus breviceps papuanus
TGAATTCTTTCCAGACTGAATCATAGGTTCTGGTCTTAGATAAGATCAGAATTCCTGCCGAACCTAATAGCCATCCCTCATCAGTGGAAGTGATCAAAGTGGGCTTTGATGATGGTGGGGAAGAAGAGGTGAAAGTACCCATTGCAGGTATATGGTTATGAAATCCAGTCAGGAACAAGGCCAGGAGAATGAAGGCTGGTCTGTACCCCTACACAAAATGGAGGCACCAGGAGGAACTTACCAATAGGTGAAGGGGGTAGGACTTGCAGAGAGGTATTCCAGATTGAGTAAGCCAAAGGGATAGTTGTATGTTACAGGGTGGGAAGGTCCCAGGTGTTAAGGGAAGTTCCAGGAAGAAGAAATTGTTCTACTTAGTCCCTAGGCAGAACTAGAAGCAATGGGTAGAATTAATAGAAAGGCGTATTTTTGGCTTGATGTAAAGAAAAATTTAGCAATCAGAGTTATCCAAAAGTGGAATGGGCTGCCTTAGGTGATGGTGGTGGTGGTAGTGGTGGTAATGGTGGTTATCATCATCATCATCAGTGATATTTATATAGGGCTTAAAATTTTGTAAAGTGCTTTACATAAATTATCTCTTGTGAGTCTCCCAACAAACCTTTGGGACAAAGTGCTATGGTCATAACTTACCTAGGACCACATGGCTATAGAATGCTTTTAATTCAACAAGCATTTAAAAATATTTTTAAAAAATTTGTTGGTATTTCTGTTTTTATATCAACCCCATTTTGAACAAATCTCTTACCCATCCCCAACCAGTAACTTATCCTTTGTAGTAAAGAATAAAAAAGAAATAAGGGAGAAAAACAGTTTAGCAAAACTAATGAACATATTAAGCAAGTGTGACTCATTTTGCAATGTTCTACACCTGTAGGCCCCTACCTCTATAAAGAAGGGACAGAGGTAAACTTTCTTACCTCTTTTTAGTGGCTAAATCTGTTCATCACAATTAGTTCAACAAGCATGGAGAGTGCTACTGTTCTTGGTGTAACCTGAAAGGGCAGAGACCAAAATGAAACTCTTCCCCCTCAGGGATCATGTATTTGAGGGAGAAAACAAGGTTGAATAGTCTTTGAAATCACCCAGTCCTACCTTCTCATTTTACAGATGAAGTAACTGAGTCTAGGAGAGGATGAAATGATTCCCCTAAGGTAAGGCAGTAAGTTAGAGGCAGAAACCGGGACTAGGATAATTCTACTCTCCTGATTCTCAACCCGGTGAACTTTCTACTCCATCATCTTCCCTTTCCTTTGCCTCCTCTACTGAGCTACATCAAAGTCTGCTCTGATAACTGTGGTTATCAGTAGCCTTAAGAAATTCAGTCCCAGTCCCTTGGCCCATGGCTTTGATTTTCATGTGATTTCTTATACATTCTGGTGCATTTTCTCTTTTGTGGGTATCCTGAATTAGAAGATCACAGGATTTAAAACCAAAAGTGACCCCAGCTGAATAAGTACCATCTCTGGAGAAAGACAAACTGGATTAAAATCTTGTCTCTGATGTTCATTGCCTTGTGACCTTGGGCAAGTTCCATATCCTCCCTGGACCTCAGTTTCTCCATCAGTAAAATGAGTGAATTGACATAGATGGCCCCTAAGGTCCCTTCCAACGCTTGTATCTACCATGACCTATGACTCAGAACTTTGGTCATCTAGTCAAAGACAGCATGTTAGCATGGAAGAAGCCCTTATCCTAAAGTCAGAAGACTTGGATGAGTCACTGGAAGAAATTCTATAGATCATTAGTCCAATCTTTTCATTTTATAGATAAAGAAACTGAGGCTCAGGAAAGTAAAATCAGTTGCTTGATGTCACATGGATAGTAAGTAGCAGAACCGGTTTTAGAACCAGGTCTTATAACTCCAATTGAGCTGTCTTTCTATTAATCTTTTATGTCTCTCAACTTTATTTAGGGTCAATTCCTGTACATTCTTCTCAGTTTGGGTATTGTACAGTTTAGGCAGCTAGGTGTCACAGTAAATAGAGCACGGGGCTTAAAGTCAGGAAGACCTGAGTTCAATATTTGCTTTTGTCACCTACTAGCTGAGTGATTCTGGGCAAGTCACTTAACCTCTCTCTTAGCCTCAGTTTCCACATCTGCAAAATGGGGATAATAAAAGCACCTACCTCTTTTTTGATTTGTGTGTAAATTGGATTTAAGTGAGACAGAGTTGCATGAAGTCATAGGCCTCACTCTTTCCTCCAGAGTCATCACAGTCCAGTGGCAGGACAGAATCAGGTCAACTGGTGATGGTTCAAGATACAGTGGATGACCTTGGCATCTTCGATGTCTAACCAAACTCTAAGCACTCCACAGTGCCTGCTTCAGCTGCCTTCATGGCCATTGGAACAGATTGTTCTCATCCTCCCATTCTGCCATGGGAAGTCTTCGCATGTTTGGGGTAGACACCCCCTAATTCACCGACAGGTTTGAGACCCCTTGGTTACCCTCAACCTGGTTTAGCCCGTCTGCCAAAATGGTTTGCTGGGGCGTGGTCGCTGTGCATCCTACAGCTTCTACATCTACAGCTTCCTACATCACAACACAAGAGGTACTAGTCTTCCCTGAGCACACACCACACCCCACCTTCCTCCTATAGTTGTTATGAGGATACAATGAAATAACTGTGTATAAAGTGCTTTGATATCCTTAAAGTGCTATAAAATGCTTGCTATTATTATTATAATAATAATAATTATTATTACTATATTCTATACACTATTATATGTATACTATATTTATATACTACAAAGGTACTATGCTTTATGGGTAACTTTCTGAAAGAGGCAGGCTATAAAGGAAGCTTTAAAAGGAGCTTCTTGGAGATCATGCCAGGGAGAGAGTGGGCCAGGTAGTTGGGGAGTTGGGGTGAAAATGCAGACTCTACAGGAGGTAGGTATAGAGTGCTTCCTCTGAGGGCGTTGGCTTTACTATCAGGCAGCCATCTCACCTTGGCAACCCCAGCCTAGGACTGCCGCTGACTTGGGCTTTAATCAGCTCCTGGGGTGGATGATGTCGATTGCCTGTCCCTGGACAGCATTATTGCCTGGAATTACACGGTTGATTATCAATTACTTGTGTCTGTGTTCGTGCCTGAGTGTATGTGCATAAGCATCTTTGCAAATAATTAAGGGTCATAATTCTGGATTATCGTTGATTAATGAGGGGGAAGGCCTGGTACCTCCAGCAGCCAGGATGGCAACTCTGCAATTATGTCCCAGCTGATCTGTAATTGGCGCATCAGAAGATGATTTCTCTCCTTGCCTCCCGGCTGCCTCCTCCTAGTTCCTCATCCTGGATCTGCAATTAGCAGCCGTCGCTCACTCTCTTCAAAGCTGGGCTGAGCTCAGGGCATGATGCTTGGCAGGTTGGCCAGCTCTGGACGTTTGATTTCTGACAAACCATATGCAATGGAAGATGGCTGTCTTTTTCTTGCCTTTGCTCTTCGTGCCTCTAATTGCTGTTAAAGCAACTACAAATCAGGTGATCTGATGATCAGGTGATGGTGGAGGGGACTGCTTAGAGCAGATACAAGCCCTAGGTTGTTAAAAGGTTTTGCTACCTAAAGTTCTATTATTAGAGGTCACATTTACATAATACTGGGTGGTTACAAAGCCCTTATGGTTTCTTGAAATGACCTCAGAGATCAGCTAGTACAACTTCTCCATTTAACGGATGAGGAAACTGAGGCCCAGAAAAGTTGTGACTTTTCCTAGGTCACTTAGTGACCTTCCATGAGTAATAAGTAGTGGACATATGTCCGATGATTCCAAATCTAGTGATCTTTTCCAAGCTTGTAATTAAAAAAAAAAACAACACAAAAATCACAATAGCCCTTAAGGTAGGTAGTACAAGCATTATTGTCTCCATTTTTTCAGATGGTGAAACTGAGGCTCCGATAGAGTCAGTGCCTTGCCTAAAGTGACAAGTTAGTAAGTTGTGAAGCTAAGGCTCAAATCCAGATTTTCTCTCCCCACATCATGATCTTTCTTCCCTAGCAAGACTGGGAGATAGAGCCATTCTCAAGTCACTCCAATTTTGATGATGGGAACCTGAGGCCTAGAGAAGAAAAATGAAGGCTTAGAAAACAATCATCCACACTGCTGAAACAATGCAGCCCTGGAAAGGTTGCCCCTGCCCCAGATGGTGAAAGTTTACACCAAGGAAAAGGAATACATTAAACTCCCTATGTTCTATGCTTTTTTTGAAGATTTCTTTAAAATCATGTTTGAGTTGTGGTCTATGGCCTGATCAAAATAAAAAGCTGGACATTTCCACTTAGACTTCCAGGAACTAAAAATTTATCCATGCTTGGTAAATAAGGATGACCTTCATCATAACTGCTGAATGTAGAAATATCAAATGGCTGCCATGTTCCACCCCAAAAGATGCTGAATTTCAGCAGCAGGCCGTGTGGTTCCACCTGCACAGTGACAAGTCATACATCAAATGCTGATGTCTTCTTGGAAAGAAATTGTTATAAAACAGCAACCAATGGGTGACTTGCTAGACTAATTAATTGCTTAATTGCTTAAGGTACTGGACTAATGCATGATGTCCTTAGGATCATCTGATTTAGAGTTGAAAAGGACCTCAGAGACCATCTAGCCCAGGCATTCTTAATCTTTTTTTGTGTGTCGTGTACTCCTTTGGCAGTGCCGTGAAGCCTGTGGAGCCCTTGTTAGAACCATGTTTTTAAATCATTGAAGACAATGCTAAATTTCAGTTTGAAATCAGTGAAAAGAAAGATGAGATTTTTTTTTCCTCTCCCAACCAGGTTCATAAACTACCTGAAATCTATCCATGGACCCAGGATCTGTAGACCACAGTTTAAAAAATCTTGATTCTAGACCAACTTCCTCATTTTATGGATGAGGAAAGTAGAGTCCATAGAGGTAAAATCCTTTGCCCAAGGTCATACATGCAGGGTAGGCTGAAATTTAAACTAACATAACATGCTCTTATTCCAAATTCCATCATAGCCTTCTCGAAGCCATTTTGTCAATACAATACCAGTACATACACTGAACCAAGCAATACACAGACATAGAGATACATTGATGTACAGGCACACAGAAGACATGCTATTTCTACCCTCTAGAAGGAGACAGTGAAAAACCCTCTCATTTCAATACAGAAGTAAAGCAATCGTAGTTGTCTTTGCAGTGGGGGGGGGGGAGAATTTGGGATGCTCAAAAGACCCTTCATGAAAAGTATTGTTTCTCCCCGCCCCCCACAAACAGCCATGCTACAGCAATGCTAGCAAGTAATTTGTTTCTATGATTTGCCAAGATCTCAGTCATTTTCATTTGCAATTACTTAAAGAATGGTGGTTAACCAGCAGGCAATGGAAAGATGGAGTTGGGATGCTAATAAACTCTTGGTCTATATTCTGAGAATTCAGAAAAACAAACCAACCTGTAATAGGTTGTTCTCACTCTCTCCCTCCCTCTCTCATCTCTCTGTCTCTCTGTCTCTCTCTCTCTGTGTCTCTCTCTCTCCTGAGCCAGCCACATTAATCAGAGAAGCAGATCAAGAGCTGTTGCATAGAGACAGCTCTGTCCTCAGTACCTCCCCTGAATACTAATTGCAATTTCCCCTCCATAGACTAGGCTGGCCTATGGTATCAGGCTGGTGAGTCAGCTCTACTCCAGCAAAAAAGGAGAAAAGCTATTCACTTTGCTAGGCAGCAGGAAGACCAGAAAAGCAGTTGGGGGTGTTTTGCTACCATGGTTACTGATAGCTTGATGGTGAACAGCCAAAGGATGGGGGAACCCCCAAAGGCTGAGGAAATTTACCTTACCCTCACAAGCAGTGTAGCCTGGACTACCTGGGGCCAGGTTAAGATTCACCCACAAGGGTCCCAACCAACATAAAAGAACAGGTTTAGATAATAAGATAAAAGAAAGTGGAACGAAACCTAGAAGCCATGCGGTCCAATCCCCTTGTTTTTACAGATGAGGAAAAATTAAAGAATGGTGGTTAACCAGGAGGCAATGGAAAGATGGAGTTACCTAGAGGGATGATAGGATCATAGGTTTAGAGCTAGAAAGGTCATTAGGAGGACATCCAGAACAACCTTCTCATATTATAGATGAGGAAATTGGAGGGAAATTAAATTATTTGTCCAGGGTCACACAACTAGTACAATATCACAGGAAGGATTTGAACTCAGGTCTTCCTACTTCCAAGCCTAGCATTCTACCTTCTGTGTCACATGGCTACCCCCAGGTTAAATTATTTACCCAAAGTCATACAGGCAAAATGAGTAACTTCCATTTTGTCCAGTGCTCACCTTAGTCTTCATACTGGGGAGGTCGATGAAGAGAGTAATTAAATCTTGTGATAAAGAGGGTTGGAGAGCATCCTTGGACTGAGACCCATGTTAGGTCCAAAATAAAGTCCTCTTGATGTTTTTCAGGTTGTACAGAACCATATTCACTCACATTTAAATGACATTTTTATTTTGTAAAATGATTTCTTTATGAGAACTATATGGGTTGGATACTGCAAATAGAATTATTCTCATTTTTTAATGGTTAGAGAAACAGGCTCAGCAAGGTAAGCAGCTTTCCTAAGATCATACAGGCAACAAATAACACAGCCAGGAGCACTCTGACCTCAAATCCAACACCCTTTCCTTTATACCAGGCTGACTCATGGAATATCAGAGCTGGAAAGGTCTTAGCATCACCTGGCTTGATCCCTTCATATGACAGAGATGGGGAGTTCACAACCTTACTTAAGGCAAGGAGAACTCAAGTCCCAACATGCAGGTTACTTAAATGCACAGGAGAGTAATGAGCTTCTGGGCTAAATGTTTGAGACTAGGATGAGAGGAGGCTTGACCCCAAATCAGAGCTCAGGAAACAGGGTGATGATGATGATAATAACATCCAACATTAATATAGTACTTTCAGGTTTGTAAAGCATTTTACATACATCATCTCATTTGGTCCTTCCAACAAACCTGTGATATTGGGACTATTATTATTCCCATTTTACAGATAAGGAAACTGAGGCTGAGAGATGCCCAAGGTCACACAGCTAACAAGTATCTGAGGCAGGATTGAATTCATGTATTCCTGACCCTAATTTTAGTGTTCTATCCACTCTACCACTTCATGTCCTCCCCCCTCCCCTATTCAGTGTTGATGAACTCCTCCACCCCAGTAGAGAGTGAGGGAAGGTCAGAGGTCCCAAGTATAAAAGAGATGATGACAGGTCACACCAAGGTTCATAGAGTAAAACCAACCATACAAGCCCAGATCTCTCTCTCCTTTTTTTTAAGTGGTGGAGAGTATGACTAGTTTATTTTTTTCCATAGCCTCACCTAATCCAGCGTCTTTGGAAAAAGAAATTCTATACCAAAGGAAGATGCTGGAAGACAGGAGGCCCTGGCAAGATATGAATTTTTGCAGCAAGACAACAACAGGTGGGGATCAGGATTAGAGCAAGTCACTTCAGTCCCTTTAGTGGGAAGGGCAGTGAACTTGTAGCCAAAAGGCCTAGATTTGAGCTCCAGTTCAACTTCACACGACATTACACAAGTCCTCAGTTTCCTCATCTATAAAATGAGGGAGAATAATATCTGATCAATCTACTTCACAGGACCTGAACATTTCATGATTGTATGAAGAAAGTATTTGGGGGAAAAATAAAACAAATCCCCTTTTATGTTTGTATGAAGGCATATGGGAGAATTGTGATAAAAGGAGAAAACCAAATCTGAAGGAAGGAGTATTGGCAGAGAGAGGATGGGAGCTTAAAAGAAGGGATTATGCCAATCTGCTAGAAGAAAAGGGATTCTATAGCAGGAGGGGAAAGGCCAGTAATCAGTGAGGAGAAGGCCAGGCTCTCCACTGGCTCTAACACAGCAGAGATACTGATCTCTCTCCATGAAAGCCGCCTCTAATAAGAAGGCATCCTCAGTGAAATCAGCCATGGCAAAAGAGCTGGTTAGGGAAGAAACTCAGAGGGGCCCAGAAAAAGACACTGAATACCAGCTTCTGAAGGGCCATCTTCTTAGCGCCTCTCACTCTGGACAGTCCCCGTAAGTGAATAATGGTACAAACAGTTCTGCCGCAGCCTTAGGGGTACAGGACAGCTGATTCTGAGGCTACAGAGCCTCTTCCTTCCAGTAGCACAGTCATTGTGTTAGGTCAGCAGAAATCAGGAGCAGCCCAAGGAGAAGAATGAAAGGCTGTCAGTCAAAATGGAGGCTTCCCCCAGACTTCTCAGAGAAGACCAGGACACTAACCAATTGTCTCTATGCCTAGGGGACAACCTGGGCTCCTTTTAGGAGTCTGGAATTAGGTCTTGCTAGGCAGGGCTGGGCTTCACTTTCCCACTTTGGGGGTTTGGAAGGAAAGGACAAGCAGAAGCCCTCAGCAGAAGCAGCAGCAGTTCTGAAACCAGTTAGCTGGAAGAAGGCTTAGAGACCCCCCAGCTCATTTGTGGCTTCCCTAGAGGACAGCAGAAGTGGTTAAGAAGTGCTATCCTCCTTCTTCCTCCCATGACCCTCCCTTCTGTGCAAAGCAAGGACTGAAGGGATCCCTGAGGATTGGCAGGAGTCAGCCCCGACCCTGAATATTGGATTTCTGGGACTCAGATATCACATCCAGAAACCAATGTTGTCATAAACACTTGATTTATTTGCCAGCATGGTTGTTTGTCCTGCTTTCCTCCCTTTCCAGGGAGAGGCTTATTCAATTCCACTCCCATGTGTAAGGAGTCCTTGTTCACAAGGGCTGCCACCTGAATGGGCACAGTATCGTCAACAATTATTTAATTAAGTGCTTACTATGTGCCAGGCACAGTGCTATGTGCTGGGGAGACAAAGAAAGGTAGAAAACAGTTCCTGACCTCAGGGAGTATTCATTCAAATGGAAGAGACAACATGTAAATAATTACATCTAAACAAAACACACACACATATATCTAGATATATACATACATATATACACATATATGTATGTATAGATATGTATGTGTGTATATATACACATACATAGATAGAGATGCATGGTTATATAGAGAGATGCATGGTTCTAAGATTCTGTGTGGGCCTAATCCAATAATGTGGGGATAGAGAGAAGGACTGGACAACACTGGTGTGAGAGCTTTGGAGATGAAAGAGCTTCCTTCCTCTCTTCCTCCCTCCCTTCTTCTTCTTCTTCTTCTTCTTCTTCTTCTTCTTCTTCTTCTTCTTCTTCTT
>NW_027185809.1:35686919-35694879 GCF_028583685.1 Petaurus breviceps papuanus
CTCCTCCTCCTCCTCCTCCTCCTCCTCCTTTTTCTTTTTCTTCCAAAGAGAGACACACATGGTTCTAGATTATCTCTGGGGCCAATACAGACCATGTGGAGATAGAGAGAAAGACTTTGGGAATTGTAGATATATAGGGAAAGCTGGCTCCTTAACATTTTTCTGATTTCCAGTTTGCCTTCCTAGAGACTTTTAGGGAATTTCTTGGTTGATCTGAGATCTCATGTTGTTTCCATCTACAGAACTAATTCACTCTATATATTTTCTGATATATTCAGATCTGTATAACTTTTCCAATTTCTATTAGCATTTTTTTGGTAACCAGTGTTTGGTTGGAAGAAATTAAGACTACCGCTAAGTAAACTTTCCCCCCTTAAGGGATAGCATGAATAGAGTGCTGGGTTAGGAACATCTGGGTTCAAATCTGGGTTCAAATCTGGCTTCTGGCACTTACTAGGTATGTGACCCTGGCAAGTCACTTAACCTCTGTTTGTCTCAGTTTCCTCAACTGTAAAATGGGAGTAATAATAGCACTCACCTCCCAGGGTTCTTATGATGATCAAACACAATAATAATTATAAAGGGCTTAGCTCATAGCACTATAAAAATGTTATCTATGATTATTATCATAGGCTATTTACCTGCCCCCTAAATATTGCTAGTCTAGGGACAGAATAGGTTCAATACAAAAAAATATTTTTCCTACCAATCTGAAGTCATGTCTAAGTAGCAGCACAAAAATTATCACTGACCTGATTGAAAACTTAGGTTATAGATTTCTATGGCCAATTTTATTATGCAACAGGGACCTTCTTTCTTTGGAGCCTTATATACCTGTTAAATAATAAATAAAAATTTATTAAGAACTGATGATGGGGGTGGCCAGGTAGCACAGCAAGTAAGAGCACCGGCTCCAGTGTTGAGAAGACCTGGAGATTGAATCCCGGGCTCAGACACTTAGCACCCACCCAGAAACACCTGGCCGTGTAGCCTTGAGCAAGTTACTTAACCTCAATTGCTTAGGGGCGGCCAGGTGGCTCAGCGAGTAAGAGCACCGGCTCCAGTGTTGGGACGACCTGGAGATCGAATCCCGGGCTCAGACACTCAGCACCACACCCAGCAATAACTGGCCGTAACCTTGAGCAAGTTACTTAACCCTGATTGCTTAAATAAAAAAAAAATCTGATGATGTACTTAGAGGCAGCTAGGTGTCAAAGTAGATAGAGCACTGGGCTTAGAGTCAGGAAGATTCATCTTCCTAAATTAAAATATGGCCTCAGACACTTACTAGCTGTGTGACCCTGGGCAAGTCACTTAACCCTGTTTGCTTCAGTATCCTCATCTATAAAATGAGATGGAGAAGGAAATGGCAAAACACTCCAGTATCTTTGCCAAGAAAACCACAAATGGGGTCATGAAAAGTTGGACATGATGGAAAAATAACGGAACAACAGTGTAACCAGATACTGTGTTAAATGCTAGGGATGAAAATTCAAGCAAGTAAGAGAGTCTCAGCCCTTCAGAAGCTTATGTTCTTTTTTTTATTTTTTTATTCTTTAATTTATTAATTTGTTTGTTTCCTTTTAGTTTACAGGATTCAATTCCACAATTCCTTGAATTTCACATTTTGTCCCCCTCCCTCCCCTTTCCCCCCATGGCGGCGTATAATCAAGTATAGGATCTGTAAATACTTTCACATTATACAATGGTCAGGTTATAAGGATGGATTGTACCAGCTGGAATGAAAAATGGTAAAGAGGACATAAAATCAAATAAGAGAACGGAAAAAGATCGGGTATTTTGCTTCCACCTGGATATAAATTTAGTTCTTTCTAGTTCTTTCTCTGGATGCACGTTTTTCTCTCCATCATATGTCTTTTGGGATTGACTTATATCCCTGCATTGTTGAGAAGAGTCCAGTCTATCAAAGTTGGTCATCACACATACGTTGTGTCTGTAATTGTGTACAAATTCCTCCTGGTTCTACTCTTCTCACTCAGCATCAGTTCTTTTAAGCCTCTCCAGGTAAATATGAAGACTGCCTGCTCCCCATTTCTTATAGAGCAATAGTATTCCATAACATGCATATACCACAACTTGTTCAGCCATTCCCCAATTGATGGGCACCCCCTTAATTTCCAATTCTTTGCCACAACAAAAAGAGCTGCTATAAACATTTTTGTACATATGTGTCTTTCTCCCATTTCTATAATCTCTTTGGGATATAACCCTAGGAGTGGTATTGCTGGATCAAAGGGTATGAAAGTATTTATAGACCTTTGGGCATAATTCCAGATTGCTCTCCAGAAAGGCTGGATCAGTTCACAACTCCACCAACAATGCATTAGTGTTCCAGTTTGCCCACATCCTGTCCAGCATTTGTCATTTTCCTGTTTTGTCATCTTAGCCAATCTGACTGGTGAGATGTGGTACCTCAGAATTGTTTTGATTTGCATTTCTCTAATCAATAGTGAATTAGAGCATCTCTTCATGTGCTTATAGATAGCTTTAATTTCTTTCTCTGAAAACTGCCTGTTCATATCCTTTGACCATTTATCAATTGGGGAATGACTTGTATTCTTATAAATTTGACTCAATTCTCTGTATATTTTAGAGATGAGTCCTTTGTCAGAGACATAGGTTGTAAAGGTTCTTTCCCAATTTCCCACCTCCCTCTAGAAGCTTATGTTTTTAAAAGGGAATTACAAGGAAGGGTACAATGGCTTGGCTTGGCAATGGCTAGAAAATGACGTTGGTAGGCCCAGGACTGGGTAAAATCAGAGTCTGAGAGATGAGTCTGCAATATGGTGGCAGGAGGACAAAGAAGAGGCCAGGGTGCAAATAATCAGCCAATAAGCATTTATTGAATACTTATTCAATAAATGAAATGGAAAAAAGCATTTATTAAACTCTTACTATATACAAAGCACTGGGGATATAAACTTACCTACTATGTTCAAGGGAATGTCGTTACAGATACTGAGGTAAGAGGAGTCCTTGCCTTCAATGAGTTTACAATCTATTGTAATACAAAATACAAAAACAAATGTACATATATAGGTATAGCAGGCTGGTTACACATTTATATTCAAAATATATACAAAATAGATTCATGATGATTGGGATGGAGCAGCATTAGCAGGAGCTGAGCCTTGAAGGAAATTTGGAATTTTAAGAGGCCTCAGCCTCCTTTACTTAGCAAAGAAACAAAGAGGAAAACAAGCTACAAGCTTTATCAGTTCCCCAGGGACCTGAGGAATATTTGAGGGGTCTCTTCCATCAAGTCTCTCACACATGTCTTCATCTGTCCAGTCTGAAAAGCAATGAAGGTCTGATCTATGTTGTGTTTTCCTCTTGTTCTGAGGTATAGTGAAGGAAAGAGTTTGCTTTGATGAAAGGGAGGGAACTGGACACATAGGGGATATGCAAGGGAAGAGGAAAGAGACAAATATTTATTAAGTACCTGCTATGTGACAATGTGTTAAATACTTTACAAATGCTATCTCATTTGATCCTCATGGCAACCCCGTAAGGTAGGTGGTATTATAATTCCCTTTTTAGAGATGAGGAAACGGAAGCAAACAGAGATAAAATGACTTTTCCAGGGTCACACAACTAGCAAGTGTCTGAGGCAGGATTTGAACTCTTCTTCCTGACTCCAGGTCTAGCACTCTATTTACTGCCCCACTGAACTGTGGTACAGTGGCAAAAACATGAGTTTCTAGAATCAAAAGATTTGATTTTTTAATCTTGGTTTACCATTTGCTGTGTGACTTTAGGCAAGTCACAACATTTGTGTCTCAGTTTTTAAATCTGTAAATGATAGTAATAATAATACCTATACCATCCATTGCACAGGGCTGTTGGGGGGCCTGACCTCAAAGCTCTTTACAAATATAAACTCAAAGTATCATGTATAAGTGGGGTGTGTGCATGTGTGTGTGTGTTTTGTCTAGACCTCTGATTTTATTTATTTAGTTAGTTATTTTTTGGACAGGGGAAGGCAAGGTAATTGAGGTTAAGTGTGTGAAGTATCTGAGGCAGAATTTGAACTCAGGTCCTCCTGACTCCAGGGCTGGTGCTCTATTCACTACGCCACCTAGCTACCCTAAAGACCTCTGATTTTATTCATGTGGAAAATTTCCTCCAGTGATGGAGATGAACAACTCATTTGCAATTTATGTCTTAACAACCACAGAGAAGTCAAATGACTTACTTGTCCGTGGTCACACAGTCAGTATATATCAGAGTGAATATCTGAGCTCGAATCTCCCTCACTCCTAGATGTAGAGGCAGCTAAGTGGCAAAGCAAATAGAGTGCTAGGGCTAAAATCAGGAAGACCTGAGTTCAAATTCAGTCTCTAATACTTGCTAGCTGTGTAGCCCTTGAAAAGTCATTTAACCTCTAGTTCTTTAGTTTCCTCATTTGTAAAATGGAGATAGTAATAGCATCCACCTCCCAGGGTTGTTGTGAGGATTAACACAGTACTTGGCATGTCATCGATACACAAATGCTAACTATTATTACTAAGATCCTCTCTGTACCAGCACTCTATAAGTAGTCAGTTATTTTCATGACGGTGTGAGGGATCACATTATATCAATATAATCTATTTCATTGATAGGGATCCATAATATCCATATCAATATTATTTCAATACTGGTATATTACATCAATATTGATCTTATTTCAATACCAATAATACTTTTATTACCTAATTCAGAGTGGTGATTCAGTCAACTAACATTTATTAAGTACCTACTATGTGCCAGGAATTACTGGTACTAAATGCTGGAGACACAAAGGCAAGAGACAGTCGCTGACCAAGAAGCACTCACATGTCTCTACTAGGGGGGAGACAACGTGCAAACAGCTGTGTGCATAGAAGCCATTCGACACTGAAAGCCCTTCCCAATCTGGCCCCAGCCTCCCTTTCCAGCCTTATTCTTCATTAGCTCCCCTCACACACTGTCCTCACATACACATGGCCTCCATCTCTCCTTGCACAGGTTACCCCCCCCCCATACTTGGAAAAGAAAGTATTGTTAAGTGCAGTACTTTCCGAAACCCAAAATTCTGCATAGATGTGTCAGCTGTCATAATTGTTAGTGAGTCATAAGTGTGACAGGGAGTTCTCCAGTCCCTTTGGCTCAGCATTATTACAGCATCATCGCTATGGTGCTCAAAAGGATTTTAGAGATGGTCATTTTACCAATGGGGAAACTGAGGCCCAGAGAGATGGAGATCACATAGGCCATTAAGGGCAAAAGGGGATATGTACCCAAGTGTTGTGACTTCAAAGCCAATGTTCTTCCCACTATAATATGCTTTACTGAAAGGGTCTGGCCCATACCTCTGTAGTGTTCTAAGGAAGGGGGTGGGTGGGAGTGTTTAACTTCTCCTTCCAGAAAGTGATGTTTTGCCCACCATCTCCATTTCCCTCTCAGGCCCTTGGTGGGTTTACTGGTTTTTCTTATTAACATGCCGCTCTACGTCCCACTGCAGATTCTCCAATCTCAGCTCTTCCTTATGTTTGTACCACAGCCTTTGACACTGGAAGAGGCCCCCAGCTCCCTTGGCTCCCCTGAATGAGCTTAGCCAATATGCTATATCCCAAGAGAGAAGAAGCCCCGTACTTGTGGGTTGGGTCAGGAAGGAGGGTCAGGGGGGAAGCCCCAGTTTCTGAGAAAGAAGGAAGGTTCTCCTGTCCAACTGCTCTTCTTCTGAAGGGGAGTTAACTGTGAGACCTAGAGGAGAGTTCTCCTCCCAAGAAAAATGTTAAACAAAGAGGATTTTGAGGAGGGAGGTGGGCGGGAATGGGGGTGATTAACATAGCAGAGAGTAGGGTGGAGAGGGAATTTTAACTTTCTCTAGCTAGTGGACTCTGCATCAAATGCTTGCAAACACACATCTGTCATCTGGATGCTTGGCTGGGCCTTCCCCAATTCCAGGAAATCAATTCCAAAGGTTGAAGATTGTCCCTGGCTTGGATGCTGGAGGCCATCCAGGCAGCAGATTAAATTGTATGAGAAAACCGTTTAACAGGCCTGAGACTGCACGTATGGAAGACCCCCTCGTGACCTTCCTGGAGAAGTTAAAAAATACACATCCTCACCCTAAGAACAGCCCCCTTCACTCAGAGGGGCATCCTCTCTTTGCTATGCAGGAATGCAGGCAGCTGGGTGGGCCTGGCTGGAAGGGGGAATTTGGTACAATTCCAACCAACATATGTATATCATCTAGGATTTTTTAGACTTCTTTGTAGTTAGGGCTACAGAGGCAGAAACAGATAAAGCCCCTGTCTTTAAGAGGCTTCCTTTCTACTGAAGAAACCGTAGGGAAGGCAGTGGAAGCCTCATATCGTAGAGTCGGAGCCCCCGGAACAATCACAATGGCACTAGTCCTACCAGGAAGATCTATGAGATTCAGTGGCCAGGAAGTTCAAGAACGGATTAGGAAGCTCCAGTATGGCACACCCTCTTCAGCTGTTGCCCTAAAAAATCAAGTTTAATGACCCTCTTAACTCTCCTGTCCTCCCACCAACTCCATAGCTTCCATTGATCAAAGCTGAAGGGAGCTGTTGGAAGGAAGCACTGAATTTCACCACGGCACAAACACAGCTGAGTGCACTGCTGAATTCTTCTCCCACCTCAACTGCCTAGACCCAACAACACCCCACTCCCTCTCCCCCACACCACTTGTATTTCAGTCCAAGTTCCTGAATCCTTGGTCAGGAGACCTGAAGTTGGAAATCCGGAAGGTGTGCAGAGAAGGGGCCAGAACTCGGGGACCTAAAATTAGCATGGACTGCTTCTCAGTTTAGAAAAATCAGGACCTCATGAACCCCTTTTTAACCGTTTAGGAGTACTAAGATCAGATCCCCTTTCTCCTGCAGTGCCCAACACAGAGCTGTCTCCAGCCCCACGTACCAGAGCACTAACATTACCAGCAGCTTCCACAGCAGAAGCAGTCCATGCTAATTTTAGCTGTGCAACTAGGTATCTTAGGATTCTCCAGATTTATTTGATTCTGTCACTCTTCACCCTGCTAGGCTGTCCCCAAAGACCGGTTCTTCCCTGAAGGCCAGAGCTGACCTAGCTTTCTCCTAGCTGGCACTATGAGCCTTTGGAAGGAAGGGAGGAGGAGGCAGTCAGACTTCTTAAGGTGGCTGGGGTCAGTACTGATTTCTAAGGATGAATGAGGGCATCTTGCTCTTATTTCCCAGGGAATAGATTTCAGGGAGGTGGGGCAGGGCAGAGCAGTGAATAGGGCTAGATAACCAGGGTTCTGCTCTAAGGTAAAGACATCTTGGGGGTGCACTTACTGCTTCCTTCCTCCCCTTTCTTTCTCATAAGTCTTGCTTTTTCACGTTACTCTGTATTCTACACTTCTCTCCCCCTACCCCACTCCCCATACTGGGGGCTAGGGGTCATCAGCAATACCAGGAATACTGGAGCTAGATTTTCAAAAAGCCACTCTCCGCCTTCCTCCCCTCCACCTGCCACTCCCTTCTCAACTGAATCTACCCAAGAGTCAGAATTCCTAGTCTTGGCTTTGTAGGGTGGGTTGGGTTGGGCTGGGCTGGGCTGGGCTGGACTGGAATAGAGAATAAAGTTTCTCTCCAATTTTTTCCTTTTCCTTCCTCCCATCTCTTGCCACCTGCACTAGGGGCCTATAATCCTCACTCTCCTCACTTCTAACAGCATTCAAAAGAGCCATCCTTCCTGCCCAGGATGTGAAGTAATTGGTGGCCCACATACTCTGTCCTACCACAGATTTCAACCATTACTAGAAGAAAAGGACATTAATTGCAGTTCCAGAGAGGGATAGTGAGTGCCTCATAATACAGGTCTGAGCAGCAGTGGTTTTCTTTCTTCCCCTCTCCTTCGGAAGGTGAGAGAGTGAAAGCAGCTCTATATTCCAAAGGGTTTTTACTGCCATCGTGTGGAGTTGGGGGGG
>NW_027185809.1:35694979-35701310 GCF_028583685.1 Petaurus breviceps papuanus
TCTCTCTCTCTCTCTCTCTCTCTCTCTCTGTCTCCCTCCCTCCCTCCCTCCCTCCTTCTCTTCTCATCAGCTACCTTTCTATTTTTCTAGCCTTAGGTTAAGCAACCTTTTAAGCTCTGAATTTGAATGTCTAAGGGTTAGTTAGACCTGTGAAAAGGGAAAGGGGGGGGAGGGAGAGGGAGAAGGGGAGAGAGAGACAGAGACAGAGAGACAGAGACAGAGAGGGAGAATGGAGAACTCAGAGGTATATATAATATAGAGAACAGCACCAAAAGTAATCTCAGACAGTATTCAGTGAGTGACCATAGTCATAGGCTGCCAACCCCTGATCTAGCACATATGTTCCCCTCCTACTCCACATCCTTCAACACACATACCCAAGGCCTCTTTCCTAAACCTGTTCCTGCATCCTTCCCTCCAATAGCAACATAGTCAGCATTAAAAAGACATAAACATGGTTATTCTTCCATGTTCTGTTTTTGCATATGCTCCCCTCGGTGGATGAGTCAAGACCTGGGGTGGCAATTACCTGTCATCCATTAGTACCCTCACCTTGTGCCTTTTTAACAATGTCTTAGTGGAATATCTGCTATCCACTCTGGCCTGTCCCCAGCCTTGCCTCTAGGTGTGGCCTGACAATGGCTTGAGTCTGGAAGCACTTAAATAATAAAGGCATCAGATGAGGAAGGTTTGAAGAGACCTCCCCAGAGCAGCTCATTGCTCTGTCTTCCTCCAGATTCTTGGAAACTGAGAAACAATTTTTTGACCTTTGTCTACCCAGCAGAAATGTACCTAGCACACTAATAATAATGGCCAACATTTTTATAGTGCTTTAATTATGCACCCCCCCCCCCCAATTTGATCCTTCCAACAACCTTGTGAGGTGCTATTATCATCCTTACTTTATAGATGAGGAAACTAAAACTGAGGAAGGTTAAGGGATTTAACCAGGGTTACTGAGCTTGAAAGTGCTTGTGGAAAGGTTTGAACTCAGGCCCTCTTGGTTCCCAGCATAGTATTTTATCTACTCTGCCATCTATCAACCAGGACTTAGTCCCTGTATGTGCCAGCATCGGGGTGAGGTGTTAGATCCGTATCCCTAGTCCTTATAGTGCGGGTTTGGAACTTGTGTTCCAACCATATGGAGCAACCACACCTCTGCTACTCTACCCTCATAGGGTTCTCTCTGTTGATAGGTACCCCTCTCCTAGAGTCTACTTTCCTTCTGCCTTACCTTCATAGGGTCTAGGGCAGGATTCTAGATGACGGATTCCGCCCTTTCCTGGCTCAACTACAGCCTCTATCTCAACCCCCAGCTCAACTGAACTTACCCCAAGTACAAGAACTCAAAGGATTTATGTGTACAGTTCAGAGGCCCTTCCTAGCAGCTCTTCTCCCAAGTTCAATAGGAAAGCAGATGGGGGTATTTTAAATTTGCCTCACTTTATTCCACCTGAGCCCTGCCACCCTCGATAAATTCCATCCCCATATGCCAGAAATATCCTGCCTACTCCAACTGGCCTATGCTTTCTACCTTCTGTCATTTTAGCAGTTTCAGGGAGCCTGTTTCCTTCATGGAGTCTCCCCAGGCAAATTGGAAGAGATGGGGCCATTTCCCTCCTACCTTTTTCTAATGACACTACCTGGTCTAAATGTGAGACCCCAGGTCCTCTTCACTCCCAGAAAATACTTTTTATACCTTTGTTTGAACATACTAAAAATGAAATCTATAAATCTGCTGTATTCTTATCTGATATTTGTCTAGTTTGTTGCCTGTGCGTGACTTGAACATCTGTCTATGTCAATATTGTCCTTCTTGTCCTTCCACAATGAGAACAGCATGGTGTAGTAGAAAACCCAACGAACTAGGAAGTAGAAGACCCGGGTTCTAGTTCCATATAGGTCACTCACTAGTTATGGTGCCTTTAGAAGATTATTTCACCTCCTTGGGTCTTAGTTTTCTTGTCTGTAAAATGAAGGGTTGGAATAGATGATCTCTAAGATCCTTTATGAACCCTGAAATCTGTTCATGACATTGTTGTCTTAAACTTACAGAGAAAGGGCCACCCCTAGGAGAATGCATAGCCCTCTCAAATCATACTTCTCCCCATCCTGCTTTCTCTCAGAGTCACTGCAAAATGGCCTGGTCCACATAGTACCCTAGCAAGAGTAGAAACTCTGCCTAAATTATTTTATCCAGTCACTTGCCGAGTCCTTAGTAAGTGTTCTTGATGGGGACAATGATGATTCTGTTCTCTTCTCTACATCCAGGTGAAATTTGGGCAAAAGGAATATTCTTAAAGTGGAGATGAAGTCACAAAAGTCCAAGCACAAAAGCAAAATGCTGCCTTAGGAAAGGTATATAGAAGAACAGAAGGGGGCATTGTTGCTAGTCAGTCAGGCTCAATCCCTTGGTGATGATAAATAGGGACATTATAGGCTGAAATTTAGATATACATATATGAAATATATACATATTAATATAGACACTCACATGTGAAATGTCACAATACACTACACATATATCACACATACATATATGTATACATGAGTTAGATATATACACATGTATATTTTACACACACACAAACACCCCTGGACCCTGAAAAAACTAACGGGTTCAAAGCATTTTTGAGGGTCAGAATTCACTAAAAACTATAGCTCAGAAGCCCCTACCAATATATTTCTTTCACTAGACTAACCAGCAGACATAGTTCAAAGCAAAAGACACTTAATAAAATAGCATAGCAAAATTAGTGACAAGGAAGCAGCCCCCTGTGCTTAGGGGTATATTTCCTCACAGATTACCATGCTACCAATGGAGGAAAGAAAACATACATACCATAAGCAGGACTAGGGAATAGACATGCAAGAGCACATGTGGTTGGAGCACACACATAGTTGAATAGCTCATACCTCAAATTCTATAGTGTTGCCAAGGTCTTCTGGCAATGTCATTAAGCACCAGTATCCTCTCGTGAAGCCACTGAGTAAGTTGCTTTCTCTACCAAGCTGAGGATTTCTGCTGCTTCTGGTGCTCTCTGCTGGGTATTCCTAGAGAGATGCTTTCTTCTGGGTGTCTCCACTCCTGATCCCTGCTACCATATGCTGGTCTTTGACTTATTCAGCCTCTTCAATCCTTCTGCTGCCATCTGGTGAATTGAAGTTGCTATGCAACTTCGCTCTTGCAGGGAGAGGGCTATATTCCATTTAGCCAAAGCTTTTTTTTTTTTTGGAGGGAGGAAGACAAGGCAATTGGGGTTAAGTGACATGCCCAAGGTCACACAGCTAGTGTGTCAATAGCCAAAGCTTTTTTTATTCATTCATTCATCCATCCATCCATCCATCAATCCATCCATCCATCCATCCATCCATCATCCATCCATCCATCTATCTATTTTTGCCTTTTGGAGGGCAATTGGGGTTAAGTAACTTGCCCAAGGTTACACAGCTAGTTTTTTTGTGTGGGTGTTAAGTGTCTGAGGCCAGAACTGAACTCGGGTCCTCCTGACTCTGGGGCCAGCGCTTTACTCACTGCACCACCTAGACGCCCCCAATAGCCAAAGCTTTTGAGGTCACATTTGGCAAATCCCTGTGATTTTCCTTAAGGATGGGGAAACTAAGGCTCAGGAAGAGAAAAATGACTGATCCAAAGTCAAACATATCATTTGCCTAAACTCAAACTGTCAGGTCCCAACTTAGTGATGTGCTTGGTGAAGTGTTTATTTCACTGATAAGAAAGAAGTTTATGGAAGAGTCAGCATGGCGTACTGAAAAGTAAATCATACATAGACTCTTTCTGAACCTCAGTTTACTCATTAGTTAAATGAGTTATGAGGTTAGATCAGTTGATGCCTGAGGTCCCTTCCAGTTCAAAATCTATGATCTTCTGATTTCTAAGGTTCCTTCAGTGCTAAATCTTATGAGTTTCTTATTAAGTTCCCTATCACTGCAGCCCCAGTGGGACCTCGGGTAAGTCATTTCAACTCTCAAAGTTTCAGTGTCTTTATCTGTAAAATGAAAATAATGTCTACCTGCAGGGATCTTATGAAACAATAAATGTGGATGTCTGATAAAGAATAACTGCTCTATAATCCTTTTTGTAGGACCCTTCACCCCTGGACATGCTAGTCTATCTGCTGAAGAAAACCGGGGCTGTCAGTAAGTCCTTTGGAGTAGATGCTGAAACTGAGTAGTTGGCGATAGGTAGGTGGTGTGACAGATCAATGACACCTTGTGGCAGTCACAGGTAACTACATGAGTCTGGACTGAAGCCACAGGGTGGCATCTAGCTTTCCTACATTATGGTAGAGAGGAGTTGATTGCAATTAATCATGGTTATTGCTTTAGAGAGAGAGTCATTTGGCAGTTAAAAACAAAAACCTCAAACAAACCCTTTCAGCCATCTTGCTACCAGCCCTCACACGTACACTTGTTTTATATGGATTTTTCCCTCTCTAGGGGAAAGAATGAAGGTCACACAGGAGGATATGGAGGATATTACTCCCCTCAGGAGTTCTTATTAAAGCTAGGATGCCCTCCCAAGCCTTCCAATTGCTATATCAACCATCTCCAGCTGTCCATATCTTCTTTATTTTCTCAACTGCAAATCCATCCATGTCTGTTGTCAAAGTAGGTCCCTTATAACAGGGAATCTTCCAGGCAGAGGTCATGCAGAGAGTCACTCAACTAGAGTTCCTTTGCTTCTTGGGATACTGGCTTTGGGTTACTCAGCTCAGATGAGTTACACAGAGAATGTGTGTTATTTGACAGCTGGTGCATGACCTGGGGAGGGAAGGTCTTTGCTGCTTTTAGTCTAATTCCTAGTAAGCGGGGAATTTCTAATCTCCCCCTTATCTGCAGACATCATTAAACCAACAAATTTTTCCCACAGTCTAACCCTAATAAGGGTGAGATGGGATTGGACAGAACAGGGAGAAGAGGAAAACCTGACTCCTAGAATTTCAGGCTTGGCCACTGTGTTGTAGAAAATAGAAACAAGGCCTGGACATTTCTAGCTGTAGATCAAAGAGTCTATGAAGGAAGAAAGGGAACAAACACATATTAAATACCTACTGTGTGCCAGGCACTGTGCTTTACAAATATCTTATTTGCTCCTAACAGTAACCCTGGGAAAGTAGGTTCTATTTTATTCTCGTTTTACAGATGAGGGAACTGAGACAGAGGTTAAGTTACTTGCCGAGCCTTATACAACTAGTAAAAACTTGAATTCAAATTTGAACTCAGGTCTTCCTGACTCCCAGCTAGCACTCTATCCACTACTTAGCAGGAAATGATCCCATGAAACCACTTGGGTTATAGTTCTATCCCCCACAATAAACTACCCATTTAGACCTCACTTCTGCATCTTAGCTATTCTCATCTTTAGAGTCTTTTGTTATTACTGTGCGGTCAACTACTCATGCCTGACTCCTCCTGAATCCATTTGGGGTTTTCTTGGCAGAGATACTGGAGTGGTTTGTCATTTTCTTCTCAGTTCATTTTACAGATGAGGAAATGGAGGCAAACAGGGTGAAGTGACTTGCCCAGGATCACACAACTAATAAGTGTCTGAGGCTGGATATGAACTCAAGAACTCCTGACTGCAGGGCCACTGTTTTATTTACTGCACCACCTAGCTGCCCTCTAGGTTTCACCTATTACTCAGTTTTAATTAGGGTTTTCTTGGAGGGTGACAAATGGAAATTTCAGTTCTTCATAGACATAGAAACAACAGAGGTTAGTATCTGCCAGTAAGATAGATAGAATAAAATAGAAAGCTACCAGATGGCATACTGGGGGTAATTTCTTCTTTGTCTCACCATATTTCTATCTCCCACTTGGGAGAAATGCCCTCTCATCAGTGGTTTTGGGGTCTCAGTCTCCCCTATCCTCTCAGAAGTGATGTTACCAGATCCTCTCAAACAAGGACCCAGATTATGACCTTTGCCTCAAAGGAAAACATCCGATTATATTGTTACCTCAATTACTTGGTCTTCTTTTTAGTGAAAGGGAAATAGTTTCTGAGTGTTGTAGCAACAAGCACCCCAGAGTCCCCAGGGTGGCTGCCAACACAGGTTCTTAGATCTGCTTTGCTAAAGGAAAGCAACTCAAAATTGGTTAACAAGCTTACTTTAATCAGTCAAATATATATCATTTACCTAGTTCAGGGGAAAAAGGTCAGCACCCCGAACTTCAGAGTATATAGATAGAATTATCAAGACAGAGAAACAGATAAAGTAGACAGGTTTCCAAACTGTCCAACCATTACATCCATACCAAATCAAAATCTGGGTTTTTCAAAGCCAGCGGCTGGGGCGGGGTGGGGGGG
>NW_027185809.1:35701410-35769789 GCF_028583685.1 Petaurus breviceps papuanus
GGGGGGGGGGGGAAGGGGCTCTCAACAATGGCTTCCCAGAGTCTCATCTGATCAAATCACACAACACTTAAAGTGAGCCCCAAAGCAAAGCCTCACATCAGGGATTATATAGCCTTCTCCTGGGTCGCAGAATGTAACCACCCTCTTGACCCACTGCCCAATCACACAGCATCAAAGTGTGGGCGTTCCTGAAAACCAAGCCTCCTGCCACAGGTTCCATGTGACCACATTCAGCCTATTAGGAGAGAGTATATTTTCAAATCAAGGAAGCTTCTCAGAGTCTCTTAAGCCTATCAAAGGGCCTAGGAGCAGGGAAGATCTTTAAATTTGCATTTCCATTAAAAGTGTTCAAATCTGGGACTCACCCCCAGTCTAGGAACAAACTAAAACTCACTTTCCCAAACTCTCCTTTTGGCTCTCTTCCAAAGAACTCATGGCACCTCACATTCATTTTTGCATTCTTTTAACATTCCCAGGAAATTACTTGGAAGTACACATTACTGGGCATTGTTTTATACATCGCAAAAAGGACTCAAATAAGGAATCATGAAGGATTTGAAACAAGGACCTAATGCCCAAGGTTTGGTCCACAGGGCCTGACATATAGTAGGCACTTAATAAATGCTTATTGATTGACGATTACATATCAACAGACAAGTATTCTTATACTTCCTGTATATCTCCAAACCAAGTCCAAGATCCAAAGAAAAAGGAATTTGGTATCTTGCAATTCAGCTATTCCTAGACAACTAAGGCTGGTTTTGACTATATTTCTACAACATAGTGTGTGACTAGAGCAAGAACTCTCCATAAGAAAGACTTAGGTTCTAATCCCATTTTAGACACTCACTATCTGGGTCATTGTAGCGGCAAGCACCCCAATCGTCCTCAGGGTTTGCTGCCAACACAAGTTCTTAGATCTACTTTGTTAAAGGAAAGCAACTCAAAATAGGTTAACACGCTTACTTTAATCAGTCAAACATATATCGTTTACCTCGTTCAGGGGAAAAAAGTCAGCACCCTGAACTTCAGAGTATACAGGCAGAATTATCAAGACAGAAACAGATCAAGTAGACAGATTTCAAACTGTCCAACCATTACATCCATACCCAATCAACATCTGGGTTTCAAAGCCGGGAGGCTCTGGACAACAGCTTCCCAGAATCCAGATCAAATCACAGAACACTTCTCAAAGTGAGCCCCCAAAACAAAGCTACACATCAGGGCTTATATAGCCTTCTCCTGGCTCAGCGAATGTAACAACCTTTTGGACCCACTGGCCAATCAAAAAGTATCAATTGAAAAACAAGCCTCCCACCCCAGGCTCCAGGTGTACTTTAGCCTAGGGGCAGGGAAGATCTTTAAATTTGCATTTCCATTACAGTCATCCTAGGAAAATCATTTAAAATCTCTGTATCCCAGTTTCCTCCTATACAATTAGGGAACTGGTCCTGCTCTCTTCTTTTAAGGTCTCTTCCAGTTCCAAATATATGATCCTATGGTCCTTTTTCATCTTCCTAAGGAATGAGTAAGATGGATGTCTAGGGATTTGGTAGAACAAGTAAGAAAGATCTGTTTGGTCACTCAGAAAATATATTTTTAGCCCCTCTTAATACCTAGCACTATGCTAGGTGACATGTAGGAAACAAAAGAATTGTACATTATGATCTTCATGGGAAGATGAGGCTTGTTAGGGGACAAGACAGTCTATAATTGAATGCTAAATTATGTGGTTCAGACTATGACTTATAGGAGTTCAGAAATGGAGAAGATTAATAAGTGGAGGAGTAGCTAATGAAGACTTCATGAATGAGTTGGAAGGTTAGTAGGGCATTGAGGGATGAGTAGAATCTTTGATAAAGCACAGTGGAGGGAAAGGGCATTCTTAAACAAGGAGAACAGCTGATAAAAGGTGCTTTAGTGGAGTGTCTCAGAGGCAACATTACACAGCCCTGGATTTGTAGTCAGGGGACTGCTTTCTACCTATGTAAACTTCAGCAAGTAGCTTCATCTTCCTCATCTATGAAAAAGGAGTAGAAAGTATGATTGAATACATGAGTTTGGAGGTCCCTCTGGTTCTACATCTATGCTCTATGAATGAACACTGTATTGGAAGGGGAAAAAAGACCAGTTTGGCTGGAATGGATAAAGTTTGGGTAAACTTAAGTTTGGTGTAGAGCAAAGCTTAGTCAATTTGGGGTCTAAAGATCTGGTTTCAAATTACAGTTGTGCCCTTATCTGTGTGGCCTTGGACAAATCATTCTTTCTCTATGAAACTGTGTCCTCATTTGTGTACTTAAGAGGTAGACTTTAATGGTCTTAGGGGTTCCTTTCATCCCTACTTCTATGATTCTAAGTCACATATGGTTAATATTTGTACTTAGTGCTTTAAGTTGTACAAAGCTCTTTATATTGTCATCTCATTAGATTTTCACAACTCCATGAGGTAAGTTCTACATGTACTATTATCCCCATTTTATAGATGAAAAAACTGAGTGTGGGAGAGATTAGACTGAGAAAGATTGAGTGACTGATCCCAGTGTCATATCTTATTAAGTATCTGAGGCAGGATTCAAACCCAGTCTTCCAGATTCTGAGTCCATACTCTCTCTGGGCCTTATTTTTCCTCTTTCTGCAAAGAGAGTATGGCACTACATACTCTTGAGCTACAATCCTGAGGTACTATGAAGTTCAGGTAAATTTGAGGATATCTGGAAAATATTTTGAAGTGCGGTACGGTGGAAGAGGGAGAGACAGGGTAAAGTTGGTATGAAAGCTATAGAAGGCCACCGATTTGTTCTGGATACCAGACTTTATTCTAAGGCAAATCCTTCCTTCCCCCCACCCCCAGGTCTCCTACTGTTTTTAGAGCCAAAACCAATGACTCACTCTGCTCCTCTGCCCATCCCCAAGATTACTTACTATTTTTTCCCTACTTATCTGTCAAAAAGACAGCGAAAAGAAAAAGGACTCTTTATCCCCCCTGCAAACACCCACACCCCATGAACTCCTCACCCTCTTCCCTAACTTCATCCTGGCTGTAAGGGAGAGGGTGGTGGTTCTGGGAGACAGAAGGGAGTTCCTTGGGGGGTGGCATAGAGGGGAGGCCAGGGTGGGGCTGTATGTAACTGAGAAAGAATTAATGGAGGAAGACTTGTGTAGTACTAGAAACAAAATCTTTTTGGTTGGAATTCCTCATCTGCAGCCAACTAGGAGAGGAGAAAAGGAGGCTGGGCAAAAGACTAAAAAGACCATCAGAGAGAAAAGTGCCAATGAAAAAAATTCCCTGGAGATGATCTAGCTGGGACCCAATCAGTCTTTTCCATGTCTTATTTACTGCAATGTCTTTCCACTGTTGTAAACCTTAGTTGCTTGGCTGCTTCTGGTTCTTCCTTACCAATTATCCTTCTCTGCTCCCAGGGGAATGCAACTGTACTTTTCTGGTCAGACAGAGGAAAGGAGGTGCCTTCCTCAAAGATAGCATTAGTGTTAAATAAGGACTGGCCATGCTCCCCACCAGCAGCAAGGTAGAAAGTCACCTGGGATATCATGGAATTGAAAGTTCTGAACCTCTCTTAGTTATAACGTAAAGAACAAGGTGGGAAAAGTGAAGAATCCAAATATAAGAAGTGTGATTGTGAAAATCCTGTATCAGTCTTTGAAGTTAACCATCAAGAGACTGCAGAGGAGATTCTAGAGAAGGAAATCTTTTTTGGGGGGAAAAGTATATTCTCCTGTAGCATGTAGAGTCCTAAAGAGGAGGGACCTTCTCAATGGAATTCATAGACATTCATTAAGTGCTTTTTATGTGCTGAAGGTGAGAAGGGAAATGCCACATATATAATTAACATGCAAAATAAAAAGAGGTTAAATAATGCACCTAATGATAAGTGCATTTGAGAAGTGCAAAGGGCTATGTAAAAAGAGAAAAGTTCATTATTTCGAATTGGGGTAGTGGGATCAAGGAAGGCTTTCTAGAAGAGGTGGCATCTGAGTTGGGCTGTAAGCAATGGGTAGAAATTGAACAGGTGGAGAAGAAAACATACACACACAGTATGAGAAGGAGAGTTGGATTCTATGAGGCTTCAAATGCCAGGCAAAGAATTTTTACATTATTTGATACACAACAGGGACCCACTGAAGGGCTATGAGCAGAGAAAGGACGTGACTAGATCAATACACCAGGCAGAGAAGTCTATATTCTCCTATAAAGCACTAACCTAGTACAAAGTGCTTAGAACATCACCAAATACTTATGTAATGAGGTGAACAGGAACTGGTTAATAGGGCCCCATACTTAGATCATGTACAGTATGTTCTGCCTGTTATCAACCCAATGGAAGTTTAGTGAGCCTGCTTTCAGAAATGTGATGGAGGAGCAGCCCTTCACCTACCTGCTTCAGAGCATGCTCAGGTATCCTCTGTCTGTTTCCTATTGGCTTACTTCATGATGAAAATGAGCCTGAACTAAGTGTGCACACAAAAGGCATGGATAGATGAAAACCCTCTGTTCCTAGTGGCAATTAAGTGAATTGTAAAACTTTGGGTGGGGAGAAAGAGTTCACAGTGCTAGCTAGCTCTTATCTTCCCACCCAGATTGCCATGTGGCCATGAACGCATGGTACTGTTGTATCTTTTATCTCTGTTGTGCTCCTTCTTTGTCAAACTTTGATGAATTAGTATTAGAGGCAGAACAGACCAGATGACAACCTTATTCATACTGAAAGGTCAGAAGCAGAGGTCCAGCACTGGAATCCCTAGCAGAATTTGCCAGTAGCTGCAGCAGCTGAGCCAGTCTTGAGGAGTGATCAGTGGACCCATTCCAGTAGTCAGACAGTCCAGGCCCTGAGACACTGTGTCCTGCAAGTAAGGGAACAACTTGTCCATTGACTATGCTACACTTAGAAGTCAACTTGGTGAGAGGAGTATTTGTAGCAACTTTAAGACTGAATTCACTCTCCCTAGAGACTGAGTGGTGAATGAGAATAGGCTTCTGACTTCAGAGGTTTTTGTACTTTAGTTCTTCCTATTTCTCCTAAGTAAATATTCTTTTGAAAAAGCTAACTGATGTTAAATGATTATCAATTATATTGAATAGATAACTGATCAAATTGATAAGGGGTAGGAGAAGAAAGGAACTATGTGAATGATATTGAAAGGAACACACTGAATGGCTACTTCTGAGTTATAGTACTCAAGAAATACACTACTTGGCACCCCCCCCCCAATGCCCCCATAAACTTGGGTAAAAACAGTAGCTAGTCTTGCTCTGGGGACCAGTCTTGCTAGTTGAGTGCAAGTTGGGAAGGTGAGCCCAAAGCTTTCATGTGCAACATGTATTGATAATAATGATTGACTTAATATATTTTCTTAAGGTTTACAAAGTGCTTTATAAATAATATACTTATATAGAAAGGAGGTAGAAGGGGGAGTAGTAATTGCTGTTTCTCATAAATGGGATATGGGAAGAGAATCTACAAATGTGGAGGAAGGGCTGGAGGAAAATAAGATGAAGCTTGCTCTTATCTGAAATGGACAAAAGAGGGTCAAACACATATACCACCACAAAGACACACAAAGAGTTTGGTATATTAATACATCAAATTCAACTGAGGAAAATGGAAGATAGAGAGGGAAGGTTAAGAGAGATGATAATATCTTAGAGAGAATAGATAAAAGGAAAGCAAACCTCCTGATCTTGAAGGGGAAAGTTAAATAGGGGGGGCGGGGGGGAAGCAAAGAACTAGAATCTAAGGGGGTATTGCATAGATAATTGGTAAATGGCTGACCAAAAATGCAAATATAATGGGATATTGTTGAGTCATTAAAAATGACCCAAAAAAGATAGTTTCAGAGAATCCTAGGTAGTATGAACTGAGATAGAATGAAGTGAGCAGAGCCATAACAATTTATATCAGGATATCAACATTGTCAAGAAAACAGCTTTGAAAGATTTAAGAACTATGATCAATGCAATCAATCAATCAAAATTTATCAAGTGCCTACTCTGTGCCAAGTCTTGTGCTAAGTGCTGAGGATACAAAAATCAATTAAGCAAAAAAATTATTAAGCATCCACTATGTGCCATGTACTGTGTTAAGTTCTGGAAATACAAAAAGAGGCCCTCAAGGGTATTACAATCCAATGAGGAAGACAATATGCAAACAAATATATACAAATCAAGTTATACACAGGATAAATAGGAAATAATTGAAAGAGGAAAAGCGCTGTAATTTAGAGGGGTTAGGGAAGGAAGGTGGGATTTTAGTTGGAATTAAAAGAAGTCAGGGAGATCAGTAGTCAGAGCAAAGGAAGAAAAGCATTTCAGGAATGGGGGACAGCCAGAGAAAAGTCTGGAGCCAAGAGACAGAGTGTCTTGTTCATGGAACAGCCAGGAGGCCAGTGTCACTAAAGAGTATATGTTGGGGAGTACCATGTTTCCCCGATAATAAGACCTATCCCAAAAATAAGCCCTCCCCTTACTGTGTAAGATTCCTCTAAAATAAGCCCTCCCCCGAAAATAAGCCCTATTGAGATTGCTACTGTAGTGAAGGTGATCCCCTGCGCTACACGCTACATTACGGTACCCTCTGTATGCACCGTCTCCCTCCCCCGTGAAATGCATGCCACGCTCCGAGCTGCATCCAATCAGAGCTGCAGCAGTGAGCATGGCATCCTGTTCTTCCTCAGTGATTTGCTTATTGAATAAAGGTACATTTTTTTGTTCACATTTACCTGTTTATTAAAATTGCTGTCAATGTTCATTAAAATAAGCCCTCCCCTGAAAATAAGCCCTCTGGTGTTTTTCTGTCCAAAAAAAAAATAATAAGACAGTGTCTTATTATTGGGGAAACATGGTAAATAGAGTAGGGGGAGTAATACTAGAAAAGTATGAGGGAGCTAGGTTATGAAGGGCTTTGAATGCCACACAGCATTTTGTATAATTCCAGAAGATGCATGATAGAACATGTCACCCACCTCCTGACAGAGAGATACAATGGTCACAAGGTGCAGGAAGAGACATACATTTTTGGACATGGTCATTGCATAAATTATTTTTAATGGACAATGATTATTATGAGAATTATTTTCTTTTTTTCTTCCTCCTTTTCTTCCTTTCATTAATTGAGGCAAGTTGGTGATGGATTCAGCTATAGAAATGGCCCCCAAGGGGGGCACTTAACATTAAGTATTTTTAAATGTATGGAAGAGAATAGAAGCAATTACAAAAGGAAGCACAAATAAGCAAGAATGTTTTGAAAATATTGCATAGGATTTATTTTATGCTTTTTTTTAAAGCAAGCAAATGAAATGGATATTGATGATTTCATAGAGAATCCTTTTTTGTACTCTCTTATGTGGATGGAAAAATTCTTTTTTGGTGTTTAAGTTTAGAATAAAAAAGCCTTAAAAAGTGTTATACATAAATCATCTCATTTTAACTTCATAACAGCTTTGTGAGATAGAGATTATTAACCCCATTTTATGGATGACTCAGAGAGCTTCAGTGCCTTGCTTACTGTCATACACAAAGTAAGTACTGGAGGTGGGATTTGATGTATATTTTCTTCCTGTAAGCATTACAAACTCAACGTGTCCAAAACTGAACTCATTATTTTTTCCTAAGTCACCCTGCCACCCCCAACTTCTCTATTTCTTTTGAAGGCATCATCTTACTTCCTGTTAAACAACTTTGAAACTTTGTCACCATCCTTAATTCCTCACTCTCATCTAATCAGTTGCTAAATCTTATCAATTATATTTCCTCAATATCTCTTGCATCCATTCCACTCTCTCCACTTTCATTATAACCGTCCTACTTCAAACCCTCATTATTTCTAGACTGGACTATTGAAAGACCCTCCAGCTTTTCCCTCTTCAATCAACTCTCCACACAACTGCCAAATAGATACTTCTAAAGTACAATTATAATATTTCACTCCTCCACTGAAGAAGCTCCAATGATTCCCTATTACTTTTTGGATAAAATATAAACTCCTCCATTTAGCATTTAAAACCCTTGATAATCTTATCTCATCAGTCCATTGATGACTTATGGCAATGAAATCTCAGGATGGGAAGGAAAGACAGAAAAAGGTTAAGGATAGGGACTGAATGGTATAGGGAGTTCCTGTTGAGGAACTTCATCTACCAATGCAGATACCTACAATTTAGAATGTTAGCGTTACCTAGAACACCAGAGCTTAAGTAACTGGCTCAGGGTTATACAGTGAATATGTGTCAGAGGGATTTGAACCCAGGTCCTCCTGGCTTTGAGGTCTGCTCACTATCCACCATGCCATATTGCAAAAGGAGCTAAATTAATTTCCCTAAGACGATGAAAAATATTACTTCAGAAGCTTTAAAAATCTTCCATTAAATATTTTAGACACAAGGGAGTAAATAGAATCTGTCTTACTCCCTCTTGACCCCTGTCCCAACAATTATCCCCAGTCTGGTCAAGATGAACGTTTTTATTCTCTTTCTTATATAAAGAAGTAAACACAGAACCATGCAGTATCTGCTCCCTGTTCAATATCAAAGGTAGCCTAATTCTGACCAAATAGATCATTTTCTAGGAACTGACAAAGGTACCTTTGACCCTAAGACAAGGCCTCGCCTGAAAATATCATGTTTGAAACAGCTCCTGGGGTCCTCAAAGCATAACCCATTTTCTGCATTGAGAAAATAACTCCTTTATAGACCAGCTGTGGCTTCTGAGATACAGGTCCCACCTTGACTTTGCCACCCCATCAGCTGCTAAGGGTACTTCAGACTAAAAGAACAACAACAGCAAAAAACAGCCAAAAATCAAGTTACCTTCCTCAGCTCACTCTTAAGCCTAACAAGGTATAAAGTAATGATGTAAAGTGAGAGTTTATTCTGAGTGGCAATGAAAAGCCTAATCCTATAATAGTCCATTAAACCAGCCTCTAGTAAGAAGGGGGAAAGGGGGAAGAGAATAAGCACTTATATAGATAACACTTTCTATACATGACTTAGGCAGAGTAGGTAAGACAAACAAAACATTTCTAACCAGTATACAACTAAAATAGTATATTCAAATGGGTCCTTGGACTCCAAGTCTCAGTTCCCAGACATAGGCCTACTCTAGATACCACACTCAACAAAAGTCAGAACTATTTAGAATTTCACTCTGATAATGAGGTCAAACCTATGCCTCCTGCTTAGATGTACTGCTTGTTTCCATATGGGATGCAAATGCACAAAAACTAAAGCCTCTTGGGGGAATCTGTGAAGATCTGTCTTCTTGGCAGAAACTAACAATGGCCCTAGGCCAATAAGATCTGCCAATTCCTCTATCAAACTGGGCTCTGACTCCACAAGATTTTGGCCCATACGTGCTAAGAAACACTTCCCTTCCCCCACTATTTTTAAAGTTCCAGATTATATAAGAGACCAAAATGAGTTCAAAGGAATTAATTCGTCCTTGAAGAGGATACATCTAAAGACAATCAAACAAAATCCCATGACAATTCAGTCATACCAATATGACCTTTTCTCTGATGGACATGCTACATTTACAAATGTGCCAAAATTCAACCAGGCACATCATGTCACCCTACCCATGAGGTTTGTAGAAACCATTCTGTCCTCCTTCCTTTCATTAAAGCTCATCAGGAAAAAAAATTCATCCAATGTGGTCACTGGTTGCCAAAAGATTCTTCTGGTCAAAGCAATAGGAATAAGTTCTGACCAGATGCAGGTGTACTCCTTGACTTTTCATACTAATTTCTGTACCACCATTCATTTCCTTATACATTTATGATTCTTCTTTGCCTCATGGGGTTAAGAATTCTCTTTAAATATTTTATTGATGCCTTTTGGTTTTACACCACATTTCCCATTATACTCTTCAGTGTTCTTACTGTCTCTCAGCTGCAATAGAAAATAGAAAATATTCTAGCAACAATTCAAAGTTTCTTGGATGTCAATTTTGAATTAAGACAAGGGTTTTATGAGTTTATCTCAGACTATGAGTTCTAAAGAAATAGAAAATCATATATAAGAGATATTAATAATAAGCTTGATAATGAGGTTCTTACCCACATAGCTTATAGACACTGGTTGATAACCTTCCCACTATAGTTAAAACACATCAGAAATTCAGATAGTATATGCTAAGTAGTGCGGAGTGTTCTACACTCCAACTTTTAAAAAGAGATGTAACCCTTTAGAGAGGTTAACCCTTAGTGAGGTTTTAAATGTAACCCTTATAGAGAGTTTAGAGTTTCTTAATATGAGAAATTTAATTTGAAATTTCAGGGGGTCTATGAACTTGAATAGAAAGAAAAAGTATTTATTTTACCATAATTGATTTTCCTTGTAGTATTATGTACTTTATTTTATGCATGTAAAAACATTACTCTGAGAAAGGCCTACATTATTCTATAGATTTCACAGATTGCTAAAGGAGTGATGACACAAAAAAGGTTTTAGGAATGCCTCATTTGCAAAAAGGCCACAAAGATAATTGAAAAAAGCATGCACCTAAGACTTCGGAGGGAAGGTTAAAAAGGAACTGGTATAATTACAGACAATCTCCAATTTAAATGAGTTTCCAAATGTTCATTTGTAAGTCAGGTGTTTGGAATGTGGAATATATTTTTTTTTCCATATAAACTATCCTATAAATGATACTTAGCAGACCAACCCACAAAAGCCTATTTAATCCATAAGGTAATTGAAATAGCATCAGTGGTAGGTCTGTGTTTTATGCATTGAAGTCTATCACCAGCTCATTTTGAGTTGGGAATGGGATGAACAGAGCACCCTAGATAAAGGCTCCAGTGGCCTTTAGGTAGGTCTCTTGCAGGAGAGCAGCCCCCATAGGTGGAAACAGTAATGAGCTGATTTAGTGTTGGCAGTTGGCAGGTTGAGACAGAATAGGATCCTTGGTGGCAGGTGGTAAAGGAGTACTAATGTACATTAGTACTTTCAGAGAATTATCTCCTCAGATCTTGCAAAAGAGGAGATAAAACTCAATATTCTCATGGACAACTCAGGAGACAAATCAATTTGGGGTTTTCAATTGCCCCAAAATATAAAGCATATCCCTAAAAAGAAAGGAAGGAAATATATTGTTTTGCATTTTTAAAATAGCCCTTATTGGCAGGAATGTACGATCCAAGATGCTGCCATGGGGAGTGGGGCAAGCCATACTTCCTCTTCACAGCAATCATAGTAATCTCACTTTATCTTGAGGTCCTTCAGAGGTATGAGGTACTACCCATAAAGTCATGACCATGCATCATGGCACCCTTCTCCTGAGATAGCTTCCTTCCCAACCCGAGTGACAAGCTGGAATGTTCTAGGGAATTAACTACTCTCTTGGCATGAGTGCACCTACAGAGAGACTGTCTAACACATAGCAAATTTTAGACCCTACCAAACTCCCTTCCTTGTGGAGAAGGGGCAGATTGTGATGTTGCAAAGGCCTGCTCTTTGAGCAAGTTGCTATTATACTGTTGAAGAGGAGGTCTCAAATGGAGGACAAGTAGCAGCAATTATATAAAAAGATGATGATGTATACATATTAGAATGCCAGGGATTTGGGGCCACATCACCACACATGGAAAATAACATTAGCAATGTCATACTTCAAGAAAAAGTGTCTATATTCTTTAAAAATGTTTTTAAATGTATTCAACTGGAAATTGTGATGGTACAGAAGCTAGTGTATGTAAAATCCTTTGAGCAGTAAAAAAAAAAAAGATAATCAACCTATTCAAAATATCCTTATTTTACAAATACATAGCACATTTATCTGTTTGGTAAATAAAACCAATTGTTCCTTCATTTTAAAAATTGAACAATTGATTTTGATAACATGACATGGTTATTCTGAAATTCATGCTTGCAAAAATAAAAAAGAAACCATGTCTTAACAGCCTAAACTAAAAAAAAAAAAAAAGCGTCTGTTTTTCTAGAACAAAAACACAAAAGGCAAAATGCAGTCTCACAGGAAGGCATCTCTAACTACTCTACATTCCAAAACAGAAGACTGTGTTGATTGCACTCTGTGAGTTGCTAGGCAACCACTTGGTAATTCCCCATGTAATAAAGATGAACCTGTCATGCTGTCATCTGCTGTTCCCTGCTAAATGTGACAAGAGGAGACAACAGGTAAAGGACAGCCAAGATTGCCTACACCTAGACGACACAATCACTTTTGAAGTGCAAGGCCACTGAAGAGAATCCCTGTGCCCTGCCAGAAAGTGCTGGAAGGAGAATTTCATTCAACTATTAACATGAGCCATTTTTGATCATTTATCTGGATTTACCCTGTGGGTAAGTCCTGTGGGCTTCCTGTAATCATTGTCCCTAAAGTAAAAGACCAAAAGCACCATAGCAATGCATGGGAATGGCTGTCATCCAAATGGGGTTCTTAAATGAGGGTACCCTATTACATCAACTGTGATGATATTCACATTCATACTGAAACCATGGGGGAGCATTTATCAAAATAAGATCTCAACAAAGATAGTCAACTACTCAGACTGACTCAAATTCTAGGAATGCTGTATTTATTTATTTTTACCCACAGGGGGCTTCAGTGGGAGAAATAAAGGGCCACTCTTAGTAATTTCTTTCTCTGAACATATTTCCAAGATATTATTAGGCAAATGAGCTGCCTTATAAAGAATTCACTCAAGTATAGTGATGACATCCTAGTCTTTGAAATAACATGCTGAAAATATTGTGCATTGAGGAATGAACTAACAACATTTCACATTGAACAAAGACAAGGAAATTCCTTTAAAATGTCACTTCAAATTTTAGAGGAGTAAAAGATTCATCTTTTTCAGTCAAAGATTCTAAAAGGTCAAGATAACTAAGAAGGTGAATAAGCTGTCCTTGATATCAAGATTAAAGTCCACTTCAGTTACTGGCCATTTAGTTTCAGGATTCCATAAATCCTCTTTGAGATTTAGCTTTAAGATCTTACAAAATGTGACAGGTAATCAGCTTGAAAGAACAGATTCTGAATCAATATAAAAGCAACTAGGTAGTGTTGATGAATAGCTATTGCAGTTCAACCCAACATCTGGTAAACACTTATTCAACTTTGTGCTATGCTGACTTAAAAGTACCCAGATGGTCAACATCATGGGATAGTGCCATCCAGCTCCTAACCTGTCAAAGGTACTAATACCAGCTTATTCAGAGCTGCAAAGTGAAGACTTGAAGTATGGAGTCTTGCATATTTCCACCTATAGAATTATGCTGCTAACATTTAACATTTTCACAGATCAGGATTTTGAAGGATTATTACTGGAATTTCTCCAGTTAGTCACTAGACCAAACCAAATGTTGGAAATGATCATTTACAAGAACATATTCAATATAGTGCTCAGAACTGAGAAAGTCAACTTGACTAATTAAGAACATCGATAATGTGACAACTTTCAATGACTGGGATGAATGACTAAGTCAGAAATTAATTGCTAAAGGAAAACAAAGTTATAGCCTTTGAGTGTTAATATAAGAATCAATCTTCAGTAGCTGCCTTCTCACTCCCTTTCTAGCCAGACTCTTTCATTCACTTCTCCCCTGGGGACTTTGGGCTTCTCATATTTTGGGATTGATTCCTGCCTTAACCAGACACATGTATCTCAGGATCAAGGTCATATCATGATATCTTGGTTACTGATGTCTTGTCTGTTTGAAGCTCTGATCCTTTAACCCTATTTTGTGTGCTGAGCATCCTAACTCTGCCCCACAGATTCTGCTTTATACTGACCTCGGGTAATGGTTTTTAATTGTGCTTGCCTCCATAAATTTCTGATGATCTTCTAGGTACATGACATTTTATAACTGCCCCTTTGGCGCCAATATTCTTAGATCTTGCTTGGTTATAAAACATCATTTGCCTTGACTTCTGGCATCACTGTGCCCTACTATAATGATTACATCACTATGGTAGGAGCAATATTCTAATCCCTTCCCTCATGAAAAGTAGGCTAGCTTTCCTATAAAAGATACTGAAACTGTCTTCAAGACTTGGTTGACTCAGAGGATTAAGGGTTCAGATTGTGACCATCACTTCCTGGTCACTTGACTATAAAAACAGACACAAAAAGCTCCAGGCACCGGCATCAGTTCTAGATGTTTGGCCAGTGGGTCATGATAGGCAACTTAAGACAAGGGAGCTTCATTCAACTGAATCAACTCAAAATATCCTCAGTGCCTATCCTTGTTGAATATTCTTCTCCTGCTATGTCAAAAATAAATTTCCTGTGGTTAACTAGAGTATCTCACTTCTATGCTATTATTTGAGAATTGCTAAATGTTCTCACTTCAAAGTATCTTACCTATTATCCTGCTATAGTGCCTGAAATTTCCATTCTTTTGGCCTAAGACATTTGAAGTAGAGCAAAATGCAAATATTATTTAGTAGGGGTAGCTTATTAAGCCAATGTCAGCCACTAGTAATCATTCAGCACATTCTAAATTATGAAATTAACTAGAAGAAAGTAAAGCCGTGAAAGAATGAGACACTGGACAGGTAATTTTAAAGGGGAAGAGAAGAAATGTGGAGCATGGAGTGCTACCTGAGGGAAGGCAAAACCAGATGTTATGTTGCCAAATAGCAGAAGACAATATGAGATACCGTGCACCTCATGGATAATAATGAAGTCTTCTAAAGAAAAAGAATGGAATGCAAGAAGGGTGCCAAAGAGGTCTTGAAAACAAAACAAAAAAAGAAATTATTTCATAAATTTGCCTAAGGCCAGCCCTGATCTTGGAATTCATGGACTCTTCTGCTACTGGAAAGAAGTCAGAGCCTTAATAGAAAAGTTCTCAATTTCACGTGGTTTTCTACTGCTGCTTCTTCTATTTTCTGGCCACTATTCCACTTTGTTCTAGTGTCTATTGGTAATTCTCTAGTGTACAAAGAGTAAAGCAGGTGTTTAGTAATAGGGAATGAGGTAGTGGCAATAAATGTAATGTACTCTATAGAATCAAGTAGAAACTACAAGCCAAAAACTCATGAGTCTTTCAGACAAGTGCTACTGACAAGCTTTCTTGAGTAGGCTAGTTTACTTTAAGAGAGATACCATGGTTTTGAATCACAGACCTCCCTTCATATGGGGAATGGTTAATTTTCTCCCTAATTTCTATGCATAGTAATAGATTGGACTTACTCTCTTAACTCACACATTGGGTTTGGGAAAACTCAATTCACAGGTTGAGTTCCCAGAGCTAGCCGGGCTGTGATCTCTCCATCAGGATTTTAAGGTACTCCTGAGGGGCTGAAGTGACTTTCTCTAATGCTATTAGTTCAAGCCCCCATTCTGATGTTCTCTCTGATGCTCACTACCGGTGATTAGCACCCCAACTTCATTTAATCAGTTAATACCAATTCACTTTTTAAAAGGGATATTTGCTGAGAAGATATAGCAAGAATGGAAATTACAAAGTTTCATCCCTTTCCCTGGTTGCAGAGGGGAGCATTACACACTACCATCTATTACCTCAGGTTCTGGGAAGCATGGGCTCACACTTAAAGTATGTGCTACAAGCATTTATCTAAGTTCACTTCAAATATAGTTTAACTGTTGGATGAATGAATCGCTGTTTCTCCTTCTTTGCTGCCTTAGATCTGTAATAGGTTAGACAGGTGACTCTTCATCATCCTCACCATTTTCTGGGCCTCTAGCATCTTACTATTCCAGTCTTTTAAAACTCACAATGTATTAACTGTTTCCAATACACCTCCTAAAGACAGGAAAGAACAGACACAAAGAACAGAGGTTCATATTTATAAGGCACATATCAGCCCAGACAGTAAGAACTAAGGCCTCTCCCTATCCAGAGGCTTACAGCATATCTTTCTTATCCAAATAGCAGTATGGCAGCAAAAAACCAGAAGACTCATTTTGACCAGTTAATTTTTTAATGTACCTTAGTTCTACCTCAGAAGGTAATCAAAAGACCTCTGTTCATCTTGTTAGATGACAGGAACCAATAACAGAATGTTCATTCTTCAAGTTAGGGACCAGAGTTCATCTACTACTTATCATTTCACTTTTCCAGAAACAGACTTCCCAAATTCATCCACCTCAGCTGGCAGCAGATAGAACATACTATACATGACCTAAAGACTGAACATCATTGACCAAGCCTTAATTATAACAACAAAAATTATAACCTCATACTTCTCCCCCCTCCGCTTCCCCTGTTTACATAGAAGAGGTAGGAAAAAAAAGGAATATGACATGTGACCTGTGAATATTAGCCACCATTCTTTACTTTTTGCACATATAATAGGTATTATATAAATGTTTATTACTTCTCTTTCCCCTTCTCCCCTCTTCCCATCTGTATCTACTTTTCTCATCCTCCTTTTTTCATCAAGCCCCAAACCTGCTCTCTGGTTCTTACATTTTAATGGCCTTTTATGATCTCACTGAGGTTGAAATTTGTTTTGCTTGTAATTATTTCTTCTCAAATATACTCTATCCTCCCTGCACCCTTTCTCTGTTCTGCATTTTCCCTATTTGTCTGCAGGAAAATTAAAAAAAATAGTTTATGGTGTGTGTGTGTGTCTGTGTGTCTGTGTGTGTGTGTGTTCCTTCCTTTATCTGATTCATATAAGTGTAAGGTCATAAGATACTCCCTCCACCCCGTTTTTATATTTGAATATCTTCTTCTCATCACACCTTTTATGTGAAATAGTGAGTTTCTCCTTTTTCCTCATTTCTTCCCTAGTGAATTTTGTTTCCTCTTCCTTTTCTTCCTTAACACCAATAAAACAGAACAAAATCATACCTAGGCCCCGTATTTCCTTTTTTTTGCCCCCAGGGCGAGAAGCCTCTGAGACTCCTGTGCCTGCGCCACATTGCAGCTTCAGCTCCTGGACTGCAGAGTATAGGGGGACCAAGCGACCAGTCTTGCTCTAACCTGCTTGGATCTGGATTGCAGTCTAGGGTAGAGGTCCTGGGGTGTGTAACCAGCTTGCCAGAGTGTGTGGAGGCCTCATAGAGGGCACCCAACTAATACCTCCGGCAGTTGAGAAAACACCAGTGTTTGGGACGAAAGTTCCCCTGTCTGGTGGCAGAGTCCTAATGTGGCGAAAAGCCCAGGGGTCAAGTGACTGAGGGGTGACATGGCCAGACAAAGGAAGCAAAACAAACAGAAGACTTTAACATTAGACTCCAATTTGGGGGACAAAAAGGAGCAAAGCATGGAACAGGAGGAAAACAGTGAAGTCAGAACTCCTGCACCAAAAGCTTCAAAGGAAAATATGAGCTGGTTACAGGCCATAGAGGACCTTAAGAAGCAGATAAGAGAAGTGGAGGAAAATTTGGGAAGAGAAATGAGAACGATGCAAGAAAATTACAAACTGAGGGTCAACAGCCTGACTGAGGAAAATAACACCTTAAAAAACAGACTGATTCAATTGGCAAAAGAGTTCAAAAAGGCAATGAGGAGAGGAATGCCTTGAAAAGCTGAATTTGCCAGATGGAAAAAGAATCTCAAAAGCTCAATGAGGAGAATCATTCCCTCAGATTTAGGTTGGAGCAAAGGGAAGCTAGTGACTTTTAGAGAAATCAAGATGATGTTAAACAGATCCAAACAAATGAAAAAATAGAAGGCAATGTGAAATATCTCATGGGAAAAAACACTGACCTGGAAAATGGATCCAGGAGAGATAATTTAAAAATTATTGGACTATCTAAAAGCCATGATCAGAGAGAGAACCTAAAAATCATCCTCCAAGAAATTCTCAAGGAAAATTGCTCTGATGTTTCAGAAACAGAAGGCAAAATAGAGGTAGAAAGAATCCACTGATCACCTCCTGAAAAAGATCCAAAAAAGAAAACTCCTAGGAATATTATAGCCAGGTTCTGGAATTCCCAGATCAAGGAGAGAATATTACAAGCAGCCAGGAAGAAACAATTTGAATATTGTGGAAACACAATCAGGATAACCCAGGATCTGGCAGCTTCTACACTGAGGTATCGAAGTGCCTGGAATAGGATGTTCCAGAGGGCAGAGGAGCCGGGATTAAAACCAAGAGTCACCTACCCAGCAAAACTGAGTATCATGTTTCAGGGGAAAATATGGTCATTCAGTGGAATAGAGGACTTTCAAGCATTCTTAATGAAAAAACCAGAGTTGAATAGAAAATTTGACATCCAGATACAGGAAGCAAGAGAAGCAGGGAAAAGAAATCATAAGCCACTGATCAAAGTTGAACTATTAACTTTACTACATGGAAAAACAATAATTGTAATTGATGAAACTTTTCTCAGTATGAAAATAGTTGAAGGGAATACACACACATATACATATATATGTCTATATCGGAGGGTATATGGGCATATGAATACATGTGTGGATGTGTGTATATATGCTTACAGGTATACATACATAGAGGGCACAGGACCAATTTAATAGGAAGGGATGATACTTAAAAGGGGAAATTAAGAGCTGAGAGAGGAATATAATGAGAGGAGATGGAGAGAGACAGAATGGGGTAAACTATCTCATAAAGAAGAGGCAAGGGAAAATGGTTACAATGGAGGGGAAGAATAGGAAGGCAAAAGGGAATGGATCAACCTTATTCTCACTGAATTTGGCTCAGAGAGGGAATGAAATACACACTAAATAGGGTATCTCACCCTACAGGAGAGTAGGGGAAAGGAAATGAGAGGGGGGATGATGGAAGGGAGGGCAGGCTGCGGGGGAGGGAAGTTGGAAGCACTCACTTTTGAAAAGGGAAGGGAATCAAAGTAGAGAATAGAACAAGTGGGTGGTAGGATAGGAGGGAGGGAAATATAGTCAGTCTTTTACAATATATCTACTATGTTAATGTTTTGCATTAGCTACACATATACAATCTATACTGAACTGCTTATCTTCCCAGTAAGGGTGGGTGACAAGGGAGGAAGGGAATGAATCTGGAATTCAAAGTTTTAAATTCAAATGTTTAAAATTATATATACATATATACTATTATTAATATTATTTTACATGTAATTGGGAAAAAAGATATACAGGCACTGGGGCATAGAGATCCACCATGCCCTACTGGAAAAGTCTAAGGGGATATGGGAGAAGATATGGGAGAGAGCAGATTGGAGGAGGGGATATCCTGTGGGACTGCTATTCTGGGGTGGTAGGTAGGGGAAAAATGGGGAGAAAATTTGTAACTCAAAATCTGGCAGAAATTAATGATGTAAATCAGAAGTTAATAAAGCATTTGAAAAATGAAAAAAATTTTAAAATAAAAATGATTATTTATTTTTTTAAAAGTGATTTAGAGCACTTCTTTATATGCTTATAGATAGTTTTGATTTCTTCTTCTGAAAACTGCTTGTTTATATCCTTTGACCATTTATCAATTGGAAAATGGCTTGTATTATTCTAAATTTGACTTAGTTCTCTATATATTGGAGAAATGAGACCTTTATTAGAGAAACTTACAAACAACATATTATAAGATTCTGGTTTTTGATCCATTCTGATATACAATTCCATTTTATGGGAGAATCCATCCCATTCGCATTCACAGTTCTGATTATTAACTGTATTTCCCTCCATCCTATTCTTCTTCCTGTTTGTCCTCTCTCTCCTTTCACCCTTTTCCCCTCCTCAACATTGTTTTGCTTTTGTCTACCACCTACCTGGTTTGTCCTCTCTTCTGTCAGTCTTCCCCCATGCACACCCAGGCCCTTTACTTAATCTATTCCTCTCTTACCTTCCCGTCAATTAAGATAAATTTCTATATTCAACTGATCGTGTATATTATTCCCTCTCTGAGCCAAGACTGATGAGAGTAAGGTTCAAGCACCCTCCCATTTTTTCCCTCCACTGTAATAGGTTTTTCATGCCTCTTCATGTGAAATAATTTACCCCATTCTACCTCTCCCTTCCTTCTGCATCTAGTGTACTACTCATTCTCATCCATTAATTATTTTTTCTCTCATTCTCTCAAATTCACCTTATACCCATATCCTCTATTTATATTTCTTCTAACTATGCTGTTAGTGGTATAATTTTTAAGAATTACAAGTATCTTCCCATATCAGGATGTAAACAGTTCAGTTCCATTGAATCCCTTATGTTTTCTTTTCCTTTTCTCCCCTTTTTAGGCTTCTCTTGGGTGTTAATATTGGAGATAGAAATTTTTGTTCAATTCTAGTCTTTTCTTTATGAAATTTTAAAATCCTTCTATTTCACTGAATTACCATTCTCCCCCTTGAAGTGTTATGCTTAATTTCTCTAGGTGGGTGATCCTTGGTTATAGTCCTTGCTCCTTTGCCTTCCAGAATATCATGTTTCATGACCTTGGATCCTTTTTAAGGTTGCAGCTGCTAAGTCCCGTGTAATCCTGATTGTGGTTCCCTGATATTTAAATTCTTGCAGTAATTTTTCCTTAAATTGACAGTTCTGTAGTTTGACTATAATGTTCCTTGACAGTTTTTACTTTGGGATCTCTTTCCTAAAGTGATTGGTGAACTCTTTCAGAGTCTCTTTTGCCCTCTGGTTCCAGGATATAAGGGCAGTTTTCTTGATAATTTCTTGAAAGATGCTGCCCAGGTTCTTCTTTCAATTATGGCTTTCAGGCACTCCAGTGATTCTGACATTGTCTCTCCTAGATCTATTTTCCAAGTAAGTTGTTTTTTCCAAGAGGTATTTTCCATTTTTTTCATTTTTTTTTGAATTTGATTGATTCTTGATGTCTCATAGAGTCATTAGCTTCCACTTGCCCAATTCTAAATTTTAAGGAGTTGTTTTTCTCAATTAGCTTTTGTACTTCCTTTCTCATTTGGCCAATTCTACTTTTTAAGCAATTGTTTTCTTTTTCTAAGCTGTTTATTTTTTTTTCATAATTCTCTTGCACCACTCTCATTTCTTTTCCCAGTTTTTCTTCTACCTCTCTTATATGATTTTTAAGCTTCTTTATGAGTTCTTTCTGGACTGGAGACCACTTCCCATTTTTCTTTGGGGTTTTGCCCATAGATATTTTGACATTGTTGTCTTCTTTTGAGTTTGTGTTTTGATCTTCCCTGTCACCATAACTTTTTATGGTCAGATTCTTTTTTGTTGGCTTTTTGTTCATCTTTTTTGACCTTTTTCCTTTTTTTTTTTTAATTTGAGTTCCATTCCCAGGATAGAAGGGGCATTATCTCAGTCTTCTTCTTCTCCTCCTTCTCCTTCTTCTGCTTTTTGGATGGGAGAGGGCAGGGCAATTGGGGTTAAGTGACTTGTCTAAGGTCACATGGCTAGTGTTAAGTGTCTATGGTCAGATTTGAACTCAGGTCCTCCTGACTCCAGGGCCAGTGCTCTATTCACTGTACCACCTAGCTGCCCCTTGTCTCAGTCTTCTTGTGCCAAGGACTATAGGCCCTGGCTGTTTACCCCTTTTACCCAAATAAGGTGCTTATGTTGCCCTGAGGCCCACTGGGGTTGCTCCTGTCTGGTACTGGACTGAGGAGGTAGACTGGGGGATGGCTGGTGCTGCTGGAGGCAGTAGGGGTCTGGCAGCTTATCAGGTGTTAAGCAGGGGTCCTAGTGCTGGTGTCTGGAATGAGCTGATGCCAGTGGGGGTGTTTCTGCATTTCCCCAGGGCTACACTGAAGCACATGGCTGTCTGGCCACTGGAAGCTTCCTGTTTGCCCAGGGCTATGCTGAAGCATGTGGCAGTTCTTGGAGCTGGAATCTATCCATTACCAACGCTAAGCTGAGATATTTGGGTGGTCATGGTGTTGGCATTTGACTGCTCCACTGCACTGGGGCTCAGGATCTCCCACTGGTTTGCTGAGGTGGTGCTTGCTACTGGTCTTCTGGGATGCTTCCTATCCTGGACTGTGTTCCCCTTTTACCCGAGTGAGACAGACCTCTCTTACTGATCTTTGAAGTTTCTTGGGCTAAAAGATTGTTTTACCCCATATTTTTGCCGGTTCTAGTGTTCCAGGATTTGTTTGGGGGTCCTATTTTATGGTTGTTTAGAGGTGAATATGGGAGAGTTACAGTGATTTACTGCTTACTTCACCATCTTGGCTTCCCCAAATCTCTTCCTTTTATAATTTATTATAGTGCAATCATATTCCCACATATGCACACACCATAATTTGTTTAGTCACTCCCCTATTGATGAGCATTCTTCAGTTTCCAATTCTTTGTCACCACAAAAAGAGTTGCTACATATATTTTTATACATATGGATTCTTTTCCTTTTATGTCTTTGGGATGTGGAACTGTAGTGGTATTGCTGGGTCAAAGGGTATGCATAGTTTAATAGCTTTAGGGGCATAGGTCTAAATTGTTTTCCAGAATGGTTGGACCAGTTCACAGTTCCTCCAACAGTGCATCAGTTTTTCCCACATCCCCTCCAGCACTTGTCATTTTCCTTCTTTGTCACATTAGCCAATCTGATAAGTATGAGGGAGTACTGCAGTTGTTTTAATTTGCATTTGTCTAATTATTGACTTAGAACATTTTTTCATATGACTATTGATAGTTATTTCTTCCTCCAAAAAGTATGTTAATATATCTTGACCATTTATCAATTGGAAAATGGCTCTTACTCTTGTAAATTTGGTTCAATTTCTTATATATTTTAGAAATGAATCCTTTATCAGAGGAACTTGCTAGAAAGATGCCCCCCCCCATTTCCTGCTTTTCTTCTAATTTTAGCTATATTGGTGTTGTGCATAAGATTTTTAATTTTATGTAATTAAAATTATCTATTTTTTCTCCCATGAACCCCTATTTCTTATTTGGTCACGAATTCTTCCCCTATCCATAAATCGGACAAGTAATTTTTTCCATGCTCCATTGATAGTGGATTACATTTTATTCCTTTAAAAATATTTTTATTTGTTATAACATTTCTTGTTGCCTCCTAAAGTGAGTTCTGTTTGTTCCATTCTAATTTTTAGAGAGTTCACTACTTCTGCAAAATTTTTCCATCTTCTACTCCAAGCTATTTATTTTCTTTTTAATTCTTTCTTCCAGAGATTTATTTCACTTATTTAATTTCCCTCAATCTCTTGCTCCATTTCTTCTGGTCTTGTAGTCTTTAGGACCAAACTTTTCTTTCCCTCAGACAATCTTCCTGTACTTGTATTTACCTTTTGGCCATCTCTTGATCCATAGTGTGTGTGTGTGTGTGTGTGTGTGTGTGTGTTTTCTTCTGTTTACTTATACCTCCAGCTTCAGTTCCTGGTTGGAACTTTGTGCTAAGGCTGCTCTCCATCACCTCCTTTCTCTTGGATAAGGTTATCTGGCCCTGTCTGATTCTTGGGTGTCATTGTGTTCTGAGTGCTAGAAGGATTCATTGTTCTTCGGAAGAGGTTTGCATTCTTTCAGCACTACTTACGCTTAGCCATTCATAGTCAGAGTTCTGCAGTTCTTTAAGGCCTCTACTCCCAAGGCATCTCAAGTCAGAGAACTGCAGATTTCCTGACACTTTCTTGGTCAGAACATTATGGTAGTAGTAACCCTACTCCTCAATATCCACAGTCAGGACACTATAGATTTCCACCTTCCCTGGGTGCATTCGAGCACTTCAGATATATTTAGCTGATACGGCTTCCCTGACAGGAGCTTTCTTCTGCTAACTGTGGTTTCTGCCTATAGTTTTATGGAGTTTTGGTCTGGATAATGGAGTTTACTATTGGTTTTCTTTGAATTTCTTGGTCATTATCTGATCTGATGCCATTTTAAAGAACTTTGCTGAAATATATATGTGGAAGAGCAGGACTCCTCTTTGAATTTTCACATCACCATCTTAAATGGAAGTCCACATTTTACTGATTACACATTAGTGAGTAAATTTTAGTCATAGCTCATAGATTCATGTAATTTTAGATCTGAGAGACATTATAGATCCAACTCCCTCATTTTACAAGTGAAGAAAATGAGTTCCAGAGAAATAAAGTTACTTGGCTCATGTCACTGAAGTGATACAGCAAGATTCAAGCTTAGGCTTTTTGACTCCAGATCCAGGGTTCTTTGTACCATATGTTACTTCTTCTTGTATATATTTGCATAAGCTTTTGACCATTAATGACAGAATGAACAACTTTGTCCTTTGTTTATGCATAAGCTAAGTAGAAAATATTAAGGAGATAGAGAATGAAAGTGAGATTAAGAGTTAGAAGGCCTTGATTTGAATCCAGAGTCTTTTGCTTTTTATCTTTGTAAATTTAGGAGAGTTGTTTCCCCTCTCTGAGCTTCAGTTATATTTATATAAGATGGTGTCCAGATAAGATGATATCTAAAATCCATTTTAGGTATAAATCTTGTGATTATTTCTATCTCTCCAATCTCCCATCCCACCCCCCAAATTATATTGTGTTTCCACAATATTCAAATTGTTTCTTCCTGGCTGCTTGTAATATTCTCTCCTTAATCTGGGAATTCCGGAACCTGGCTATAATATTCCTAGGAGTTTTCTTTTTGGGATCATTTTCAGGAGGTGATCGGTGGATTCTTTCAACCTCTATTTTGCCCTCTGCTTCTAAAACATCAGGGCAGTTTGAACTTCCTGGAAGATGATTTCCAGGTTCTTACTTTGGTCATGGCTTTCAGGTAGTCTAATAATTTTTAAATTATCTCTCCTGGATCTATTTTCCAGGTCAGTGGTTTTTTCCCATGAGATATTTCACATTGCCTTCTATTCTTTCATTTGTTTGGATCTGTTTAACAGCATCCTGATTTCTCATAAAGTCATTAGCTTCCATTTGCTCCAATCTAATTCTGAAGCAATGATTCTCCTCAGTGAGCTTTTGAGATTCGTATTCCATCTGGCAAATTCGACTTTTTAAGGCATTCTTCTCCTCATTGCCTTTTTGAGCCTCCTTTGCCATTTGAGTCAGTCTGTTTTTTAAGGTATTATTTTCCTCAGTCAGGCTGTTGACTCTCATTTCATAATTTTCTTGCATTGTTCTCATTTCTCTTCCCAATTTTTCCTCCACTTCTCCTATCTGCTTCTTAAGGTCCTCTATGGCCTGTAACCAGCTCGTATTTTCCTTTGAAGCTTTTGGTGCAGGAGTTCTGACTTCACTGTTTTCCTCCTGTTCCATGCTTTGCTCCTTTTTGTCCCCAAAATAGGAGTGTTATGTTGGAATCTTTTTGTCTGCTTTGTTTCCTTTGCCTGCTCATTTTGCCACTCAATTACTTGACTTTTGGGATTTTTGCCACAGTAGGACCCTGCCACCAGGCAGGGGAGCTTTCCTCCCAAATGCTAGGGTTTTCTCAGCTGCCAGAGGTATTAGATGGGTGCCCTCTCTGAGGTCTCCACACGCTCTGGCAAGCTGGACACACACCCCAGGACCTCCACCCTAGACTGTAATCCAGATCCAAGCAGGTTAAAGCAAGAGCGATTACCCCTCAGACTGGTGCTTGGTCCCCCTACACTCTGCAGGCCAGGAGCTGAAGCTGCCACGGGGCACTGGCTGGCTGTGCCGGTGTCTCAGCGGTTTCTCGCCCTGGGGGTAAAAGCCATGCACTCCCACTTACTGGTCCCAAAGTTCAGACTGCACTGACCTCTCACTTTGTCCTTCGCATCTACGTGTTGATAAATCTGGAAAGGGCCACAGCTGCTGCTGATCTGGAATCCCTCTGGCAGGCAGCTGGTCAGGCCCGCCCTGGGGCTAAAGCTTCGGTGTAGGGCTGGGCTCGGCTCCCAGAGCACTGCACTGGCCGATTCCTGCCAGCCTGCTGGGTAGTCTGCAGTGGGAGCTTAGCTTCTCTGTGTCATTTTTGTGGGTTCTGCAGCTCCAGTTTGTTTAGAGTCCCCTTTTTACATGGATTGGGGAAGGTGGAAGCCAGAGCTGCGGGAAGGTTGTGCTTCTACTCCGCCATCTTGGTTCCGCTCCCTCATACAGGCTTTCTAGTCAGTTAGCAGAGAGGGAAGCACCAACATCTGGGTTTTCAAAGCCAGGGGGATCAATGGCTGCCCAGAGACTTGTCTGGTCAAATCATACCTATTGTGTCTATTTCTATATAAATCCTGGCCTGAAGGAAAAACAGATTTAGTCTGGGGGGTGTGGAGGAATAGTTCAAATGAGACTTTCCTATATTTTTCCTCTCTCTCCTTTCATTCACTTAGAGGGGATAAAGTAGGAACTGGCCTAATTGTATAAGGCCTATTGCAGAGAGCTTCTGTTAAAGGATGAGGTGTCCCATCATCATTAGTTTCTGCCTGCTCTAGCTCTGGGAGTTACAGTTTATCCATCTAGAGTACAAGTTGAATCCCTTTTCTCTGTGCTTTGAGACACCTATATAGTAGAGATGCACTGCTTACATTTTATCAGGAAAATCAAATACATCAATAGTTCAAGAATTTGTAAGTTTGTTGGCACTCTGCATTGGTATAGATTGTTACTCTAATAATAATGAATGGCATTTATGTAGTGTTTTTGCAAAGTACTTACATATATTATTTCAACTGTTAACTCCATAGATAGTCTTAGAGAATTGTGACTACAAAAATCCATGACATTGTGGTCTACCTGATAAAAAAAAAAACCTGAACTTAAATAAATTGTTTCTCAAACAAAGGAATCTGTTTGACTGAGAGTATGATATGAATACTTTGTAATTTATAATCATTTTGTTTTTCATTTTATCTTTGCATCCTAAGGGTCTAAGCCAAATCTTATGCATTGTAGGCACTTAAATACTTGTTGAATTTGCCGTCTCCTACACTGAGTCTTCTCACTGGTAGTAAAGATATTTAACCTCCAGTTTCAGCTTATTATATAAAAAATTGGAAGCTAGGAAGAGAGAACTATAATTGGGAACCAAGAACATGGTATAGAAGGAGATGAGACTCCCCCTACTGGCTGTCTTATATGGTAGTGGCAAGATAAGAGCCTTAACTGGATCTGATGAGTTCCTTTGGAAAACAGAAATGGTATTTCCTAACATATTCCATTATAAGAACCTTAGCATATTAGTATGAATAAGAAAATCCTCTCATTGGAATCAGGACGGGAGACCCATATTTGGAAACCTGGAACATGATACAGAAGGAGTCAAGAGTATCTAGATATCTAGTCATATAGAGAAAATGATTATAGATCATAAATTTAGAGCTAGAAGGCACTTTAGAGGACATTGAGCCCACAGATGAAGATGACTGAAGAAGGATTTGGACTGATGTAATTTTATCATCATTAACGTAATTTTACAGTTATAAGGAACTGTATTATTTTGGCTTATCTGAATAAAAGTAATACTAATTATTACAGTAACTGCTTAGCATTTACACCTAAATATGATGAAGTACATCAAGAATTTAATTAATGTTAATTTGTGTAATTTGCTTTTGATTACAAAACCAAACCATCTGAATTTGCTTGACCTTCATAGTTTATTGTGAGTATAGCATGGTCATCTACTCATTATTTTAAAAAATTAGGAGGAACATTAGTTGAGAGACAATTACTTCAGAGGACAAATAAAGATACCTAATTCTGTGCCTTTGTCCATGCTGTTCCCTCCACCTGGAATGACCTCCCCAACATCTCTGCTTGTTAAAATCCTATCCAACCTTCAAAGTGCAGCTTAACTACTACCTCCAAAACATTCCCGGATCTTCCCCATTAGAAATGTTCTTCTTTCTCTCAATTTCTAAAGCACTTTTTTTCATATCTTTGTAATGATACTTATCACATCTTGCCTTGCATGCTAGTTATTTATCTTAGTTTTGCTTCTTGAGTTGATTTAATGCAATTTAATTCGATAAACATTTACTAAGCTCTTACTCTATGCATTACATTATGCTCGGCTTGGCTTGGAGGAGGACTGCCTAAGAAATTTAAACAAAGCACACTTCCTATCCTCATGGAACTTTTAGGCTAGTAGAGGCATATGAAACATGCATTGAAAAACATAATACAAGAAAACATGTAAGCATATTAGAGAACAAAGTGCTATGTGTGTACTGAAAGAAAAAAAGTATCGTAGAAGGATAAGAGGTTTATGAAAAGGTGGTATTTTAACTGAGCTTTAAAGTATAGGTAGGAATTTAATAGTTAGGGACTAGAGAAGAGCATTTCAGATATAAGTAAATAATGTGAGCAAGGATATTGTTGTTGTCTTTTTTCAGTTATGACCAACTCTTTATGACCCCATTTGGGGTTTCCTTGGCAAGAATACTGGAATGGTTTGCCATTTAGTTCTCTAGATCACTTTATAGATGAGGAACTGAGGTAAACAAAGTTAAGCGACTTGCCCAGGATCACAAAACTAGTAAGTATCTGAGGCTGGATTTGAACTCATGAAGAGGAGTCTTCTTGATGCTAGGTCTAAATGCTCTCTTCTACTTTGACATCTACAAGCAAGGGTATGGAGGTGGGAAATCAGTGGCTGTCTTTTGGAGACAACAAGCAGTTCAGTTTAGCTAGAGCACGGAGTACATGCTATAAGGTAAGGCTTGAAAGATAAGGTCATGCTGGAATACAAGTTCTTTGAGCGTTGGGACTGTCTTTGCTTTTTCTTTGTATCTCTAGTCATTAGCATAGTGTCTGGCATACAGTAAGTGCTTAATATTGAAGGAATATTGATTGAAGGAATGCCCATCACAAAAATTTGACTTAATTTGGTGGAAATAAGAAACAATTGAATTTTTTTTTTAATAGAAGAGTGATGTGAGCATATTGGTACATAAGGAAAATTAGTCTGGTCAGAATATATATGTATTGGAGATAAGAAAAAAGGGAGGTATAAAGACCTATTAGGAGATTATTTGATAGCCTAAACAGGTAATCATGAGGAACCTGTACTAAGGTGATGACAGTGAGAATAAAAAAAAAGGGATGGATTTGAAAGATGTTACACAAGTAAACTTGACAGTATTTGGAGATTGATTAGATATGAGCGTAAGGGACAGGAGTGCTAAATCTCAGAATAAACTGAAAGAGGTAAGGAAAGCTAAAGACAATAAAAGGGGTTTTGGGTTTTTTTTTTAAGCTATGCTGAGGAAAAGAGAATGATCAAAGAAAAAATAGGATTGTGGCTTAGGGCAGATGAGATATGAAAACAAATGATAGAGAGAAGGCAAAAGTTTCAGTTTTATTTCACTTCTCTTTTTCCTCTGCCAAGGAGAGGAATCTTTAGCCTTGAAAGGAAAGAAGTAAAATTGCTAATAAGAAATCAATAGCCAAGATAAGTAGAGTGATAATCAAAGAACAATATAGTTGCCCCTGAGTTCAACTCACCAGGCCCTAATACCTCAGGTGCTGAAAGAATTTGCTTAGGTGATTTCTGAACCAATGTTAATGGTTTCTGAAAGACTGTACAGAAGGGGAAAAGGTATCATAGGACTAGAGAAAAGTAAACATTCTCATTTTAAAAAAAGAGAGAGAGGAATTTATAAACCAATGAGCTTGACATTGATTCCTGAGAAAATTCTATAAAAATGTATTATTAAAAGTATGATTGGTAGAGTAAGAGTGCCAGCCCCAGTGTTGGGAGATCTGGTATCAGTTCCAGTCTCCGATACTCGGCACCCACACAAAAGTAATAATAACTGGCCATGTAACCTTGAGCAAGTTACTTAACCCTGATTGCTTTAAAAAATTAATTAATTAATTAAAAAAAAGTATGATTGGTTAATATCCAGAAAAGGAAATGGTGCTCACATTGATCATCAAGAACAGAGAAGGCAAGAGTAACTTCGTATTTTTTTTTTTTACAATATTGCTGAGCCAGTAGGAATGTTGTAAATTTTAGCAAGACATTTGACAGCCTCTCATACTTTGTATTTTGGAGGGGGCAAGGTAGGGCAACTGGGGTTAAATGACTTGCCCAAGGTCACATGGCTAGTTTTGTGTTAAGGGTCTGAGGCTGGATTTGAATTCAGGTCCTCCTGACTCCAGGGCCAGTGCTCTGTTCACTGCACCACCTAGCCACCCCGTCATACTTTCTTGAGGAAGAGTTGGAATAAGTAGGAAAAGTAGGAAAGATTTGAGGTTGTATCCACTAGGTGGATGTGAAGGTTGTGAAGGAAGGATGTGAATGGCTTACTCCAAGCACTATGGTTCAAAGCAAAATGGGAAGATCTCTAACGTCAGACCCCTAGGGATCTGTGCTGTATATCATTTTTATAAGTGACTTAGATAGATGGAATGTTAATCAAATTTGAAATGATACAAAGCTAGAACCAGAATCCAAAAAGATTTCAATACCATATCACTGAAGGTGGAATTTAGGAGGAATAAATTTAAAGTCTTATGCTTGGGTTTCAAAGTCAACTTTTCAAATAAAAGATGGGGAGGCATGCTTAGACAATTGTTTGTTTTAAAAAGATCTGGGGAATGGGGGTTTGATGGCCTGAAAACTCATCATGAGTCAATACTCTGAGAGGACAGAGCCAAAAGGTCACGTAATCTTAGTCTGCATTAAAAGAAGCATGATATACTGAACCAGAAAGGTGACTGTCCCTCTGTACCCTGCCCTGGTTAGATCACATCTATGGTATTGTGCTCAGTTCTAGCAAACTGGAGAACATTCAGGGTGGTAAAGATACAGGAAATCATATCTTATGGGGTTTTGCTAAAGCAATTAGGGATTAGCTTGGAGAAAAAAAGACTTGGTAGGATTGGGCAAGTGAAGGATGGGAAGAAGGGAAGCCATGATCGCTGTTTAAATACTTGAAGGGATACTACATATTAGAAGTATGTCACTCTGCTTGCCATCTTTCAAGAGATCACTGCTCTGCTTGGTTTTAGAGGACAGAATCAGAAACAATGTAAAGAAGTTGCAAATAGATAGATTGAGGTTTTATAAAAGAAAAAAAACTTCTTAACAACTAGCTCTGTACAAAAGTGGAAGGGGTTGCTTCAGGAAGTAATGGATTTTCCTTCACTTATGGATCTTCAAGTAAAGGCTGATCACTTTGGGAGTTTATTGGAGAGGGGATTTTTGTTCAGGTACTAATAATATCCTGGATCTGACAATCAACTCAAGAACATCTAGGTGCTCTCTTACTATTGCCCTCTTAATTTTGGGTTTCAATTCTGTATAAATCATTTTTGTTTTTTCCTTTCCAATTTGAAGAGGCAACTGGTGGTACAATGGATTGAGTGCTGAGCCTTGAGTCAGAAAGACCTCAATTCAAATTCAGATCCAGACACTAGAGATCATTGTGTGACACTAGGCACTTTACCTCTCCCTGCCTCTATTTCTTCAACTGTAAAATGGGGATAATAATTGTATCAACCTCCCAGGGTTGATGTGAGGATCAAATGAGGTATCTGTAAAGCACTAAGCATCAGCACATAGGAGGTACTACGTAAATGCTTATTCCTTCCTCTTCCTCTCTTTTGTCCTTCCCCCAAAATTCTTTCTTCTTATCAGGAAAAACTGAAGGTAAGATTTGAGTCTTTATCATTTATCATCACTTTTCACTAATATAGTTCTTTTTACCTTTCGGGGGGAGGGGTGCTGTCTTTAGCCTTCCTTATCAGTCTCTCAACATCCTGAGCTTTAACATTCTATTTATCTAACTGCCCTGGCTTCTATCTTTAGTACAAATCTTTTAAACTCTTTTAAAGCTCTTAATCAGTGAGTTCCTATGTATCCACATCTGCATGGGATTTTTTTTAGACAACTCCTGATTTTTCTCCTTATTAAAAATATATTTGTTTAGGGGTGGCTAGGTGGCACAGTGAGTAGAGAACCAGCCCTGGAGTCAGGAGGACCTGAGTTCAAATTCGGCCTCAGGCATTTAACACAAAAACTAGCCATGTGACCTTGGGCAAGTCATTTAACCCCAATTGCCCTCCAAAAAGAAAAAAAAATTGTTTCTACAGAGCCTTAATTTTTGAGACCTCCCCATCTTTCTTGTGTTTACTTCCCCTGCAAAAATTTAACCCCCAGGGATCCCTTCTCTGACCTTATATATCTGCTCTCCAAAAACCTAAGATGTACATATGAGATGCTGCCTGGCTTTTCTCTCTTTCTGAAAGATGGAAGAACTAAATGTCTTCCAGGCACCTCAAACTTAGCATGTCCAAAACTGAACTTAACTCATCCCAGACTAATAAACTTGTCCCACCTCCCAACTTCCCTATTTCTTTTGATGGCAACACCATCTACCCAGGCACAGAAATTGGAAACCTTAGAATCATCACAGACTCTTTGCTCTCCTTTATCTCTCACGTCTAATCAATCATGAAGCATTGTCAACAACATATTTTCCACTTTTATCTTCTTTTCTACTTACAGTTCTACCAGTCTCATCATCACTTGGCAAAGCTATTGTAATAGCCCCCTAATTGGTATCTTTGCCTATAGTACATTTCCTCTTGAATTCATCTTTCACTGGTCATAAACAAAAAACAAAAAACTTCCTAAAGCACAGGTCTGGGCTTAAAAACCTTCAGTGGCTCCTTATTTCCCCAGGAAAAATATAAACTCTCTAACTTGGCTTTTAAGACCCTCCACAATCTGGTTCCAATCTATCTTTCCTTATTTCATATTATTGGCCTTCACACAACCTGTGTTCCAGGCAAACTGTTCCAGGCAAAATTCAATATCTCAATATGCTTTCTCTCCTCCATGGCCAATTCACAAGCAGATAAGCCTGGAACGTAGTTCTTCCTCATTTTCTCTGTTCTTTACAATCCTTTTATTTGAAGCTTAGCTCATAGCTCCTCTTTGAAATCTTTTCTGATTCCTGAAATGGTGTTTTCTTCTTACTCAAAATTTCCTAGAACAACTCGTCTGAACCTTTTCTTTGCTTACCTTGAATGGTACTTATTTGTGTCCATAATGTCCCCAAATCCCCACCCCTTCCCCAATCCCATTCTTTGATAGCTGGGGCTATGTCATTTTTTTTTCCTTTGAACCTAGCACAATATATTGCATATGGTAGGCACTTAGTGTTTGCCGAACTGGTGAATTAACAGTTTAAATCAGGATAGACCTAGAGCAGTCTCAGGATAAAGAAATTCACTTGCTTCAAGTGTCTAAAAGTGACCACCTTTTTCTCAAAGTCTTAGAAGTAATCAGAATTCAAGATATTACAGCAAATTTTTAACACCCTCTGACATTTCTACCCTGACACACAAGGTCTCCTTTACAAAAGGTCCATTCCTCATGCTGGGCTTCCTTTAACCATATGTTCTTCATTTGCCAAGTGTTTACAAAATGCTTAAAGAAACCGTGGCTCTGCACACAATGGCACAATTGACAATGCAGACTGGATAGTCTATGGAGAAAGCCTTTAGCAGAGGTGGGGAACCTGAGGCCACATGTAGCTGTCTAAATCCTTAAGTGTGGCTTTTTGACTGAATTCAAATTTTACAGAACAAATCTTTCTAATAAAAGGTCCTTATTGCTTAAATTATTCCCCTGAGTTAGGTAAACCACTTAAACTTTCTTCAATCTACTTTAATCTCATCCTTTCCATTCTAGGATTTTCCTTCTACCAACCCTATGATGCCACTATCAGATTTCAGATCCTCTATATTCTCTCTATTTTTTATTAGCTCTGGTCCTATTTGGTAGTCTTTAAACTGGGAAAAAGTTTGATCTGGTATTATATCTTGTATCTATTCCCTTGTCTCCATTCACATAGGCAACACCCTAGTTCAGGCTCTCAACAACTCTAACATGGACTAGTGCAAAAGCCTCCTTCCAAATTGGTCTTGCATTTTCTCTCAGTAATTCATTCTTGACTCAGCTACCAAATTGATAATCCTAAAGCACAGGCCCGATCATGTGTAATGGAAATGCAAATTTAAAGATCTTCCCTGCCCCTAGACTAAAGTGCACCTGGAGCCTGGGGTGGGAGGCTCGTTTTTCAGTAGATACTTCTTGATTGCCCAGTGGGTCCAGAGGGTTATTACATTCTCTGAGCCAGGAGAAGGCTATATAAGCCCTGATGTATAGCTTTGTTTTGGGACTCACTTTTAGAAGTGTTCTGTGATTTGATCAGATGAAACTCTGGGAAGCCATGGTTGAGAGTCCCCCGTCCCCTGGCTTTGGAAAACCCAGATGTTGATTTGGTATGGATGTAATGGTTGGACAGTTTGGAAACTGTCTACTTGATCTGTTTCTCTGTCTTGATAATTCTGTCTGTATATTCTGAAATTCGGGGTGCTGACCTTTTCCCCCTGAACTAGGTAAAGGATACATGTTTGACTGATTAAAGTAAGCTTGTTAACCCATTTTGAGTTGCTTTCCTTTATCAAAGCAGATCCAAGAACCTGTATTGGCAGCCACCCTGTGAATGCTGGAGTGCTACATCATGTCACTCATCTCTTCTGAGAAACTCCAGTGGCTCTCTCTTGCCTTCAGTTTAAATTACACATTCCTCTATTTGACATTTAAAGCCCTTCAAAGTTTGACTCTGGCCTGACTCTCCAGGGCTTACTATACATTACTCTCTTTCAACATACTTTTTTGTACTCTGTATTCCAGTCAAACTAGCCAAACTGGCTAAACTGGAAGTTAGGTGGTAATGTGAATAGAGGGCTGGAAGACCTGAGTTCAAATTTGGCCTCATTTACTAGCCACTCATTTACCTGGTCACTAAATCTCTGCTTGCCTCAATTTCCTCTTTTGCAAAATGGGGGTCCTAACAGCACCTACCTCCTAGGATTGTTGTCAGTATAAAATGAGATCTGTAAAGCATTTTGCAAACCTCAAAGCATTTTGTCTATGCTAACTATTATTATCGTCATTACTATTTTCAGTTACTCACTCTGGTTCTTTGCACAGGCTATTCCACATACTTAGAAAGCATTACCTTCTCACCTCTGCCTTAGAATCTCTTTGTTGTTGTTCAGTTGTGTATGACTTTGTGACCCCATTTGGGGTTTTCTTAGCAAAGATACTGGGTTGGTTTGCCATTTCCTTCTCCATCTCATTTTACAGATTGAGGAACTGAGGCAAAGAGGGTTAAGTGACTTAGCCAGAGTGACACAGCTAGTAAGCATCTGAGGCCAAATTTGAACTCTAGAAGCTGTCTTTCTGACTTGAAGCCCTGAAAGTTGGCCACCTAACTTTCTTCAAAGCTTAACTCAATTCTACTGGAAGCCAATCTTAATTTCTCCTCGCTGCTAAGGTTCTCCGGGAAATTACTTTATACATATTTTTACATTAATAAGAGGCACCTTATTTTAGTGCATATAAGGCCAGCTTTGAGAGCAAGAAGACCTGAGTTCAAGTTGTGACTCATACATTGGCTTCATGACCTTGAGCACAACACTAAACCTCTCAGGGCTCTAAGTATATATATATATATTGTAAAGATGTCAACCTGCACTCATAAAGATTATTTTCTCACCTGGGAGTTACCTATATCGAGGTAATTACATGTTCAAACTTTATTTTGCATTCAAATGTCCACATCCTTGTTTCTCGCCAAGAGAACACAAATTCACAGAGCTCAGGGGCTATTTTGATTGAGGGGCCCCAGGCCCGGACCTAGGCACTCAACAGGTGCTTTAGGGTAGTGAACTGAACCGAACCGAACCTCTCTCACTAAACCACTTTCACCCCAAACCCAGTCTTTATGCCTCACAGACTCGCAAAGGCAAAGTGGCGAACTCGGACTCTCAGAGCCCAGGAAGAAAGTGAACGTCTTCATCTGGAGAGCACTCCGGGGCCGTCCTAGCTTCAGCTCCCCTGGCGTTCACTGACTGCCTAAAGGGCGCGGCGCCGTCCTGGGCACACCGGGCGGGCGGCACCTGCTGCAATGGGCTCAAGGCTGTCCACCGAGGCGGCGACATTTCACCTTTGCCTTTCCTAAGTGGTTTCACTTGTCATCCGAGGAAACTTGAAAAAAGATATTTCCCAAGTCACGCACTGCCGCAAATCACAATTCATTCGCATAATTCTGAGCAAAACCTCAACTTCGCAAAGGCCCCGAGATTTCCCTACAGCCTCAGGAAGTTGGGGAAAGTAAGCCCCTCGGTTTCTGAGACTTAAGATCCGCCTTGTTAAATGGCGTGAAAAGCGCATTGCGCATGCGGAGTCTAAAGACGCGCCCCTCCCTTCGCCCCCGCCGCGTTCCTTTTAACCATAGAGATGTCCACCTAGCGGGAAAGAGGATCTTCGGTAGAAAGACGATGCCTCGCACGTGGTGTCGGCCGCCCCTCCCGTTCCACCATTCAACGATCTCCTTGCAAGTGGGGAGGCGAGGCCAACTCAAGGGCGGCAGCTGTTTCCGGTGGAGGAGGCGGGGGCGGGGGGTGTTTGCAAAGGGGCCATTCTAGGAGAGCGGATTTGTCTTAATGATTTCTATGGTTGTCCCGCTGGGTCACGTGTCTAGGGAAGGTTCTCCCAGAGGGGAAGGGGAGGGGAGGGGAAAGAGGCGGGAGGTGGAGGTAGAGGTGGAGGCGGGGGAAAAACTCTCTCACAAGATTACGACAACGACGATGACGGGGGTTGTCATGGTGCCTTGGGGTCTGGTTCGCGCATGCGCCATCTGACAGCCTGTGTTTGGTCCTGGAGTAGCGACCCCTGCCCCAGGTGAGAGGGAGCGGAGAAGGCCCCGCGGGCTGGAAGGGAAAGTTGGGAAAGCGGCAGGATCCAGGGCTCGGAGGATGATAAACGGCCCGCCGGTGGAGTCGAGAAGGGTGGGTGGGGGGCATGAAAGAAAGATTCAGAGACCTGGGATTGGGGATCGAATCCCGACCTGTGTGACCTTGGGCAAGTCACTTAACCTCTCAGGACGTCGGAGCACTTGTAGAATGAAGGCGTTTGTGTGAAGCTTTCAGTCCCGTAAAAAGTTAAGGAGGCAAGGAACAGTAAGGTGCAGTAGGGGAGAGAAGGAAAGGCCAAGGAGAAGGAGAAGTGAAGGAGGGGAGGACTGGACGTCGAGGGGAAGGTGAGAGGAGAGGCGTGGGTCACACCAAGCTGACATTTACATAGCGCTGTACAGGCACTGTGTAGCCCCGGGAGGTAGTCATTCCCGGCACACGAGGAGAGGCATGTGAGGTTGGCAGTATCCCACACACGAGGAGAATGAGGCTCAGAGCGGCTCAGGGACTTTTTGCTCGACCCTAGCTAGCCCTTACTCCAGTACCACGGTAGGATGCTGGAAGAGGGAGGGGCAGGTGAAGAAGGGGAGTTGGGGAGGGTGAGGTGTTGAGATAATTAGGGGAAGGAAGAGGGGAGAATGGCGAAGAAGGCTGAGATGAAGGAATGGAAAGGTGGAGGATGCAGGAGAGTGAGGTGAAGAGCCAGGTGTGGCTGGGGCAGAAACGGAATGAAGGGAAGGAAAAAGTCGAGTTGGGGGAGGGGAAGTGGAAAGTTTGGTAAGAGGGTAAATGGTGAGGAGGGAAGATATATGCAAGAGGCTTGGAAGATGGTGGGGCAGGATAGATGTGTGTGTGACGGGAAGGATACTTTGACAGATCCAGCAGAGGGACAAGGCTAGCCCTGAGTAGAGTAAAAGAGAGTATTTAAAAGGCTTCAGGTGGATGAGGAAGTATTGGGGGGAAGGGGAGAGTGGCAGCAGTGATAAGGTAGAAGTGAATGAACAAGAGAGAGATTGAAGTAAGGAGACTGGGTATTTTAGTTGAGAAGGAGTCTGTCAATCCTGTTTGGTGCTTGGGGTGCAAGTTTGAGAAAACCTTCTTGTTGTTGTTCAAGACACCCTTGCAAGTATGTGTTGTTTGGGTGTTTGCCCTGGGCTGGTAGCTTGCCAGTCACAGTATAGTACCCAAGGTTTGGCCCTGTTCTGCCCTGCTGAGCTAACAGGCTGGTGATGCTGATTTGCACAGATGTAATGTGGGCTGATGAGAATGGGTAGGTGGTCATTGTTGCTGAAATGCTTCTTGTAGCAGATGGGGAATTGAGGCAAAGTTCTGTCATCCATCCTCTTTTCTGAAGGGAGACAGTAAAATGAACTGAACTGTAGCAAACCTAGGAAATTGTGTGGAGTAAAGTGTATCATCTCAAAGGTGACATAGGGTTTGGTCTGGGAGTGACATTGCAGAGAAGTGAAAATGGATGTGAAAGGGAATAGAAGTGTTAGAAATTTAGGCACTTCCTCCCTTCTGTTAGAATATACTAATTTTGATCTATAATCATGTCTTAGGAAATTCAAGCTAAGGAATAAACTTAGACTACATTGTTACTTCACTGTTCTAGCTGTATTTATTCTATGCTTTTATTTGTAAAGAGATATATCTCATCCTATGTATTCTGCCATGCCCAATTTTTAACCTCTCAGTTCCATATAGACATACTTTTAAAAAATAAATTCCACTCTCAAGGAAAGACTTCAAGGCAAAGGTTAGCCCACTGAACATATTACAGATCCATTCCACTTATACTTGGTTTTCTTTCCTTTTTAACTGACCAGATGCATAGGGGATCATTTCTTTAGCTGATTAGGGCTTTGAAGGCACAGATAAACATTTTCGGATTAGTATAATTTCTACCCCACATCCTTTTTAATGTACCTGGTTAGTTTGTTTCACCCAGTGTGTATACACCACAGTGAGTTCTTGGACCTGAGTAAGGAAGACCTGACTTCAAATCCTGCTTCAGATACTAGTAGAACAAGTCACTTGACCTCTATGCCTCAGATTCCTAATCTATAAAATGATTCAGTGGCATCTAAAATCCCTTTCAGTTCTCAGTTTATGATACTGTGGCTAACACCCTGATTCTCACCTCACCAAGTGAATTACTTTCCAGTTCTGGGGTGGGGAAACTGTAGCCTCACGGCCACATGTGACCTTCAGGCAAAGGGCCACACTGAGGACCTAGAGGGCCACAGGTTCCTCACTCCTAATTTCTGTCTTGGAAGAGAGAGGGCAGATTATATCTTTGGGACCTAAAGTTGATTAAATCTGAGAATAATCTTATTTGTCCTTTATTCAGGTATGCAGAACCTTTGATTATGAAACAGTGAAAGCCTTTGAATTACTGGTGAGCCACCAGAGGTGTTATAAAAAGCTTCAGGAGGACAATGGACTGGCAATGGATTTTTATCACTGTTGATAAAACAGTAGTTAATAGTTACAAGACTTAGTTTATAAATTGCAATATATGGTTCTTGTTAATGGATTTGAATGGATACGTGCCTTGTATGTTAATAGAAAAAAGCGTAATACAAACTATTTGCTGTTGGTTTTCCTTTTGTGTGATTTTTGTACCCTGAGGACCCTCAAGAACTGTTACATTTATACCAAGAAAAGTCCTAATAAGTGTCAGTTGTGACAACTTGTTTTGGTTAAGTTCAAATTCTAATAAAGTTCTAGAGAAATAGCCCTAACTCCTTTCACAGTAGGACTTTAGATGTCTACAAAGTAATTTTAGCCACTGTCAGCCTGTGCCAGAAATGAACAGATGACTTAGAGTTAAAGAGTTGAGCAATGAATTCTCCATTTCTCGTTTGCCAATAGCCATTTAAATTTGCATTTAATTTAGAAGGGAGAAAAGGAACGCAACTACTTTAGGTTTTGATATTTTGCCATTTTGTGTAGCTCTCAGTCTGAGATCTTTGATAAATAAATGCCATCAGTCTAACTGCTCTCTCTCCTGTTGAGTACCTCATATGATTCTATTTATTAGTGAAGTCTTTTGCTCAGTGGTTAATTTTTCTCATCATCACCACTCGTTGAAAAGAATGTTGCATTCCACAGAGAGAAAAAAATTAAAGAGGTATATTGTAGCCCTTCAGTCTTGTCTCACTTGCACCTTGTTGGGACATTAAAGATTTCTGTTCTCTAGAAAAAAAGAACTTGACATGGTCTGTTTACCATGCTAAAATATATTTTATATTTTTTTATTTGTGACAACCACAGATGTCCCAGGGCAGCTAGGCGGTGTAATAGATAGAGTGCTAGGCTTGAAATCAGGAAGACCCATCTTTCCAATTTCAAATCCAGCATCACACACACATTTGCTAACTATATGACTCTGGGTAAGTCACTTAACCCTGTTTGCCTCAGTTGCCTCATCTATAAAATGAGAAGGAAAAGTCTGTTGGACGCCATTGAAATTGAAGAAAACAACAGCAACAGAAACACACACGTTCTAGTGTTGGTAGATACCGTGTAGACATGGAGGTCCAGTGCAAAGAGTGCTGGTGCTCTCGCTTGGAAAGGCTTCTTGATACCTGCTTGGTAAAGAGGGTTTAGTGCTAGGCTTGGAGTCAGGGACACCCGAGGGTTAGATTCTGACTCAGCCACAATTTATGTATTTATTGACTTGCTGAGTGACCCTGAGCAAGTCATTTAATACTTCCTTGCTTCATTTTTCTCATTTGCAATTATTAAAGTAGCTATCATTTATATAGTACTTTATGGTTTGCAAAACACTTAATAAGTCTGGGCAGTAATTGCTATTACCCCATTTTACAGATGAGAAAACTCCAAGAGTTATGTGACTTGCCTAGGGTTATATAACCAGCATTTGGGGCAGAATTTGAACTGTCTCTTCCTGACACAAGTCCTGCATTCTACCCACTTTGCTACCTAGTTGCCCTTCTGTAAAATAGATGGCTTCTGAAGTCTATTCCAGCTCCAGATCTAATATCTTCTTATCTGGAAATCTGTCTGTGATCCTTTTACTTCTCTACAATTCTACAGTCAGGTTTGCTTTGCCCAATTTGTATGTGGCAGAATAAAATCCAGTCTGTAGCTCTGCTGACCATACAATAGCAACTGATTTTTTAAAACCCTTTATTAAGGGGCAGCTAGGTGGCACAGTGAATAGAGCATCGGCCCTGGAGTCAGGAGGACCTGAGTTCAAATGCAGCCTCAGACACTTAACACTTACTAGCCCTGTGACCTTGGGCAAGTCACTTAACCACAATTGCCCTCCAAAAAGCGAAAAAACCCAAAAGAAAACAAAAAAAAAAACCCTTTATTAAAAGAGCTGTGCTAACTTTGTTAACTCAGATAATACATTGTTAGTCAGATAGGAAACTTAATGTCCTAACTTCATATTGGCTCCTTTAAAAAATAGGAGTAGGGAATTCTTTTCCTAATTTCAATTCTTTATTTTCATCCTTGTATTCATTTGAATGACCATCCCTGAGCCACATCTACTTCCATTTTGAAGAGCCTGCAATTAATTTTCTAACAACAACAACATTTTTATAAGAAAATTATAATGTGTACGTTTGTTGCATTTCGCACAAAAAGATCCTGATTTAATTAGAGATTCAATCATACATTTTAGTCCACTGTTTTATCCGGGTTATCGAAGCTATCAAGCTTTATATCCAGTACAAAGACATTACATTTTTCACAGTTTGATGCAAGAAATATTTCCATTTTATTTCTTTTGTGCACATAGAAATAAATGAGTAACCTGTTTAGGGGTTCTTGGTGGTTGGAAATGAACTATGTAAAGACGTCTATATCCTTAAATCAATTGAATGTTTCACTAAATAACTATAGTTGTATTCCAATGTGGGATTTGTTCTCATTCGGACTGGCTGAACTCCCTGATTGTCCTCTACCAGTCAGTAAGGAGTTGGGCAAGCTTTAAATACCCATAATTTCAATTTAATTTTAGTTTGAGTCCTCTCCCTGCCTGTTTATTAGTTGCTTGTGTTTGCCAGAAGTTCTTGGCATTGCTGCCATAATATCTGTGCATTTACACTGGCCATCTCCCATGCCTGGAATGCTTTCAGGCTTCATATCATCTACCCCATAGAATACATTATTTTCTTTAAGCACTCTCTTCTCCATGAAACGTTTTGAAATCCTCCAGTTGCTAGTGACTGATTCTCCCAACTAGTCAGTTTTGGAACAGACTTAATATTTGACAATATACAATCAATTGATTATAGGTTTAGTGAAAAAAAAAATCAGTTTTCATTTGTTAGTTTGGGGAGGCCTATTTTTTAAACAGTAATTGGCTCCTATGGATAATTGGGTAATGTCAGAACATTTAAGAAGACAATAAAATGAAAGTGTTAAACCTAATGAAGAAACAAATATCCGTAAGTCTCATGAAGTCATAAATTGATTATGCATTTAAAATATCACAAGGATTTGGGGTACTCAGACTCAGGCTTATTGATTACTTTTTTTCCCCTTAAGCACTGCTTTAGCTATTTTTGTTTTTGTTTTTTTTTGTACTTCTTAGTGCCAACTTTGTAGTACCCATTTAGTGTTTCCTTTCCTGATCCTAAAAGGACCTTTTTGAAAGAGCTAAATCTGAGGTAGTTTCAGCTTTCATTGGTCTGTCAGTTGTGTGATTAGTTTTGTGACTCATTTCAGCATTTAACAATTTGACTTCTGTTCTAGGCTTTGCCACTGACTGAAATGGTAATGTGATTTTGAATTTGAAGATCCCTTTGTGTTGGCAAAAGTAATAGGTACTTAGCACTTAGTAACTGATCAAGCCTCTATTGGGGAAACAGAAGGTATGAACTCCTGTCCCTTTGTTACTGACTTGTAGGAAACTGGCTGAAGGAAGTAGGTAATACTGTTGTATATAAGAAAAGCCCCAAAGAGGCACAGTCCAAATTTCCTTGAGACCCAGATCTGGTGGCAGAACAGCTACAGAAGAATGGAGAACTGAGTCCTGAGAACTTGTGGTGGAGCTTCTTCTGAACATGAGCCCAGAGCCTGGAGCTAGGAGGCCAGGAGCCCAGGAGCCAGGAACTCAGGAGCCAGGAGCCCAGGTGACTGAAGCATGACTGGGATGCTGAGACTGTTTTCGGCTTGGTTGAGCCTTGAATTCCTTGGAGCAGAAATGATGAAGGATCTAACATGGACCAGACTTTGTGAAGTTGGGTGTGAAATAGGACGTGCCCAGAGAGCTGGTCATGGAACTAGGAGATGTCTGCCATTGAACCCAGGTGACAGTCTGGCGAATCCAGGTAGAATCTGGGACCATGGAAGGGGATCCAGGGAATCTGAGAACAGGCCCCAAGTCAAGATGAAAAGATCTCTCCTTGGGTACAGAGTAATGATGAAATTATAATTTACTAGTGATCTAAGGGGTGGAGGGTTTTGTGTATGATACTTAGTAAGACTTTGCTGAATAAGTGACTGATTGTACTTTGAGTACTTTGACTATTGTTACTGATAAGTGACTGGTTGAGTTAATCAAGATTTTACCCCATGAGTGGAATACTTTAAGACTACTGATAAATGCCTAATTGAGTTAATCAAGACTTTGCCCCAAGAGTGGAAGACTTTGACTGTATACTTTGATACTACTGATAAGTGACTGATTGAGTTAACTTAAGAGTGACTATTTTACTTTGAAACTATGTTGTGAATATTATATTGTGATTTTCTGTGATAAGTTGTAATATGGTGAATGCTGTATTTTAAATTATGCTGTACCTTGATTTTCCATGGATGTTTTGCTTTTGTTATGGAATAGAGTGATCACTATACTGAGTAATCAGAACCTTAAAAAAGCTATTCACAGTAGCAGTTCTTCTGGAAAGCTTCTGTGCATGGCATTATACTGACTAGCTATGTGACCTTGGCCACATGCCTTAACTTTTCTGAGGTCTAGTATTTTTACTTGCAGAACAGAGCTAATAATCCATAGCTTGCCTACTCTTTAGGGTTGTCATGAAATGATTGTGTGAAAGCATTTTGTAAACCACAAAGTTCTATGCAAATAATGATGTTATTATTAATTTCCTGTTCATCAACTTACCCCTGATCACCCCAAAGGTTTTATTTTCTGTGAGAGTCCACAAAACTTTTCTTAGGACTTATTAAGCAAGCACTCTGCTCTGTACTCTGCTCCCTCCTCCCACCTAGCACCCTCTCTTTGAGTCCCTTTCTGGAAACTTTTATGCTCCAAGCTTATAGGGGTTTCCTGCCTTAAACACCCATCAGATATACCTGAGCAATAATCTGCATGCCCAGTCCTTGAGTAAAATGTCTTGAATAACTAGGAGTGATGGAGAATTAATGAAACAACTAGATATGTCAAATCTAGGAGCAACTTTTCCTCAAGGACTAGGCCATTCCTCATTGCCTCTTCCATCTTTCTTCCTCTTTCTGCCTAAAACCCCCAAACTTGAGGCCAGCAACCAAACGCTCCTTTACCTAGCCCCTCCCATTCTAGGACTTAGGTCTTCTTTGTACAAGTTAGATCTGTTCCATAATAAAGTCCTATTTCTTTATGCCTTACTTCAAATATGCCTATTTGTGAAAACTACCTTTAAGTCTAAAAACTGCCGGAAAGGACTGGAACACTTTCCAAACACTTTGGGGTAGTTTGAAAGTAGTTTGGACACAGTACTGAGACAGTGGTAGTAATAAGGGAAAGTCTGGATGCTAAGAGAAGCCATCTGGGCTAGGCGTTGAGATCTTAATTTTTGCACTATGAAGTAGAACCTGGTCCAAAAACTTCCATTTCATTTCAGAAATAAAACTAAATGATGAATTATTATTGTCTGTTCTTAAAAAGTCTAGTAAAATATTTCTTTGTTAAAGACATCCAGATCTTCCAACTGACTACGCTTCAGCTTGAAAATGAATCTAAAAGTCTACATATTTGAAAGTTGGGGGGAAATTAGTCTACCAAATACATTGTTTTTGTTCATTGAGACCTGTGAGAAGACATACCAGAAGCCAGAGGGGGTTAGTTTCTGTGTGTGAGTGATTTGCTCCCCACCATTGAAGTTAATTTCTTCAGTTCCTAAGGATTAATGACTTCTTATTTAATTGTTATCATAGGGTTGTCCAGATGGAAAGAGTGTTGATGAATCTGCTTCCTGCACAGTGAGAGTATGGAGAGAAAAGACCCACCCAGAAGCAGCCCAAGAAGGCTGTTGGCTAAACTTGGCAAAGCAATGGAGAGAAAACAAATGGCCCATCACTTCAGCTTGGCAACTGCTGAGTCAGATAAGGACTCTGGATTTTCAGGTTAAAAACACTTTTTGTTATCTTTTATCCATTATAAGGGGTAGCTAGATGGCCCAGTGGCCAGAGTGCCAGACCTGGAGTCAGGGAGACTCTTCTTACTGAGCTCAAATCTGTCCTCAGACACTTAGTACCTGTCTGACCCTGGACAAGTCACTTAACCATGTTTGCCTCAGTTTCCTCATCTCTAAAATGAACTGGAGAAGGATGTGGAAAACCTCTCCAGGATCTCTGCCAAGAAAACTCCAAATAGGGTCACAAAGATTCGAATACAACTAAAAATGACTCAGCAACCAACCACCCATTATAACCATAACAGTTTGTTTTCAAAATCTTCTCCGCTCGTTACTTACTTGTCTGACTAGGACAAGGCACTTTTATACACAGGATAAATATCTAAACTCTAGAATAGTTTTTCTGATGTCACGTAGTAAGTTACATTCAGAGCAGCTGCTAACGATGTCAGGAGGATGGGACATCTAGTTACAGTCTGATCTCTGAGCTTTACACCAAATGCTTCCCACTGTCGCAGGGAAAAATGCTTCAGTGCTCATGCTTCTGTTGTTTCAGCTGTTTTCTCCACACAAATAGTTTATCAGACTGCAGGAAAAGCACTTTGGGCATTGTTGATCATTAACAACTAAGGAATCAGCTCAGTAGGATTATTGCGTGATGAGTTAAAATAACTTGTCTGCCAGAAATTAACTTTGTTCTTAATCTTTGTTTTCCTTCATCTTAATAGTTCTTGGGGTGTTCTATGGGGATTTTAGTGATAGACGTGTAAAAAAAAAGATTTTTTTTTTATCATTTTTCACCTATTTCACAGAAGAAAACAAAGAAGGGGACACAAGCATATAGAATAGTTTTTGTTATTACCTTGTTAAATTTTATTTATATACAAGTGTGTGTGTATATATATGTCCATGTGTGTAAGCACTTATATGTCACATATATGTTTATATATTTAAAACAACAGAATTTCATAGTTTCTTATATGAGAATCTCATATGACAAATTCTTCTTGTTCTTTTTCGGTATTGAAATGTTTGTTTTTGTTGCCAATTGTTAATAATAAAAAATTATTTTAAAAGTAAAAATATTAACAAAGCTTGGGATATTGTTGTATAACTCCAGTTAAAATGGGCTGGGGATATTTTTCATTGTCTCTTCAATTTTGTGCATTTTATATTAGGAATATAGATGCTCTTATTAGGGTCCTAGATTGGACAAGCACAAACTGCATGCAAACTTTCCTTATAGTTTTTAAGCCTAAGCCTAAAAGAGCTAATTACATATATAGGAAATCCCCTGTTGAGTCTTTCATTGAGGTTCAGTTTGTGTTCCTTCGGATGAGAGGGTTTTAAATATGAATCCCTGTCCAGAAAGATCTGGTTGGAATTCCACAACTCATTTCAATCATTGACTGCCAAATGGTCATCAAGTAGCATTCATTTTAGTATGAGCCCCTCATCAACAAAACCCAGTGGCTATTGAATAAGACCCAATCAGCTAGCATTCTAACGTAGAAGGCAAGTTGTCCAGTGGTTACACATTCAACTAACCACTTTTTTTTTACTTTCCCGGGTATTAGATGGAAGCTCAGAGTGCTTAAGCTCTGCAGAGCAAATGGATTCAGAGGATATGCTGAACACCTTGGGTTGGCATGGAGAAGATGGGCCTCGGCAGAACTCGGCAGTAGCAAGTAATTCCTTTCCAGCTCTGTCTTCCATGGTTGTCATGAAGAATGTGTTGGTCAAACAGGTAAGGATCACTGAAGAAAAATGTCTCTGAAAGTCTATGTATTAAAATTCTACACTTTCTGTCTTTAAAAGATTCTTTATTCTTCTGATTTGGCATCTTGCAGTCAGATGTATAAATGGTATCCTTTCTTTTTTTTTCCTAGGGGATTTAAAAAAAAAAATATATATATATATATATATATATATTCACATTCTACTAGGGCCTTTTTTTCTTCCTATTTCTATCCTCTGGGCAAAGCAAAAATTTTAGAAACATGCCAGAAGAGAACAGACTAATGCTGAAATTCTCTATTAGGGTGAAAATCTTAATCTTCCATTCACTGACATGGCTACAAATGATGATTATGAAAACTTTAGCATATAAGTCCCAGACACACATTTGGCAGTCCTTTAATTATATACAAAGGAATCTCTCCTGCAATTCAGCCCTTCCAGATAAACACTCCTTTAGCTGTTTGACATTCTTAGAGGAGAGAAAACTAAAAATCTTCAGTTGATTTGAAATTATGGAGAAAACTTAGGGCAATAGAATATAGTGATTTGTTCTTTCAAGGTGAGAAGTATCCTCCATATTTATTGATGTTACATCCTAAGCCCTCTTTATTTTAGAGTGTTGCCTTACCCCAGTTACTAGGCCAATTCAATATTTCCTAGTGTGACAAATATGAAAAGGTGATGTATAAAGTCAATCCGGTTAGATTTCGATATCTATTTGGCTGTCAAGGGATAGAAGACAAAAAATACGTTTAAAAGCTGAGACAGGAGTAGTGGTTTGGAAGATTTTGATCACTCTAGAATTTCATCTTTAGAATTTGGACATTTGTATGAACAGTTTAAACAGTCACTCACTGCTTAGACACAAAGGGAAGGGGAAGATTGTGTCTGCTAGAACACTCAAAAGGTGTGGGGACAAGAGCACCCCGTCACATTTATTTGACAAGTGAACTCTTTGCTTATATGTAGTCTTAACCAGATTTGACAGCAGTTCTGGTGCAAAGAAATATGTAAATGTGGCCTTTAATTATGGCATAATTATACACATCACATAATAACCAAGAAACCAAGAAGGAAAAGATGACCCAAGTTTACAATTTAAGCAAAGCTATAGAAGTGTGAGCCTATTTGTGAATAGCAAAAGTTGAGGAACAGCAAATGCTTAAGCCCAGAAATCATTTAAGGAAGGGCTTTTTATCCTTCCCTGACTCTCCTATCAGAAAAGTGTGATGAAGGCCATCCTTGGTTGAGGAGGGTGTCTTAGAAGATAAAAATGCTTTGAATAGCTGTTGCATGGTTAAAAGAACATGGCTCCAATTTCATAATAAACATTAGCATTATAACTACTGCTTGGTTCTTCCCAGGAGAACATATTGATTTCTAACAGGGAAGCCTGGTGGCATTCTAGTGAGTTATGAAAAGAGACATTGTTCAGGAGATTACCTCTCAGCTGCTAGTGCAGTTCTCAGTGAGAAAATGAAAAGCAAGATCAAAGGTAGTAAATAAAACCTAATTTAAATGTCCTTGAATCACCAGTCCTATCGCTTTACTGGCTTTTATTGGTTTGCCTTTCTTTTTTTCCGTACCTTTTCTCTGGGCCCCTTGCTTCTCTTTCTTGTGAATGTGGCTATGGCTTCTCTTTGTTGTAGACCAGACTGGTAGCTATAGAAAATTGATGATGATCCAGGGTTGTGTTCTCAATATGCCATAAAAGCAGTGCAGTATTTTTCATGAGTGTGATTGGCTAGAAAGGCCACTGTAGTTTATTGGGATAGAAAATGCTGGGGAATGACATGAACTCAGAATTAATTTTAAGTAGCTCACATTGCTAAGTGGGTTGTTGTTTTTTTGAGGACCCTTTTTGTTATTGTTGGTGTGATAGGTGGTGAAGCATATTGTTTCAGTTTTATAATAATCTTATTTTGAGTGTTGTTGGATAATATGTGCTATCATTTGCTGCACTGTTTAATTTTATTTTTGTTCTAGTCCCATTCACTGGTTAGCTATTATCTTGGCAGAATCATTTCAGTGGGCCTCAGTTTCCTCATCTGTAAAAATGAGAAAGTCTGGTTACATGATATCTAAGTTCTTGTCTAGGTAACAAATTATGTGATACTTGGGCTCTGAAATGATTTTGCATATATAATAACTAAACCAGGGCAATGGACACAGTATATTATGCTAAAGCATATCAATGAAGCATTCTTGTAAAAAAATGTTGGGTTGGAGGAGAGACATTCTAAAGTCATAGGACTGGAATACAGTGAATCAGTCAGCTATTTACCTTATGAATGTCCCATTTATTCTGGCTCACCCTTATAACATGGGTCTGGATTAGGAACAAGCTGAAGCTGTGCTGTATTCTGGTCACTTCATTCCTCTGTTTCAGCCCCAGTCTGAAATGTCCCTGGAGATTTGAAATCTATGGTTCTGAGACGTCTGTCCTGTGTGTCTGTCTTATAGAACAGGCTCAAATCTCAGAATTAAATGTTTTTCTGTGGTTATGTTTTATAGTAGGGTGACTTTGAATTGACTTAGACTTTTGTAAGAACCTTTTGGGGATCCCTCTCAAAACTGGACTAGACCAGCCCTCAGAAATTATGATATAATACTATCTGAATCAATGCTTTAAAGATCTCCATATGAGACATAAGTCACCAAATACTTCACATATCTCAAGTTTCATTGTCTTAAAACCAGAGAACAGACGTCTGCTGCAAACTTTACCCAATTTGAAAAAGTTTAAGGAAATAGGTTCTGTTTGTAAATGAAAGTAGACTTTAAAATGAACTTAAATGCAACAACTATTTAAGTTCCTACTATGTACAAAATACTGTTTTGTGATTATGGAAACAAAAATGACTCAGTCGGTGCCTTACATTCTTTTTGGGGTGGGACAGATAGGATGTGTTGACAGAGAAGCAGGCTATTAGGTAGGGACTGAAGGAAGCAAGTGAGAGAACATTCATTCTTGGATGGATCAGGATTAAAGAAGAGAGGGCACCCAGTGTTATGTCCATTGCTTTGATGACTCTCTGACTTAGTTTTTAGGTCAACAGAATCATGTTAGTGTACAAGCTGATTCCTGAAGGAAAATAAAGATTCTAAAAGACAGCTGAGGAGGGAGGGAGTTCTAAGCATGGGAGAAGGTTTGTGTAAATGCATGGAGGCAGGAGATTACATTGAGTTCAGAGTCTATTGAACAGAGTCCAATTTGGCTAGAATATAGAGTGTGTAAAGGAGAGTGACACAAATAATAGTCCTAGGAAAGATAGGAAGGAAGGAAGGAAATTCATATTTGTTAAGTACCCGCTATGTTCGAGACCCTGTGTTAAGTACTTCATGTATATTGTCTCATTTGATCCTCACAACAACCTGGAGAGGTGGGTGCAGTTATTGTTCCTGTTTTACAGTTGAGAAAACTGAGGCAGGCTTGAAGTTAAATGACTTGCCCAGAGTCACCCAGCTAGTAAGTGTCTAAGGCCAGTTTTGAATTCAGGTCTTCCTGACTGCAGACCCAGTGCTCTGCTTGCTATGCCACTTAGCTGCCTGCCAAACAGATAAGTTGTAACCAGGTTGTAGAGGACATTAAATGCCAGACTGAGGAGTTTATATTTTATCCTAGAGCTCCTGGAAGTTTTTTTTAGCAGGGAAGTGACATGATCATACCTAGAAGATTATTTTGGCAGCTTATTAAAAGATAGATTAGAAAGGGGGAGGGGAAACATATCAGGGACACTGATTAGGTGGCTATTTTAGTAATCCACTTGAAAGATAATGAGGGTCTGAACTATGATGGTGGCAGTCTTGAGTGCAGAGAAGCATATGGACTGCAGAGATTTTGTGGAGATAGAATGGAGAGAATTTGCCAGGTGACTGGCTCTGGCTGCCAGTGAAGGAAGACACTGAGGTTACAAAACTGGGTAACTTAGGAGCATGGTGGTTCTCTAAATAGGAAGATTGAGGAAAGAGGTAGATCTAGGAGGGATGGTCATGTTCAGTTTTTAATTTGTGAAGCTTGAGTTGCAGACAGAACATTCAAGTGAAAATGTCCCATGTAGTCTGTGATATGTAACTGGAATTTAAGAGAGAAATTTAAGCTGGATTCATAGATTTGGAAGTTGCATGTATAGAGGTGATACTTTGGACCCATGGGAATGGATGGGACAAGTAAGCGAGAGAACCTGGAGCAGGGACAAAGAGCTTTGGGGCACTGTTATCCTTATGCTTAAGGAGGTGGAGACAGCTGATGACCCAGGAAAGGGAAACTCATCATCACACATGCTAAGCCAGGAGTCAGAGAATCTAACTTCAATCTTGGCTCTGCCACTTACTATCTGTATATCCTTCAGCAAGTCACTTGACCTTTCTTGGATTAAATTTCCTCAACTTTAAACTAAGGGGATTTGGCTAGATGACATACCTCCCAGGTCCCTTCTGGCTCTTAAGCCTGGGACCCTATGATCCTGAGTAGAGAGTATATAGGTAAAGAGGATGGTTAGCAATGCTAGAAAGATTGGACATGGAGAAAGGAATAAGGTCTGAGACAAAGTTATCGGATCAAGCAGGTTAAGAGTTCTTTGGGAACCTGTAAGAGTGGAGTTTCAGTAGGGTGGTGAAGGGGTAGAGAACTGTGTGGTGGTAAGGAATAAGAGGCAGTAAGTTTAGAGGACATTTTCTAGGTGTTAACAATGGAGCCTGTATTTCATGTGCTGGCATCACATTTTAACTTGATGTTAGAAATTGTATCATACTTTATTATCACCTTAGCTATGACCCTAATTATACAACGACTACAGCTACTGACAGCTAAGTGACACCTTTGGAATAAAAATGTTTGTTCTCGATTAGAAAAGGTGTTAAAATGAAATAGCTTTTCATTATTTCATAAGGTTTGTAGTCAGAAATACAGATTTTGAAAGGGCTTCTTTCAGATCATGACTGTGATGTGGTCTAGATTTGTTATATATGCAATGGAATTCCTGTTTGTGGGGTTTAGGTAGATGTATGAACTTTTCTGCCAGTTCTGATTGATGCTTTGTTAATCTTATAAGTGTGTAAACTGTGGCAATGGAGTTCTTTTCCTTTTTTCTTCTCAGGGCAGAAATTCATCCCATCTCCAGTCTTGGACTGTCCAGCCCTCTTTTGAAGTGATTCCAGCTCAGCCACAGCTAGTATTCCTTCATCCATCTGTGCCACCTCCTGGTGGTTCATACCCTGCTGGCGAGAAGAAAAATGACTCCAGAAACTACTTACCTATTCTAAACTCTTACACCAAAATAGCTCCACATCCGGGCAAGAGGGGCCTTGCCCTCAACCCAGAGGAAAGAGGAGAAACCGGTATGCAGAAACGAGTCTGTACAGAGAGACACAGGACAAGTTTTTCTTCCAGTGGGCCAAGCAAGACTAATATTTTGCCATCTAATCCTTCTACTCCAGTGCCACCTAACACAAAACTTGCTCAGAACTCAGTTCAGCAGAGTTTGTCATCTTTGGTGGTGAGTAGAAGTCTACAGACTGTTCCTGGGAGTCCAGCAGTATCTAGTAGCCATATGACTAAAGCTCCAAATTTGACCTTTGCTTCCCCTGCCAGCCCCCTTGGCTCATCTGATAGCACTTTGCATGGGTTAGAGAGTCCCATGCCACTTTCGGCGTTATCAGTTCCTTATGGCCCACCTGGAGCAGGAGACCAGCTCTGCCACCCTCCAGAAAGCTTCCCTGAGCAGCGGCAGAGCAAGCATAGGCGCTTCCGGAACACCCTAGTGATCTTGCACAGGTCTGGGCTTTTGGAGATCACTTTGAAGACCAAGGAGTTAATTCGTCAAAACCAGGCCACACAGGTTGAACTGGATCGGCTGAAAGAGCAAACCCAGCTCTTAATGGAGGCCACAAAGGGCAATGCTCCTCAGGCTTGGGCCAAATTACAAGCATCTTTAACATCTGTGTCCAGTTCGACTGGAAGTCATTGTGAGGCATTATCCACTTATACAAACATGTAGCATAAGAGGCATATTTTACCATCATTTGGGTGATTCTAGTGCTTCTTACTGATGTTTGTTTCTGTCCCCCAAAGCTTCTAGAGAAGCTTTATTTTGTTTTAAAGTTGAAGAACATGCTTAAAGGCTCACTTGTGAGAGCACCTGCCATTAACTGACTCTTGTTGCTAACCTGTGCACTGTGCCCGTATTATGTCACACTTCAACAGGAACCTTCAGGTTGGAACTGTCTCTGGACCTTGCATGAATCAGTTGGTAGGAACAAGAGACACATGCAGAGGGGATAGGAGTGATTAATCTTCTGAACTCTCCTAGAAATTGCCCACTCATCATCCCACTCATTAAGCAGGCTTACAGATGCTTAGGCATGGGGAAGAAACACACACACACATACACTGTGGGTCCTGTGGCATCTGTAAGACTGGAGAGGAGGGAACACAAAGGGTTCTAATGGATCTTTGCTTACTTGTCTTAGTCACATCTAAAAACAAGTAGGGGTGTGTCTGCATTATTGTTGAATTACCCAGATGGAATGCCACTTGGTCCTAACCTGAAATTCCTTTGGTGCAAGTTTAGCATAATGTGCAAAGCAGCCTAATAACTTAAGATTTAATTTTCTTAAACTGGAGAATTGAAGTGAAAGTGTAATAGCATTAGACTGACATTAGGTACAGATTTTTCCATACAAACCAGATTGCTCTACATCAGGGCTTTACACCTGAGCAAAACAATTTATAATTTCTGAAGTATTTCGTGAATTACATAACATCTAGAATCCTGTAATAAGAACCTGGCAGTGTTATTTTTTGATGAATTGATTGTTTGACTTGGTATCCCAGAGAAAGTTACCAAGAACTTGTATCCTTTTGTTTGTATATGTATAGTTCAGATGACTGTGTTTTTGTTCCTCTTTAGCTGAGATAACTGGACCTGTATCTAGTTTAAAAATTCTTATGTCAGGGGCGGCCAAGTGGCTCAGCGAGTAAGAGTACCGGCTCCAGTGTTGGGACGACCTGGAGATCGAATCCCGGGCTCAGACACTCAGCACCACACCCAGAAATAACTGGCCGTGTAACCTTGAGCAAGTTACTTAACCCCGATTGCTCAAAAAAAAAAAAAATTCTTATGTCAATTTGAGGGGATCCCCAAGGTGAAGTTAACCCTGCACTTTCCTCACTCCCTTGAAGATCTGAGAGAAATTAAGGAGAGATCTTTTAGAGGGCATACTTTGAATTTAGTAAAATTCTCCTGAGATTGTGAGCTTCTCTTCAGGCTTATCACTTTCCTCTCAAATCCTAAAACTTGCTTTGGCTTTCAGTATTAGACAGGGACTGATGATATCATACCATCTTCCATCATCTGTTTGAGATTGCTGAATCTGCCCTAGAGACTTAGGTCGCTGATCCAAGTTCATATGGAAAGGAAGAATATGATCAGATTTCTTAGACTTGACAAAAGTATGATGCTTTTATATTGGAGTAGAGAGGCAAAACAAGTTTTTAGGTGATAAAAGTCTTAGGCCCAGAAAACTTTTTAATTCTTTGATTTAAATAACTCATTATCTTGAGTTCCATCTCTGTGTGTTGGAAATAATTTTCATTGTGCAGATAACAGAAAAATTCTCAAAGACTTCAGCTCTTTGACAAGAAAGAAACTCTTGAGGTTTAAGCAAACTGAGGGTAATCCTCTTTATCTTATAGGAATAACTCTAACATAATAGAAAATTTCATGCTTGGGTCACAGGAGAAGGACCCAGACCCCCCCCCCCCCCTTCCTTTTTGGTATTTAGAAATTAGGATTTTGTAACAGTTGGTTTTAAAAGAATTGTACAACATAGACATTAAAAATTCTTATTCCACTTAACTAGACTTTCCTCTAATCAGTGCAGAATTTTTACCTGCCTTCTGTTTTCTGGAGGAAGTTAAATCAAGAGCGAGTTATGGCACCAAACAGTCTCTTGTCCTGTGAAGATCTTCTCCTGGCCCAACTTGCTTACTTCCTGTGAATCTGTTTGCATGGTACTAGGGCAGTGGCACACTGTGTGCCCTGCTGAGAAACTTCCTTTTGGCTGATAAATTTGGCATTGAAGCTATAGAGCCAGGTGCATTCTGGAAGAGCCCAGACGCCACTTATGAGCCTCACTGTTTGGCAAAACTGAAAACATTTACTGGTAACCAAATTTATCTCATCAGAAAAATCCACTGTGGAGATAGCTGTAAGCTTCTTGTATTCTTCCCAGATTAAGGTTTGCATTTTGCTTAGCATCACAGCAAAAGATGATGAAATCTGTCATTGATCCTTACTACTAAATGGAAATAAGAAACATATATGATTCAGGATTATTGTTCCGTTCTAGATGTCTCAGAGCTGGAAGCCTTGTTAAGATTTTGTACAGCATATGTTTTTCTCTCTTTAATGAAACTATAAGTAAATAGATCTGAGTCGAGAATCTAGGCTTGGAAAGGTGGAGGGAGATACATTGAAACCAGCGAACTGTATCAGAAGCCACATCTGTGCATGGGAAAACGACTCTTGGGCTGATCAGGAAGATATCTGCTCCATTGGTTGGACAAGGCTGTAAGTAGCATTGGTTTTGCAGATGCATAGTTGGGTCTAATATATGAAACAGCAAATATTTTCTGTGAGTGATAAGTCAATTTGTGGCATAGATCTTCTCCATAACGTGCCCTAGATGTATTTTCAGCCCATAGAATTTTTAGCTGTTACTACAAACAATATGGAAATGCCTCTAGAAAAAAAAATGGTGTTGGATTAAATTGGTTGTGGAAATGGAGTCAATGAAGTTTGTAATCGATAACATTTTTGTTGGTTTTTTTCCCCTAATTATAGTATTGATGTATGACTCTCCTCCCCCTCCCAATTTCATGCTACCTGTAGCTAGGATTTAACTGTTGTGCATACATTAATATGCATATCCAGCTGTGAATTTTGTAGGGTAGAAATGTCTTTTGGGGGAAGGATGCAATTTTGCAGAAATTGACTGTGAAATTTGAAAGAGAAATAAAAGTCACCTACTTGAAAAATGTTTGGTCTTTTGGCTTTTTAACTTTGGAGACAAACGTTTGTGATCTTTGAGGGGGGAGGGGGGCAAAGAACAGGTATTTTATGTTGTATTCTCCCTAGAACACTTAGTGTGTGGTGCTTTGCTCCTAGAGGTTGAGAAAATGTTGACTGACATCCATAATAAATATTTGAATTAATTTCAGGCCTCAAGTGGTGTTACTTTTTGAAATTTTAAACTGGACCTGTGATTTGATCAGTTTGGGAAACTGTTGGTATATAAACTTCCCTATATTGATGCAGATTGATAATCTACCCATAAGTGATCATTGGAAAGAATGACTCAGGCACTGATAGTTTTTGGTTAAGTGACTTGACCATGTCACACAGCTAATGTATATCAAAGGCACTTAAACTGCCAGACTGACTCGAAGACCAGCCCTTTCACCATGCCATGTTTCATCTCCCCATTACTCATGTTTGTTTGTTTTCTTCCCCCTTTTTTCGAAGAGAAAACTGAATTGGGATAGAGATGTGGGTATGCATGCCCAAATTCATTGGGCTTAGAAGTTTTTCACATATTTCACAAGGAAACCTTACAGAAATTTGTAACTATTAACTAGGGAACATGGGAGGCCTGTCATTTATCAGGCACATTGCCATATGTTTTTGGAGCCCCAAATTTAATCTCAGTTAAAGAATGTATGAGACAATCAATCAAGCAAGCAAGCCAGTATTACATTCACTTCTGTCCTCTGATCCTTGCTATACTTTTGTAGATAGATACATAATAATGGACTTTTCTGTTAGCAATGTCACTCTTCTGTTCTTGTGTTTAGAGGCTTGCTTATTATTTTTCCAGCATCTCTACCCTCAGCACCATGCCACTAGTGATTGGAAGGCTGGAGAAAGGAAAGGTTAGGAACTTTTGTTCTATAATATAAGTATGTTTCTATTTCAAAAGCACAATTTAAATAAAATGGAGCACAAAATACAGGCAAAAATGGTTAACAAAACTACCTTTGAAATAGAATTGCCATCTTAAAAGAAAAAAAAAATCTGGTATTTCCCTGAGAGATGGTTTCCAGGGAGTTGAGGGAAGAGAGATTAAGCCCTTGCCTTGCTTTCATGTGCAATGAAAATATGTCCATAGCCATATTCTTATACTTTACACAATCTGTAGAGATAAAGAGTTAGTTCAATCAGCCATTTTATTTGTTTTCTGAATGTGACGACCATAAAGCAAAACCTATATTAGAAATTATTTTTAAGATACATCAATGCCCTTTCAAACAGCTTTGAGTTCTTTTATGGTATCGTGTGTTTTCTTGTACATTTATTTCTTTATTTGGAAGGTCTTTTATGTGAAGAGTTTTTGTGTGGAAATGACCTTGTTCATTCATCTAAGGTCACCTATTTGCTAATGTACCCGCTGAACCATCTTCCTATTGACAGCCCAATAGATGGTTTTAAAAATGGACTGTAGTACATTTAGAAATAGATTTGCTATGAAATTTTGGGGAGTAAGACTTATGAGCTCATAAAGCAGTTCCTCAGTTTTATGAGAAGACTGTCTGTATGTTACATAACATGGTACTTGGTTAAATGAAATTCCAGACTAAGAATCTTTAGTAGTAAAATCAGAGTGAATTGCCCTTTTTTTCTGTAGCAATGCTTCACATTGCTTATGATTTTGCATTATCTGGCTTCAGCCAATGCCAATTCAGAGCACTGTAAAAAAGACAAAGAATTAGTATTCTCCAAAAAAGCCTCAAACTTGGAGTTAAGTCAAGTGATGTCCTTTCCTGGTAACTCTCATTCTCTAATCAATCATCCCCTTTCATAAGCAGCAAATGATGTCATTTTTTATATTTTGGAAAATATGCCGATTTTAAGTAATTATGAAATAAGCTTCTACTGTTTCTGTCTGGATTTCTTTCCCCACCACCAGGGATGAAGCCCATTTGCCTTTTATTATGTGGTTCTTATGCTCATTTTAGTGTAGTTTCATTGTAAAGTCACAAACCAGAGACATGCTGCTGCTATACAACTTTAAAGCAGTTCAGAAATCTTACATTTTTAGGCCTCAGTAACCTTTCTAAGTCAAGAACTGCATTTCAAAAAATGGCACAGGGTGTCACAATATCAGTGCGCAGATAAATATTTTGAATTCTGGTGATAGAATTCAATGTAAGGACCCTTAAGTGGTATTCTCAAAGTCTCGATTGTCACTCACTTGGAATTAAATCATATATGCTGTTGATTCCCAGCCAAATATCTTAAGAGAAATCAGGCCTTGTTATTTTCACTTGCTCACTTAAAAATATCTTTTTACTGATGCTTTTTTGGGGGTTGGGGAGGTTCTAGCATCACTTTCATTTCCCAGTAACTCTAGGTAGAGCCTTCCTTGTTACAAAAAAGTACAGTTAACCAAAATAAGCTGATAAATTGACCATTGTCAGTAGCATATGTGCCTCATTCCATCCCTAAAGTCCAATTCAAGTCAAAAAACATTTTCTGGGAATATATACATGCCAAAATAAAGACAATTCCTGCCATCAAGAACCTTTCATTCTAATGGGAGAAGATACATGAAAAGGAGTTGAAATAGGAGGAGGGAGAAATAAAGAGGTCATTGTAGAGATAATCCAGGAGAGCCCAGAGAACAGTCAAGAGTGGAACAGAGACATGATTTCCCTAAATCAGCCTGACTTTATTACCTGTCCCTACTACCCCCCACCCACCCAAACTTTAGTGGCTCCCTATTGCAATGGAGACATTTCCCCCCCTAAATCAGTCTATCATGCTTGCACACACACACACACACACACACTCCAATGGCTCCCTGTTGTTGAGAGGACTAAAATTGGCACACCCCTTTTTCTAGCTTTATACATTGTCCCCCTTCACAAACTCTAGCTAGACTGATCTTTTTTGCCGTTCCACACCCCTGACACCACATCCCATCTCTGTGTTTTTGCACAGGTTAGCCTTCATGTCTAGAATGTATTTCCTTTTCATCTCTGTCAAGGAAAATCCCCTTTCCTCCCACAGGCTCATAAATATAGAGCTAGAAGGAACCTTATTGGTCAATAAGTTCAACCTCATTTTGCAGATGCAAAAACTGAGGCACATTCTCTCTCCCAGTAGAATGTAAGATTCCTCAAGGGTATGGACTATTTCATTTTTGTCTTTGTTTCCTTAATATTTAAGGTACTGTTATGGCAATGGGAATCTGAAGATCTTCCCTGCCCCTTGACTCCTTGATAGGCTTAAGTGAATTTGAGGACCTTCCCTGATTTGAAAATATACTCTGCCCCCTAATAGGCTGGATGCGCCTATTCACTCACATGGAGCCTGTGGTGGGAGGCTTGTTTTTGAGGAATGCCCACACCTTGTTACTTTGTGATTGGGCAGTGGGTCAAGAGGGTTGTGACATTCTCTGATCCAGGAGAAGGCTATATATACCCTGATGTGAGGTTTTGCTTTGGAGCTCACTTTGGGAAGAGTTGTGTGATTCGGCCAGATGAGACTCTGGGCAGCTGTTGAGCCCCCTGCCTTTGAAAATCCAGATGTTGGTGCTTCTCTCTCTGGTGACTGACTAGGTATGGATGTAATGGTCAGACAGCTGGAAGCCTGTCTGCTGATCTGTTTCTCTCTGTATTTTTTTTTGTCTTCTCGTAACTTCTGTTTGTATTCTCTGAAGTTCGGGTTGCTGACCTTTTCCACCTGAACTAGGTAAATGATATATGTTTGATTAAAGTAATATTGTTAACCCATGTTGAGTTGCTTTCCTTTAGAAACGCAGGTCTAAGAACCTGTGCTAGCAGCCATCCTGCGTATGCTACAGTGCTTGCTGCTATAGGTACCATGCCTAGGCATTTAATAAATACTAGTTGATTAATTAAATAGGATTCCTACCTCTCTTTTAAGGTTCAGCTCAGGTGCCATCTTCTTCATGAAGCTGCCTCTGATCCTTCTGCCTGGATGTGATTTATCAATCCCTTGAGATCCCATAGTGCTTTCTGTACTTCTTTTATTTCACCCTTATGTTCTACCTTGCATTATAATTATTTGTGGTATCCCCTTTACTAATGTGAGCTCAGTGAGTAAGAGTGCTGGACTTGGAGTCAGGAAGATAAGTTCAAATCCTGCCTCAAACACTATAAGATCCTGTTTTCTTATCTGCAAAATGTAGACAATAATAGCATCTGTCTCCCAGGGTTGTTTTGAGGACCAATTAAATCATATCCTAAAGTGTATTGCAAACTTTATAATATTATATAAATAAATTATATAAAACTATATAAATTATATAAAAATATTATATAAATATCATTATTATTAGAATGAAGCTCCATCTAACAAGACAGGGTACTGTGCTTTATTTTGTTGTGCTTTATAGTGTCTAGAAGAGTGTCTTGCAAGAGTAATACTTGGTACAGCTAGGTGGCACAGTGGATGGAGCACTTTCAGGAGGACCTGAGTTCAAATTCAACCTCAGACACTTTATAGCTGTGTAATCCTGGACAAGCCTCAAAAAAAAAAAAAAGCAATGCTCATATCTGTTGACTCTGTGAATGAGAAACCCATTTGTAATTACTTAAAAGAGAATAAACATCAGACCATCCTTTAGAAAACTTTATCTAAGAATACATTTTACAGCACCAGTGGGTACAAGCTCCTTTGGTATCTTCACTTTGGGGGATAATAACTAAGTACTTCCTATATTTTGGGTAGCTAGGTGATACAATGGATAGAGTGCTGGGCATGAAGTCAGGAAGACTCATTCACCTTTGTGAGTTCAAGTCTGGCTTCAGACATTTACTAGGGTATGATCCTGGGCTTAACCCTGTTTGCCTCAGTTCCTCATTATAAAACGAGCTGGAAAAGGAAATGCCAAGCCATTCCAGTATCTTTGCTAAGAAAATCCCAAACAAAACCATGTATATGTATATATGTATGTATGTATGTGTATATGCATATGCATATGTATGTGTATGTATAAGTGTATATATGTGTATGTATATATGCACTATGCTAAGTACAGGGGATATAATAGGACAAAAATGTGGGCTCTGCCTCAAGGAGCTCACATTCTAACAGGAGAGACAACATGAAAATGTGCAAGACAGACAGTGTAAACAGGAGGTAACCTCCCAAGAAAGGGTACTAACAGCTGGGGTGGATGAATGGGAATCAAGAGAGATCTCTTGCAGACTATGAGATTTGAACTGAGGCTTGAAAGAAGCAAGGGAAGCCAGGAGTAGAACTTTGCTTTCTAAATACACCCAATTTTCCCTTTTCTTTACCCTTCTAAATGCTTGTTGAATAAGAAAAAAAAGATTTCTGGATGTTTATTGCTCATGCTTTCCATTACAGCAGCTGGAGAGGATGAAGCAAGAAAATCCTCTGAAGTATGAAGTTAACACAGTGAGTGGGGTGGTGGCAGAAAATGAAGTCGGGGGCTTAGAGAAATCCTAGAGCAAAGGCATCAGCTAATGCTGGGGGCACCAGAAGTTTGGATAATAAGCTCTAGAAAAGAAAGTTTCATCTGGACTTTAAAACACGAGTAAAATTTTCCGAATAATTTTCAGAAAGGATTACTTTATCTCTGGGATTACAGTCAGTGTTGGAAGGGTGCTTGTTTATTTTAGTAAATGGCTTTCTAACAGAGCCACATCAGTGCCTCTGTTCTCAGGGCACAACCCACTGATGTCTTTGCACTCCGTGGGGCAGCTGAAAATGACTGGCCCTGAGCCCAAGCTTCACGTGGGCGTATAAAATAACTATAGCTTATCTGTCTGGTTGAGAAATCAGAAGCACTTAGAAACATTTACCAGCCTACAATGCTTGCTACAGTAACTGAAGCTGTAAAAAAAAAAAGTCATAATAATGTATCTGAATCACTTTAGCTTTCTTGTCTCCCCCACTTCCTTCAAAATTATCTATCAACTGCCTTAAAATTAGGAGGGAAACTGTGTGCACTAAGATTATATACGAATGTGCCTGCCTAAAGAGTTTTGGATTATCGTTAACTCGGGAGCAAACGTTGAGACATTGTTGCCTTGGCTATGGAACTTGGATTATCCGCTTAGATGTGCTGTGGCAAATTTTTAGTCCCAAACCAAGTTCCCCACTCTTCCGTGGCCTGCACTTCCTTACATATGTTGTCTCTCCCACAATGGGGAGAATTGAGGGGAGAAACTTTTTTGCTTTTGTATTAGTATCTATCACCAGTTGTTGTGGGTTGTCCTTCTTTGTCCAAAAGGCCCATGACATCAGGAAGGTGACAGATGCCATGACTTGCAAATTAATTGGATTTAAGTGAGGGAGGGCTGTGCAAAGTTGCAGCCTCATTCTCTCCTCCTGAGCCATCTGGCAAGATACAGATCAGGATGACTGAAGATGGCCATACATCTATATCCAGTGCTTAGCAAAGAAGTACCTTTCATTCATTAACATCCATAGCAGTCCCTGGCACAGAGTAGGTACTTAATAAATGTTTATTGTTTGATTGATTCATCCAGTATAGTTTGTCTTGTCTTTTTTTTTTTTGGAGGGCAATTGGGGTTAAGTGACTTGCCCAAGGTCACACAGCTAGTAAGTGTGTCAAGTGTCTGAGACCAGATTTGAACTCAGGTGCTCCTGACTCCAGGGCCAGTGCTCTATTCACTGCACCACCTAGCTGCCCCATCTGATCACTGATTTAGAAGCAGCATGGATGGTCATAGATCATTGAGTTCAATCTCTTAATTTTACCAAAGAAGAAACTCAGTACAGAAAGATGAAGTGATTCGTCTAGTCTTCCAGACAGTAAGTAGCAGACTCAGTTTTTGAGACCAGGCACTCTGACCCTAAATCTGGGGTTCATTCTATCACTGCTCCCTTCTTGCTAGCCATATCCAACTCTTCATGACCCCATTTGGGGTTTTCTTGGCAAAGATCCTGAAGGGGGTTTGCCCTTTCCTTCTCTAGCTCATTTTATAGATGAGGAAGCTGAGGCAAATAAAGTTAAGTGACTTGCCCAGGGTCACACAGCTAGTAGGTGTACGAGACCAGATTTGAACTCAGGAAGATAAGTCTTCCTGACTCCAAGTCCACTGCACCACCTAGCACCACCTTCTTGCTGGTATTTTTTTTTTTTGTTATATTCCCAGACAATTCAAATGAATATTAACTGAGGCAAAACACACATAGGAAGGAAGCATAAATAGGTTGCCAGGAAAACAAACAGCTCATAATGCTGTAGCAGCCAAATATACAGCTAGAATAATCAGAGCGTATGCTGTCTGGGCAACTGCTCCCCTGCTGCACAAGGACAGGGAATTGAGAGTTTCCCCTTAGAATCATGAACCATTTATCAGTCTAGCCCTGATTATCTTTGAAAGCATTGTACTTTGTGGCCTATGCCCTTGTCTCTCTTTAAAGACTTATTATGCAAACATTGATTTTGCAAGCTTCTCCTAGTAGGTAGAGAAGTCCTGGATGTTGCAATTATAGCATAGGTACTGGCTTAGGATTTCATTGTCAAGAGAAATGTGTCTGGTGTTGAAACTCAGATGTCAGACTGTTTCAGTTTTCTGTTCATTCAGTTTGCCACTTTCTAACTTTTAGCCTGCTCGCTGAGCAAACATATGACCACCGACCCTTTAGGCATCTTAATTTTTTTTGAGGGGAGAAGGTAAGGCAATTGGGGTTGTGACTTGCCCAAGGTCACACAGTAAGTGTGTCAAGTGTCTGAGGTCAGATTTTAACTCAGGTCCTCCTGACTCCAGGGCCAGGGCTCTATTCACTGTGCCACCTAGCTGCCCCAGGCATCTTAATTTCCAAAACAATATTGTGTGTCAAAAACTATTCTTCATATCCCTATAATTTCCTCCCCTGCCCAAAGTTTGAGATGATCCCACAACCCTTCTCAATCTTGAGGCCTTTTTCTTTGCTACTGAGTAGCTTTATGGAAATTAATTGGTGAGTGGATTGACACTTGAAAATCAGCAAAGTGGTTGCTTGAATTTGTAGCTGTAATTCACCAACATCCAAAGGTCTTCCCCATTCTTGAGAGAAAATCTTAATGTGACCTTGCTATAACCTTGAGCTATTGCCCTATGTCCTCATCTCTGGCTACCTCCAGGTCCTCACTAGCCACTCAGTCCTTAGCAATTTGTAATCTTACTTCCAACTCAGTCCTACTGATACTGCTCTCTCTGAGTTTATCAATAATATCTTAGATGCTTAATCTGATAACATTTCCTCAGACCTCATGCTCCTTGACCCTTATGTAACTTTGAACACTGGTCATCTTGGTCTCTTAGATAGTGTCTCTTCCCTTAGCTTCTGTGTCAGTGTTTTCTCCTGGTTCTCTTTAACTTTGACTATCATAGATTTACTTTGCCTAGATTCAGCAAACCATTTGTCTTAATATATATTTGGGAAGGTTCATAATAATAAAGAAATATGGAGCACACAACAACATAGTAAGGGAAGCCAGCTTTATTGGAAGGGCATTTTTTTCAGGCTCTTTGTGATTTTTTTTTCAGACTCTCTGACAACATTTGGGGTTTATTGGCAAAGATATTGTTGTGGTTTGCCATTTCCTTTTCCAGCTCATTTTGTGGATGAGGAAATTGAGGCAAAAAGGGTTATGACTTGCCTAGAATCACAAAGCTAGTAAGTGTCTGAGGCAAGATTTGAACTCAGGAAGATGATGCTAGCTGCCCACTGGGGGTACATATTTACAATATATTGGGGACAGCTAGGTGACTTAGTGTATAGAGTGCCTGGCCTGGAGTCAGGAAGACATGAGTTCAAATTTGACCTCAGACACTTACTAGCTGTGTGACCCTGGGCAAGGCATTTAACCTTTGGTTGCCTTAATCCACTAGGAAAGGAAAAGGCAAACCACTCCACTGTTTTTACCAAGAAAACCCCAAGGACAGTACTGACATGCGATGTTCCACAAACATAACTAAATGGCTGAACAACAACTTACATTAACGACAGTCAGAGAGGATGATGGAAACAGGTCAGAACTATATTGGTCTTGGTTGGAATTGGGACCCAGTTAAGATTGTGTGTACCCTGCTAGGGTCTTAGAGGGAATGGGTATCCTAATCAATGAAGTCTGGTAGGCTTTTTATAGTGTGGTGTGTTTTTTTTTTAATCTAGAAAAACCAGGATGGGGCAGGGGGAGAGCAAGAAACCTGGATCTGGAGACTGGTGCTGATTCATGCTAGAGGAGTGGTAGGGAGAATCCTTGGGAATTGGCAGCTACTTGATATTTAAATTCCCCACCACTGGGAAAGGGACTTGGAGTCATTGCTGTTAGTCTTAATCAGACAGAATAGCTCAGGGGTTTTGAGCTTTCCTGGAGTTTCTTCTTTTAATGGAATAAGGAGGCTATTGAGGGTCATTATAAGATTCAACGAAGTAAGTATTCCTTTGTTAAACTTCGTTGTTTACATCTCTAGAAATTGCTTTGTATTTTTATTATATTATGTTATGTTAGATGATATGATGTTATATTCTATTGTTATGTTATATTTATATTTATCTCCTTGAGAGTTATGACTATCTTTCCCCAGTGTTTAGCACAATATCTGGCACATAGTAGGTACTTAATAAACATTTACTGATTATTGATTGAAGTCCCTCATGCCATCTTGGTGGACAAAATGGAGATCCCATTTCCTACCTGGATCATCATTCATTTCCTGTCCTCTAAGCATCAGGGTCCCCTAAGGCTCTATCCTCTCATCTTTCTGAGTAATTCTTTCTCCTTTAGTAATCTCATAGAATCTCAGAGGGACATTAAGAGGCCATCTAGTTAAATGCAAAAATCCTCTTGAAGATTTGAAGTGAAGGGGCACTACTTTCTGAGTCAGCTCATTCTACTCTTGGATAGCTCTAGTGATTACAAAATGTTTCCTTACATCTAGCTTAAATATACACCTAAAAGACTGCACAAAGACTTTTGGTACATCTCTGTGACTTCTACCTATTACTTCTAGTTAGGCTATCTGGGATGAAGCAGAGCAAGTTTAATCTTTCTTCTGACAGCCCTGCTTGAAACCAACTTGAAGATGGCTCTTATATTTCCCCTAAATATTTTCTCCTCCAGATTAAACACCCCAGTTTGTTCAACCAATGATCACTTGGTATGATCTTGAGATCTTTTGCCATCTGGCTATTCTTTCTTGAGATGCTCTCCATTTTATCAATGTCCTTCCTAAAATGTGATGCACACACTAAATATAAAATTGCAGACGGTTTATATACTGCCAGGACTAACAGGGTTTTGCTTGAATATCAGACAATCTGATCAGTGCTAAAAATAATAAATTCTTTTGTTTGAAGTCCTTAAGGAAAGGTCCAAAAGGGAAGGCCACATGGCTTAACTGGAGAGATCTATAGAAGTGGGAGGTAGGGACCTACCAATGATGGGTACCAGAGCAGTCCAAAGAACTCCTCATATTGTACTCAGGACTGATGCCTCCAAACTAGGACAGCCCCTCATGATGAGTCCAGAATCTCACTTCTAAATTGAGGTAGTCCACCCAACACTTCCTCACATTTGGGCCAGGACAAACTTCCAAAGTGGGATTGGGATGAAGCAGAGGAAAATACAATTAGGGATGTCAGTAGGTGCCTTAGGCATGGTTATCTTTTTATTTTTTTAAAGCAATTGGGGCTAAGTAACTTGCTCAAGGTTACACGGCCAGTTATTTTGTGTGGGTGTTAAGTATCTGAGGCCGGAACCAATCCTGGGTCTCCCGACTCCGGAGCCAGCGCTCTTACTGTGCCACCTGGCCGCACCTGGCATGGTTATCTTTTTCTTTAATTTAATATTTTAATCCCCCCCCCATTACATGTAACATTTAAACTTCATTAAAAAAAACATTCGAGTTCCAAATTTTCTCCTCAACTTCTCTCACTCCCCTATCCCTACCCTCCTACCCCCCTAACCCCACTGAGAAGGTAAGCAATTTGATATAGGTTATACATGGGCCATGATGCAAAATATATTTCCATGTCAATCATGTGAAAGAAAATAGAAAAAAAAAGAAAGCAAAGGAAAAACATGCTTTGATCTGCATTTAGACTCCATCAGTTCTTTCTCTGGAGATGGATAGCACTTTTCATCATAAGTCCTTTCAGAATTGTCTTGGACCATTGCATTGCTGATAATAACTAAGTCATTCACAGTTGATCATCATACACTATTGCTGTTAATATATACAAAGTCCTCCTGGTTCTACTCACTTCACTTTGCATCAGTTCATATAAGTCTTTCCAGGTTTTTCTGAGAGCATCCTGCTCATTTCTTTTTTTTTTCTTTTTGGAGGGGGAAAGGCAGGGCAAGTAGGGTTAAGTGACTTGCCCAAGATCACACGGCTAGTAAGTGTTAAGTGTCTGAGGTCACATTTGAGCTCAGGACCTCCTGTCTCCAGGGCCGGTGCTCTATTCACTGTGCCACCTAGCCTCCCCCTGCTCATTTCTTATAGCACAATTGTTGTGCATAATAGTATTCCATCACAATCATATATAACTTGTTTTGCCATTCCCCAATTGATGGACATTCCTCAATTTCCAATTCTTTGTTGCCACAAAAAGAGCTGCTCTAAATATTTTTGCACATATAGGTCCTTTTTCCTTTTTGTTTTGTTTTTTTTATCTCTTTAGGATACAGTCCTAGTAGTGATATGGGCATGATGGTGATGAGCAGGAAAAGAGAGTCTTGCTCCTAGGGTTAATTTGAATGGATCATTTTTACAAGTGGGTAAAGGAGGCAATAGGTGACTCAGTGGAGAGAGCACTTCACCTAAAGTCAGGAAGACCTGATTTCAACCAGCTTCAGACACTAACTAGCTGTGGGACCCTGGCAAACTACTCAGCCTCTGTTTGTCCTAATCCACTGGAGAAAGAAATGGCAAACCACTCCGGTATCTTTTCCAAGAAAACCCCATGAACATTATTGCCATGCTATGGTCCACAGGGTCACGAAGAGTCAGACACAGCTGAACTGCCAAATAGGTAGTTCAAATGAGGTTCAGAATCTATGTGGTTTCATCATTCAATTAGCAGCATGGCTAGATCTGAACCTAAGTCTTTTGACTCTAAGTCAAGTGCTACTTCTGCTTTTCTTACCTTTCCAGTTCACTGATTCATTTTTTAAAACCGCTACTGCTCAACTCAGGTTCTCCTGACTCCAGGGCCGGTGCTCTATTCCCTGTGCTACCTAACCTCCCCTACTGCTCACTCTTTTCAAAGACTTAAGACACTTACTGGGCCTTACATGTTAGGAGTGACCAGGAACTGAGTGACTGGATTTAAAAATCTATTAAGGTTTTTCAGTCCCATCACAATTCTGTACTAGAAGGCCCCAGTCTAATCAATGTACCACATTTCTTGAGTTTACTGAATGTAATCACTGTCCCAAAGTCTGTTGGGGAGGAAATCTCTTCTTTTTGGTGGAAGATGATTGCCCTGCCCAGAATGAGGGATGGGACAGAGAAAGCAAAAGGTTATACTTATGCAAAAGAAAAATGAAGTAAGGTTCTTAGGAACAGAACTATTTCACTTTACTTTACTGTATATTTAAGTAATACAGTCACACAGGATTTATTCCTTGAACCTCGTTGGCAAGGAAAGGTTTTGCAAAAAGCCATGCTTACAGAAATGGCTCAGAGCTTCCCCCTACTGGCCATAGTGAGCAACATCAAGTACTTATCTGCTCAGTGTTAGGACATTCAGTAAAGTACAGGCTGCTATCACTTTACGTAAGTGGACCATTCC
>NW_027185809.1:35770189-35885650 GCF_028583685.1 Petaurus breviceps papuanus
AGGGAGAGGGAGAGAGGGAGAGGGAGAGAGGGAGAGAGAGAGCAGTACTGTACAGTAAAATTAACATGGATTTTTTTGGGGGGGAATGAGGATTTCTTTTAGAATTCTTTACATAAAGTTGAATTTATGTAATGTGAATATATGTAAAGTAAGAACTATCTCTATAAATCTACTTTTATGGTTTAGAATAGGATCAGGGAATTTTAAAAGTGAAGGGAAAGTTGGAGCATAGATTTTTAGAGATGAACTGTAAGATGGAACATTGAATTCTTAAAAAAATTAATTTAATTCTTTTTAAATTAAATCTTTAAAAAAAATTTTCGATCTCTTGTTTTTAGATAATTTTCATTTCCCAATAAAAACTCTGCCTTCCACTAACCAAAGAGGCATCCCCTGTAACAAAATTAAGAAAAATAATCAATTAAAAATAAAATTAACAAAAAATTAATCAGTTCTGGCAGTATATGCTGAATTCTACACAAGTTGTCCCCCACCTCTGCAAAGAAGGGAATCAAGAGAATTCTCTATCTTCCTTCAGGTCCAAAGTTTGATCATTATAATTATACAGCATTCAGTTTCTTTTGTTGCTGTTCTTTAAGTTTACATTGTTGTAATTATTATGCATGCTATTTTCCTAGTTCTACTTCACCTTGCATTAGTTAATATAAGTCTGGATATGCTTCTCTGTATTCACATTCATTGTTCCTTATAGAACAGTAATAGTCATTTTCCCCTTCAATTGCCATCTACTTTGTTTCCAGTTCTTTGCTATGCAAATTTGTGTGTGTGTGTGTGTGTGTGTATGAGAGAAAGAGAGAGACAGAGAGGAGAGAGAGAGAGTGAGACAGAGAGAGACAAAGAGAGAGAGAGGGGAGAGAGAGAGAGAGAGAGAGAGAGAGAGGGAGAGAGAGAGGAGAATAGTGTTGGGGGGGGGGAGGGAAAGGAAGAGGGAGAGGGAGAGAGAAAGTAAGGGACTTTTTTTTATCTGTAAAGCTCCTGCAGAGTAGGGTTTTTAAAAATTCTTCCTTGTATCTTCAATACATAGCACAGTGCTTGGCACATAGTGAACACAATGTTTATTGGCTATTTTTTTTTTTACTGCCTTGGTGTATATAACTAGCAGTGAGACCTCTGGTCAAAAATTGAACATTTTAGTCACCTTTTTTTTTTTTTAGCACAATTATTGTTTCCAGAATGGTTAGACCAACCAACAGCTCTACCAACAATGTATTAATGTACCTGTCTTCCCACAACCCCTTTATCATTGATTACTGTCATCTTTGCCAATTTTCTGGGTGTGAATTAGGTGAAACCTCCATGTTTTCCTCTTATTAGTAGTGATTTGGAGCCATCACGTGGTTTTAATATTTATTGTTGTTCGTCCTTTGTTTTCAAAGAGGATCAATGACATCATGGGGTGATGTCTTGACTCATGTGAATTGGATTTAATTGAGGCAGAGCTGCACAAAGCCATCAGCCTCACTCTCTCTTCCACAGTCATTGAAGTCCAGTGGCAAGACAAAAGTCAGGATGACTGGCAATTCTTTTGGGAAAGTCCAGATATAAGTCACAGAAATTATTAAATCCATAGGCATGGTTCAGAAATTCACCCTTATTCAGCTGTCCGTCCCCCAAGTGAGTCACTAAATTTGTACTCAGGAGCAGAAATAAGATTTCAGGAAGTTAGTATTAGAGTATCAGAACTCTCAGAGGCCCAAGAAATCTGTTAAAGGGTTTTATTTTCCTTGTAGTTTGCCATCCTGCCCTATAATTTCATTTTCCTCCTGAAAGCTTATCTAATTAAACTCTTTATCAAGCAGCCCCCCTTCCTTGGTATTTTCTTCTGTATGCTAATAACTTTGCCCGTGTAAGGGAAGCATCATTATGTTCTTGCCTTGGCTACCATCCTCAGCTCAGGTAAATTGACCATTCTGAAAACTGGTTTTTCCCATTCCATTGGAATTAATTTTTTTATTCCAATCATACACATCCCTCTCCCTCTCCCCACCCCCCACCTGGATCACTTTTAGCTATGTTTGTTGTCAGAATCCTATCTGATTCAAGTCCCTAATGCCAGGGGAAATTGTATTGGACCTAAATCCAAATCCTGGTTCTGGCATTTACTACCTACATGACCTCACTTAACCTCTCTGGGCCTCAGTTCTCTCCACATTAAATGAGGAAGTTGAACCAAATGATCTGTCATCACAGCTATAACTAGAAATTCTTTCAGCTGCAAAAATGTCGCTTGATGGGGGGAGTGGCAGTAGAGGTAGTATCTATGAGGTGCAGAGAAGCCAGTTTGACTGTGAATGTAGTTGTTTCAGGGGAGAATGTAGCCTGTTTCCTAGACAGTCTGCCTCTCTCTCTCCCACCCCCAAGGAATTAGTGTGGAAGGAGCACCATGGTGTTTGGAGCCTGGGAGTAAGTCCTGTTGAGGGAAACGGTCCCATTTTGTGGATGAGTCTGCCCAAAATCTGCAAATCATTATGCGCAGGGACATGTTGACTCAGGGTTGCAGAAGGGAAGAAGATTGCCACTGAGGGGGAAATGCATCCCATGGATATTGACACGCTGGGGAAAAGCCTCAGTCATTCTGCCCTAGTTGCAGTCATGCCTGCTGCAAGGGTCCCTTCTTTCTCAAAGTCTAGGGGCCTATACATTTTTCATTGGGGAAGAGATTCTAATTACAACTGCCATGACTGACTGTCCTCCCCCCCTCGCCAAAATGCTCTTCCTCCCCATCTCTACTTCCAGGCTTTTCTGGCTTCCTTCAAGACCCAGCTAAACTATTACCTTCTGTAGGAAGACTTTCCCAACTGGCCTTAAATGCCACTGTCTTTCCTCTATTGATGATCTCCAGTGTATTCCATATATACTATAGCTTGTTTGTATTTGTTTGCATCTTGTCTGCTTCATTAGACAGTGAACTCCTAGAGAGAGAAATCATCTTTTGTACCTCTGTTTCCCCAGTACTTAGCACAATGTATGACACATGATGGGTATTTAATAAATGTTTATTCACTGGCTGATTAAAGACAATCTCTTAAGGTCATAGCACCAGTGAGTACATTAAAGGGAATAGGCTAATTTGAGAGATGTTTGCAAGGAAGATTTGCTGAATGGGTCTTAGAGGGCATCTGACCCAATCCCTTTACTGAGAAGCTCAGTGTTGTCCAGGGTCACACAGCTGTTAATAACAGATCCAGGTCTAGAATTCAACCTATTGCTCTTTCTGTTGTATGATTACTGTTTGATTCCATGGCTATTTAAATGAAAATTTGTATTTTGCTGACCTTGTTTCATGTTTATTTTCCATCTATTTAACTTTTTTTTTTCCTTCTTGGAGGGCACTTGGGGTAAAGTGACTTGCCCAAAGTCACACGGCTACTAAGTATGTCAAGTGTCTGAGGCTGGATTTGAACTCAGGTCCTCCTGACTCCAGGGTCGGTGCTCTATTCACTGTGCCACCTAGCCACCTCCTGTTCAACATTTATTAAGCACCTGTTCTGCACAAAGCCCACACTATGATCTCAATTCCCTACCACTCTACTGTGAAAGGCCTCATTGTTTCCCTCCTATGTCTACATCCCCACCATTTATCTCTTACACTTTCACTCATAGCTTATAAAATTGATCCAAAGGTTATAATAAGAGCCTGGAAAGGCTCTTAATGATCTGCTCACTTACCTCCCACATTCTACAGGTCAAGGGAGGTAAAGTGACTTGAATAGGGTACACACAGCTAATTTCCCTCCTGGATCACAACCTTGTCATGGAGGAGGGGCTAAATGAAACTACTAGCATTACTGTGCAGGTTTACCTTACGAAGATAGGTCATAGTGGAGAGTTCTTACAAAAGGTGATCCATGGGAGAAGGAAATGGCAAACCACCCCATTATCTTTGCCAAGAAAACCTCACGGACAGTACTGAAATGCATGCACTAGAAGATGAACCCCTTAAGTCGAGGGCCTGGTGTGCTATGGTCCACAGAGTCATGAAACGTTAGACACAACTAAACAGCAACAACAACACATAGCTAATTAGTGGCAAGGTTAGAACTTGAAGTCAGGTCTCCTAACTCCCAAGCCAGTGATTTTTATGCTATACTATCCATCCATTCATTTATTCAAAAACATTTACATGTCTACTATGTCTAATGAACTATGCTAGGTGAGAGATAGAGAAAGGAGATAGATAAATAAGACACACTCCCCGCCCTCAAAAAGCTTTGCTCTCATAAATTCAAAAGATTTCAACCCAGAAGAAACCTTGGTGAGCATTTGGTCTAAGCTTCCAATTTTATGTCTTCTTCCATCTATCTGAGTCGGATTCTCCTCACACTCCTCTAGTTTTAACATCATTGGCATGGTACAGCTCAGTCTTGCTGCATTTGGCTTGGTAACCCCCTACCTTGATAGGGGACTGATACCTTGTTTTGCCTGCCCTGATCTAATAAGGATGGTCAGACCCTAGCAAAATGGTTAAGTTGCTAAGGATGGTAACCCCAGTTCATGGTTCTCAGTGCTGTCAAACTGTTTCACAGATGCCTACAGGCATCTGTAGTTTTGCCTGTCAGTGCTTGCCCTTCTCTAGTATGACCTATCTTGCCCTTCCCAAGCAATGCCCCGTACTCAAGACTTCACTTGCCATTATCACCAACCGAATCTAACTTTCCTCTGCTTTATGTTATCTCTGCCCAGCTCTATAATTTGCACAGTGATCTTATGAACTAATCCTCAAGGGTATGAATAGTTAATAATTACCTCAAGGAATTATTTCTCCCCCGTATATCTGCATCATAACAAGAGACTTTTGAAGCCTGAATGCTTTAACCTAAAGGAATGAATTTTTAATCATGGAATTTTAAGTGCTACAGCAGTCTGGATAGGCAGAAATATTTTTGGATGGAATTCTTTGGCCCAACCCCTTAAATCCCTCCACAGACTTCTAAGATTCATCTTGTCTACAGTGACTAGCCTTCAGTTTTGTCCTGTGGGCAGTCAAATTACCATCCCCATCAATCATTCATTCATCAAACATTTATTGTGTACAGAACACACATACTAGCATCAAAAATTTAGATAAGACATAGTTCTTGTCTTTAGGAAGCTTGCAGTCTGTTAAAGGCACGTGGAACAAACCCTGTTAACTATAGTATGTAATATTATTTAACAAGTACATTGGAGAATTATAGAGCACAGTGTTTTATGAGGTCCAAGGGGGCAGTTGTTACTGCAGGGGAGGTAGGGAGAGGGAGGATCAAGAAAGGTTTCATGAGGAGCAGCCAGGTGGTGCAGTGAGTAAGAGTGCCGGCCCCAGCATCAAGAGACCTGAGATCGGTTCCGGCATCAGATACTCGGCACCCACACACACACACACACACAAATAACTGGCTGTGTAACCTTGAGCAAGTTACTTAACCTCAATTGCTTTAAAAAAAAAGAGAGGCTTCATGGATGAGGCAGCATTTGTGTTGGGTTTGAAAAGCTAGGAATCCAGTGGTTAGAAAGGAAGAAGGCGGTATTTTTTGGTTTAAGGAACAGCAGAGTAGAGGTGCAGAGAGCAGAAAGCATGAGATACATGTTCCAGGGAGCAAGACAGTCCAATTTCCTGGAGCATTGAGTATGTGGAGGGAGCAATATTAGATAAGATTAGAAAGGTAGGATGGAACTAATCTCACTTCATCCTGTGTTTCAGGTCATTGCTCTTGGTTCTGTCATTTCTTATGGCTTTGAGTTATGCCTGCCCTTCATGTGCACTGTCACCTGGAAGATATTTTTAGATTTGATCATATGCCTGACCCTCCAAAGTCTTCCCTTTTCCCAGATGATACAAATTTCATTTCCTCAGATGTCTTCTCTGCTGAGCCCTGGGTCGTTTTTATTCTCTCCTGTCTCTCTTTTATCGGATGACTTGGAGATGGTACACAGCATTTCACTTGAGACAGTACCAGGACAATGTGGTGAGGTCTGACCACCTCCTGGATCATTCACGTCACTACTGCAGAGGGATGCAACCCAGAATAGCACAGGCCATTTTTTGTGGTCATGTATCACTCCACAAGCTCAAATTAAATGTCATCCCCCTCCAAAACTTTTCTCAGACTTAAAAAAATGTTTTCAGTCTCAACAAGAAATTGCTTCATCAAGTTCAATTATCAATATGTCTAGACAAGTTGGTCTTTTTTTAAAGCTAACATGAACTTTTACATCATTCTTGCCATTGACCCATTGTTTAACTGTGGGCAAACTCTATTATTCATTCGTTAATCAGATATTAATTGATTGCCTACTGTGTACCCTATAAAAGATTTGAAAAAACTCTAGGGCACTGCCTCAGTCCCTGTAGATCCCTGAAGGGTAGTAACATGATAAAATAAGTATTTAATAGTAATAAAAATAATAGCTAGCATTTTTATAGCACTTTAAGGTTTGAAAAGTACATTGTATATTATCTTGTGTTATCCTAACAATAACTTTGTGAGTTTATAAAGGAAACTGAGACTAAAGGAGGTTAAATTACTTGTCCAGGGTCATGAAGCTAGCAAAGTATGAGGTAGGATTTGAACTTGGGTCTTTCTGACTCCAAATCCAGTGCTCTATTTACTATGCCAGAAGTGTCAAACTCAAATAGAAATGAGGGCCCTAATCTGCATGTAAGGATCTTCTCAGGCTGCATATTGACTTAGTTTTAAAATGTAATATTATCTGTTATTGTATTTTTTTCATTTTTTAAATATTTCCCACTTACATTTCAATCTGGTTCAGGCCACAGTGGAGACTATGGTGAGGAACATGCTTGATACCTCTGAACTATTCCACCCAGCTGTCTGGTAGTTCAATTTCATAACAGTGTAGGGGGAAAATTGGAGACAGAATCTAGAAGCAGGAAAAACACCAGACTATTACAGTGTTCCTGGCAAGGGGAGATGTCAAGTTGGACCACTGTGGTGGCCATGTGAACAGAGACAAGATGCATGGTATGTTCAGAAGGAATATTGGACAGAAATTGGTGATTGCTTAGTTATATTAAGGGAGGAGAAGTGTCCAAAAAAGCTTACAAAACTTCATGAAAATTATGGTTTTAGGGGGAGGCAGCTGGTTTTGGGGAAAGTATAATGCATTTATTTTGGGATGTGTTGAGTCTGAGGTAATAACAAGGTATCCAACTGAAAAGATAAAGGGTTGGAGCTTGGATGAGAAGTCAAGGAGAATGAGGATTGCCAAAAGATACTTAGATTTGATAGCAAGGAATTCTTTGGAAACCTTTGAGAAGGCAACTTCAATAATGTGGTGGAGATAGTAAGTGAAGGCTTATTCCTTCGAGAAGTTTGACAGTAAAAGGAAGGAGAAGTAGTTATAATTATGTGATTATGTTGATTAAAATCAGGCATAGGGGTCAATTATTTTCTTCCATGGTAAGGGAGACATGTACATATCAGAGAGGAAGCAGTCAATAAAGTGAAAAAGATTGATGCTGTTGGCGAACAGAGGATACTACAGACTGGGGGAACAGTACTCTGGAGTAGTTCTGTGTGGCAGAGTGATTGGGAAATGATACTGTCTATGCAAATTCCAAAGAACAATATGGTCCAATTTTCAGGAAGAAGTTTAGCTTTTTACACAGCACATTTGGTTTGAAATGGCCCATATGAAAAGGGTATCACTCTTTCTTCAGCCTTCCCTTCTTCCAACCACTAAGGTTCAGAGAGATTGTTCCCATTACTTTGTTTTATACTCTTGAAACCCAGAGAGGCAGTGTAGTATAGTGGATTTAGAACTGGCCTTAGAACCAGGAAGAAGCAGGTTGAAGTCTTGCTTCTGACATGAATGACTGGGTGACCCAGGGCAAATCATTTAGTCCCTCAGTGCTCCCAAGCAATTCTCTAAGACTATATAAATTGCATGGTGCTGATCATCATTGGTATTTTTCCAGTCTTTTTAAAATATGTTTTTCTCAATTAAATGTAAATAAAAATTTTAACATTAGTTTTTTTATTTTGATTTCCAAATTCCTTCCTTCCCCTCCTTAGAAGACAAGCAATTTGATATAAATTATACATGTGCAGTCATGCAAAACATTTCCACATTGGCCATTACAAAAGAAAACACAGACCAAAAAAATCAAGAATAATAGAAGAAGTTAAAAAATGGTTCAATCTGCATTTAGGCTCCATCAGTTCTTTCTCTGGAAGTGGATATCATTTTTCATCCTTCATCCTACAAAATTGTCTTAGATCATTGTATTGTTGAAAATAGTTAAGTCATCCACAGTTGGTCATCATACTATACTGCTGTTACTGTGTGTAATGTTCTCCTGGTTCTGCTCACTTTGCTTTGTATCAATTCATATAAGTCTTCTTGGGATTTTTTGAAACCATCCTGCTTGTCATTTCACATAGCACAATAATATTCCATCACAATCACATACCACAACCCATTCAGCCTCCAATGGATGGTCATCCCCTTAATTTCCACTTCTTTGCCACCACTAAAGGAACAGTTATAAATATTTTCATACATATAGGTTCTTTTCTTTTTCTTCGATCCCCTTGTGGTATAGACCTAGTAGTACTTTTCCAGGCTCCTTAAATCATAAATCTCCTCCCCACATACTCTGTGATCCAGGGACACTAGCCTCCTTATTGTTTCTCAAACAAAAACTCAGTCTCCTAACTCTAGGCATTTTCATCATCTGTTCCCCATGTCTGGAATGCTCTCCCTCCTCGTCTCCACCTCCTGCTTTCCCTGGCTTATTCAAGTCCCAGTTAAAGATCTATCTTCTACAGGAAGCCTTTCCCAGTTTCTCTTAACTCTAAAGTCTTTCCTCCATTACTTGTCACCAATTTATCCTGTATACAAGTTGTTTGTACATCATTGTTTGCATCTTGTCTTTCCCATCAGGATGAACTCCTCAAGAACAAGGACTGTCTTTTTGCTGCTTTGTATCCCTAGCATTTAGCGCAATGTCTGACACATAGTAGACACTTAATGAATGTTTATTGATTGACCAGGAGAGAGAGTTTTTCATTGGGTGCTCCCTTTACCAATTTAATCACAGTTCTGGTTTTTAAAAATAGCACTTGGAATAGGCTGGGTTGAGAAAAAGGTTAACAAAAGTTAACATTTTCTTCCATCTCCATTTGCTTGCACCCTTGGATGGAAGGGAAATGTAACCTTGGAGTTCTAAGAAACCCTTCTAGACTTTATAGGACCATAAGATTTTTCATGGGTAGTCTGGGGATCTTTGACCTCTAGGTGGTCTGTAAGCTAATGTCTTGACAAATTAATGTTAGGATTGTGGTGAATTCTATAATTGGTTTCTAGTTTGAGTTTATCATTTACTAGCAATACGAGCAATATTTTGATGGCTCCCTGATGTCATCCATGAATGAATCAATCATGCAGATGATAGCTTTTCTACCCCTTCTCAATTTGTAGGACCTTAGTCTATGTTTTCCCAAAATTCCTCCATAGAAGATCTACCTAGTTCATTGTACTCTCATTTACTGATGAGATTTAATAAAAGCCAGGCATCCCTTCATGGGGCCATTGGTTACATGACTTATTATAATTTTTAATTTTGGGTCAATAGCAAACAGGAGTATATAGATAGGGAACTTGTGGGGATTAATAAGGAATTTTGCCTTCCTCAAGTGACCTTTGAACTGAAAAGTGAAATAACTACCTGCTTGAGTATATTGCTTAACTTTGGGTTGGATGGAACCCCAAGGAAAGGAGAATAGATGTAAAATGCCAACTTAGATAACAACGGTTCACCCTCACACACTCTTTTATCACTGCCAAAGCACTTTTTCAGAACAATATTATAAAGTGGATAATGCAAGTGTTGTCCTCATTTCATGTGTGAGGAAACTGAGGCTCAGAGTCATAAAGTCATTTTCTCATAATCATGAGGCTAATAGCATTTAGGACTTCTGACTCTGAGGCCAGGGCCCTTTACCCCACTCACAGTGTTCTACCTCCAAACATGACCTGCATGTACCTTATGCTTTCTCCTTCTGTTTTGAACTGTGTTAATGGAAAGGGGGAATTTGTGGCAATTCACTGACTAATGAATCTGACAACAGAGAAGGTAAAAAGATAGTGTCAGCTTGTGAGTACAAATTATTCCCAAATAATGTCAGACAATATGTATTACCTCAAAGGGAATGGGAGCTAGGAGTAAATCATGAGTTGTGTTTGTTTGTTTTTTGTTACTAAAATGTAACCATCCCTCATCAGTGCCCCACTGACATGGCTATATGAGTAACAATATTAGTGGACCATTGGAGTTCATCTAAGGCTCTGTTGGTTCTTCTCCATGGGCTTATTGTTACTTAGGGAATGCAATGTGGTATATGGCAAAAAGAACCTAGGGTTAGAAGACTTGAGGCTGTCAGGTAGGTGGCACAGTGATCAGAATGCTGACTGGACATGGAGTTAAGAAGACAAGTTCAAATCTTGCCTCAGTCACTTACTGGCTATGTGACCCTAGACAAGTTAACATGACTTCCCTGGGCCTCAGTTTCCTCTTCCAAGGTCATCAGAATAAGGAGGTTGAACTCCATGGCCTCTAAGTTCCCTTCTAACTCCAAATCCTGAGTTCTAATTGATGCTTATTATTGTTGTTCAGTCATTCAGTCATGTCTGACTCTATATGACCCTGTGGACCACACTGTCCACAGGGTTTTCTTGGCAAAGAAACTGAAGTGGTTTGCCATTTCCTTCTTCAATGGATTAAAGCAAACAGGTTAAATGACTTAACCAAGATCATACATCTAGCAAGTGTCTGTGGTAAGATTTGAACTAGGGTTTCCCAAGCCTGGCACTGTATCTACTGAGCTATCTAGCTGTCCTTGATGCTCACCAGCTGTGTGATATTAAGCGAATTATTTCAGCTCTTAGTACATCAGTTTTCCCATCAACGGAGGTGGGGGCAGAGCTGGTTTGGTACTAATACTTGTGCTATTTACATACTAGGGTTATAGTAAGAATCAAATGAGATATAATAGCTGAAAGTCTTTTGTGTAAAGCAACCATATAAACCTACACTAGTGTTCCTTCTCTAAAGCCTTTGGCCTCACCATTAAGACTTCCTGGGAATATCTAGTTTATGGTCACCCTAATTTGACTTCCTGTCAGTAGATTTATTTTTATGCCTTAGTGGGAAGAGACTGTGTTACAGCAGCCCCAGTGTCCATTCCCCATGGAGAATAGCAAGAAAGTATAGGCAGGAGCCAGAGAATGTGTGTGGACCCAGGTGCAGCAAAGAGAGCTGCAGCCCCAGGAGAAGGGAAACTGGTTGAAACATTGATGAAATGAATGGGACCACTCTTATGTAAAGGAATGGCTTATAGGAGGAAGAGAAAACATGTTGGTTTGCTAATACTAAAAATAGCCCACCTAAAATTCTTTTGGTCCCTGGATTTTGGAATGAAGACTTCCAAGAAGAGATTACATTTCATTATTTTTTTTTTTTGCTTTTTAGAGGGGGGAGGGCAGGGCAATTGGGGTTAAGTGACTTGCCCAAGGTCACATGGCTAGTAAGTGTTAATTGTCTGAGGTCGAATTTGAAACTCAGGTCCTCCTGACTCTGGTGCTCTATTCACTGTGCCACCTAGATACCCCCAAGTACATTTAATTAGATGAAAAGATTGAGGCATAGAAAATTGAAGTAGATGGTTTATGATGTAATTGTGAGTGTGTGTATTGGTGGAGTGGGGGAAGAAGAGGTGGGAAGAATAGAGAACTCAGAAGTTCCAGAGCAGGAAGAAGAAAAGGAGGAAGAGATAGAAAATGATGGAATGGTAGGGAAATATGAGTAGGAAATAGAAGAGAAAGAGCAGGAGAAAGCAGAGATGTTGAATAAGAAGACAAAAGAAAAGGGGACAGCAAATAAGAAAGAGGAGGAAGAGATGAAGATGAGGAGAAAGAAAAGGAAAGGGGATAGGGCTCCTTGGATGTGCCCATAAATCACCAATGAACAATTATAGCACACCCATGTGAGGGTTAAACACAGTACAATAAATCAGCTGACAACCAAAAAATCCAGATGGTAACTTAAAATAAATTTTACAAAACAAACACTTTATTGTCACTCATTGTTGAAAATACAGTACCATGTGTGTGAGTGTCACTTGGTTCCTCCACACCCCCTATTGAGAGGAGTCAGACTTTTGTCTCCCTAACTTTCATTTGCCCCACTTCCTTTCTTAGGTTATTCTGTACTGACATCACCAGTATACCTTCAGGCCCCCAGAAACTGTATCACCAGTTTCATAGTTTGGAAGGAGCTGGCAAAGGCTCTGTAGAATCAGGAGAAGGTCAGGACTTTGATTTTTATTCTCCATCTCTAACCCAGTACAGACAATTGAGGTCAGAGATCTTCAGATTTGCAGGTTGCCAAAAACAAGGACTCCCCACCCGTTGATTCTCCCCAATCTGGTTTGTTAAAGAATATCTCCCTATTAGAGCTAACTTACTATTTATCCTCCCCTTCAAGGTTCACTGCAGGTTGTGGTAGAACCAAAGGGTCAGAGGACCTAATCTTTGACATTACTTCATCCAGCTTCTCTTAAATACTTCCAGAGATGGAGAGGCTACTGTAAACCATAAGACAGCCCATTCCATGGTTGGGAATATCTAAGAATTTCAAAAGGTCTTTGCTACAGCGAGCTGAAATGAGGTGTAGAAGAATGAGTACTGGATTTGGAGTCAGAAAATCTAGTCTTGATTTCCAGCTCTGTCATGTCCTTGGATTACTTTGAGCAAGTTCTGTCACTTCTTTGGACTTGTTTCCTCCTCTATAACATGATGTGGTTGGACTATACGACCTTTAAGAACCTTTCCAGCTCTAGACTCTTATTTGCATATGATCTTTTATACATGTACTTTATAGTTTCTTTGATACGTCTCCCTCTCTAACAATAAATTCTCATTCATCAAACACTCTTTTTGTTTTAACTTTGGGCCCTTTAATCCTTGAACCCAACACAATACAGTTAGTGCTGCTGACCTAACACACACAGTCACTAAACACTCTCACACACCTTTCTAACTGATCTTCACTTTTCCTTTTTATCTTTCTGACTACTGTCCTTGTCTTCCTGGCTGCCATCCAAGTAAGAAGAGCTGGAAAGGACCCAGGTGGATGAGGAGCAATTGGCTTCAAAATCAAATTGATCACTAGACTCTGAGCTATGGAAAGCAGCAGAGACAGGGTGGGGTGGGGTGGGCAGAACAGCTGGCTGATTGGAAAGTAAAAATACGAGTCCATCTGCTGTCACCTTTATGTGTTATTATGAAAAGGAGTAAGTGAATCAGTCTTGGAGGAGAGAGGGCATGGAGTGAATGTCCAAGTCTGGACTAGAAATCAGGAGATCTGGGTTCTCGTACCAGTTTGCCACTGACTAATGCCATGGGAAATCTCTGGGACTCTATTTCCTACAAAATGAAGGAGTTGGGTTACATGAGCTCCAAGATCCTTTCCTGAATCAACATTGTAGAGGAAATGTGGGGTAGCATAAAAGGGCTGGTCTCGAAGTCAAGGAAGATCTGGGGTTAAATTCCACCATCTTTAACATGTAAACATGAAAAGTCACTTAAGTTTGCTGAGTCTCAGTTTCCCTATCTGTGAAATTGGGATAATAATACCTGTAGTACCTACCTCATGGTGTTGCTGTGAGGTTCAAGTGAGATAAATAAATGCAAAGTGATTTACAAACTTTAACTCACTATATTAATGTAAGTTATTATTATTCTAAAATTCTTAGTCTCTCATTTAGTTGGCAGGATGGGGGCTAGCAACTGCTTGGCTGCCCCTCATATATTTTATTTTTAAACATTTCTCATCACCTCCAAGGTCATTCCAAGATTTGCACCAGCCTCAGCAATCCATCATTCCCCAACCTTACCCTCATCAGGGTATCGGAAGAAGACTACACAGAGGGGAGGATTCCTAACTAATCATGACATCATATATAACTTTTATGAGTGGAGAAAGAGGGATTGGGAAGTTAGGGATGAGGAGAGAAGAGGGGATCTAAGAGAAAGTTCTGAGAGCAGTGGGAGTTAGTCCTAAGGGAATTCATGGTCATCTTGTCAGTTTGTTTTCCTAGTGAAATGAGTATCAGAATTCTGGGCTATTGGATTTCCTCTCTATTGAGTGGCAGTTAGTCCTCTATTTAATACTACCTATTTACTTGATTGTAGGTTGGGATGCTGAGAGCTGACTTGACCTTTCCCTACTGCTGAGTATTCTAGTGGATCATGAGTAGAAATGAGAAAATATGCTTGTGTGCAGGCAGGGATAGAGATAAAGAAAAGAAAGGGTGTGAGGAGAGAGCAAGTCAGGTAGGGCAGGGCTGTTATTTGCCCTTATTTCGAGGGTATTCACTCCCCACATTGAGCATGGGGATCAGAAGGCCCAGGAGCCACCTCTTTCCAAAGACTTCCTGCAGATTCTTCCTCCAGGGGCGGGCACGAACCACCATCCCCTTCCGCACCTGGTGTCGGGTCTGTCCCCTGAGCACCAACAGAAGTTGATGGCAGCAGAAGCCAGCACAAGCCAGTCCAATCCCAAACCAGAGGTAGAGCATGAGGATGACGAACATTTCAGAACCAAGGACAGCTCCTAGTAGGGGGTGGGGAGCAGTAAGGAGGAGCAGGGAAAAAAGAAGAGAACATTTTATACACCCAGACCACGTACAGAAACATTACCCATTCATGCATTTCCGCCAGGAGATTAATGAGACCGAAGCTACATTTTGAAGCAATTGCAGACAGAGCTGCAGCAAGGGGAGAAAAGAAATGAACTGCCCTAACTTTCTGTGCTGCTGCTGTTTATCAGGGTCACAGGAAGGGAGGGCCAGGAGGATGAATGGGAGAGAGAATAGAAACGGTGGTTTATAAAGGTAGGAGATCCATTATGCTTTTCATTTAGGGAACATGAAAAAGAACACTTGGTATTTCTATGGAGTTGTATCATTACTTCCCTCCTTTCTATCTCTCAGCTGGGAACAAGAAGAAGGAAATTTTTATATCAGGACAGAGGAACAAGATTATGGCATTAAAGGACAAAACAAGAAATCTGTCACTAGATGGTTGTCAATTTATAAGGTAGATGAGTTAACTGGGACAGAATGATGACTCTAGACTGTGATCTAGTGGAAAGAGAAATAGTTTCTGACCCAGAAGATCTGGTTTCAAATCCTACCTCTGCTATTTACTAGCTTAAGCAAATCACTTCATCTCTTTGGCTCTCAGTTTCCTCATTTTGTCAAACAAGAGGGTTTGGCCAAGGGCATCTTTAAGGGCCCTTTCAATTCTAACTTTCTGTGGCAGGATTGCCAAGAATAAGTCACAGGATTGGTTCTAAGAATATTCCCCACAGGAATAATTAAAAGTCATTAAAGAATTGACAGCAGGGTGAACAGAGCACTCATCTTAGACCCCTCAAGCTGAATTACTCCCAAAGCTGTCTAGTATATATATATATATATATATACTTCCTGCCTATAAGTAAAACCATACTTAACCTGACCCAGATAGGTCATTGTTTATCCCATTCTTTAGTTTTTCCATGAAGTAATAGTCTAAACTTGTCAGCCTCCCTCAGCCAGGAAGTTCTTCCTTAGTTTTAACCTTGATATATTTTGCTGTATCTCAATTAACTCATGAAGTGGGAGGTTTCCTGAAGATATGAACTTTTAGGGACTGGTCAAGGTTCACATTTAACTCAGACTAAAGAAGTTTGGGTAGAGCTAATCTCAACTGAAACTGACTCACATGAACATGTTTTATCAGCTTAGCTATTCTTTGAGATCAAGAGGGACATTTTTTTTTAATCGAGAGGGACATCAAAGCAATTTTCAAACAACTCAGGTTGAGATGGAAACTAGCCAGTTTTTAGCTCTAGTTCTACTTTCAATTCTCCCCAATCATGGTCACACATTTATTTTACAGCTGTGGAAACATGTCTGAAGAAAATTAAGTATAGTGGTTTAAGTTAAATTCCAAAGCCCTGGACATAATTGTCCCTACTCCTCCCTGCTCTTCTGGGATCTGATGGGCTATTTAGGTATGCCTATTGTCCTTTGAATTCCTATCTGTTCTTTAAGGCCCAATTCAACTGCCCTCTCCTTCATGAAGGCAAAATGACGAAGTGGATGGAGTACTAATTTGGAATCAGCATCTTTGCTCAAATCTAGCCCCTACCATTCATTGTTTGTGTGACTCTAAGTAGCTTAACCTCCCTAGGCCTTCATTTTGTCCTCTGTAACATGATGTAGCTTTACTAGAATGATTTCAAAAGTCCCTATATTCCTAATAGAAGAATCTATATCCCTAATTTTTCCTTATCCCTCCATTAGTAATGACCTTTCCCCCTTTAGATTTTATATGCATTGTGTTTGTACCTTTCATTTATTATCTTGTATTATAGTTATTTTGAATGTGTTATGCCCTGCTACTTAATCATACATTTCCCACTTCATGAGAGTTGGGAACATGTCTTGTCTGAATTTTGCATCTCTACCAGTGCCTTAAAACATTTCTATTCACTGTAGATATTGAATAAATGTTTCTTGAATTGAGTTGCTCTAAGTCCACCCAAATAGTTAATATGTTGGCCATAAGAGTAGTGTCCAGTAACTGTCCTTTATTTTCTTCTTTCTTTCTATGAGATAATACTATCTGCTGAAATGATTTTAAGGTGACAGCCATCAGGAGTCTTATAATCTATTCTTGGTTTTGAATTCCAAATCCCATTCCATAATTCCAGTTATGTCCCCTTTCTCTCTCCTTGCTAGCTGACATATTCCCTAGCCCTCCAGACTTTAGTTCACTCATTACTTTAGGTCTTGTTGAGATCTTGCCTTTTTAAATCTAGGGTAAGGCCTATTGAGAGGGGTATTATCTGGTCAGACAGGGAAGAAGCAAGAGTGGGTTAGGGCTTCCTCATTAGCATTTTTATCTCACTCAAATTCCCAGGGGCCTCAGTGACTGTCCTTTTTTTGCAAAGCCAGAGATAAATAAGTCCAGATGCCCAGGAGGCTGAAACTTCAGTCCAGCTGGCATTTCAAAGAATCACCTTCTGCCAGCATGGGATGGGGAGGGGAAAAAGGACCAAGATAATTTTGTTTTTTTTAAGCCATCCCTCTGACCCATTTCTTCTCCTGTCAGTTCTGGTTACTATTGGTTGTCCACAGGCCAAGAAAGAAACAAGTGCCTTTAGGATCCCCCACAGCATCGCTTCAGTCAGAGCTCAAGGAAGGTGGACTGGAAAGAGTCACCCTTATGGAGCAAGAAAGATGAGGAGGGGAAATGTCTCAACAATTAGAGTAGACCCACATACATAGTCTGACTTTGTCTTTTCTTGCTGTTCAGTGAGAGATCCAGGGACAAGCCATGACAAGACAGAACTATTTACCACAGGATTTCATCTAGGGATATAGCTAGTGATAATTCAAGCATGGAACAGAGAAGATGTTATTGTCTCTACCCCTAGGACGCAGTGTCTACAAGCTGGGGCCTGTTTTCTTTTTAGGTGTTTGAACTGTCTAGACCCATTGCCTCTGCTTCTTCTAATGTCTAATTATAACACTGATATTTCATAGAATCATAAAATCTTCAGAGTTAGAAATTTCAATCCAACAACCTTGTCAAAGCAAAATTTTTCCTCTAATAATCCCTGGCAAAGGATACTCATCTAGACCTGACTTATACCTTTCCAGTGACAGGGAGTTCATTACCTCCCGAATAGCCTGTTCCATTTTTGGACAGCTTTAAATGTTAGAAAGTTCTCTGGCACCTTTCTTCTGAAGAGCTCTAGGCATTCTATATTACTTATCATAGCTTGCCAGGAGAAGGTCAGGTTATTTCATCCCCATTCTAAAGAAATGATAAATCTAAGGTTGAGAGAGATGAAACAAACTTGCTCTCTCAGTCACATAGCAAATTAGTAGAAGGTCCTTAGGATCACAGATTTAGAGTTCGACTAGTTTCACCTCTTTATTTTGTAGATGAGGAAACCAAAACCCATAGAGATCAGTTAAATTGACAGAGAGCATCCAGGTTGAGAGTAGCAGAGCCAGGATTCAAACTCAGGCCCTCTGACTCCAAATCCAATGCTCTCTCTACTGTGCCAAGCTGTGGAAATGTTGACTGAGATTTTTACTTTTGTATCTAACAAGGTAGCATACCCACTCATCAATGCTGCTTCTCTAGTTTTTTCAAAGGGACAATAACCAGGCACCACTTGAGCCAACTCAGGATTTTCCAGACTTTCTTTGAGGCTGGAGACAGGTGGGTGGGAATGGGTGTGGCTTCAAATCTTTGGACTGAAAGATACTGGAGGAGAAAGAAATGACTAAAGGGACAGGAAGGAGGTGATAATGGACAACCTGAGTAGAAGGTATGTACTTCAGTGGGTTGGACAGGGGTATGGGTGTGGAAGGTAGGAAGACAACTCTAGAAAGAGACAAAGGAGTGATAGCAAGAGAGGGAAGGAAGGACGAGGTAGTACAGCAGTACTTGGCATCAGGAGTTATACACCTATAAGATCTTTTGGGTATTAAAACTTTTGGACATTTAACCATTTAATCTCTTGAACAATTTTTTTATTTATAAAATAGATGTTATAATTTTTAAAGAAAATAGAGATGATAATAAAGCAGCTAAGTGATGCAATAGATAGAGCACCAGACCTGGAGTCAGGAAGACCACATTCAAATCCAGTCACAGACACTTAATAGCTTTGTGACCCTGTTCAAGTCACTTCACCCTCTTTGCCTCAGTTTCCTCATCTGTAAAATGAGCTGGAGAAGGAAATGGCAAACCACCCTGGTATCTTTGCTAAGAAACCCCCAAATAGGGCCATGAAGAATAAGGCATGACTGAAACAACTGAACAAAATTATCTATCCCCCAGTAATGTTGTGAGCAAAGTGCTTTGTTATATAAAATGCCATATAGACACTCTTAGGATAAGAGGAGCAAAAAGATAAAAAACCTTTATCCATTCTTCATGGATAGGGTGGAGTCAGGGAATTGAGCAGACCATAGGCTCATCCCTAATTCATCTGTAGGTGAAGGAGCTTTGTGTTGGTCACCAGGCTACTTCCTGGGTATCCACAACTATGCACAGAATTCTTCTATCAACTTAAAATAAGGGGCTTCTTTTTATCCCCCTCCTCTTCCCAATCTGAGTAAATTTTGAACAGACTTCAGGCTACACTCTGGAGTGGTTCCCAGACTTGTTCTTATCATTAATAGAGACTTATTTGGGGATTCTTTCTTTATAATAGTCTATTTTAAATTATTAAACTACATTGGAAAGAAAGTTTAATAGCAGTTTCATGACTTTCCATACTCCACCTGATTCCATCTGCCCCAGATCATACCCCCCATTGAACTCACTTCCACTCCCACCCTACCTCTGACCTCCCTATTTTGTCAGCAGCCACACTGAGTCAGATCAAAGATACAAAGTACTTCCTTAGAACCTCTTTCTCTTCTACTTCAGAAACCCTGCGGCTCTGAGTTCCAGAAAGCCTAGTACTGACTAAAAGGCACCAGACTTGGAGTCAAAAGACTTTTCCTCAAATCCTAGTTCTGACACTTATTAGCTTCATGAGTCTGGGCAAATCATTTAAAGTCCCTTAATCTCAATTTCCTCATCTATAAGATGAGATGATATCTTTATGAATGGTTTCACAGCATAGCAGTGAGGAAAGTGTTTTGTAGATCTGAAAGTGCTACATAGTGAGTTATTACTGTTACCCTAATACTTATTCATCTACTATCTCTTGGTGCAATACCCAGGCCTAAAATTTTTTTCAAGTTTCAGATAAATGTCAGCTAACCAAGATCAGTGATTCTCTATGTAGTTACTAGCAAGGAACAAATGGATCTACAGGGGCATGCTTTCTTCTGGAGTTGATTTGCTATCTCTCTGCAACTGTCACCCAGCCATATGGGGTGCAACCATTCCCAGCCAATATCCCAAGGGTCCTGTCATTGTGGTGCCTTTCTCTTGATGTTACCAAGATAAGAGTAGTCCCACAGGGACAGGACTGCACTCTTTGAGAGATAGGTTACCCTCTTCCCCCCCATGAAATTACATTCTGGGCCAACACTCCTCCATTCCCAGCCACCAATTCAACTGAATTTGCTCCAGTGAAATTTTGCTCTGATAATTCCATTGCCTGGAAAGATCTATACTTCAGAAAGTTATAGCAATCATACTATGAAAAAAATGATACCTTGGGAGGAAAAAAGTGTTTTAAAAATTTTCCCCTACCCCTCAGTCTGTCTCCTCCCCACATGATCATCATTCCAAAAAGCAAATGGGGTCCAAAATGCTATTATCTGCCTTCCTTTGATTTATTCTTATAGAAAGAAGGGAGAAAGATGGGATGGGGTAGTGGTATGAAATTCTTTACCAACCTTGCTTGTAGAATCAGCTAAAGAAGTATATATGAATAGATTTCAAGCTATATCTTATAGGTGGGATTTCTAGAGATAAAATTAGTTGAATACTCTGCTTGGGGAAGCCTTTGGACAAAGGGCTGGCTCTGCTCCCCTATATTTCTGGAATCACATACATCAGTATGTATACTATTGGAGACTATCAGATCTATGATTCAGTAGAGCTAAATTATTTCATGGTGACAAAGACTTCCTTACTTCCCATAATTTACTTTAATATCTAAAATGCATATGCCCTTATTCCTATCAACCAGCCCAGATTGGGGTGGGAGTAGAATGAGGATTAAGGATTGGATAGACTTTTCCAAGGAGTTCTTTAGAAAAGGTTGCTGTTTCTCTGAAGTTTTTAGTCCTTTCTTGTCATAAACAGGTCACAGATTTGAAAGCTTTGTGTTAGAAAGGACCATCTAACCCAAGACTTCTTAACCTTTCTTGTGATATAGACTCCTTGGGCAATCTGGTTCCCTTCTCAGAATAATGTTTCTAAATGTATAAAACACAGGATTACATAAACACATAAAATAGAAAGGATTACGAAGAAAACCAAGAATTACATGGGAAAATAAAGATGTCACTTTTCCATGCAAAACCATAAACTCCCTGAAATCTGTCTGTGAACCACAGGCTAAGGTCACCTTATCTAGTCCAGTTCTCTTATACATGAAGAAACTGATATCTAAAGAGAGAAAGAGACTTGCCCAAGGTCACACAGCCAGTAAGGGACATTCTCACTTTTCAGGGAAGCTCTCACTGTTTTTCAATTTGAGTCCATGGTTTTCTTCCTCCCCAACTCTTAAGGTGGGGAGAGGTACCCACATTCAGGTCAGGTCAGTGATAGAAAAAGAAACAAGGCAGAGACTGAATTCCAAGACTTGGCAAAAGCTACAGGAATTGCCACCACTTGTCAAATCTCACTTAGGTCACTTACAGTGGTCACTTGGGCAGTATAGCAGAGGATGTCCCAAAAGGCTTGCAGGGGTTCTAAACTACTTAAGCTTATAGCTGCACTAAGACTTTTGGGACACCCTGAATCTGTTCTCTAAAATACTGTGCCCATCCAATCAAGCCTAGTCTAGAAGAACACCAGATGGTGATGGGGGAGTGAAAGTGGGGAAGATATATAGGAAATAAGAATCTGCACTTAGGGTTGTTCCCACAGGAGACTAGTGGAAAGGCAGCTAGTAAGGGTCAGAGGACCTGAGTTCAAATGCCAGCTGTTCTACTTAAATCCTAGGTGACCTTAAACAAGTTGCTTAACCTCTCTTACCCTTATTTTCTTTCTCTGAAAAACAAGGGGATTGCATTTATCGATGAGTCTGTGATTTAACCTTTGCTAGGCAATCTCTTTTTCATTGATATTTTCTTGGAATCTGGGGGCAGGCACTTTCATGAACATTCTGTTTTATAGGTCTATGTGTAGGAATGATATAGTGGGTAAAGCACTGGAAAGGAATAAAGTCCAAGTTTCAAATCCAGCCTCTGATATTTTACCAGTTATGTGACCATGAGTAAGTCATGAAATGTCTCGAAGCTAAAAAGCTAAGTCACAGACAGGTCAAAATCTGTGATCTGCCTCAATGAAGAGAATTCACATATGGGCAAAATCACAACTCCTGACACATTAACAATATTATACTTTAAGGATCTGAGATTTCATCAATATGGGTGTCTACTCTGCCAGCATAAATCACAATCCCTCTGTTCCCTTGGAAATAGTTTTCATGAGCTATTGTGGCCAAAATTTCATCCTCTTGTGGGCAACCTGGTCATGAGGCTCTTTCAGATTAAGCAGATTGATCCTCAGACAATGGACACACAGTCCATCATTGGGTGTGGACTCATTCTTCCCAGGTTGCAGGAGCTACCAAATCTCATGCTCCAGGGACATAGCCTTCCCAGAGTCACCTCCAAATAGTAAAGAGGGAACTTAATGAATAGTGTGAAGGGATCCAGTTGATTCAAATGGTTACAAAGCTCTGGGAAAACAAAAAATTCTAGAAAGTAATTATTTATGATGGCTAGGTAGAACATTCATACGTTACCTGAAAGTTTGCAAAATGGGTTATCGATATCACATCAACACTGGGAGGTAGCTGCTATTTTTATCCCTATTTTACAGAGAAGGGAACTGAAGCAGACAAGTTAAGTGATCTGCTCAAGGTCACACAGCTAATTTGAGGCTACTTGGGTCTTCCTACTTCATGTAAGGCATTCTATCCACTAGGCCACCCATTAATAACATATTTATATGGCATCTTATGCTTAAAAATACTTTCTTCACAGTAGCCCTCTAAGATAGGCAGTGCAAGTATTATTATTCCCATTTTGCACATGAGGAAACTGAGGCACAAAGGTTCAGAGAATCTAAGTGACTTGTCCAAGGTCACATAGCCAATGAAAAAGAGGCAGGAAGAAAAAGTGAAGATAATAAGGCTAACCCCAACTCTGTGTCACTTTGGACATGCCACTTCATGTCTCTGGGTCTCAATTTGCTCTTCTCTAAAATGAGAGGGCTCGACTTGGTGGTCTCTCAATTTCCTTGCAGTTCTAAGATTGTATGATGATGAAGCTGATAATCATCTTGGTGGTGGTAGCTGTGACCTTGAGATTGGTCACTGCTATCAGGCTGACTTACCTGAGAAAAACTGGCTAATGGAGTGAGGCAGGAGAGTGAGGAAGGCCAAAGGGTGGGCAAAAGAGATGGAGAGTACTGCAGAGATATAGGCCACTCCAGCCACCATGGAATAGAGACAAGCCAAGGATGTATAGAGGCAAAACATGATGAAGTTTCGCATGTTTCTGCTCCCGATGCAGTTTCCTGTGAAGAAACAGTGATGGTCGTGTCTCAGGGTCACCCTAGCACAGAGCCTGCAAAAATGGGTGCTCTGTGAGGAGGATGAGGCTTTTCTGCCTGCCTCTGGCCACTCAGAAGGGGTGCCCACTCCTTTAGCCCCTGCATTCTTTCGGGTGCCCAGATCTTCAGGTGAGTTCTGAATCACCAAGATGTAGTTGCCCAGAGCATTGGCAGAAAGGAAGAGGAAGAGAGCCCCATGTAGCAGAGCCGGAGAGAAGAGAGGGGTGATTGTGGGGTCCTTGAACATGTTGGGGAGGAAGAGGAAGAGCTGCAGGACGAAGGTCACCAGGGAGATGCACAAGAAGTAGACTGGGGCTACCACATTAAGCAACCTGAGAATGAGCATCCTAGATTACATTCCTGCAGAGTAGAGGGAGAGGAGAGGAGAGAGATGTCACTGCCTTAAAGGGAGACAGAGAGACTGGCTTCTCCCGAAGGAGAGAGACCTTCCACCCTCCTTCCTCATTCCCCCTCCCCCCAAGTACCCCACTCCACACACTTTGGCTTTACATCTTTTCATCTCTTTTCCCCACTCCCAACCTGGTCAATAAGCCCCCAAACACCATACCCAGGATCTTCCCTTCCACACCACACCGGTCTTTGCCACTGCCCTCCCTCCTCAGTAAGTGACCTGAACGCCTTGATCTTCGAAATCTTCAGTTCCTCCCCGACTGGGAGACAGAAGCAGTCTGGGTCTCTGGTCTCTCCTGTGGCCAGCTGCCTCTCTACCTTCCTGTATATCAGTGCCCCCCCACCACTTCCCACATATACTGATGCCCGTGTCATACACAGGCAGCTGGATGTCTACACGTGGGGGGCTGGGGGGCGGGGCGGAGAGAGAGAGGCGAATGAGGGGTGGGTTTAGAGAACTAGAAACACATAGCTGGCTTTCTAATCCTCCTCAACAGAAATCCAAGACAGGTCTCCCGTTTTTATCTGTTCAAGTCATGGGTCTGAAGCTGACCTCCACCACTGTCCCGGGAGCAGTAACCTCAGGAGCGGGCGGCGGCAGGCAGGGAGAACAGGGATTGTAAAGGGGGGAGGGAGGAGAACAGAAGAAAACGTACCAATTCCCCGCCCGAAAGTCCTGCTTCAAAGCTCCCCTATAGGCAGTGTGCTGGGACTTCCCCGGCAGTCACAGAGCTCTTTGGAGGGAGGGTGTGTGTGTGTGTGTGTGTGTGTGTGTGTGTGTGTGTACACCCATCCGAAGCCACTTGGGGAAAAAAATCAATTAAAATCAATTTACATACACAAATAAACACATAAGCACACGTACCAAAAAGAGAAGGAAGAATATCTCTAGCGACAGGTCTCAGTCAGATCCATTATCCCAAGCTGCTGTATATGGCCCTTTCTTTGCAAAAATGGATTTCTGTGTCAGGCGAAGAAATTAAAATGCCCCTTTGGCTCCCACCCGCTTTCCCCTCACCCCGCTTCAAGAATTCAAACAATCAACACCAAGCAGCTAACCCTTTCGCTGCCAGTAGACTCGGTGCTGCGCGCTGCTGGAGGATTCTCTTCCGGACAATTAGCAACACAGAGATACTCGGGTGTCCTCTCCCTCCCTTCGACTATTCCGCTGAACTTCAGAAAAAGGAGATAAAAGACCCTAGGTGTCTGTGGAAACTTTTCTTGGGGCTAAAAGGGGCCGGGCCTTCCTAGCACACCAAGAAAAAGTTCTGGGTCCGAGCGCCAAGGGTTAGCCTTTTTCCCTGGGAAGGTATAATGGGTGCAATCACCTTGAAATCCCCTTGTTCCACAGGCTCCTTTGGAGTGGCTATTGTTGATTCTGGCCGTTGCCTGTTACCTGGACTTGGTGCCTTCCTCTGCTAGCTGGGCTCATGCCTCGGGAGCTCGGGGACCTCACCCTAGTGCTCCACCGAAGCCTAAGAGCCCTGAGCCCCGGGTTGGGAGGAATCTAAGGGGATTTGGGCATGAGCAGACGAGGAAGGAAGCCGCTGTCTTCTCAATATAACACAGAGGAAGGAAGCAGAGGTGCGTATGTGTGTGGAGTGGAGGGGAGCCCCTCCAGCACATAGGCAAATCTCCCCACCCTAGAGGAACCCTCTGGCTCAAGCTCAGGGAAAGAAAACTGTCTTTCCCGCGCCAGTCGCAAGGGGGGCTCGGGAGCCACCTCCAGACTAGCCGACCAACTCGATGAGGGGCTAAGCGGCAGGGGTTGGGCGAGACAGGGAGGGGGAGTGAAAGAAGCCTTTTCCGACCCTCAGCCGGAGGCTGGCGCCCGGGACACCGGTACAGACCCGCCTTATAATTTGAGGGCTCTTCTGAGCTGAGTGGAGCTGTCCTTTCAGCACCTTCTATTCCAAGGAAGCCTCTGCCCCTCCCTGCACCCGACAGCGTGAGGGGAAGGCGAGAGCGAAGCAGCGGAAGGGCGCAGTGAGAGCGCCTGGCAAGGGAGCCTTGGGCTGCTATGTGCAGGCTGGGCCGCCCGCAGTATGCACTTCCACCACCTCTTGGGGTGCTAAGAGACTGTTTCTCCCGCCTCCATTGCCGCAGGAGGCTGAGAAAATGGATTCACTGAACCTTTGCCGGCGACAAGAGGAGTGAAGCGACTGCAACTGGAAGTGGAGCCTTTTTGACTCGGGCGCTCCTGGAAAGGCTGCAAACTTGTGGCCTTTTTCTTTTTTTTCTCTTCCTCTCTCTCTTCCCCTCCTCTTTTGCTCTCAGTTCGGGGATTCGGCAGGTAGTGGAGGGGGGTGTTGGAGAAAAGAGAGCTGGCGGCGGCTGTCCTCCCACTCGGGCGCCAGAGAGTGGGTGCTAGGAGGCGACTGTGATGGTAACTAGGGTCCTTGACTATCTCCGCCCCCACAGTACCCTCAAAGGAGGAGTGCTCCCGCCACTCCATTCACTACTGTGGAGTTACAGACCGTTTTTCAGGCCCACAGAGTAGCCTTGGGGAGGCGCCTCTAAATAGCTAACGTAGCTTTAGTCGTCCAGTTAAGCTTCATTTCTGAAGCTCTGCCTAAGGTTTGAATTAAACCCTGATGAGGTTGCTCTAAACAACTCCATTCTGCCCTCTCAAAAGTAATCTGCCCATTCCCACAGTTGCCCAGAGAGATGTTCCAGAGCTCAACATTCAACCTTCCTCTCTCCCCAGTATTGCCAGGGGACCCCAAAGCGACATCCTGAATTGGGAGGGGGGAGAGATAGAGAAGCTTCTCTTCGTGTACTGGGAGTTCTGGGCTTAACTCCTCATTGGGATTTTCCCTTCCTATCTCCCCCCCCCCCCCATTCCCTCTTCTGTGATTCAGCCAGTCGAAAGGAGGGTAGTTGACAGCAACAAGAGGGAACTGATGTCAGGTCTGTGTGGGACAGAGGTAAATTTGGATCCAAAAATGAGGGAGGTGTCTTGGTGGCGCATGTAGGACTGTCTGAACACCATTTGCCTCCAGTTGACTGGACTTTCTCAGGCTCAATTACTCTTCTTTAAGTGAAGACCAAAAATAAAAGAAAACAAAGCAAAAACAGCAACAACCAAAACTAGCTCACTGTTTCCTTGTGTTGACTAATTAAAAGGAGAGCAATCCCTTAAAGCTAATGCCATATGTTTATCAGTTCAGCCTCTATTTTTAAACCATCAAACAGTGTTTTCTCCATATTTTAGCAGCTTATATCAAATTAAAGAAAGAGAATAGGGGGCTAAGAAACCTTTTCCTGCCCTGAAAAGGTCTTAGATAGAAACAAATGAATAATATGAAAGAGATTATTAGTTTCTCTGATCCATAGGCTAATATGGTGGTGAAAGTTATAGCAGGAGAATGTGGCTTTTCCCATTAAAAAAAAAGCCATTTGGTGCCAAAATATGGCAATTTGGGCCTGTTGCAAATGCTCTTTCTGGCTCTTATGTTCTTGATGTTGCTGCTGGCTGCATCTGTAGCCATAGCTGCTTTACACGTGCAGTTTTAGTGGAAAGTCTCCAGTCTTTAAATACCTTAAGAGTTAGCCAGCTTTTCTAATTTTATTTTGTGTATGGGTGTATAGTGGGAAGGTGTATGTATGTGGGGTGGTAGACAAAGAGAGGTCTGTATCTACGTGGGAAGGTATGTCTGAGTGTGCAGTAGGGTGTATACAGCATGAAAGATGAAAGGCCAGAGAGAAGAGGAGGTCTGACCTCTCTGAAACCGGAAACAGCAAAAACAAATCATTTGCATCTTTAAATCATTTAATAGCAGAAAAACAGTTAAGTTCCTGATCTAGAATCAAAGATTTTCTTTTCTACCTCTTCTCTGCTACTGCTTCCTTGTCCTCCCTCCCCCCCCACCCCACTTTAAAAGAAATCTTATGGAGGTCAACGAGACCAAATGTGGTTTCCTCCAGAACTGCTGTTTGTCCACTGGCAAAAGCAATGCAGAGTTAAGTCTTCAAAGCTCACTCAGATTCTCCTCTCCTGATGGAGAGGATTGTGGGATTTTTATCGCAAGTGTTCACCTCTGTTTAGTACAAAGTAAACTGATATTCTGCTCCCTGACACTGTTCTATTTAAAGGCGCCACAAAAATACCCATTAAAAGAGAGCACATTAAAGGTAGCATGTTTTTACTAATGATCCAAATAACTTCACATCAGTGAGCTCAGGCATGCTCATGGAAACTGTCTGAGGTCACTTAGATCCTTAGGTCCATTAAACAAATGTGAAACAGAGATCAAAGAGATTACAGTGGCCAAAGAGTTCACAGCTGGTAGAAAGTCCACCAAAAGACTCTCAAAAAGGTGTGCCAGGAAAATGGAGCAGGTACCAAATTGGCCAATAGATAATAAGTATGGGATTTGCCCAAATCTTGACTAGCTTGAAATGATTCTATATATGCACAAGTGTTAGGCCTCTTTTGCTCCGATTAAATTTCACTCCTTTTACTCTGATAGATAAGTGTATCCATGATATTTGGCCCCCATTGCTTATTTCTTGGTATTTTAAATAATTTTTTTCACCTAAAATTGGTGTTACTCTCATTTGGAAGATAATGTGGTATTGTGGAGATTGTGCTAAATTTAGAACCTGGGTTCCAATTTCTTCCCTGACACTTATTACCTGTGTGTCTTTGGATGCTGGACCTCTTTAGGCTTAAGTTCCTTCATCTGTAAAATGAGGGAGTTGAACTAGGTGACTAGTAAGGTTTCTTACAACTCTAAACCTATGCTCTTGATCTCATAACTAGGCTCTATCTTTCAAAAGGGCAGAGGCAATTTTATTCATCTTTGTGTCCCTTCTCATCCCAATGCTTAGCATTGTGCTTCACACAATGTAGATATTCAATGATCACTTGATTATGGAATCAGTTTTGGAACTGGAAAAAACTAAGAGCCATATCATCCATTCCCCTAATTTTTAAGATGAGAACACTGGGTCCCAGAAAGGTTAAGTGTCCTACTCAAAGTCATACAGCCAGTAAGTGGCAGTTGATTGATAAATTAATTGGCTCCACTCTTGTTCTATGAGTATAGAAGTTTTATTTTATGCCCTTAAAGCTAATAAACCCCTAAATCTTGTCTCCAGTGATTTTCCTATCCACCCACCTCAGTGTCATTGCGGAAAGTCTAAAGATGATCTATTCCTCTATAACCCTCCATGCTAGGCCCTCAAACTTCAATGCTAGAAGATGGTTTTAAGAGGATAATTACAAAACCACAATGCCATTTTACAATCTTGCAATCAAGATACATCTCTACTTCACGGTTGTCCCAAAGGGCAAAAACACAGATAGCAGCTTATTGCCTATGTGGCACATTACCCAAGGTATGTGGCATAATTACTGCTATTTGCCTGTCATATGAACAAAATTATTTCACCTCAAAGGAGAAATCATCCCATTTTCCTCAAATTCCTATATTTTTTAAAAAGAGAGAGAAAGTCTGTATAGAGAGTATCTTCTCCTTCATGTTTGAAACCCACACACATATGTCTGTCTGGTCTTGGTTTTCAAAAAAAGTTATTTGGATGTTTCAAATCCTCAGATACAAGCAGCATAATTCTAATCTGTTGTAGTGGTATTTTTTTATTCTGAAATTCACTATTTCTTGATAAATATAGTGAAAACATGCTGAGAGGCAAAGTTTCTCTCTGTACAGGCACTAATGATGTCTTCCCAATAAATAATTGTAATTTCACTATAATTCTCATCACCAAGATCAGATTTTGAGCACCCATAGAGAGCTCCAAACTCCTCAGAATTAATTGAGAGATACAATAATGTTCTTTCCAAACCCATTAAGGTCAGGCTAGGATGAGATCTGCCCTAGACTGGGGCTAGAATGCCCACAACTTGGTAACTGAGACGTCTTGAGTCATCATCTTGCCTAAGAAAGCCTTCTTCCCACCGCTAACACACACACACACACACACACACACACACACGGAGAAGTTATGTTGGTTAGTTGGGAGTTGGGAGTTCTCTGTGGGTGTCTGGTTGCTTACACAGAACCAGAGATTCATTGCTGGAGAATGAGATGCTGAGCAAGAGGTCACAGGCAAGAAGGACATTTCTAGAACTAAAGTATGAGAGTTTGAAGGACAACAGAAATATCTTTGTAAACCTTAAAGCATTATGGACATATATTGTTATTGTCATTAATTTTTTCAGTTATTTCATTGGTGAAGGGGATTCCCACTGTGGAAAAACTTTCTCTATCAATAATACAGATAGGGAATTGTCCTGTGACTCAGAAAAGAATTGCCAGGGGCATTGAGAGTTTAAGTGATTTGCCCAGGCCCGTACAGTCACTAACTAGGTGTCAGAGGTGAAACTTGGATACTGATCTTTCTAACTCCCAGAGCTTGAGTGTCAAGTAAAAACATTGTCTTGGGGTTAGAGAGATATAAGCAGAACAGGGAGGATATAGATTCAATCTACAATCTAAGAAAATTTGCCCCATTCAGCTTATTGTGGGCAAGAGCATACATTTATGCCAAATCTCCTGAGTCTTCTGTCATCCAGCAACACCTAAATGAGCTGCAGTGGGATAGCTATCCTCAGAGATAACATGATGTTTCTAAGGACCACAGGGGTAGTATTTCTCTCTCTGTGTTCTCCAGGAATTCAGTCTAAAAGCTACAGGTCTACTTCCCTTTAAATCAATTCGACAGAGAGAAAAAATAAATTACAGAATAATCATTCACTTTACTTTAACAAAATGTTTTCATTTTTGAAAAGCTGCCCAATTTTTTTTTATCATCTAAGACAATTTAGGGCTCATGAAATGTGATTTAATTGGCAAAAATCTGACTTATACTCAACTTTTCTGGAACGCATTGATTACAAAAAAGAAAGGCACAAGTGAAATTTTATCTATAGTGCAGGTATGCATTTTTTTTGATACTTTGGAAGTTACAGATGTCTGCAATACTGAACTATAGGGACAGGAAAAAGAGATGGTGTTGAGTAATCATCTTGACAGGCAAATCAAGCCTACAGCTTATGGAGAATTGTTAAGGTAGAAGCAGTGCTTCTGAATACCAACAACTGCTCTCTAGACAAGTTATCCAATCTTTATCATCAAGAGCTGTGGTGATGAGTCAAGGTGGAAATCTTTAGTCTTCTCACAAATGCCCCCTTTGGAGTCCTTAGGAATAAGGAAGAAAAAATAAGATCTTTCACCAATTAGCAGTGGCTTCTAGGGAGCTCTTAGCAAGTGCATCATAAGGATGCCTGTGGACTAGCATGAAACTGTGCCATAAGATTAATTAGCAATTTCATTGTCAAAGTGTACATGACAGAGAGTGAGAGGAAAAAGATTAAGCACATAGTCCTTAGCCTGAGTCTAAGTGTCCCGAGGCTGCCCAGTATGCTCTGATTTACCTTAGTTTGGGACTTCATCTTGGCAGGAATCCATTGGGTCATATTGGAGGTCAGTTATTGTGAGAATACACTCCAAGATACCACCCAAAAAAACAGCTCCTCTTTTCCATAACCCAAATTCAAGAAGATTTGCCCCTAAATTGAAATATGCCCCAAAGATTTTGACCCTTTAATACTTTTTAACAATGACATAGACTTGGGAGCAATCTGAAGGCTAGAATTTGGTCACACTCTGGTCTGTAATCCTGCATCTCCAAACTGTCTCCACTGTCTCAGTCTTCTCATGTAGGAGTTCCTCTATTTGTCTTCCCCCTTCTACACAATCCAAATCCAAGTGGGTTTTATAGAGGTTTATTTACAGAGACTAGGAAATATTTTATCTTTGAATAATACAAAGGTACTAGGAATTTTAGGGCAATTAGGTGGCACAATAGACAGAGTATCAGGCCTGCGGTCAGGAAGGCTCATCTTCATGAGTTCAAATCTGGCCTCAGACTCTAGCTGTGTGACCCTAGGTAAATCACTTAACCCTGTTTGTCTCAGTTTCCTTATCTGTAAAATGAGCTGGAGAAGAAAATGGTAAATCACTCCAGTATCTTTGCCAAATGTGGTTATGAAGAGTTGGCCATGACAACAACAATAACCAGGAATTTTTAAGGGCTAAAAGAAAATAATCCACCCAATACAATAACTGAAGTTTTCATAAACTTATTTAATTACCCTAATTGCAATATAGTGCAGTGGAGGGAGTCCAGTGAGAGTTGCTATTATTATATATATTATATATTATTAGATAGAGGATTGGAGTTGGAATCAGAAAAACCTTGGCTTTAATCATGACGCAGAAACTTATTACTCATATGAAAATGGGCAAATCACTTAACTTCTATGAATCTCAGTTTCCTCATCTGTAAGATAAGGATGAAAAGAATAGAATCTTTCTCACAGGGTCATGAGGATACAATTAGATAATGGTTGAAAGCACTTTACAAATCTTAAAGTACTTAAATCTTAAATATCAGATTGTTTGTATTATTGGTGTGGGTGGGGTGGGTGGGAGTGGTGATGGTACTGGTAATAATAATAGTAGATTACTGTGTCTTAAGACCTGGGTTTGGATTCTGGTACTACCACTAGCCTATGATCTTGGATAAGTCACATTACTATCTCTGGACCTCATTCTCCCATTTATAAAATGGAAACATTGAACTAGATGACCTTTAATGTTTTTTCCAGCTCTAAATCTGGATTTCTATGATCTTTTCCTCACATGTTTTTCCTCATTTTTCTTTTACTAAAGGCCTGGAACTCCAGAGAAAAGCTTATTTCACATGATTCCCTTTGCTTTTCCAGAGGGTGATGATCTTCCCTAAGACCTTCTGACCTCTTAGCTTTATCTAGCTTGCAGCAACCTGAACGTTAGCCCACCAATCTGCTTAAAAGACTATGTCTTTGACCACTTAGGAATGGCTGCCAATACCTGGCTTGGCCTGGGTATTATACCCACACATTGCCATATGATTGCTAGATACAGTCTCTTACCTAAGCAACCTACCTTTTGAATGCCCCCATAAGGCTTGACTATGGAGCAAAATGCAGCTAGGTGGCACAATTAATAGAGTGCCAGGCCTGGAGTCAGAAAGACTCATCTTCCTGCATTCAAATATAACCTCATACACTCACTAGCCATGTGGCCCCGGGCAAGTCACTTAATGCTGTTTGTCTCAGTTTCCTCATCTGTAAAATGAGTTGGAGAAGGAAATGGCAAACTACTCCAGTATTTCTGCCAAGAAAATCCAAAGTGGAGTCATAAACAGTTGTTCATAACTAAACAAATGGAGCAAAGGTGATTAGAGCTGTCTGCTAGTGTGTAGTCCTTTCCTCCCCCCCACCCCAACTCTGATTTCTCTAAACTCCAAAGGGGTATTATAGGTCTTGACCTAGGGGCAGATTACCCAAGTGCCACTAATTCTGACCTATGGAAGCTGTGATACATCAGAGAGAAAGAAGAAGAAAGATAAGTGAAATAGAAGAGGAAACCATAGTCAGTGGAGAGTTAAACCTCTAACCATAATCAGGAGTAGCTGCTCAGAGAGGCCATGAGGACCTACCAGAGGGTGAGACTTTGCTTTGCTTTGCTTATGACTGGCTACCAGTAAGATAAGTGCCAGAAATTTACAGCCATGGGATAATGAGGGCTTTCTGGAGAGTCAGGACTGATCCCATGACCCCCTTCACTTGCTAACAAGGCCATTTGTTAGCCAGGTGTATAAGTTTATTTGTTGCTTATCTGTTACTTTGATTTATGTTTCAGTTACCTCTTATGAAACCATGCTGGTCAGAAGAAATGTTAGGCCATGTGTATTTTATTTAATGCTTAAGATGAGAGAGAGACAGAGACAGAAACAGTAACAGAGAGGGTCCCTAATTTTGAGAGATGAATTATTTTTGTGCCAGATACATGGGTAGCTGAAGCTGAGAGCAGAGCCATCAAGGAAAATTGGGATGGGGTTCAGGGACTGGTATTGGACAGTTACAAGCCTGTCATATAATCCATACCATAAAGTATGCTTGTATAACTCATTCCCTCTATTCCCTTACTGTGGATGGATATTTCTTTCAACTTCCATCTCCATTGGGGCCTGGATTTCCCTTTCCAATTCACTCCCTTTCCCTTTGAAGGGGGCATGGCCAACCTCGTTCTCTTTGCTCCATGTCCAAGTCTTGTGGTGGCAGTTGAAATGTGGGTTATACCTTTAATCATAGACCCTAGCCCTAGATCTAACTGACCTATCATCAGCATTCTAAATCATTTGCCCCTCTTAGAACCAGTCCAAAATACTTTGCCTTCAGTGGGTGGGTGGATGAGTGAGTTTCACACTCAATTTTCTGAACTACCTTCATCACTGAAAGCCAATGTAAGGTTCTCTGGATCTCCCGAGGTTTTGCAAAGTTGGCTCTTTGTATTCCTAGATCTACTTTACCCAAACCATAAATATCTGTTCTCCTCTTGCCACTGTTGCCCAGATCTTAGCACCTACTCAGGATTATACTATGAGAGGTTGAAAAGGAGATTAGCTTTTAGATACTATCCTTGTCCTCTTCACTTTACAGGTAGGAAACGTCAAGAGCTCTGCCCAAGTCTTCACAGGTAAGTGACAGATAAGGTCTTCAAGCCTAGTTACTCTGACTCCAAATCCAGCATACTTTTCTGCAGTCATGGATTCCAAGTCACAAACATATGTTTTCTGGATTTTATCTACAAGGAGAAAAAAGAGAATAATATACAAATTCAGAAATAAGACCCTAGGGGAAGGAATTGCCTGTTTTTTTAATAGCCTAGTCTCAGATGGAATAACATCTAAGCTTTCTAATCTGATCATTGACTAAAATTCACCCAAGTCTATTATGGTACATACTGATTCTCTCAGGGCCCTCTAGTTCCCCCACTGCCCCACACACGACAATGCCATTTTCACTCCCACTCCCAGAATACCTTCCATTTTTAATTTTGTTATTTATCTGCCTGGAATACACTAGATAGAACTCATATGCCTGTTCTGCAGTTCCAAGGAAAAAACCCACAAATATATAAAGGTTTCCCTGTCATTTCAAAAATCAGAATAATTCAACCTAACAGATATTTTCCCCAGAGGTATGCTGGCAAATGTTTAATGACTAGCTCTCTGCAACAACAACATAAACCCAAAAAATCATTAAATATTTATTAATGCTTACTCTGTGCCAGACAGACACTGTGCTAAGTGCTGGGGATACAAAAAGAGACAAAAATGCCCATCAGTGGGGAATAGCTCAACAAGCTGTGGATTGTGAGGAAATATTATTATGCTAAAAGAAATGACAAGCAGGATGATTTCAGAAAAACCTGGAAAGACATACATGAACTGATGCATAGTGAAGTGAACAGAACCAGGAGGACATTATGCACAGTAATAGCAATACTGTACAATGAAGAACTGTGAATGATTTAGCTATTCTCAGCAACAATGATCCAAGATAATACCAAAGGACTAATGATGAAGCATGCTATCTGCCTCCAGAGAAAGAACTGATATTGTCTGACTACAGACTGAAATGTGCTATTTTTTTCCTTCTTTCTCCCATTCTTTTTTGTATTTGAGACTTCTTGTACAAAATGACTAATATGGAAATGTTTTACATGATTGCACATGTATAACCTATATGGGATTGCTTACCATCTCAGGGAGGGGGGAAGAGAAAGAGGGAGGAAGGGGTAAAATTTGGAATTCAAACTTTTTTTTTGCCTTTTGGAGGGCAATTAGGGTTAAGTAACTTGCCCAAGGTTACAGGGCTAGTTTGTGTGTGTGTGTGTGTGTGTGTGTGTGTGTGTGTGTGTTAAGTGTCTGAGGATGGAACTGAACTTGGGTCCTCCTAACTCCAGGGCTAGAGCTCTTACTCACTGCACAACCTAGCCTCAAGAATTCAAACTTTTTTTTAAGAAATGCTAAAATTGTTTTAACATATTATTGGGGAAAAACAAAATATTGTATAAATTTTTTTAAAAGAGAGACAAAAGACAGTCCCTCTCCTCAAGGAATTTACAATCTAAGGGGGGAGACAACATGCAATCAAGTACATACAAAACAAGCTACATACATGATAAATATCAAATAATTAAAAGGAGGAAAGCACTGGAAATTAATGGGGTTGGGGAATTCTTCATGTAGAAGATGGAATTATGGTTGAGACTTAAAGAAAACCAGGGAGGTCAGTAGTCACAGTGAAATAGGAAGAATATTTAAGGAATGAGGGACAGCCAGAGAAAATGCCTGGAGCTGAGAGAAGTGCCTTGTTTGTGAAAACAGCCAGGAGGCCAGTGTGACTGAATGGAAGAGTGTATCTTGACTGGAAAGACTTGAAAGAGCTAAGTTATGAAGGGTTTTGAATGCCAAACAGAGCATTTTTAAAAATTTCATCCTGGAAGCAATAGGGAGCCATTAGAGTTTATTGAGTGGAGGTGGGGGTGTGTGTGACATGATCAGACCTATATTTTAAGAAAAATCACTTTAGTAGTTGAATGAAGGACAGATTGCAGAGAGGAGACTTGAAGCAGGCAGACTCACAGTGTTGTACAGAGAAGAACAACAAGCTGAGACCTGGATTCAAGGTAAATTTAGGTGCGGATTTATTGATTGAGCTCACAAGTGCCTGGAGTATACACTCAAATCAGGCAGCCCTGAATTGGGGTACATACAGTACTTACAAAGACTAAAACCACAATTGAGGAGAAGAACTAGCATAAGCAAAGATGCACAGAAGCCAAGAATTACCATTGGTTAGATCTATAGCTCAGGGCTAATTCGGGAAGATGGTGCAAGGGGAAAAGAGGGTCATTGGGTAATGGGGACAGGCTAGGGTCATGTTCTGAGTATAGGGTGGTCTCTTAAGATAAACTTTAGATAAACTTGCACCATAACCTTGGGACTGACCCTTGTACATAGTGGCAATATACAGAATGCTAATTCAGGAAGTAGGGGGTTAGGGGACTACACCTTGGGCAATACCCAGGACTATGTCTTAGGCTGTTTCAGGCTCTTACAAAGTATAGGATAGAGACAAAGACAAATATAAAGAGGCTTAATGGTGGGCTTCAAATCAGGACATGGGTCATTTGGGTTTGGGCACAACACTAGCAGGCTATTGCAGTAATCAAGGAGTGAGATGATGAGGGCCTTGTATCAGAGTGGTGGCATTGTCAGAGGAGAGAAAGGGGCATAGTCAGGAGACATCACAAAGGTGAAATTGACAGGTGTTGGAAACAGCTTGGATATGGGAGAGTGAAAGATAATGAGGAATCCAGGATGTTCCCTAGGCTTTGAACCTGAGGGGTTGGGGGATGGTGTTGTAGTAATAAGGAAGGTAAGCAATGGGGAGAGTTTAAGGGGAAAGATAGCGACTTTTGTCTTGAACATATTGCGTTTAAAATGTTTACTGAACATCCAGTTCAAGATGTCTGACAGGCCATTAGAGATGCAAGTTTGGAGGTCATCAGAGAAACTGGGGCAAGAAAGGTATATGTGAGAATCGTCAGACTAAAGATGGTGATTAAATCCATGGGAGTTGATGAGGTCACAAAGTGAAATAGTCTGGTGAGAGAAGAGAAGAGGGCCCAGGACAGAACCCTAAGGGTCACCTCAGGGTTAAACGGTGGGATCTGGAGGTGGATACAGCAAAGGAAACAGAGAAGGAGCAGTGGGTAGGAGGAAAACCAACAGAGTTATCCCAAAAATCTAGAGAGAAGAGAGTATCAAGGAGGAGAGAGTGATCAGAAGTGTCAACGGCTGCAGAGGAGTCAAGGAGAATGAAGATTGAGAAAATGTCATTGGATTTGGCAAGTAAGAGATCAATAGTAGCTTTGGAGACAGCAGTTTCCATAGAATGATAAGATCAGAAGTCAGACTGTAAAGGAGAGTGAGAAGAGGGAAAAGTGGTAACATCAGTTATAGAGACAGACTTTCATGAAGTTTAGCTACAAAGGGCAGATGGGATATGGGATGAAATGATCAAGTGAGGGTTTTTTTTCAGGATAAGGTACACATGGGCATGTTTGCAGGCATTACGAAATGAGCCAATAGAGAGGAAGAGATTGAAAATAAGTTAAACAATGGGGATGATAGAGGGGACAATCTGCAGCAAGAGACAGGATGGAATGGGATCTCTTGAACAAGTGGCAAGGAGTTAAAGCCTTTTCATCATGTGAAACGGGTGAAGGAGGAAAAAGTGGCAAAAGGCACCTGAGTGATAGGAGATGAGGAAGAGTGGAGAAGAGGGAGTTTACATCAATGACCTCATTTTTTTTTTTCATTTTGGAGGGGGAATGCAGGGCAATTGGGGTTAAGTGACTTACCCAAGGTCACACAGCTAGTAAGTATTAAGCATCTGAGTGGGGATTTGAATTCAGGTTCTCCTGACTCCAGGAGTCAGGGCCAGTTCTCTATTCACTGTGCCACCTAGCCACCCCTTCCTCATTTTTTTTTCCTGTTAAGTATGAGGCAAGACAGAGTGAGAGGAAGGGGAAGCCATAAGAGGTTTGAGGAGGGATGAAAAGATTTGGAAGAACTGCTCTGGAGAGTGGAATAGTGAATTGATAAAGGAGTCATAGTAGGATTGCTTCAATAATCCAGTTGAGGTTTTGATAACATAACAAATTACATGATATAGCATGATACCACAATGTAACATTATATGTACCCAAGACACATTTTTAAATTAAATCTTCATTGTTAACATTTTCTCTGTTGCTTTCTTAAATCTAGATAAACAAGAAAACAATAAATCAAGCTTTCTCATTTCTGATGTGTAAAGTCTCACAAAGAAGGTTTCGCTCTCCTGAGTAGCTACAAGTTGGCTCCAGCTGACCACTGATCACTCCAAAAGTCCACAATAAACAACTTTATAGAGCATGTGTATCATATGCTTTTAGTTTTGTTCTCTTGTCTTATTTCTGTGGCTAATATTTGGAGGATGATACATAATTGCAGGTAGAGGGTGCTATTTTTTTAGTACTTCTAGTATTTCTCCACTCCAAGTAATACCAGTTCTTGGTTTTAGGTAGATGGTGATGGTTTTTTTTTTAATCATATTAACAAAGGGCTTTTTCCATGTCTAGGTGTTTTAGGGGTTTTGCAACTATTGAATTAATCATGACTTTACTTTTTTATTATTTATATGAATAACTAGATCATCAATATAATTCCTGAGTGTTAATATAGAAAATTTTCTATCACCAAAAAAGACATCTCCCACAAAGTCACAAAGCTATCCTCTTTTATTCTGGAATTTCGGGTATTAAAGAGAAAGGAGATGCTGTGTCTCAGTTTGCTTGGTGAAAGGGTGCTCAGGTTAAGAGCCATGAGGCCACTTTTAGATTTCGAGATTCTCCAGGGACTTTTTCCTCACAACCACAGACCAGTGAGAATATTAGTTGTCAACCCTAGCATCAGGGCTGACCATGTATGTGCTTAGTAAAGATTTTCTATAGGTGAAATGTAAAGGTTTCCAAGAAAGTTTCTCCCTGAACAAAATCTGAACCTTGGGGTTCTCTTTTAAAATATACCCCCTACTTGCACAGGTAATACAGTAAATTAGTAGTAATTCATACTTTGAAGTGACTTCATTTACAAACTAACTTTTTTTTCTTTTCTCAATAGTAGTTAGAGCAAAGTTCAAAAGGAATAGGAATTTTGAAGGGCCTAGGAAAAGGAGATAGAAATCCTAAAGAGGAGAGAACTTTTGAGAAGAGTTTTGCAGTGAGGAACTTACAGACACTAGGTGCCTAAGTGTAAAAAGAAAAAAAGGAGGGAAGGGGAAGCTAGGTGGTGAAGTGAATAGAGCACTGGCCTTGGAGTAAGGAGGACTTGAGTTCAAATCTGGCCTCAGACACTTAACACTTATTTAACCGTGTGACCTTGGGCAAGTCACTTAATCCCAATTGCCCTGCCACCCTCTTAAAAAATGGGGGGGGTATTGAAAATGCTCGTCTTCTTAATAGCTTTCTTGAGAAAAAGGTCTGCTAAAAGTGACTTTGCCTATAGCAAATAGAACCATTGGATGAATGTACAAAGGTTGTAATACTAGAAAGCACAAATTCCCAAGGGACTTTCACTTGTAGTCCAAGTGTTTTGGCCATTCCCTTCTCTATCCCTTAAATTACCAGCTTTTCTGTTTTTTATAATGTCTTTGGAGAGGGCCCTAGACAACCCCGGAGGAGGAGCTTAATGCAAAGAAATAAACAAAAAACCTAGAAAGATGGCAAAAAAGACAACAAAAAAATGTAGCAACCCAATGGAGGAGTGACAGAATATAGGTGCTAATGAAAACCAGCTCTCCTAGGCTTCTTCTTCTTCAGAAGGATCACGTCCTAGATCTTAACAATCTAGTCAATTTGTGGGGAGGGAGTAATGTTAAATCTTTGCAGTTCATGATAGGTCTCCTGATATTAAGTGACAATGAACCACAGTAGCACAAGCAAACTCAGGGCCACAGGACAGATGATTATGCTTCTGGTACAGTCCACCTTATCATGGGTCAGAGTCATGTATTAAGGTAGCAAATAAGTCATTATCTTCTTACATGCAACCTGTCTCAGTATGTGATGATTTTTAAAAGTCCAAGGTCTCTCTGGGTAATTTAATCATTTTGTGAACAATGCCAGCATTTTAATAAAAAGATAGTCATTTGACCATCTCTGAAGACCCCTTATGGTAGGTAGTGGGCTTACAATTTATATGCCCTTGGGAGCGTAAGTGTTCCTCATGGTGTCAATCAACACTGATTGGTTAACAATTCATGAGAAAATGTATGAGGTCTTGGGGTATGTGACTTGGGTCAACCAAATCTTGGTCAAAGAGACACTAATTTCCATGTCATCTATTTGACAAAAGGGAGGAGCTACATTTTCCCAGACTGTCTGAGCAAATACAAGGAGCAGGAACACACTACCAGCCCAAACTTAGAATTTCTTTTACTGTCTGATTAGATCTTGGCCTGGGTAAATCAGTGAGAGAAATTTTCCACACTGGTTAATTTCTTTTTCTTTTCTTTGTTGTTCTTTTTGGAGGGGGAAAAGCAGGGCAATTGGGGTTAAGGTCACACAGCTAGTAAGTGTTAAGTATCTGAGGCCAGATTTGAGCTCAGGTCCTCCTGACTCCAGGGCTGGTGCTCTATTTACTGTGCCACATAGCTGCCCCCACACTGGTTAATTTCTGAATGAGGAAATAGAAAAGAGGAAAAAACTTGGTTTTAATATAATAGTTATCAAATATAAGAGAAAAGTAATCATTTCTCACAAGTAGTAGGGTTGATACTTAGATTTGCTTTGTACTACCCCACCCCTCAGAACATTCCCTTCTCTGGGCACCCCATAGAAATGAATTCTAAATCTCTTCCCCTTTAGACATCTCTAATGAGGGACTGTTACTTTCTTCTCCAGAGGCTCACCTTCATCTACTAACTCAGAATTGTCACCAAGTCAATTATGGTATTATACTTTCAGGTAAATATATAGTCATTGTAGCTATGCAGAGACAGTTTCATCTCTTCCATGTCATTAGAAAGCAAAGTATCACCCAACAGTGCCACCCCAAGCCACTGGGGGCAAGAAGTTTTTCAAACCATCCCAGGGGAAAGCAGAACTCCCATTTGAGTGGATCCCAAACCATTTCCCTAAGTTATGTAGAACCTTTTGATGTTGAAGGGACCTTGAGGTCTAGGTAACTCTATGCTAAGGATAGAATATAAAAGAGAAAGTGAACTGGAAACTATGCCCCCAAACAGACTATGAAGTCTGGATCCTAGAAACCACTGGATTGGAGAGCCTTTACCCCTTCTTTGATGGCACTGAAGAGGAAGAAGATTGCTGATTCAGCAAGAGGCAGTCCTCCAGACCTCTCATCCAATTTATGCCATCACATATCCTAATTCACTATGGGTACATCTATACTATGGGTTCCACCCTACATTTTAGGTCTGTTCTGGGATACTAAAGAGGGACCAATATTTTATAGGAAGCAATGGGTATCTCATTCAGGCATGTCTAATTGGCTTTTCACTTTGATTTCACAAACAATGAGGCACTAATCAGTTATCAATGGTCCATGAGACATGAAAGTTTCCAGTTTATGGGTGGAATGTCTGGAAAAGGAAAAAAGTGCATGTCCTAGGCAAAAGAAAGAAGTATATCTAAAACATTGAGAGACAACTACAAGGAAGATTTTTTTATTTTTTAAAGAAACATTTCATTTTTTTCCAATTACATGTAAAAATTTTTACCATTCTTTAAAAAAATTTTTGAATACTAAATTATCTCCCTCCCTTCCCTCCCTCCTCAATGAGAATACAAACAATTTGATATAGGTTATACATGTACAGTCAAGTAAAACATTTCCATATTAGTCATGTTGTGAAAAACAAATAAAAAACAAGAAAAATTAAAGTTTAAAAAAATATGCTCCTATCTTCATTCAGACTCTATCAGTTTTTTCCTCTGGAGGTGAATAGCACTTTTCATTATGAGTCCTTCAGAATTGTCTTAGTTCACTGAATTGCTGATAATAGCAAAGTCCTTCACAGTTGATCACTGTACAATATTGTTCCTACTGTGTACACTTTTCTCCTGGTTCTGTTTATTTCATTTGTATCAGTTCATTAATATCTTTCCATGTTTTTCTGAAAGCATCCTGCTTGTTATTTCTTTTTTGGTATTGTTTTGTTATGTTTTGATTTTTACTCTTGCAAGAAATATTTGAACTGGAAAACCAGAAAGCTTTTGGGCTAGCACAAAGACACAGATGCCTGTAACATATATACACATCCATATATATGCAGAAACACACATATGTGTATGCACATATATACACACATATGTGTATGTGTGTATATATACATATAAAAATAAGTGCATTAGAAATATGCAAACAAAAGCCTGCATGAGGTTCAAGGAAGAAAAGGTGCTGGTGTCAACTGGTAGGATAATGGAAGGTATCATTGAGGAGGTAACATTTGGTTTGTATTTAAAGAATGAGTAGGAATTCAACAGAGATGAGGGAAGACATTCTAGACATGAAGAGTAGTATAAGAAAAAGAATGGGAGCATTCTTTTGTTGACCTATAAGAAGAATTATATATATTTGGATGACAGAGATTAGCCTAGTTTAGTCAAAGCATACTGTATATGGTTAGAATTGAAGGGAATAATTCTGGAAAGGTAATGGTAAAGACCTTTGAATCCCAGGAAAAATAGTTTGAACTTTAGTAAGTGACAGGAAGACACTATACATTTTAAATGACGGCATGAAATTATCAGATTTGTGCATAAAAATAGGTCTAGAGGTGATATGAAAGATGGTTTGGAGTGGGGAGAGAGTAGATGAAAGAAGATCTGTAAAGAGGCTATTGCCATAGTTTAGGCAGATGATTATGAGGGCTTGTGGCTAGAAGCAATGGGAGTAGAGAGGAAGTGATGGACAGAGGTAGACTCCTTAGGACTTGATGATTGGTTGGGTAAAAGAGAAAATTCAAAGAGAATACCAAGGTTTTAAATAAGAGAAACTGAGTGAAAAGAGTTATCATTGACAGAAATTGTGAAGTTTCAAGGAAGAATAATGGGAAAGATAAATTCTCCTTTGGTCATGTTGCATTTGAAACAGTGGTGAGACATCTAGTTGGTGATGCTTCAAAGGCAGTTGGAAATGAAGGTCTAGAGCTCAGAAGAAAGGTTAGGGCTATAATTAAATACTTGAAAATTATCTTCTTAGAAGTATTAGTTGAAGCTAATGGGAATAAATGAGTTTTTCAGGAGAAAGTATGGAGATAAAAGAGGAAAATAGTGGTAAACACACCTAGGTATAGATTATTAACCTGTTATCCATGAGCTTAAAAAAACCCAATTTGGTAACTGTTTCAATATAGTTGGTTTGATTTTGTAATCCTGTATATTTAAAACATTGAGAAAGGATGCATAGGTTTTACCAGACTGCCAAAGAGATATCTGGTACCAAAAGATTTAAAAAAACCCTGCCTTAATAAGTCAGGAAGAGGATGAAGAACCAGCAAAAACAAAAGAGGGGTTAGAGAAATAAGAGAACACTTACAGTGTTTCTGGAGTCAAGGGAGGAGACAATGTTTAGTAGGAAGGAACAGATAAGCATATGGAGTGGTGTGTAAAGGTCAAGGAGCATGGGAACAGGAAAAAAAAGGCAATTGTTTTTTGTTTTTTTACTATTGGGGGTTATTTAGAAGATAAGTTTTAATAAAGGAGTGGGAAAAGAAGCCAGATTGCAAGGGATAGAAGAGATAGTGAGTGGAGGCATTGTGTGCAAACAGTGCTTTCAAGCATTTTAGCAGTGGCAGGCTGGATAGGATAATAGCTGGACTGATCCAGGAAAAGATTTTCTTAGGTTTGCAGATATGAGCAAGTTAATAGGCAATGGAAAAGAAGTTGAGTATGCATGAAAGAGAATGGATAACAAAAGCATGATGTTGCAACAATGTTCTAGGGAAGTGGGAAAGAAGGGGGTTGAGGTCAAAACTAGAAGGATCAGCTTTGGTGCGAAGCAAACATGACTCTTCTCCTCCCCCTGAAGGGAAGAGTGTAGGTGAATAAGCTTGAAATGTTGAGGACAAAATCAGGAAACAGAGGCAACTCCTGTCAGATGACCTCAGTTAGAGGCAGTGAGTTGGCACAGTAGTTAGAGAGAGCATGGAACCTGGAGTCAGGAAGACCTGAATTCAAATTGTGACCATGGGTAAATGACAATTTTTCTGCCTCAGTTTCTTCAACTGTAAAATTGGGATAATAACACCTATCTCACAGGCTTGTTGTGAGGATCAAATTAGATAATATTTGTAAAGCACTTAACATAGTGCCAGGAATATAGTAGGCACTATAGTTATAGTTGTAGTATCTAATAGTATTACTACTTAATAATTTATTATTATTATTTACTACTTATTACTATTATTACTTAATTTTTACTTAAAATTATTACTACTTAATAATAAATTATTAATATTATAATATCATTAGTATTAATAATCTCAATGAAATAAGAGACCAAGTCATCTGTTTTAAGTGCATGGATTGGGGGATGCCTAATCTTAAAAATCTAAGAGTCTCCTAAATAAAATACAAAGACTTTATCTGGGTGTTCAAGGCACTCAACAATTTAGATCTAACCCATATTTCTAGCTGTATTTCACTCTTCTGTATCAATACACTCTATGTTACAACCAAGGTAGAATGTTCCCAACTCCCATTTCCATCCTGGTCTCTGTGCATTTGCTCAAATCAGCCTTTGTGTCTGGAAATGATTCCTCTAATAGCTGCAAGTATTGAAATTCTTCTCTTCCTTCTAGACCCAGCTCAGATGCTAACTCCTTTATGAAGGCTTCCCTAATCCCCTCAACTACCAAATCCCTAATCAACAAAGTGATCCCTCCTTTTCTTATCTCTCTTTGACTTTTCCTATGCACTTATTTATATTCTAACATATTAAAGTTGATCATGTTCTCAGTCTTGCACATACCCCAGTGAGGCCATAGGGTAATCTCTCTGACAGCAGGGACTTATTTTTCACCTTTATGTTTTCAGCATTTAGCACAACTCCCTATACATAGACAGCACTAAATAAATGTTTGCTAATTAAATCAATCCCAAAGGACTCCCTGTCCTGAGAGAAGAAACATACACCTTGCCCTAAGCTCGTGGGGATGTCACCCACCTAGACCAAACTATATTCCCCTAAAAGTATTCAGCTTGGTATCTACTTAATACATTTTCAAAGGCAGGTTTCTTCAGAGAGCTCCAGGTCTTTCCAGAAAAGACTTTAGTAATCCTCAATCAGGGCTATGAGGTCTATTAAACAAATAGATGATCATATCTACATGGTTGGTGAGCAAATTGAGGCATATGTGTTGCAAGGGTCACTTGACAGAAGAAGAAAAAAGCAAGGAATAGAATCCAGGGTTTTCTTGTTTCTGGGATAGCATATTAGCTGTTAGATTATATAGCTTCTCACTTTGAGAGTGTTTATTTCTACCAAGGAAAGCAGTCAGCTCCTTTGTTCTCTGATCCTCTGAAAGGATGGATGCTATGTTCTTAGGGTCCTATTCATTTTCTAATTCTCAGACTGAAGTCTTCTTCCTCAGGGAACATTACTATTGGAGTTGGTGGGAGGCTCATATATCGAAAGGATCTCTGGGGACAAGCCAGAAATGAACATTTGGCTTAGCAAATCTCACCAGCCAGCTGGTCTGGTTCTTTTGAAGTTGGCTTTTCTTTGGAAAGAAGTTTTAAAATTTGCCAAGTCAATCTTAGAGAGTGCCCTGCTCTAAACGTTCTTCTCTGCTTTCTTCATTTTGTTTCCCCAGTAGAAACATAGGTAGCCCCTGCCTCTTCATTAGCCATAACTAATGAAAACTGGAGAAAGTTTTCTCTACTTAAGTCCTTGGCACTGTCAAATGGTCCGATATTAGAATAGAAAATACTTTATCGATTGAAATGACGCTAAACAGGATGTGTTTCTATATCAGTCTTCTTTTTCTTCTATGTTCTACTCACTGGATAATTTGCTCTCTGGATCACCAGGCTTTGCCATCCTCCCCAAGGACCACAAGGCCTTTCTATAGGTCCTGCAGCTGAACTGGAGTTGTTCATCTGAATGAAGGTGGTGGGGTTGGTGGCTTGGGGATTTTGGACAGAGAGAAAAAACCAAAAATCTCAGAATGAGGAAAAAATTGAAAGCTGGGGTTTGGGGATTGAGGATGACAAATTTTTTGGGAGTCTGAAGTCTAAAGTAAGTAATTTATATTTTATTTTGTCCAAAATCGACCACTGACCCTAACAAGACTATAAATTCATCTGGGACATGAAACTTATTTTATACTTCTTTGTGCTTCCCCCGCACCAACACACACCCAAAGTATCTTGTCCAATGCTAGGTACCCAGTAGGTTCCCAGTAAAGATTAATCATTGGATGAATAACATTGCCCTCCCCATATCTCCCTGGAAACCAATTTCTTAACTGCACTATCTAGCTCTAGCCTCTTGGGTGTGCTGTTCCCCAGTCCTTTCTGATAATTTATGCTATCATCTGGGTCTTGTCAGTATATTAACCCTATGCCAAGGAAAGCCCAGGGCAAAAGGTCTTTGAATTTTTTGGTGTCAGGACCCCTTTACCCTCTTAAAAACTATTTAGGAGTCTTCAAAGAGTTTTTGTTTATGTAGGTCATATCTATTGATATTTGCCTTATTAGAAATTAAAACTGATAAAATGACAAAATATTTATTAATTCATTTAAAATAATATTATATATCTATTGCATATTAATATAAATAATATTTTTGGTGTAAAATGCATTTTCCAAAGCAAAAAATTTAGTCAGAAGGTTGGCATTGTTTTACTTCTCTCCCCCCCCACCTCAATCTCTTCAATGTCTGGCTTAATAGAAGACAACTAGATAGATTCTTATATCTGTTTTTGTGTTTAATCTGATGTGACATGTTGTTTTGATTGAAATACCGTATATGAAAAAATCTTGTCTCACAAATTTGCAGTTGGTAAAGGGAGGAGTATTTTAGTAGGCAAATGTTAGTAATATTATAAAAATAGTTTTGACCTTATGGACCCACTGAAAGGGTCTCAGGGAGCCCCAGGGGTCCTCGGACCACCCTTTGAGAACCAAAGTAGCTGGTGCAGGTCAAGAGAGATTAAGCTGTATGGGTAGGATCATTGATAATCTGAGTTGCTCATTGTGAAGCCTGGTAGCCCAGAAAGAGTGAGTAAGCATAGTCTGAAGTCCCATCTTAGGTCCAGGAAGTCTCCAGATGTCTGAGAACCACACTCTAAGAACGGCTGACCCAAGGATGAGAAAGTGGGATGGAGAAGGGGTGAGTCTTCCACCTTATAACATCAGAATATTGAGTTCTAGAGCAAACCAAGCAATCTGGGGAACTATACTCTAATTAGACTGTCACAATACAGGATCACTTATAACAGTGTTTTAAAATCCCACATCTTTCCTGTAGCATTTGGACACATATGAGACAAGACAGATATGAATGGTGAAACTGTACTATTCTAATTCCAGGTCTTCCAGCAGGAAGACCCTACACGGTCTTGGGAAGTTATATTCTTTGCACTTCTCAGTGTTAAGAATACTTCACAGGGTGGCAGCTAGGTAGCACAGTAAATAGAGTACCTGTCCTGGAGTCAGGAGAACCTAAGTTCAAATCCAGTCTCAGACACTTGACACACTGTGTGACCTTGGGCAAGTCACTTAACTCCGATTGCCTTGCCTTCCCCCCTCCAAAACAAACAAAAAGAATACTTCATAGCTTGTGTAGCTTTTTGAGTTAGTCCATACAAGGTCAAGTATGATCGTGACAGTGCAGGACCTTATGCTATGCTTGTTCATTATGACAGTGTTGATGATGATCATACTGTTTGTACAACCTTCACATTTTACAAAGTTGGGTCGTGGGGGAGAGATGGTGATGATTCCAGTTATTCAACCAGCTGTCCTTTGCCATTTCCCTTCATGTCTTGGAATTAACATAAGCCAGGCTGTAGCTACCCTAGGGACTGCTAGGTGGCTCAGTGCACAGAATATTGGACACAGAATATTGGAGTTAGGAAACTAGGGGCAGCTAGGTGACACTATGGAAAACATGTTGGATTTGGGGTCAGGAAGAGGTAAGTTCAAATCCAGCCTTATACATTTAGTAGCTGCGTGACTCTGGGAAAATCACTTAATATTCTCAGTCTCAGTTTCCCCATCTGTAAAATGAGGATAATGGTGTTTATTTCATAGGGTGGTTGTGAGGATCAAATGGAATAACACATATTAAAGCACTTTGCAAATCTTAAAGTGCAATATAAATATTAACTGTTGTTTTTACTGTCCTGAGGACCCCCAGTCAGTCAGCAGGTCTTTAAGCATAGGCAAGGGAGAAGAAAAGAGGGTAGAAGAAGAAGGAAAGGAGTGTAAAAGCAAGAGAATACTGCTAGATAGATCTACCATTTATTAAGGTTTGCTATGTGCCAGGTATTTTTCTAAGTGCTGGGAATTCAAATACAAGCAAAAAGCTGTCCTCAAGGAGCTTACATTCTAACATGGGAAGAAAACACCCCCTCCAAAAAGTGGAGTCAAAAAGTAGAAGTAAGAGTAAGGTACCTGCTCTGGCTGAGACAGGGAAGTAGTCCAGGGATTCATGAGTTGAACCGAGTTTGGAATATGTGATTTCCTTCCTTCCAGACCCAGCTCAAATGCTAACTTCTCCATGAAGGCTTCCCTAATACCCCAACTAGAAGTGAAGTTTTCAGGGAAGAACTCAGCAATAGGAGGAGGAGGAGGTGTTTCTATTTATTTGGGGGATTTTTGGTATTTTTGGAGAGGGAAAGGCAGGGCAGTTGGAGTTAAGTGACTTGCCCAAGGTCACACAGCTAGGAAGTATTAAATATCTGAGGCCGGAATTGAACTCAGGTCCTCCTGACTCCAGGGCTGGGGCTCACTGCACCACCTAGCTGCCCCCAAGGAGAGGACTACTGGGATGGAGGTGGCTTCCAGGGTGTCATAAGATGAGAGTTTGAAGATGTCAATCTCAGAATACTAAGAGGAGAGGTAGAAAGGGAGAGAGAAAATAAGACACACAGACAGAGGCAGAGAGAGAAAAGGTAGAGAAAGAATCAATGGGCTGGGGGGGGGGTGTTGCTGTTGTTTAGTTGTTTCATGGTGGCCAACTCTTCGTGCCCCCATTTAGGATTTTCTTGGCAAAAATCTGGAGTGGTTTGCCATTTCCCTCCCCAGCAAAGGACACTCAATCCTAATGCTTTTTACGAGGTAGGAAGCCAATGTGATCTCTTGGTACCTAGCCATGTTCTGTCCCAAGCGAGGATGCTAGGTATTGCCCATGCTACACACAGCTGGTACCAGGGAATCTCATGGCCAGCTCAGATGATCATCCTGGCAAGTCTTTCTTCATCAGGCTCAGTTCCAGTACCCGCATCTAAGTGGAATTGACAGGGACCCCCATAGCTCAGGGCTGGCCTTCTTATGCCTACAGTTTCCAGGAAGCTGATCTCTCTGATTCAGTTACCCAAGCTACAGTGGCATGCCACAGTGCTTTTTTTCTTAACTCAAAGCCTCTGAGAGGCTGAAACTGCCAAACCAGTTCAACAGAGTGGTGAAAGCCCTGGCCCACTCACTTACTGGGTCTACCATTGACCCTTTAGGCAGTCTGCTGAAGTCTATGGGCCCCTGCCTAGACTACTGTTTATAAAGACACGAGATAAGATTATTATAGGGTTTCCAAGGAAACCAATTATGTTGAAATACATTCATCAAAATATATCTTTTTTAAACCAACAAATTCACGGACCCCAGTTTAAGAATCCCTGGACTAAAATGGGTACACTACTTAGATATAAAGATTGATACTATAAACAAACGGGGAGATCAAAGCATAGTTTACCTGTCAGATTTATGGAGAATGGAGGAAGTTATGACTTCAAACAAGAGAACATTATGAAATGCAAAAAGGATAATTTTTATTACATTAAATTGAAAAGTTTTTGAACAAAGCCAATGTAACCAAGATTAGGAGAGAAGAAAGATGGGAAAGAATTTTTACAACCAGCGTCTCTGATAAAGGCCTAATTTCTGAAATATATAGAGAACTGAGTCAAATTTATAAGAATAAAAGTCATTCCCCAATTTATAAAGGGTCAAAGGATATGAAATGGCAGTTTTCAGAGGAAAAAATTAAAGCTATCTAGAGTCATAAGAAAAAATGCTCTAAATCACTATTGATTAGAGAAATTAGAGAAATGCAAACAGGCAAACACTTAGATTCCACATCACACCTATCAGATTGGCTAATATGACAAAACCAGAAAATTATAAATGCTGGAGAAGATGTGGGAAAATTGGAACACCAATCCATTGTTGATAAAATTATGAATTGATCCACTCATTTTGGAGAACAATTTGGAACTAAGTTACACCCAAAAGTCTATAAAAATGTGCATACCCTTTGACCCAGCAATGCCACTTCTAGGTCTGTATCCCAAAGAGATCATAAAAATGGGAAAAAGCCCCACATGTACAAAAATATTTCTAGCAGCTCTTTTTGTGGTGGTCAAGAACTGGAAATTGAGGGGATGCCTATCAATTGGAGAATGGCTGAATAAGTTGTGGTATATGAATGTAATGGAATACTATAGTGCTATAAGAAATGATGAGCAGGTCAACTTCAGAAAAACCTGGACAGACCTATATGAACTGATGCTAAGTGAAGTAAGCAGAACCAGGAGAACATTGTACACAGCAACAGCCACATTGTGCAATGACTGACTTTGATAGACTTAGCTCTTTTGAGCAATGCGAGGTCCTAAAAGAGCTCCAAGATACATGATGGGAAAAGTCATCCACATGCAGAGAAAGAAATATGGAATCTGAATGCAGATCAAAGCATACTATCTACTCTCTTTTTTTGTTTTGTTTTTTTCTTTCATGTGGTTCCCCCATTCATTCTAATTCTTCTATTCAACATGACTAATGTGAAAATATGTTTAATAAGAATGTATATGTACAGCTTATGTCATATCACATGCCGTCTTGGGGAAGAGTAAGGGGAGGTGGAGAAAATTTAACTTATGGAAGTGAATGTTGAAAACTAAAAATAAATAATTTATAAAAAAAAAAGAAGAATCCCTGGACTAGAGTGCCTACTATGTGCCAAACATCATGCTAGTTCTGAGCATACATGTACAAAGAATGAATTTTCCAAACAAGCAATGAATTTATTTTCTAATAGGGGAAGACAACAAGTAAATATAAAGACATATGCAGCTTCAATAGAAAGTGAGTAAGTACAAAAGATACCAAGTAGTTAAATACGAGGTAGTTTGAGAGAGAAGACAGTTGTAGTTTGTGGGATGGAGTGTTGATCAGGAAAGGCTTCATGTAGAAGGCTATGCTGGTGCTGCATCATAAAGAAAGAGAGGGATGCAGTGAGGTAAGGATGTTCTTGCTGTTTGTCCTTTATTTTCAAAGAAGACCAATAATGACATTATGGGTAATGTGTTGACTTGCACCTTAATTGGATTAACTGAGGGTAGAGTTGCACAAAGTTGTCAGCCTCACTCTCTCTTCCAGTCATTGAAGTCCAGTGGCAGAACAAAAGTCAAGATGATTGGATTGGCAATGGTCCGGGATTCCTTAGATGACTGGTGTCTTCAATGCCTGACCAAATTCTAAGAATTCCATAGCAGTTGCTTCAGCAACTTTCATGGCCATTGGAACAAATTGTTCTCATCTATCCATTCTGCCTGGGGAGAAATGTTTACATACTTGGGGTAGATATCCCCTTGCTCCAACTCACCAATGTGTTTTAGCCTATCTGCTGATTCAGCTATGCAGGGGTGTGGCAACTGCACATATTACAGTTTCTTGGAGCCACAGGTGAGAATTGGGTGAAGGTGGATTCCAAATGTGGATGAGTAAAGGGCTCAGCAAGCCTTCACACAGAGGTGCTATAGGCTTTTTTGAACACCCAGGCAAGAGGGGCAACCAATACAAAGGTATGGAGATGGTAGATGGGGCATCACACATGAAGAACAGACAGAAAATGATTTTAGCTGGATCACAGAGTACAACAGGAAGAGAAATATCCACTAAGGACGGAAAAATAAATTAGGGCTAGGTTATGTAAGGCTTTAAAAGCTAAAGAGAGGAGTGTAAATTTTATCCTAGAGGCAATAGGGATTCTCTGAGGTTGATCTCTAAGTACCTTAAACTAACATTTTGTGATTTTTTAAATTGTGAAGTAGATACTACCTGTCTCTAATTTGTGTGCCGTCTTCCCATAACTCTTTGCTTCCTCTCTATTTAACACCTATTTTGATATCTCTCTCAAGCTGCCAGGATTTCACTTCTTAAATCCTATTCCTTTCCTCTCTCCCTACAAACTTAAATCTAGTTAAAATTAATATGGAAGTTCTTTGGTGATTGGAAAGAATAATTGTATTACTAGTCAGATTTTATCATATCAACAATTGTTCCATTGTTTTTCAGTTATGTCTGATTCTTTATGAGCCCATTTGGGGTTTTCTTGTCAGAGGATATTAGAGTGGTTTGCCATTTCCCTTTTCAGCTCATTTTACAGATAAGTAAACTCAGGCAAACAGGATTAAGTAACTTGCCCAGGGTCACACAGCTAGCAAGTGTCTAAGGCAAGATTTGAACTCATCTTCCTGACTTCAGGCTGTACACTTTATCCTCTGAGCCATCTAGATGTCCCCAGTATTAATACTAGCTCTTTATTTCATAATAATGATAGCTAGCCTTTGTGTGGCACTTTAAGGTTAACAAAGCACTTTACAAATATCACCTTTTTTTATCCTTACAAGAATCCTGGGAAGTAAACATTATTATCCCCATTTTATAGACAAGGAAACAAGCAGACAAAGATTAAGTAACTTGCCCAGAATCACACAACTAGTGAGTATCTGATGCCAGGTCTTCTTGACTCCAGGAACAAGGGTCTATCCACTATGCCATCTGCTAGTTGATGGGATGAAGTCTGGCACAGTCTGTTACTCTGATCTACATCACAGAGATGCCCCTCAAGGACTTTGGTTCTGTTCTACCTTGTTCTGCCCAACTTAGAAAGTGTCCCAGCATGCCAAATTAACTATTCTCTCCCCCAACCCTGAAATTTTCCATTGTTTCTGGCCCCTGCTTGCAGAAATTGTTAGCAAAGAAAGATGGAGGATGGTGTTTTAAGGAACTAATTCACACTAAGGTATGGATGAATTATAACTGCATAATCTATTACTGTCACAGTATAGTGCTGGAAGGTACCTTAGAGATCAACCAGACCAATCTCTTCATTTTTTAGATGAAGAAACTGAGGCACAGAAAGGTTGTGTCTAACCCAAGTTGTTGGCAGAGTCTGAATTTGAACCCACAGACTCTGATTCAAAGTCTAATGTTCTTTCTACATCAACATACAACTGCAAATCTTAGAGCTATTTTTCTTTTTCTTTTTTTTTAAGCAATCGGGGTTAAGTAACTTGCTCAAGGTTACACGGCCAGTTATTTCTGGGTGTGGTGCTGAGTGTCTGAGCCCAGGATTCGATCTCCAGGTCGCCCTGACACTGGAGCCGGTACTCTTACTCGCTGAGCCACCTGGCTGCCCCTAAGCAATTGGGGTTAAGTAACTTGCTCAAGGTTACACGGCCAGGTGTTTCTGGGTGGGTGCTAAGTGTCTGAGCCCAGGATTCGATCTCCAGGTCATCCCAACACTGGAGCCGGTGCTCTTACTCTCTGTGCTACCTGGCAGCCCCTTAGAGCTACTTTTCAACTCTACCTTGGGATTGTTCTTTTTCTTTCTTTCATAGTTTGAAAGGGGTCATTGATTTCATCAGACTGCCATAGGTTTCCATGGCCCAAAAAGAGTTAAGAATCCCTGACCCAAAAAGTACCTACTTGAATGGTAGAAAGACAAGCAATAAAGCTGGTGAATAAGATAAGGGAGCTATCTATTTTCATGCAGAAAGCCTCAGAAGGGTCCTTCAGATCATATCATGTAGACAGTGGCTTACTATGCCTCTGTGATTGCTAACTCCAGCTTTTAATGAACAACTCCTAGAGGGCCTAAAAGGATATTATTGGAAGTGGTGAAGGAAAAAAGAGAAGCAGGCAGACGGGGACCTGGTGCTAAAAATCATACATTCTCTGTGATTTGTGTTTTAACCTATGACAGAAACAGATGTGGGCACCATCTGTCTCTTCACACATGCTCACTCCTATGCCCAAACTTCCCCCCCCTGCTCTTCCCTACTTATGCTCAATTTTTCTTTCTCTCTCACTACTCTACACAAACTCTTCAGACAGAGTGCTGAGACCCACAAATCCCTCCCTATTCCTCATTATTTTTTTTATTTATCTTATTCTGAAGTTGACAAGTACCAAATAAAATGAGAATTTTGATATATATGTTAGAAGAAGAAAAGAAAATCATACATGTTTTACATGTATGTGACTTGCTTTCCCTTTTAGACATGTAATAAATTCAACATATACCATTCTTTTAAAAAAACAAATTTGTTATTTACTTATTTTTAACATTCATTAAAAAAATTTTAGTTCCAGATTCTCTTCCTCCAGTTCCTCCCTACCCACTGAGAAGGCAAGTAATATGATATCAATTATACACGTGAACAACGTATAATTTTCAAAGTTGTCCCACTCATCTGTGTTTCTTCTGGTCTTACTTCTGGTCTCTTCTGTTTATTTTTTTAAATTTCTCAATTACTTGATATTTTTTTCTTTTTGGGGGGGAGAGGAGTGTGGAGAGTGTAACTCTACTATTGCTGGCACTCCTTTCCCTTCCACCTCCCATTGGAAAGGGAAAAAAAAAGGAAAAAGAAAAACCAAGCCATTGCTAAACACACACATACATACACACACACTCAAGCAACACAAATTAGCCATGTCTTAAAATTTGTCTCATTTTACACCTTTTGTCTATCACTTGCTTATCAGGAGATGAGCAGCGTGCTTCATTATTGGTCCTCAGGGATTGTGACTGGTCAATAAATTGAGCAGAATTCTTAATTTTTTTTAAATTATTTTTCTTGGAGTGGCTAGGTGGTGCAGTGAATAGAGCACCAGCCCTGGAGTCAGGAGGACCTGAGTTCAAATTCGGCCTCAGACACTTAACACTTACTAGCCACGTGACCTAGGGGAAGTTATTTAACCCCAATTGTCCTGCTTTCCCCCCTCCAAAAAAGCAAAAATAATTATTTTTCTTTACAGTGTTGTAACTGTATAAATTGTTCTCCTGAATCTTCTAATTTTTCTTTGCATCAGTTCATAAAAGTCTTCCCAGGTTACTCTGAATCCATTTCTTTTGTCATTTCTTACAGCATAATAATATACAATATGTTTGTATACCATAATCTATTCAGACATTCCCAGTTTGATGAGCATCCCCTTGTTGGTTTCCAGTGTTTTGTAGTTCCAAATAGAGCTACTATAATTTTTTTTGCACATGTGGGTCTTATACCTCTTTCTTCAATCTCTTTAAGATATAGGCCTAATAGTAGTACCACTGGGCCAAGAGTATGCACAGTTGAGTGACTTTGGAAACATCATAGTTTAAAAAAAGTTTTATTTTGTTAAATATTTCCCAATTACATAAAAAAATTTGACATTCATTTTTTTAAATTTTGAATTCCAGGGGCTGCTAGGTGGTACAGTGAATAGAGCACTGGCCCTGGAGTCAGGAGGACCTGAGTTCAAATCTGATCTCAGACACTTAACACTTACTAGCCATGTGACCTTGGGCAAGTCACTTAAGCTCAATTGCCCTGTCTTTTCCCCCTCCAAAAAATAAAATAAAATGAAATTTTGAGTTCCAAAGTATTTCCCTATCTACAACCCTTGAGAAGGTAAGCAATGTGATATCAATTATTCATGTGAAACATGCAAAATATATTTCCATATTAGCCATGCTGGAACAGAAAACACACACACAAATACACACTAAGAAAAATAAAGAGAATGGACAAAAGTATGCTTCAATCTGCACTCAGAGTTCATCAGTTCTCCCTCTAGAGGTAGATAGCATTTTTCAACATGAGTCCTTTGGAATTGTCAGATCATTTTATATACATATCTATATATAGATATATATATGTGTGTGTGAATGTATATGTATATACTTATAGTTATATGGGGTAGCTAAGTATTCCACTTTTGATCATACTTACAATATTGGTGTTACTGTGAACGATGTTCACCTCACTTTACATCAGTTTGTGTAAGACTTCCCAGGTTTCTCTGAAACTATCCTGGCTCATCATTTCTTATAGCACAATAATATTCCATAACAATCATATACCACAACTTGTTCAGCCATTCCTCAGTTGATGGGCATCCCCTTGATTTCCAATTCTTTGCCATCACTAAAAGAGCTGCTAGAAATATTTTTGTGCAAATAGGTCCACTCCACTGCCCTTTTAAAAATATCTTTGGAATACAGACCTAGTAGTGGTATTGCTGGGTCAAAGGGTCTGCACAGATTTATAGCTCTTTGAGCATAGTTATAAAGTTCTCTCCAGAATGGTTGGATCAGTTCATTTCACCATCAACAATGCATTAGTGTGTCCCAGTCTTCTCATGTCCCATTCAACATTTATCAGTTTCCTTTTTTGTCATATTAACTAATTTGATAAGTGTGAGGTGGTACCTCAGAGTTGTTTTAATTCTCATTTCTCTAGTCATTAGTGATTTAGAGCATTTTTATGTGACTATTGATAGCTTTGATTTCTTCTTCTGAAAAAATTCCTGTTCATATGCTTTGACCATTTAGCAATTGGGGAAAGATTCTTATTTTTTTTTTTTTACAAACTTGACTCAGTTCCCTATATATTTGAGAGATGAGGCTTTTGTCAAAGGAACTTGATATAAATTCCCCCTCCCTCATACTGCTTTCCTTCTAAATTTAGCTTAGCTTTGTTTGTGCAAAAACTTTTTTAATTTCATGTAACCAAAATTATCCACTTAAATTCCCATAACACTCTCTGTCTTTTATTTGTTCATCAACTCTTCCCTTATCCATAGATCTCACAGGTAATTTTTTTCTATGCTCTCCTAATTTACTTATAATATCACCCTTTATATCTAAATCATTTATCCATTTTAGCATACAGTGGAAGCTGTTGGTTTATGCCTGGCTTCTGCTGAACTGCTTTCCAGTCTTTCCAGCAATTTTTTTCAAATGTTGAATTCTTGCTTCAAAAGCTTGGATCTTTGTGTTTATCAATCATTAAATTACTTATGTTCACTTGCTAGTATGTATTGTGTACCTAATCAATTCCATTCATCCACCCATTCTATTTTTTACCCAGTACCAGATTGTTTTCATGATTACCACTTTGTGATATTGCTTTAAATCTATACTGGGACTATTAGGTTACCTTCCTTCACATTTTTTTCCCATTGATTCTATTGATATCCTCAATCTTTTTTTTAATTTTTATTTATTTATTTTTTTTTGCTTTTTGGAAGGCAGTTGGGGTTAAGTAACTTGTCCAAGGTCACACGGCTAGTTTTTTTTGGGTTAAGTGTCTGGGGCCGGATCCGAACTCAGGTCCTCCTGACTCCGGGGATGGCACTCTACTCACTGCGCCACCTAGCTGCTCCTCAACCTTTTGTTCTTACAAATGAATTTTGATATTATTTTTTTTAGCTCTATAAAATAATTCTTTGGTAGTTAATTGGCATTAATATTTTTCCAGTTGTTTAGTTCTGTCTTTATTTGTGCGAAAAGTGTTTTTAAATGTGTTCATATAGTCCTTGTATTTATCTTGGCAGGTAGGCTCCCAAGTACTTTGTGTTGTCTGCAATTATTTTAAATGGATTTTTTTCTTTCTATCTCTCCCTGTTGGTTTTTTTTTTGGTGGTATGTATAAATGCTAATGATTTATGTGCTTTTATTTTATATTCTACAACTTTGCTAAAGCTATTGTTTCACCTACTTTTTTATTTGATTCTCCAGGGCACTCTAAGTATACCATCATCTCATATAAACAGAGTGATAGTTTTGTTTCCTCATTGTCTATTTTCATTCTTCAATTTCATTTTCTTGTCTTATTGCTAATATAGTACAATATTGAATAATAGTGGTAATAAATAAACATCCTTGCTTCACCCCTGATCTTAACAGGAAGGTTTCTAATTTATTTCCATTATGCATGCTCTTCATTTTAGATAGCTATTACTTATAATTTTTTTCTTTTTCTCTCTTTTTTATTTTTTAGTTCACATCATTCATTTACACAAGATTTTGAGTTACAAATTTTCTCCCCAATTTTCCTACCCACCACCCCAAAACAGGGTTCCCACTGAATATCCTCTCCCCCAATCTGTTCTCTCCCATATCTTCCCCCATTCCCCCTTCAACTTTCCAGTAGGGCACAGTGGATCTCTATGCCCCAGTGCTTGTATATCTCATTTCCTAGTTACATGTAAAATATTAATAATACTATGTATATGTGTATATATATGTATATATATTTAAACATTTGATTTTAAAACTTTGGATTCCAGATTCTTTCCCTTCCTCCTTTGTCACCCACCTTCACTGGAAAGATAAGCAATTAAATATAGGTTGTACATGAGTAATTATGCAAAACATTTCCATAGTGGATATATTATGGAAGACTAACTATATTTCCCTCTATCCTATCCCACCCCCCACTTGTTCTATTCTCTACTTTGATCCTTTCCCTTTTCCAAAGTGGGTGCTTCCAACTTCCCTCCCCCCAGCCTGCCCTCCCTTCCATTATCCCCCCTCTCTTCTCCTTCCCCTCTATTCTCCTGTAGGGTGAGATACCTATTTAGTGTGTATATCATTTCCCCCCTAAGCCAAATTCAATGAAAATGAGGTTGACTCATTCCCTTTTGCCTTCCTGTTCCTTCTCTCCATTGTAACAATTTTCCTTTGCCTCTTCTATATGAAATAATTTACCCCATTCTGTCCCTCCCCATCTCCTCTCATTATATTCCTCTTGCCTCTTATTTTCACTTTTTAAGTATCATCCCTTCCTATTCAATTGGTCCTGTGCCCTCTGTCTATGTATACCCATAGACATACATACACACACTCACATATGTATTCATACACCCATATACCCTCCTATATAGACATATATGTATGTATGTATACATATACATACATACATATATGTACACTCATATATAAATTTATATTCCCTTCAGCTATTCTCATACTGAGAAAAGTTTCATAGGTTACAATGATCATTTTTCCATGTAGGAATATAAGTAGTTCATCTTTGATAAGTTCCTTATGATTTCTTTTACCTGTTTACCTTCTCAAGCTTCTCTTGTTTCTTGTATCTGAATGTCAAATTTTCTATTCAACTCTGTTTTTTTCATCAAGAATGCTTGAAAGTCCTCTATTCCACTGAATGACCATATTTTCCCCCGGAACATAATACTCAGTTTTGCTGGGTAGGTGATTCTTGTTTTAATCCCAGATCCTTTGACCTCCAGAATATCATATTCCAAGCCCTTTGGTCCCTCAATGTGGAATCTTCCAGGTCCTGAGTTATCCTGATTGTATTTCCACAATATTTAAATTGTTTCTTCCTGGCTGCTTGTAATATTTTCTCTTTGATTTGGGAACTCTGGAACCTAGCTATAATATTCCTAGGAGTTTTCTTTTTGGGATCTTTTTCAGGAGGTGATCAATGGACTCTTTCAACTTCTATTTTGCCCTCTGGTTCTAAAACATCAGGGCAATTTTCCTTGAAAATTTCTTGAAGGATGATTTCTAGGTTCTTTTTTTGATCATGGCTTTCAGGTAGTCCAATAATTTTTAAATTATCTCTCCTGGATCTATTTTCCAGGTCAGTGGTTTTTTTCCAATGAGATATTTCACATTGCCTCCTATTTTTTCATTTGTTTGGATCTGTTTAATAGTATCTTGATTTCTCATAAAGTCGCTAGCTTCCATTGGCTCCAATCTAATTCTGAAGGAATGATTCTCTTCAGTGAGTTTTTGAGATTCTTTTTCCATCTGGAAAATTTGGCTTTTTAAGGCATTCTTCTCCTCATTGCCTTTTTGAGCCTCTTTTGCCATCTGAGTTAGTCTATTTTTTAAGGTGTTATTTTCTTCAGTCAGGCTGTTGACTCTCATTTCATAATTTTCTTGCATGGTTCTCATTTCTGTTCCCAATTTTCTCTCCACTTCTCTTACTTGATTTTCAAAATCCTTCTTAAGCTCCTCTATGGCCTGTAAGCAGCTTATTCTTTTGTTGGAAGCTTTTGGTGCAGGAGTTCTGACTTTGCTGTCTTCCTCCTGTTCGATGCTTTGATCCTTATTGTCCCCAAAATATGAGTGTAAAGTTAGGTTGCTCTGTGTGCTTTGCTTCATTTGCCTGCTCATGTTGCCCCTCAATTGCTTGACTTTGGGGCTTTTTGCCACAGTAGAACTCCGCTACCAGAAATGGGAGCTTTATCCCAAATGCTGGGGTTTTCACAGCTGCCAAAGGTATTAGTTGGGGGCCCTCTCTGAAGCCTGCACCTGCTCTGGCAAGCTGGTCATGCACCCTAGGACCTCCACCCTAGACAGCAATCCAGATCCAAGCAGGTTAAAGCAAGAGCGATTATCCCTCAGACTGGTCACTTGGTCCCCCTACACTCTGCAGGCCAGGATGCAGCTGCCAATTGGGGGGGGGGGAGGGCGCTGCAGGGCCATGGCACCTCAGCTGCTTCTTGCCGTGGCGGCAAAAGTCGAATTGCACTCCGAATTCAGAAGTCCCAAAGTTCACACTGCATTGACATCTCACTTTGTCCTTAGCATCTATGTGTTGATAATTCTGGAAACTGCCATAGCTGCTGGTGATCTGAAGTCCCTTCAGCCAGCAGCTGGTCAGGCCACCCTGGGGCTAAGACCTCCGGCTCCAGTGGGGCCTGGGTCAGCTCCCAGAGTGCTGCAGTGGCCACTTGCTGCTGGCCCGCCAGGCTGTCCTCAGCGGGAGGTTAGCTTCTCTGTGTCATTTTGAGGGTTCTGTAGCTCCAAAATTTGTCTAGACTTATTTTTTACATGAATTGGGGGAGGTGGGAACCAGAGCTTCAAGGAAGTCCTGTTTCTACTCCACCACCTTGACTCCGCCCCCTCCTACTACTTATCATTTTAAGAAAGGATGCATTTATTCCTATGCTTTTGAGTGTTTTTTTTTAAATAAGAATGGATGTTGCATTTTACCTAAAGATTTTTCTACATCTATTAATAGAATCATGGTTTTTATTGTTTTTTGTTATTGATATAGTCAATTTTGTTTACAGTTTTCCTAATACTGAGCCATCCTTGCATTCCTAGTATGAATACCACCTGGTCACAGTTATGATCATTTGTGATATATTGTTATAGTCTTCTAATTAGTGTTTTATTTAAAATTTTTGTATCTATATTCATTAGGGAAGTGCATTAGGGAAGTTTTCTTTCTCTGTTTTTTATCTCCCTGGTTTAGATATCAAAACTATATTTGATATCTATATTTAGATATCAAAACTATATTTCCATCATAAAAGGAATTTGGTAAGATTACTTCTTTTTTTCAAATAGTTTATATGGTATTGGGATTAATTGTTCTTCAAATATTTGGTAGAATTCCTTGGTAAATACATTTTGTCCTGGGGATTTATTCTTAGGGAGTTCATCTTTGGCTTGTTCAATTTCTTTTTCTAGAGGGTTATTTAAGTATTCTATTTCCTCTTCTGTTAGTTTGGTCAATTCAAAATTTTAAAATATTCATCTATTTTTACTTAGATTGTCAGATTTATTGACATGTAATGGGGGAAAATAATAATTGCTAGTTATTGTTTTAGTTTCATCTTCATTGGTGGTGAATTCACCCTTTTCATTTTTGATACTGGTCATTTGGTTTTCTTCTCTCTTTTTTTCAAATCAAGTTGACCAATGGTTTATTTCCTCCCATAAAATCAGCTCCTAGTTTTATTATTAGCTCAATGGTTTTCTTGCTTTCAGTTTTATTCATCTCTCCTTTGATTTTCAGTATTTCCAATTTGTTGTTCAATTGGAGATTTTTAACTTATTATTTTTCTAGGGATTTTTTTAGTTGTATGCTCAATTCATTGATCTGCTTTTTCTTTTATTGATGTATGTATTTAGAGATATAAGTTTTTCCTTAATTATTGCTCTAGCTGCATCTCACAAATTTTGGCATATGGTCTCATTATTGTCATTGTGTTTGTTGAAAATATTGATTTTGTCCATAATTTGTTCTTGTATCACTTGTTTTTTAGGATTATATTATTCAGTTTCCAATTAATTTTTAATCTCTGCTTCCATAGCCCAATTCAGTGAATTAAATGTGATTTTTTTTTCTTTTTAGAGGGGGGGAAGGCAGGGCAGTTGGGCTTAAGTGACTTGTCCAAGGTCACACAGCTAGTAAGAGTTAAGTGTCTGAGGCTGGATTTGAACTCAGGTCCTCCCAACTCCAGGGCCGATGATGCTCTATTCACTGCGCCACCTAGCCACCCCTTAAATGTGATTTTTACTAGATTATGGTCTGAAAAGCATGCATTTAATATTTCTGCATTTCTTTTGAAGTTTTTATACCCTAACACAAAGTCAATATTTGTGAAGGTGACATATTAAGTTGAGAAAAAGGTGTACTCCTTTCTATTCCCACTCAATTTTCTCCAGAAGTCTATCATATTTAACTTTTCTAAAATTCTGTTCATCTCCTTTCTTATTTATTTTGTAATTACATTTATCTAACTCTGAGAGGGGAAACTTGAGGGCCCCACAGCATAATTCTTCTATTTTCTCCTGTAATTTATTCAACTTTACCTTTAAGAATTTGAATTCTATGCCATTTGGTGCATCTATCTTTAGTACCGATATTACTTCAGTACTATGGTACCTTTTAGCAAGAAGTAGTTTCTCTGCTTATCTATTTTAATTAGGTCTATTTTTGCTTTTGCTTTGTCTGAGATCATGATTCTACCCCTGCCTTTTAAAAAATATGAAATGCTTCATGAATTTGTATATAATCATTACACAGAGGCCATGATAATCTTTTCTGTATCATTCCAATTTTAGTATATGTACTTCCAAAGTGAGCATGAGAAACATAATTCTAAATAACATTCCAGAATGGCTGCACTAAATCAAAACTCCACAGAAGTGCTGTTTTGTTCTTGCTTTCCCTTAATTCCTGCAGTGATTTTCATTTGCCTTTTTGTATCATATTTGCCTCTTTATGTCATGTTTGCCTATCTGATAAATGTAAGGTTGTTTTCATTTGTATTTTTCCTGTTAATGATTTGAAATATGGTTGATCATAGCTTGGATTTCTTCCTTTGAGAACTGCCTATTCACATTCTTTGGCCATTTGTCACCTAGGGAATGGATCCTGCTCTTATATATTTGAATCAGTTCCTTATATAATGCAGATATGAAACCCAGTCAGAGAAACTTTCTATAAAGATTTTTCCCACTTACCTATTTATCTCCTTATTTTAACTGAGTTAGTTTTCTTCGTGCAAAATTTTAAAAAATTTTATGTAATCCAAATTGTTTTATCTTCAGTGAACTGCTCTATTGTAAACGATCCCCCAATCCACAGTTATGAAAGATATTTCCATCCTTTTTCCTCTAACTTGTCTCTGATGTCACCTTTTACATCTGTGCTATACCTATTTGGATCTTATTTTGGTGTCTGGTGTAAGATGTTGGTCTAAACCAAATATCTACCAAAGTGTTTCCTAGGGTTTTTTTTTTTAGTAGTCTTTGCCAAATAATGATTTTTTACCTCAGCACTTGACGTCTTTGGGTCTATCAAATACTGTTTGTTTACTTCTGTATATTATTACCAGTCGCTCATTAAGATGCTTTAATAATCATGTTTTTTATATCCTGTTTCCTAGAGGCAGCTAGGTAGTACAATTTACTGTACTACCTAGAGCAATTATCCTGGAGTCAAGAGGGCCTGAGTTCAAATCTGGCCTTGAATACTTCTTAGCTGTGTGATCCTTAGACAAGTCATTTAACCTCTGACTTCCTCAGTTTCCTCATCTCTAAAAAGGAGATCATAATAGCACCTATTTCCTAGGGTTGTTGTGAGGACCCAATGAGAAAATATTTGTAAAGTGCTTAGTGAAACACTTAGCACATAGTAGGCACTTAATGATAATTTTTTTTTCCTTCTTCTGTCACTCTTTTTCTTTTTGGAAGGGGGAAGGCAAGGCAATTAGGGTTAAGTGACTTGCCCAAGATCACACAGTTAGTGTATCAAGTTTCTGAGGTTGGATTTGAACTCAGGTCCTCCTGACTCCAGACTAGTACTCTATCCATTGCACCACCTAGTTGCCAATAATAATATTAACATCAATAATAATAACACAGTTAGGCAACATTTAGATAAGTGCCTATGATGTGATAGGCGCTAAGTGCTTTACACATATTAACTCACTTGATCTTCACAGCAGCCCTGGGAGGGAGGTGCTATTATTATCCCCATTTGACATAAGAGGAAACTGAGGCTAAGTGACTTGCCTAGGAACATACGGCTGATAAGTGTCTGAGGCTGGATTTGAATTCAGGTCTTCCAGACCCAGACCCAGACCCAGTGCTCTATCCACTGTCTCACCTAGCTATAGGATGCTGATTTTGGTCATTAGGATCAGGGCTGTGCAATAGTTGTGGCAAGTACAGACATAACCATAAACTCAATATGGGGCTGGCATAGTTGAAACCGGTCTCAGTCTCACAATCTCCAATTCATTTGGGAACAAGTAGCTAGGAAGACAGGAAGTCAGGCAACAAACATTTATTACATGCATACTATGTGCCCTGCGCTATGCCAACCAAGCACAGAAAGATACAAAAAGAGGCAAAAGGCTCCCTGCCCCAGGGGCTAGCGTGCAGTGAGCCAGGAGCACAGAGGACATACGGGAAGGGTCTATATGACAACTTTAGAACCAAGGAATGTTAGTTTAAGGTGCCCTAGAAGCCATATAATCCAAGCCCCTCATTTTACAGGTGAACAAACTGAGGCTCAGCAATGGGAAGTATCTTACTAAAGGTCAGAAGGTTAATCAGTAACTTCTAAAGGTGGTGGGAGAATATCTTCCTCAGTAGCCCCTCGAGAAGTTAGTTGGCTTTGTCCTAGGTCACACAGCCAATAACAGGCAAAGGCAGGATCTGAACCCAGGGCTCTCCTGACTCCAGACTCAGTTATGAAAGACCTAGAATAGAGAGCTCCCAGAGACAAAGAGCAGACTGATGTGGTCCAGGAAACAGCTTTACTGAATTCTCCAATCCTTCTTCTTGCCTCCACACCTTGTCAAGGATTGCAGTCCAGTAAGATTCGTGGGCTAAGGACAGAGGGACCCGAGATGAGGAGGGCAGGAAATGTAGAGAAGCTGGTCTGAAAAGAGCCTTTCCCTGAGGCAATAGTTGTTGAGGAGAGGGGAGAAGCTTGGTAGAAACCAGTGGCTGCAACAGCTGTTTGGCTTTCTTGCTGAAGACTCCAGAAAAGGTCTCAAATCCTCAATTCTTTTGAATTATTTTTGTTATTGCTTTAAAAAAATTTATTGAGGTATTTCATTTTTACATCCTAGAATTTTCTGAATATCCTACACTGGCCTCCCACCAACAGCCAGTAAGTTTCTTTCTCAGATACCAAAGAAAGACAGTTTAAGCAAACTCAATTGACATAGAATCCATGTTTGACAGTATACGCAACATTTTGCACCCCTAGTGTACCACCTCTCTAAGGAAAGAAGGGAGGATGAACACTCATTTTGTATATGGCCTCCTGATTACATTGGACCAGTGCTTTCACCTCACAGCAGTAAGGTGAGTCTTCCATACCCAAATGAAGGAAGCAATAGAAAGAAAAAGAATCCCCACCCTCATTTTCAACCTCTATCCCCATCCCATCCTCGATTCCCCTTCCTATCCTTGTCTTCAACTCCATTTGCAAATTCCTTTCTCCTTTCTCATCCCCCTATTCCTATCTCAATCCCATTCCTTTCTCTTCATCCTTATCGCTCCCATCTCTACCCTGTCCTTATCAGTGTTCTTCTCCCACTCCCTGCCCCAGTAGGATACCTAACCCCATCTTCCTTATTTAAATCTATGGCCAGCCTTCCTGGCACCTAGCCAGAAGTGATTAAAGCTTCCCTCCCCTCCAGAGATCATCCATCTGGCAATGAAAGGGTTGGACACACAGAATGCTTTCTTGGGAGAGGCAGGAAAAATCCACAGAAGTTTAATAGACCTCAATTATACCATCACTAGAGGAGAACAAGGATAATACCCCATTAATTATACTTAAATTGAGAGAAATGTGCTGAATTCATTGCTTTGTGCATGGGGGACATGGTTTGATTACAAGAAAAAGAAGCTTTATATGAAATTCATTGGCATTTGAAGACAAGAATCAGCAAAGGACTGTCAAGGCTGTCTCTGTCTGTCTTCATTCTTCTCCTGAATGTCTCTACTTTAGAAGTCCAGGCTGAAGAATTACACATCCGATGTAGCCAGGGCCAATATATGTTGGGAACGTAACAGTTTATAAAGTACTTTCATGCCTATGAACTATTCCATTAATTGACTCTCCTAATTTTTAGGAAAGATAGAGTATGGCCTTGTAATTACAGAAGTGGCTAGTTGTCTCTCTGGAGAGTACACTGGATCTTGATTTCAAAAGACCTGAGTTATAGATATGTGGCCCCAAGTGAGTCAGTTGACCTCTATCTGACCTGGTTTCCTATCTGTAAAAAATAGGGATAATATTATCATCTATCTCCTCAGGTTGTTATGAGGTTCAAATGAGATATTTGCAAAGTCCTTGGCAAACCTTAAAGCACTATATAAATGCTAGCTATTATTATTTCACTGGTACAGGGAACTCCCTTTTAAAGAAACCTTCCCAACAAGTTGTGAATTGACCCAACCATTCTGGAAAGCAAAATGGAACTATTTCCAAAGAGCTTTAAAACTGTACATACCATTTTATCCAGCAATACCACCACTAGGGCTGTACCCCCAAAGAGATAAAAGAAAAAGGGGAAAGGATCTATATGTACAAAAATATCTATGGCAGTTCTTTTTGTGATGGTGAAGAATTGAAAAATGAGATGTCCATCAATTGGGGAATGGCTGAACAAGTTGTGGTATATGATTGTGATGGAGTACTATTGTACAATAAGAAATGATGAACAGGATGATTTCAGAAAAAAACTGGGAAGACTTATATAAACTAATGTAAAGTGAAATGAGGAGGACCAGGAAAACATCATACACAGGAACAGCAATACTGTATGATGATCAACTGTGAATGACTTAGCTATTCTCAGGAATACAATGATCCAAGATAATTCCAAAGGACTCATGATAAAAAAAAAACCTCCAAAGAAAGAACTGATAGAATCTGAATACAGATCAAAGCACACTTTTAAAAATTGTCTTTATTTTTTTGTATGTTGGGGCCAGGGGCCAGGGTTGGTTTGTGTTTTCTTTCACAACATGGCTAATATGAAATATGCTTTGTAAGACTGCACATATAGAATCTATATCAAATTGCTTGCCTTCTTGATAAAAAAGAAGGGCAGCAAGGGAGGGAGAGAATTTTGAACCCAATGTTAAAAAATTAATTTTAAAAATTGTTTTTCATGTAATTGGAAAAAATGTTTTTAAATAAAATTCTCTGCTCAAATTCCTTAGGAGTCTGTCCCCCTTGCTTTAGTGATACAAATGCTCAGATTCTTAAAATCTGGCCAATATGGTGAATTCTTAAAATCTCACCCACCCAACTGGTGTTCTAATAAACTCTGCCTTTGGCTGAAAAAAAAAAGAAACTCTCCATACCAATGAAGGTCAGCACCTCATATTTTAAGAGAGGTGTCTTGAGCACTGAGAGGCTAAGTCATTTGTCCAGGGTCACCCTAACAGCATGTGTCCAAGGAGGTACTTGAACCCAGGCTTATCCATTACATACCCTGACTTTGCTGATTTTTAACCAGTATCAAATAGTTTTGATGATTATAGCTTTATAATATGGTTTGAGTCCTCCTGTTGGAGAATGGCTAAACAAATCATGGTATATAACTGTAATGGAATATTATCATGCCATAAAGAAATGATGAAATGGACAATTTCAGAGGAAACTAGGAAGACCTTTATGAACTGTTGCAAGAGTGAATTGAGCATAACTAGGAGAACAATTTATGACAACATTAGAGCAATGTTTTGGAGAAACATTTTGAAAGCCTCTGGAACTGATCAACCAAGGATATGCTACAAGTCAAAAAAATGAAAATGAAACACACCACTAGCCTCCTGACAGTGAGATGAGAAACTTAAATATAGAAATGGATGTATCTCACATGGCTAACATGAGATTTGCTTTGCTTTACTATGTGTGTGTGTGTGTATGCATATACACACACAATTTGTCTAGTCTTAAAAATTGATCAATGGGGATAGTGAGAGGGACATTAATGATAATGATAATAAAAACTTGCTACTTATATAAACAAATAATAATATGGTTAGATGTCTACAAGCACTAAGCCCCTTCATTCTTACTTTTCTCATTATTTTCCTTGAGATTCTTACACATTTTGGTTCTCTGGGTGAATTTTGTCCTTATTCTGTCTAGTCCTCCAAAGTAACCCCTTGGCAGTTTGATTGTTATAGTGCTAAATCCTGAAATCAATTTTAACAGCAGCAATATCAGGTATTATATTGGCACCCCAGTGATGATTTTTGAGCAAGGCAATGCCAGAGTCAGACTTGTGCCTTAGTAAGAGTATTTTGACAGCATGTGAAGATGGGTTGAAAATGGGGAAAGGAGGGCTTGAGACAGACCCACCAATTATGAGTTGATTGTGATGGTACAAGAGAGAAATGATGAGAGCCTGGACCAGGGTTGTAGTGTTATGAGGAGATAGAAGGGGATAGATGCCAGAGATGTTGTGTAAGTTGAATGAATGGGATTTGACAACAAATTGGAAGAGGGAAAGAAAGAAACAAATATGATTCCAAAGTCATAAATGAAGGTGGTTAGAAAGATTATGGTGTCCTTAAGAGAAGCAAGGATGTTTAGAGGAGAAAGTAGATTTGGAGGGAAGGAAGGCTGAAATGTTGAATCTTCACATAGTCACACAACTTAAAAGTGTTGGAGGCAGGATTTGAAGCCTGGTATCTCCTTATTCTGTGGCAAGTATTCTTCTAGTTTTGGACACACTGAGTTTGGTATGCTAATGGAACATCTAGGTAGAGATGTCGACCCATAGGAGGTGGACTGTAGTTCATGAGAAAGAATCATGGATACATAGATTTAGGAATCATATGTTTAAAGATGATCATTTCACCCATGGGGGCAAAAGTGGATTTAGATCAATGAAGGAGAGAATGTAGAGAGAGAAGAGAGAAAGACCCAGAGAAAACTTTAAAGGATACCCATAATAAAGAAGCAGGAGATCAAAGACAATTCCACAAAGAAGAAAGAGAAGGAGCAGTCATAGGGAAAAGTAGCATCACGGTAGCAAAGGGAGAAGAGAAGTGTCCAGGAGGAGAATGTTGTCAATGGTGCCAAAAGCTTCTGAGAAATTAACTAAGGACTCTGAAAAGACCATTGGATTTAGTAATTAGGAAATTTTTAGTATCAGAGAGAACAGAGAGAAGCAGCTAGGTGAAAAAAAAAACACCTAAGTCAACACTCTCCTATTTCCTTTTCCCAAGCAACCATCCTTCCCTATTCTCCACTAAAAATAAGTGGAAAGAGGTGTGACAGGGCAAGGTCTTGTCCATTGAGTCTTATCCGTTGATTACCTTGGTTCCTAGAAAGACTGCCCCCCCCCCCCAATATCCTCTCACTCACTTGTTCCCTACCAGCTCCCAGTCAGGCTCCCAGATACTATTTTGTAAAAGCTAGAGGTCCAGCTGCCATCCTGGAAAAGCAGGAAATCAGTGGAGACAGAATGAGTTAGGTCTTGATGGCAAAACAACTTCAGCAAACCAGTGTCCAACAGATTCAAGTGATCTTGACCTTTCCTTCCCTTTTCCCACCACTCTCATATCTAACTGAGGGCACTTTGTGTTTTTTATGTAACTTTTCTTTTACTTTTTTTCAACTAACAAGTATTTTTTTTTCTCTTTCCCATCTCCTACCCCAACCCTTTGGAAAAAAAAAAGAGAAACAGAACCCTCATAACTAATATGTTGAGTCAAACAAAACAAACATTTACTAAGAACCTATTACATTCCAGGTATTGTGCTGATGGCTGAGGATACAAAAAGAGGCAAAAAAATAGTCCCTGCCCTCAAGGAGTTTACAATCAAATGGGGGAGACAATACTCCAACAATTATATACAAATAGACAATATAAATATGCAATGCAAATTATATACAGCAATTATATACTGGGAAATAATTAACAGAGGGATGGCACTAGAATTAAGAAGGACTGGAAAAGGTTTCCTGTAAAAATGAGATTTTTAGTTGGGACTCAAAGGAAGCCAGAGAAGTCAGTAGGTGGATTTGAGAAAGGAGAGCATTCTAGACATGGGGGACAGCTAGAGAAAATGCCTGGAGCTGAGAGATGAATTGTTTTTGTAACAGCCAGGAGGCCAGTGTCACTGGGTTGAGGAGAATGTGGTGGGTGTTAAGATATAAAAAGACTGGAAAGGTAGGAAGGGGCTTATTAAAGGCTTTAAGTACCATACAGAGCATTTTGTATTTCATCCTGGAGGCCACAGGGAGCCACTGGAGTTTATTGGGGGAGTTGGGGAGAGGAAATGACATGATCAGGCCTGCACTTAAGAAAAATTACTTTGGTAGCTGAATGGAAGATGCATTGTAGTGGGGAAAGACTTGAGGCAGGCAGACTCACTAGCAGTCTGTTGAAATGGTCAAATTTCTGCATTGGCCGTGTCCAAAAAATGTTATGATTCATTTGGCATTTTGCACTCATTTCATGTCTCTAGCAGGAAGTGAGCAGCATGGTTTCATCATAGGTCATCTGGAATCATGGTTGGTCATTTTATTGATCAGAGTTCTTAAGTCTTTTAAAGTAGTTTTTCTTCCAGTTCCAAAGGACTCATGATGAAAAATTCTATCCACGTCCAGAGAGAAAATTGATGAATTCTGAGTGCAGATCAAAGCATACTTTTAGACTTTTTTTCTTACTTTTTTTTGGCACAAGGTTAATATGGAAATATGTTTTGCATGATTTCATATGTAAAATTGATATTATATTGCTCCCCTTTTCAATGGGTGAGGAAGGGTCGAGAAAGATGGGGAGAGGGAGAGAGAGATTTTGATTTTTTTTTTAAATTAATATATGTTAACATAAAATTTTTAGAAGTTTTTCTTTGTATCATTGTTATCATTATATAAATTGTTCTCCTGGTTCTGCTCACTTCACTCTGCATCAGTTCATATAACTCATTCCAGGCTTGTCTGAATTGCCTCCTTTTTGTCATTTCTTGTGACATGAAAGTACATCCACAGACCATAATTTATTCAGCTACTCTACAACTGATGGACATCTCTTGAGCTTCCACTTAGTTTCTTTTCCACGAGAGAAAAGGTTGCTATAAATATTTTTGCATATATGAGTTCTTAACTTCTTTCTTTTTTATCAAAGAGCTTTCTGTTCTCCTAGACTTCCTTGCTGACCAACCCTGAGGTCCCAATTAAATTCATCAAATATTTATCAAGCACCTATTATGAGCCCTCGTAGTATGGTGGATAGAGAGCTGGCCAAGACTTGGGTTCAAGTGTGGCCTCTGATTCATGCTAGCTTTACGGCCCTACCTAAGCTACTTAACTTCTCACTGCCCAAAGCAATTCTCTGAGACTAAAAATTGCAGAGAATATGCTGATCTTCATTGGTAGAAGGAATTTCTTGCCTGTAGCTCCCTATATTGATGAAATCTCAGGTCCTGACCAAATACACTGTTGGGAAGCACTATGGTGGGTACTGGTGACAAAGGCAAAACAAGAAGTAATCCCTGCTCTCAAGGAGATTACATTTTACTGGATATGGACAATATATAAACAGATAAGTAAATATGTGTGTGATGATTTGAAGAGAGAAAGAGCACAAACATCTGGAAAGGCTGTGGAATTTGATGTCAGAGGATCTGAGTTGGAATTTAATTTTGCATTTACTCCCTGTGTAACCCTAAGCAAGTCAACTAATCTCCATTGACCTCATTTTCTTTGTATGTCAAACGACAGATGGGGAAGGCAAAGAAAAGAAGCGTTTACATAGTGCCAACTATGTGCCAGACACTGTTCTGAACAATTTTTACAAATGTTACCTCATTTGTTCTTCGCAACAATTATGGGAAGTTGCTGCTGCTGCTGCTGCTGCTGCTGCCATTTGTCTTTCCTTTTTCAAAGAGGACCAATGGCATCATGGAATAATGTCTTGACTTTCAACTGAATTGGATTTAAGTGAGGCAGAGCTACGCAAAGTTTTCAGCCTCACTTTCTCTTCCACAGTGATTGAAGTCCAGTGACAAGACAAAGTCAGGATGATTGTTGATGCCTGGGGTACAGTGGATGACATTGGTTATTTCAGCATTTTAGCAAGCACCACAGCACCCATTTATAGCTGCCTGCTTCAGCCACTTTCATGGCCCTTGGAACAAATTGTTCTCATCTACTCGTTCTGCCCAAGGAAGTCTCCCCAGCTTGGGGTAGAAATTCCTCTAACTCACCAATACTTAGAGGCCTGTCAGTTACCCTCAACCTGGTTTAGTCCCTCTGCTGAGATGGTTTTACTGGGGTGTGGTCAATGTGTAAGCCGCAGCTTCTTGGAGTCACAGGTGAGAGTGGGATGAAAGTTGGGTACCAGAGGTGGATAAGCAGTCTGAAAAGGGCTTGGCAGTCCTCACACCAGTGTCGCTAGTTCTTCCTAAACACCCCAAATACCCATGGGAAGTAGGTGCTATTATTATCCCTAATTAGAGAAACTGAGGTAGGTAGAAAATAATGTCTGAGGTCACATTTGAACTCAGGTCTTCCTGACTCCAAGCCTGGCACTCTATCCACTCTACTATCAGATGACCTCTAAGGTGACTTCTAACTCTAAACCTATAACCCAATGAAGTACAGTAATCAAGAAAGTCTTCCCATAGGAGATGATACATTAGCATTTATACCTTGGAAATTGGCAATTGCTGCAAATCAAGGCTTGATTTATTATTTTGTTGATTGTCTGCAAACTTTATCAAGGCTAAATTTGCCTCTGGGACTTCTACACATTGCCTCGGTTCTGCCCTTCAAGACAAAGAGAATAAGCCTAATCTTCCTTCAATGAGACAGCCCTTCAAATACTTGAACATAGCTATCAAGTTGTCCCTGAAGTTCTTTCTTCTCCAGTTTAACCATCCCTAGATCCGCCAAATGATCTTCATAAGATATGTGGTTTAGGCATTCAGCCACAAGTGTGTTGGTAAATATTTAATAATCAATTCTCCAAAAAATGTCCAGAGGACACACTTTTATAATCTGCATTATCAACAATTTCTTAAGTCTGGACAATTAACAGGACAATAAATCGAGTCCTCATTTGTAGCAATTGCCAATTTCCCAAGAGTGATTGGCTCTTGGCAGCTGGTTCAAGCTGGTTCCAGCATATTCCTGACCTTAGCCATTCTTATTGCCTTCTTCTGAATGTTCTTCCGGTTTTCAATGCCCTTATTTAAACTGCAGCTTCAATAACTGAACATAATACACCAGATGAGGTCAGATGAGGACAGAATATAGAGGGACTACAGGGGAGGGGAGAGAAGGTGAAGTTAAAACAGGAACTGGTGAGGCAGGTAAGTGGTGCGAGGGACAGAGCACTGGGCTTGGACTCAGGAAGACCTGAGTTTAAATCTTTCCTCAGACATTGAATTCCCCTGAACAAATCACTTGGCCTGTTAGCCTTGGTTTCTTCATCTGCAAAATGGGGAATAAAAATAATAAAAGCACCTATTCCCAGGGTTGTTGTGAAGATCAAATGAGATAATATATGTGATTTATAAACCTTCAAGTGCTGTATAAATACTAGCTATTTATTATTATTATTTTATCATTCTTAACCTGCGAACTTTTAAAAGTATTTTGATAATTGTATTTCAAGATGTTTAGTTTCCTTTATACTCCTATATATTTCACTTCTATTTCTATTTAGTTCCTATATATTTCATTTTATTCATTTAAAAACATTATTCTGGGGGCCACGAGGTGGTGCAGTGAACAGAACACCGGCCCTGGAGTCAGGAGGACCCTAGTTCAAATATGGCCTCAGACACTTAACACTTACTAGCCGTGTGATCTTGGTCAAGTCAATTAACCCCAATTTGCCCTTCCTTGCCCCCCCTCCAAAAAGGCATGCACAAGTTAAGAATTATTGGACTAGAAACATGACTTCCAGAATAAAGTAAAGCTCCTTTATGCTCTTCATTCCCATGCTACCCTGTGGTTTAAAAACAAACAAACAAAAAAATTAAAACCACAGCACCTTCTAAAAACCACTGAGGAACTTTGATAGACAGAACCTAATTAAGGAGTTGGAAGTATGCCCATGTTGTAAGCAAAAAGGGAAATTCTAGAGCAGGATGTCTAAATTAAATGAGGGTATTTAGATGGCACAAAAGGGAAACTAGGTGGTGCAGTGTGTAGAGTGCCAGGACTGGAGTCAGGAGGACTCATCTTCCTGAGTTCAAATCTGTCCTCAGACAATTACTATCTGTGTGACCCTGGGCAAGTCACTTAATGCTGTTTCCTCAGATGTAAAATGAGCTAGAGAAGGAAATAGCAAATCACTCTAGTATCTTTGCCAAGAAAATCCCCAATGGGGTCATGAGTCAGACACAACTGAAATGGCTGAAAAACAAAAAGCATCCCAGTGCTTTACAGGGATGATACTGAGAGAGAAAGAAGTTGTGAAAAAAAAAAAACAGGGAATTTCCACTGAGGTTCAGAGAGGTGAGAGGAGAAAACTAGAGGGAAATGAGGAAGTACTAGGTCAGACTGAGGGCTGAGCTCATCGGAACCCAGCAGAATGCCATGCTCCCAGGACAGATGTGAAATTTGCTCAGGGCATTCTGTAAACAGCTCTTGGGGCATTGGTTATCTTGAAGTTCCAGGGGCTTTAAGGAGACCAGTTTCCAACCAAACACAGAGGGATCATCTTACAGTCTGCTTACTTACTAATCTAGTCTTATAATTATCCTCAGGAAGAGAGAAGGGTCAACCTGGGGCTACAGATAAGGATATACTACCTAGAAAGGACAAGGACTCCAAGAATTTGGATATTTATAACAATCAAAATGACTTCACTCAAAGTCGTTCTTAAAACAGTATTGCTGTTACCTTATATAATGTTTTCTTGACTCTGGCTAGGGAAGGGGCATGGTGACCCAAACAGAGACTCTGGAAGAGACTAATTAATGTTTTAAACTTTTCCCCAAGATAATTGAGGAATATGAGACTATGTACCTGTAAATTGCGTAATATAGTCTTCCCTCAAACTGGTATTTAAAACAGTTGGCACGCTTGGGCTGACCATGCGTTAGCTGTGCTGCAGAGGAGATGGCAGAGGAAGGGAGGGAGTAGCAGAGACGAGAGAGGGGAGGGAGGGTGAATACCAGGGAGATATATATATATATACATATATATGTATATACACACATATACATACATGTGTATATACATATATATGTATATATACACATATATATGTATATGTTTATGTTTATGTATATGTGTGTGTGTATATATATATATATATATATATATATATATATATATATATATAAAGTCTAGGGAGGGGAATCTTCTGATGCTAAAAGGTGATGGCAACTGAAAACCTCCTAGACAAAGGCACGATAGAAATAGACCTAAAGAACTCTTATTTGTGGGGCATCCATGAGGGAATTCATAGAGCTAGAAATGGAAGGTCATCTAGCCCAGTTTCCACAGTTCACAGATGAAGAAACTGAGGACCAGGTGGGTGCTCATGGTCACAAAGGCAATGAGTGATAAGAGGTGGATTTGAACCCAGGTTCTCTGATTCCATGTTTCTTGGCTGACTTTGATACTTCAAAAAACTATGATTCTTGTGATGTGGCTTCTCCATTCACTAATACAAGTGGAAAAACTTCTAGAATTTGCGGGATGGTCTTCCAAAGTTTGCTGGGATCAAAAGATTCATGATTCCCACAGTCAGCCTGGGTCTGAGTTCCTGCATGTGCCTCAAAATATTAATAGTAACTAACATTTATATGGCACCCACTATGTACCAGGCACTGTACTAAGCACTTTACAATTATTGTTTCATTTTATCCTCACAACAACCTTCGGAGGCAGGGGTTATTATGATCCCCTTTTTACAGTTGAGGAAACTGAGGCAGTCAGTGGTTAAGTGATTTGCCTAGGGTCACACAGCTAGTAAGTATTCAAGGTCAAATTTGAACTCAGGTCTTCCTGACCCCATGTCCAGTATTCTCCCAGATTTGAGATACTGTGAGATCCCATCCCAGGTTAAGTCCCATCCAGGGTCAATGACTTCCACTGAGAGAAATGGTTATTATTCTCTCATATTAATAACCAATTATGGAATAAGGACTGCGGTTTTTCCCCCTTTTAACTTCCTCATCCAGGAATCAACCAGCATGGGAAATCTTTCTCAAAGATAGTAAAAGAAATTCCAATAGTAAATTCCAATAATAGATTCCCATTCATTGTATTTACTCAGACACATCTGGGAAAATGTGGATACTCCCTTTTGTCAGACAGGTGATTGACCAAGACTTGGATTATCCAAATCATGTACCCCCAAGACACACATCTCATTATAATATCCATTCTCTCATTAATTTTTAACCAATCAAAATTGATTGCCACCCTCAGGAACACCTGTTCTTCCAGATGTATATAAACTTCCAGGGCATATAAACTGTGAGCCCACCGCTATGAGGGGTCTTTGTCATTTAAGAGTGCTACTGACCTATTTTTATTAATAAATATGCCAGCATTATTAATAAAATGATTAGATTATCCAGAAATTGCCTTTCTTTTAAATGCCACACCACAAAGAATCTTAGTGCAGAGTGAATCACAGATGTAGAGTTCATTATAGTACAACCTTCTCTCTACCCCATTTTACAGAAAAGGAAACTGAGGCTGATAGGTTAAACACTATAAGACCCAGGCATGTCATTCAACCCAAAAAATTTGCTTGGCCCTTCAAAGAAATCTTAAATTCTGGTCCTTCTAGTTAAGTGACTTGCCTAAGGCCACAAGGTAAGTAACAGTCAGAATTTGAACCAAGTTACTTTAAGTATGGTTCAAACACTCTTTTCACTGTATCATAGCTCTGTAAGCAGAGCTTTCCAAGACCAAGAAGCCCAGCTCTTCTGCTCAAGAGTCCAAGCTTTCCTCTGGGGTGACCCAGCCTGGGCCTTATAGAGAGCAGAGAGGGGGCTATTGAGCTCTTTATTATTTTTCCTTAAAACTGACTCCTTTTTCTGGATTTGCCCAGTTCCATCAATGACACTGAAATTCTTCCAGCCATTTGTGGCTCATGATTTAACCTCTGTCACCAATCTTGCTTCTATAATATTGCTTAAATCTGTCCCTTCCTTACCTTTCCCATTCTCACCACCCTAGTTCCTGTTCTTATCTCTCACCTAGATTATTTCTATGGCCTCTGAACCCTTCTTCCGGTTTCCAGTCTCTTCTCATTCCAAATCTGCCTTTTACTCCAAATCTACATAGAGTGACACAGGGGATACAATTGGGAGTGCTGAGTTCAAAATCTTCCTCAGATACTTCATTACCTGTACGACCTTGGGCAAGTCACTTAAACCTCCGTTTCCTCGACTGTAAAATGGGAACGATACTAGCCCTCTCACAGAATTGTTGGATCAAATGAGAAAATGTTGTGAGGATCAAATAAGATAATATTTGTAAGGCACTTAGCACAATGCTTGGCACATGGCACACAGTAGATATGTAAATACTGGTTATTGTTATTATTGCTATCAACTGTGGCCTACCTTATCTTACTAAAGCTCTGTTCTGGTCACATCAGCCCACTGATCACAAAGCTTTAATGATTTCAGATTGTTTGATAAACAGGTTCTAGACTCCTTGGTCTGTTATTCAATACCCCACTGGGGAGGGAGAGGGGAAGAGAGAAGAAGCAGGTGGAGTGGAACTAATAATCAACCAATAAACATTTATTAAGATCCTACTCCATGCTAGGCACTGCTAAGTGCCAGGGACACAAAAAGAGGGAAAAGATAGTCCCTGTCCTCAAGGAGCTAACAATTTAATGGGGGAGGGGGGCAGTAACAAGCAAATTGTATACAAAGCATGCTATATGCAGGATAAATAGGAAATCATTAAAGAGTAAAAGCACTAGAATTAAGAGAGCTTCGGAAAGGATTCCAGTAAAAGATGGGATTTTAATTAGGACTTAAGGGAAGCCAAGGTGGGTCAGTAGTTGGAATGGAGGAGGGAAGCTTTCCAGGCATGGGCAATAGCAAGAGAAAATACCTAAAACTGAGATTCATGGAACAGCCAGAAGGTCAATATCACTGGATCAAACACTAGGTGGTGGGAAGTCATGTATAAGAAGATTGGAAAGGTAGGAGGAATAGATTATGAAGGGCTTTGCATGTCAAACAGAATATTTTGTATTTGATCCTGGAGGCAATAGGGAGCCACTGGAGTTTATTGAGTAGGAGAGTGACATGATTGCACCTGTGCTTTAGGAAAATCACTTTGGTAGCTGAATGGAGGATGGATTGGAGTGGGAAGAGGCTTGAGGCAGGCAGACCCACAGCAGTCTATTGCAATAGTTCAGGCATGAGGTGATGAGGGTCTGTAGTAGAGTAGAAGAAGTATCAGAAGAGAGAAGGGGGCATATCCAAGAGATATTGCAAAGGTTAAATAATAAATAGGCCTTGGCAACAAATTGCATATGGTGGGGATGGGGGGGGGAGGTGAGAGATATTAAGAAGTTCAGGATAACTCTTAGGTTTTGAGTCTGAGGGACTGGGAGGATAGTGTGTCCATCTACAGTAATAGGGAAAGGGAGAAAGGTTTTAGGGGGAAAGATAACAAGTTTGGTTTGGGGCATGTTGAGTTTAAGATGACCATTGAATGCCCACTTTGAGATGTCTCGCAGGCAGTTGGAAATGTGTGCTTGGAGGTCATCAGAGAGGTTTGGGCAGTATAGGTAGACATGAGAAACACAGCATAGAGATGGTAATTAAATCCATAAAAGCTGATGAATCACCACATGAAGTCGTTGTTCACCCTTCATTTTTTTAAGGAAAACCAGTGACATGATAGGGTGAGGTCTTGATTTGCACATGAGTTGGATTTAAGTGAGACGGAGCGGCACAAAGTCATCAACCTCACTCTCTCTTCCAGAGTCATCAAAATCCAATGACAAGACAAAAGTCAAGATGACTGGAGATGGCACAGGATGCAGTAGATGACCTTGGTGTCTTCAATGTCTTACCAAGGTCAAAGCACTCCACAGCACCTGCTTCAGTCACCTTCATGGCCATTGGAACAAATTGTTTTCAAGCACTCATTCTGCCATGGGAAGTCTTAATGTGCTTGGGGTAGATATCCTCCTCACCAATGGTTTTGAGGCCCATGAGTTATCCTCAACCTGGTTTAGTCTGTCTGCCAAGATGGTTTTACCAGGGTGTGGCCACAGTATGTACTACAGGTTTCCTGGAGGTGGACACCAAAGGTAGATGAGCAGCCCTGAAAAGGATTTAGCAAGCCCTCACACAAGAGATGCTAGACCTCCTAAAGACCCCATACACACCAAGTGAAGTAGTGTAGAGGAAGAAGAGAAGAGAACTCAGGACAGAGCCCGAGTGACACCTATAGTAATAAACCATGATTTGGATGAGGATCCAGCAAAGGAGACAGAGAAGGAGTAACCTTGGAGAGAGTAGAGCCCTGGAAACCTTTAGAGCAGAGAAGAGCAAGAAGAAGAAGAGAGTGATCAACAGCATCCCAGGCTACCGAGAAGTCAAGGAGAATGAGGGCTGAGAAAAGACCATTGAATTGGACACTGGATCAGATCTGTGATTTCACTAGTAAAGAGAGCTTAGCACTTGTTCTACAACTTAGACTCTGAGACAGTGGCCTGGGCCTCCGAAAGATCAATTTTCCCAGTGCCGCACAGCAAGTTTGTTTCAGAGGATCCAATGCAGGTTCTTCCTGATGCTAAGGAGGTTTTTCTATCCACTGTGCCATATTGCCTCTCCAAGAATCCCAAAGTTTAAGAAGGGTATTGACAAGCTCTCTTATTCACTGCCCAATACTGCTGTTCATCATCAAATCAACCTCCAAAAAAGCAGTGTATGTGAAAAGGGCCTAAGGTCCAGTGAACTGCAAACTCAACGAAAGTCAGCAATTTGATGTGGCAGTCAAAAGTGCTAATGTAATCTTAGGTTGCATTAAAATAACTCTAGTGTCTATAATAAGAGAGGCAATAGTCCCACTGTACACTGCCCTGCTCAGACTATACCTGGAGTGTGCCCAGTTCTAGGTCACACACATTTTAGAAGGGATAATTGGATTTCATTCACAGGAGTGCAACCAGGATGATGGTGAAAGGGACTCAAAATCATGCCCTATGGGGAGCATTTGAAGGAAATGGAAGCATTTATCCTGCAAATAGAGGACCTAAGTGGGGGTATACTCAGAAGTGTGCTGATAAATGTTTAACAACGGGCTCTCTAGGGGGGAAAATGTTCCTAAAGTTAAGAACATCTAGAAGGGTCTCAAAAAACAGTCAAAGAAGACCTGTATGGATCGATGTAATGAGAAATAAGGAGAACTAGGAAAGTAACTGAGGCAGTGACAATAATGTAAAGGAAAACAACACCAAAAGACATAAGGACTTCAAAATAGCAATCTGAGAGCCACCAGTGAAGGATCCATCATCTCTAGACTCTCAGGAAAAATGATGGAATGTGCAGAATTAACTTATTTCTGGATATGACCAATGTGTTGCTTTATTTTATTTAACTTTAAATGGTTACAGGAAAAGGTCCTACTTGGGGTTTGGGGATGGGAGAAGAGATTTATTGGGAAGTGAAAGCAATGCTCTAAAAAAGAGAAAGAGAGAATTAAACTTTTTAATACTTTTTTTTGGAGGGGGAAGGCAGGGTAATTGGGGTTAAGTGACTTGCGCAAGGTCACAGGGCCAGTAAGTGTTAAGTGTCTGTGACTGGATTTGAACTCAGGTCCTTCTGACTCCTGGGCCTGTGCTCTATTCACTGCACAATGTAGCTGCCCCTAATTAAGCTGTTTTTAAAAGGAAAAAAGTAACTGAAAACCTAAGGAGGAAGAGAATGCTATGAAAACTCAAGTCAGTTAATTGAAAACAGATGCTCAAATCACACCTTCATATGGATACTTAATATGATTAAATGGAGTTTGATTTCCACAGACTAGACTTTATAGAAACCTAGTCTTGGGAAAGGGATGAAGTAGACTCTGTTGCTCATAAGAAATGCTACAAGCCAAACTTTAGAGAGTCTACAGGAGGGAAGGGAAGTTAAACATTACTCCCTTTATGGTAACAAAAATTTCATTTTAACTGTGGGAACTTACAGCCTGGATGCTCTATTTCTTTAGCCTGTTGTTTTTTTATCCAGTACTTCTTGAGACTGACAACTTAATCAGATTAAAAAAAATTAATTTCTATGTATGCTTTAATAATGTTGGCTCTTATGGTTGGGTTTCAGTCACATTCAAGAGTAGTAGAGGGTGTCCTTCCCTCTAGGAAAGATGGTCCTCCCAGACTTCACAGCCACAGGCACAGATGGACAGAAAGTAGTTCCTATTCTGTGTTAGAAAAAAAAATGGCTTCTTTGTGGACTGTGGAGTTCTAAGTTAACAGCAGGTCACTTCCTTTGTGATGTCACTGGCTTTGGTAGTCACTTGCCAGAGGTCAGTGGAAAATCTTTATGGGCTATTAAGGATAAGTCAGCAAGGGTGACTTGGCTATATAAATGGAGGGGGCTTGTGACCTCCCACGAAACAATCAATTTCCCTTCCCTCCACCCCTGCCTCCATCTTCAATATCGGAGACACCAGGAAGAGAAAGCGTCCCATAGGCTAATAAGGGCTGATTTGGGCAAACCATGGTGAGTGGGGCAAGGTAGAGTGCCAGAGGAAGGGACAAGTGCACAATGATGGGGAAATTGTCCCTTGAGGGCCATTTTTTAACTTCTTGGGAGAAGAAGACCTTGGATTTGCTATCTCTTGAAGTTCTTCGAAGTCATTCTGGGTATGAACCCACTGGGTCATTGCCCCTAGGCCCTAGTCAAGTGGGGTTGGTCTCTATCCAGCTTGAGAAGGTGATGCCTCAGAACCACAGGCACACCTAGTGAATCCCAGCATCTTCATGGGATTGTCCTATAACAGGAACCTAAGTTCAAGGGATCTGCCCCTCCAGCAACTCACATTATAGAGTCAAGTAAGAAATGTAGACATTTAGGGGGTAATTGTTTTCGTTTTAAAATGACTATGATTATACTTTCCATTTGAGAAACCATTAGATTGTGAGTGCAGGGACTGTCTTTTTTGCTTATTTTTGTATTCCTAGTGCCTGGCAAATAGTAGGTGCTTAATAAATGTTTATTGATTAGCAGAAACCAAATAGAATTTTCTTCTTGGGAAAACCTGATAAGGAAATGTCTCTTTCTGGAGTATCGCCCTATAAATGGATGTATATAATGTTTAAACATCCAAGCTTCTCTTGGAAACAGGGGCCTTGTCTGCATTTTTCTCTTAAGGAACTTGAGTAATTTCTTAGTTCTACCACAAAAAAATACTCTAAACACTAGCACAAGTTAAAATTCTGTGCCCCAAAGCAAAAACTTTGCAGAGATGATCCCACTGTAACCTACCATGCTTGAAAAATTCCAAACCATGCACCTCTGGGGATATCCTTCCTTTTATGGATCCCAAAGCCCTGCAGGGGTATATATATATCACTGAATGGCCACATTTTCCAGTTTAAACATTACCTCCTTTAGAGTGACAAAAAATTTATTTTAGCTATTTTGGATGAAAATCTTATTTCTACAGTTTTTTTTTTTATTATTCAGACCTATGATTTCATGGGTATAGGGACCTCCTTTTACCAATATAAATCTGTAATTGTTCTGTATCTTATTACCTTGGAAAGTTGCCAGAGAATTGAGAGGCTAAGTGATTTGCCCAGGATAAGACTGTCAATTAGTTATTAGTCCATAAGCATTTATCAGATGATTACTATATACCAAGCACTGCGCTAAGCACTGGGAAAAGAGAAGCAAAAGACAGTTTCTGCCTTCAAGAAGATCACAATTCAGTCAAGCCAGTATATGTGAGAAGTTAGATCTGAACCCAGGTCAGACCAAATAAAACACTGAATTTGGAATTAGAAGTCCTGAATTCAAATCTCAGCATTGTTGCTTACTACCTAGGGCAATTAGGTGGTGGAATGGTTAGAGTGCTGATTGTGGAGTCAGGAAAACTCATCTTCCTGAGTTCAAATCTGTCTTCAGATTCCTACTAGGGGTGTGACCCTGGGTAAGTCACTTAACCCTGTTTGCCTCATTTTCCTCATCAGTAAAATGAGCTAGAGAAGGAAATGACAAACCACTTCAATACTTCTGCCAAGAAAACCCCAAACGGGGTCATGAAGAGTCAGACAAAACTGAAAGGACTGAATAGCAACAACAATTTATGAACTTACTCCCTATGTGACCTTAGGCCAGTTATTTTTTGTCAATTTAGGTTCCAGTTTCTTTTTTCTGCTAAATAAAGGAACTGGAGTAGACAATCTCTAAGGTCTCTTCCAACTTTAAATTTAATAAGATTTTAAGATTATCTCTTTGCTGCTACTGTAAATAGTTTTAGACTACTGTGATTTAAAAAAAACGTTCTTTTATCTATTTTACATATTTTTCTAACTTCCTACTTCTCTAGAAACTTCTTCATGCTATGAGTATAGATACACCTGGATCAAGCCCTTCCTTCTACATCATCTCCTTTCTAATTCTCTGGTTTTGTGAGCTTAAAAAACAAATAAGAAACTGGACTCTAAACCACAAAGAGCTGAGTTCAAGTCCTGGCTCTGACACACCCTGCTTGTGTGACTCTGGGCAAGCCATATAATCTCTCAATGCTCTTGACAATTCTCTGGGATAAGGGTGTTCATCTGCATTGGTAGAGAGTTTCCTCACTTTGGAGTTCCCTGTGCCAATGAAATCATAGGCCTATTTCCTGTCCCTATGAGTAAAATAAGTTTATATTTTATTTATCACATCTGACCCCTTTTCTTTATTCACAAAGCCATCACTTCATTTCAGGCCCTAATTACCTCCCACCTCAACTATTACAATGGCTTCTTACTGGTCTCCTTGCCTCAAACCTTTCCCCATTCCCGTCCATCCTCCTTGAAGTTGCCAAAGTGATTTTCCTGAAGTACCACTCAGTTCTTTCACTCTCTCATTAAACTCAATTAGTTCCCTATTGCCTCTAGGATAAAACAGAAACATTTGACTTTTAAAGTCCGATACCACTGGGCCTCCAACTGTCTTTCCAGGCATATTACACATTCCTTCCCTTCCTATACTATGTGGGAATCCAGCCATGCCCTTTCCCCAAATATATACTGGTTTCTAAGTGTGGATGTCCTATTAGGACACAAGGAAGGTGTAAAAGATCTGTCTCTGTGCCTTAGGTCTAGTCAATCTGAATCACTTTTCCCATTTTTCTCTTTGGATCTGATCCAAAAGACTTTTGATTTTGGTCCTAGGGTTTTTAACAGTTTTCACTTTCTAAACCTTCCCTGATGATTTGAGCCTCAAGTCACCTGGAGCAATCTGGATTTTGAGCCTGATTGACTCCCCAGACTCAGAGATTTGTCCCCACTAGATGCCCTAGTTTGACATCTGTTCTGTATTTCCTCTCTTACTTCTGTAGACCCTATACTTCCACCATATAATTCCACTTCCAAAGTTTATTTGCTCAGAAAAAGAAAATACACAAGTTCAAAAGTAATATGCTAGTCATTGAAAGCTCATGTAGAAGAAAATTAGCACATTATTGTCATATAAAAGAAACTTGTCCCAGGCTGTATGGTGGCTGAGCTTTTTTCTTTCTCCTCTCTCCACGTCCCCACCCCCCAAAGGCAATGAGAGTTAAGTGACTTGCCCAGGGTCATACAGCTCATAAGTGTCAAGTATCTGAGATTTAAACTTAGGTCCTCCTAACTCTAGGGTTGGTGCTCTATTTGCTGTGCCTTCTAGTTGCCCAGGGGATGAGCTTTCTCTCCTGAATTATTGCAAAATTTTTCAAGGTTTATCCTTGCCCATGACACTCTCCAAACCAGGAATTCCAGGTCAACCCATCCTGCCCCATCCTGCTTTCACCTAGCTATAATCACTACCCCTCCCCACAAGAGAACTATTTCCTGTCCTTTTTCTGACCATATTTTTCTCCCTCCTTTCTCCCAGCACCCCAACCTTCTTGATTCTCTTACCTTGATATTTTGGGTCAGACTTATTAGTCCATTCTACAATCTAAAGATTTTTTTTGGCAAATCAGTAAAACTTTTGATTAGACAGGGTTTTGGATGTTCAGATTGTATTCATACTTGATCACTAACTTTCTATTCCTTAACTAGTAAACAAAAAAGAAATAAAAATAAATATTGTAATATCAAAAACAGGCAATGCCAACTATCTGGAGTTGTACAGAGACATACCAGATAGCTTCCCAGAAGTTCCTAGATCATTTAATACATTTTTTAAAAAGCATTGCTATATTTTCTTTTTAGATCACCTTAATTTCAGGGGGGGGGAATCTTCCCCTTCTCAGAAAGACATTCTTTATAACAAAGAAGAAGAAAACAGAAAAAGAACAATTCAGCAAAGCTAACCAGCATGTCAACAAAGTCAGATATGATATTCGGTGTTCTACATCCATGCTTTCTTCTGTGAAAAAGAGATAGAGGTACATCTACAGATGTCTTATTTGGAGCCAGACTTGATAACTTGAATTTCATAACATTTAATTTCAATGTTGTTGTTTCTATTTATAGTGTAGTCATGCGTATTGTTTTCCTAGTTCTGCTTATTTTACTCTGTATCAGTGAAAATAAGTCTTCTCATGCTTCTCTAAATTCTTCATATTCATTGTCTCTTAAAGCATGGAAATATTCCATTATACACATTCTCAATTTGTTTAGCCATTCCCTAATTGATGGGTTTGTTGTTGTTGTTTAATTGTTTTCAGTTGTGTCCAACTCTGTGTGACCCTATTTAGGTTTTTTTTGTTTGTTTTTTGCTTTTTGGAGGGCAGTTGGGGTTAAGTAACTTGCCCAAAGTTATAGGGCTAGTTTTTTTTGTGTGGGTGTTAAGTGTCTGAGGCTGGAACCGAACTCGGGTCCTCCTGATTCCGGGGCTGGCACTTTTACTCACTGCACCACCTAGCTTCCCCTAGGGTTTTCTTGGTAGAGATAATGGGGTGGTCTACCATTTCCTTCTCTAGATCATTGTATGGATGAGGAAATTGAGGCAAACAGTGTTAAGTGACTTGCCTAGTGTCACACAGTGGTATCTGAGGCCAGATTTGAATTCAGGAAGATGAATCTCCCTGATTACAGGCCTGGTACTCTATCCACTTCACCACCTACCTACTCAGTTCAGATGAATATCTGCTTTATTTCCCAGTTCTTTGCTATAACCAAAAAAAAAGTGTTGCTGTAAATCTTTTGGCCTATATAGGTCCTTTCTTTTTATCTTTGACTTCCTTGGAATATATGCCTAGAAGTGGGTTTTATGGGTCAAATGAATGGACATTTTAATCACTTTCCAAATTGCTTTCCAGAATGTTTGGATCACAGTTCCACAGTGACCATGTTTTTACAACCACGCCAACATTTACTATTCCCGTCTCTGATTACTTTTACCAATTGCCTAATACATTATTTTAATAGATTTTATTAATATGTTTATTAATATTAATATCTCCTGGATTTCCTACTGTATCTCTCTCCTTCCCCTTCCCAGTGTGAGTAGATTTAGTGATTCCCACTTTACTGAGGGACAAATGAAGGCATTTCAATTCTCTGTCCATTTAGGAGGTGGTAAATATAGCCACCAAAGCAATGTGGTGTGAGGGGTAGTGGAAAACCATGGCGCAAGTTGTACTGTGGCCCATACATATTCCAGAATGATTCAGTTTGTAATACAAACCTGTGTTTGTTAACTAGGTTTGGGGGATATGTAGATAGAGGCAGAGCTAGGCCACCGACAGTCATCTTGACTTTTGTCACTGGACTCTGAGGACTCAGGAGAACAGAGGGAGGTCAATGACTTTGTGATCCACTGAAATCCAGTTCATGAGCAAGTCAAGACATCCCCTTGGTGATATCATTGCTCCTCTTCTAGTACAAAGGATGAACAAAGTGATGTCTATTGAGAGGACTGGTAGTCAGGACAAAAAGAACTAGGTTCCAGACCTAGTTCTGTTTCTAACTCAAGTCTATGGCTTTGGATTTGTCATTTCATGTCTCTGTAGTTGTGTCCTCATCAGTAAACTGAAGAGGTTGACATATGTGCTAAAATATTCCTAGTAGCTTTTTTCATGGTAGCAAAACATTGGAAACAAAGTAGATATCTATCAATTAGGAAATGACTGAATAAACCATCATTTATACATGTAATGAAATATTATTCTTGTACCACAAGAAACAATGAATATGAGGAATTTAGAGAAACATAGGAAGACTTGGAGGAAATGATGCAGAGAGAAGAAAATGGAAACAGAGCAATATGCCCAATGACTACAATAATGTAAATAAAAATAGTATTAAAGGCAATCAAATTCAGATTAAATGTAAATAATAATGGTTCAGTAGAATATATGCCAAAATATACCTTCATTTTCTTGTTAGAGAGGTAGGAACAGGGGTCAAATGTATACCCACATGCATTTTAGTCACTGTGTTGACTGATTTTGCTTCATTTTTTTTCCTTTGCAAGAGGAGTCTAATTTCTTAGTGGAAATGATTATGTTGTAAAAAACATAAAAAATACCCATACATATTTTTTTTTAATGACGGTGTTGAATTACATATTCTCTAAAGTTTCTTCCAGGTCTAATATCCTATATTTCTATTTTAGTTTTTTATTATATTTAGTCTATTTTGTTTTATTTCTCCAGTTCTCTATAACAATGAGCTAGAAGGAAATGGCAAACCACTCCAGTATCTTTGCCAAGAAAACCCGAAAATGGGGTTTTCTCATGGAGAGTCGGACACAACTGAAGTGACTGAACGACAGATATTTCTCATTTACATTTTAATCTGGCTCTTCAGTGCTTGGGAGAGTTGTGGGAATGGGAGGTTAGCAGGTCGGGTGTTGAATACCTCTGCTCTAGGCAACTTTCTAAGACTATGTTTCTGAAAATGTGCTGCCTTGTACTATTTGAGGGAGTTACTCAAAAGGGAGCTCCACATGCCAACAAAATCACAGATCCAGTCCATATCCCTATTCATACAACACTTTATATTTACAACAACAATAGCTAACATTTATATAGCACTTACTATATTTTTAAAATATTTTGTTTATTTCCAATTACAGGTAAAATTTTTAAACATTCTTTAAAAAAATATTCAAGTTCCAAATTCTCTCCCTCTTCTCTCCCCCCCCCCCCATCTTTGGGAAGGCAAGCAATTTGATAAAGGTTATATGTGCACAGTCATACAAAAGACATTTCCATATTAGTCATGTTAAAGAAAACATAGGGGTGGCTAGGTGGCACAGTGAATAGAGCACTGGCCCTGGAGTCAGGAGGACCTGAGTTCAAATTCGGCCTCAGACACTTTACACTTACTGGCCATGTGACCTTGGGCAAGTCACTTAACCCCAATTGCCCTGCCTTCCCCCCTCCAAAAAGCAAAAAAAGAAAAGAAAACATAGATTCCCCCTCCCAAAATGCTAAGAATAATAAAGTAAAAAGTAAAGTATACTTTGATCTGCATTCAGATGCCATCTGTTCTTTCTCTGGAGATGGATAGCATTTTTTCACCATAAGTCCTTCTTAATTGTCTCAGACCATTTATTGCTGAGAATAGATAAGTCATTCACAGTTGATTATCATACAATATTGCTATTACAATGTTCTCCTGGTTCTGCTCATTTCACTTTGCATCAGTTCATGTAGGTCTTTCCAGGTTTTTCTGAAACCATCTGTCTCATCATTTCTTATCATGCAATGTTATTCTGTCACAATCATATACCACAACTTGTTCAGTCATTTCCCAATTAATGGACATCCCCTCAATTTCCAATTCTTTTCCATCACAAAAAGAGCTGTTATAAATATTATGGTACATATACATCCTTTTCCTTTTATAAAAAAATTCTTCAGGGGTGGCTAGGTGGCACAGTGAGTAGAGCACCAGCCCTGGAGTCAGGAGGACCTGGGTTCAAATTTGGCCTCAGACACTTTACACTTACTGGCCATGTGACCTTGGGCAAGTCACTTAACCCCAATTGCCCTCCAAAAAGCAAAAAAAAATTCTTCAGAACACAGACCTAGTAGTGGTATAACTGAGTTAAAGGATATGCAAAGTTTTGTAGCCCTTTGGGCATAGTTCCAAATTGCCCTCCAGAATAGTTGGATCAGTTCACAACTCCACAGATAGTGCATTAGTATCCCAATTTTGCAACATCCCCTTCAATATTTCTAGTTTTCCTTTTCTGTCATATTAGCCAATCTAATAGGTATGAGGTGGTACCTCAGAGTTTTTTATTTGAATTTCTCTAATCAATTGTTATTTAGAGCATTTTTTTCATATGACTATAGATAGCTTTGATTTCTTCATCTGAAAACTGCCTGTTCATATCCTTTGATCATTTATCAATTGGGGAGTGACTTGTATTCTTGTAAATTTGACTCAGTTCTCTATATATTTGAGAAATGAAGCCATTATCAGAGAAATTTCCTGTACATTTTTTCCCACTTTCCTGATTTCCTTCTCATCTTGATTGCATTAGTTTTCTTTGTGCAAAAGAATTTTGATTTAATGTAATTAAAATTGTCCATTTTACATCTTGTAATGCTATCTATATCTGGCTTGGTCATAAATTCTCATATCTATAGATCTGACAGATAAACTATTTCATGCTCCCCCAACTTGCTTATGATATTGCCTTTTATGTCTAAATCATGTACCTATTTGACCTTATCTTGGTATATGGCATGAGATGTTGGTCTATACCTAATTTCTGCATAACTTTTTTTTCCAGTATTTTTTTTAAACACTAAGTCCTTGTCCCCAAAGCTTAGATTTTTGCATTTATCAAACACTGGATTACTATGGTCATTGCCTACTATATATTCTGTACCTAATCTATTTCATTGATCCACCATTCTATTTCTTAGCCAATACCAGATTGTTTTGATGATTACCACTTTGTAATACTGTTTGAGATCTGGTATGGCTAAACCACCTTCCTTCTTCACATTTTTTCATTGGTTCCCTTGATATTCTGGTCCTTTTGATCTTTCAGATGAATTTTGTTACTACTTTTTCTATCTCTATAAGACAACTTTCTGGTAGTTTGTTTGGCATGGCACTGAATAAGTAAATTAATTTAGGTAGAATTATAATTTTATTATATTGGCTTTGCCGACCCATAAGCAATTAATGTTTTTCCAATTTTTTTAGATCTGATTTTATTGGTAGCATTTAGTATATTCTGTGCTAAGCACTTTACAGCTATCTCATTTTTTTCCCAAAACAACCCTGGAAGGTAGATGCTATTATTAACCCTACTTTACAGATGAGGAAACTGGGACAAAGAGCAGTTAAGTGACTTGCCTAGGATCACACAGCAAGTTAGTTGCTAGTATCTGAGTCCAAATATGAACTCAGATACCATGCCCTCTAGCTGCCCAAAGCTACAAAAAGACTTCACACACACACACACACACACACACACACATACATACACACACACACTAACTCTAACAATGATAGTAATGACTAAGGTGTAGATAGCACTTACTATGTTGCCAGGCACTGTGCTAAGTGCTTTACAATCATTGATTATTATCTCATTTGATCCTCACAACAATCCTAGGAGGCAGCTGTTATTCTTATCCCCATTTTACAGATGAAGAAACTGAGGCAAAGAGAAGTTAAGTGACTTGCCCGGGGTCAAACAACTAGTAACTGTAAGAGGCTAGATTTGAACTCATATCTTCCTGACTCCGGGTTCAGGGCTCTCTCCACTGTTCAATCTGTAATTCTAACTGTACCCCCCTGAGGTAGGCAAGGGTATGGTACAATGGAAAGAATTCTGGATTTGAAATCAGAAGTTTGGGGTTTGGGGGAGGCGAGGTTGGTGCAGCGAAGACTCTTTCTGAATTCAAATCTGGCCTCAGACACTTACTAGCTGTGTGACCCTGGGCAAGTCACTTAATCCTGTTTGCCTCAGTTTCCTCATCTGTAAAATGAGCTGAAGGAGGACATGGCAAACCACTCCAGTATCTTGGCCAAGAAAACCCTAAATAGGGTCACAAAGAGTTGGGTACAACTGAGAAGACTCAACAAGAACAACAACAAAGATAGTAGAGGATTTTTTTTCCATTACTCTCTGTTTTAGTGACTTAAAAAAAAAAAAACCAAGCCAAATTCCCTTGCATTTTAACTTCACTGTTGTGGACTCTGAAAGGCACGACTCCCTCCAGCATCTAAATTGAGAGCAGTTGTAGTGGGATTAAGCTTTGTCCCATGCAAGAAGGAGGAGTCAATTTCACTAGAGAACTGGGTAGCGTTTACTGCTTCCCGGGTTTGTATGGTTGGTAATTTGCAGATTGTCCCTTTGCTGGGAAAGGCTCTGAGGCTCTGGGGTTGCATGTGCTGCATCGTTGCTGAAGGGAGTTGCGGAGACGCCCATTACCTTCCGGACACTGATGTTTTGCCTTCGTGCACAGTGTGAGGGGAGCATCTCATTCTGACTGGTTTGGATGGATGCAGAATGCGAGAGTAAAAGCCCAGCACAGGAGCGGTGACAACCAGACTGACTCAGTAACAGCTGTAGAAAGGGAAGTACGCTGGCCGGGGGTGCGCTGTACCTTCTTGGCCACGTGGCGCTTGGTGCCTCCTCCCGGGAATCTGAATCTGATAATCCAGCCCGGGTTCCTAGGCAGGTCAGACGCTCTGGCGGAGGGGAGGGGCCAGGACCCGGAACGGAGGGATACCGTTTTAGAAGGGGGAGGAGCTCCACCGAGGCTTGGGCAAGGATGCTGCTCTCCCAGTGATGCAGCGGGGAATTTGTAGACAATCCCTTGGCAGGTGGGGCTCGCTGGCTTCTTTCCTGGGCTGATGGGGAGAAGGACGGGGCAGATCCCTGCTGCCTTCTGACAGGTAGGGGCATCCTTCTCGTTGATGGTGCTCTGGGGCTTAGGAGTGAGCTGGACAGCGGGGAGAGGCGAGTGTCAGGGCTGATAGGGTGAGTGAGGAGGCCAAGGAAGGAAGAAGGGTGGAGGGAGAGGTTGGGTGGGTATGCAGTTGGTATTGATCGAGATTCAAGAAGGGCCCTGAAATCCAGACTCCAAGGAAATGGGAGGAGGAGGGAGGGAGGACGGAAGTGGAGCCTGGAGGGTGGGTGTGGGGGAGAGAGCAGGGTTTGGTCTTTGGGAAGGGAACATATTGTCCTGCTGTGTTCTCCTGGACCTTGGCCTCCTGGGCAGAAATCTGAGGGTGGCACTTTCTATGGCATCATTCGGAGCCTTATGGATGACAACCCTTTAGCCTTGTGCCTGGAGAAGGGGCAGTGGGGACAAGCTGGGAGTGGGGAAGGAGCTGGATTTAGAAGAACTAACTGTTTGCCACTGTGACAAAGATAAGGATGGCCCCTAGGGGTTTGGTCCTCAGTCGTGGTGCTGTCCTGCTGCTAAACCAGGCAGAAGTTCCTGCTAACTTTTTGGGGGGTGGGGTGGCATCCCTGAACTAAGGAATCCCTACAACTCTCTGCCAAGACACTTTGAGGGTTGGGGGTGGGGAAGGATTGTTATTCTCCTCTTCCAGCAAGCTGCCTCCTTAATCTACTGGTTTACGAATAAGGCTGTCATGGCAACGTCACTGTCAGTACTCACTGGCTCACTCCTGGTGGGGGTTTGAAGGCCCTGTAGTCCCCTCGGCCATCTGGAGTGTTGAGCAGAGGAAGGAGTGGGGGAGGCCCTTACCTAACATCTTTCACCCAGAAGCTTTCACATATCATGTCATCCTAACACTAGTCTCAGGGGAATGATTTGCAGTTCGAAGATATTAACCTCCTGTCTTATAGTTGGGGAAACTGAGGCACAGAGGAAGAAGTGACTTATCTAAGATCACAAATCAAAGCTTTGACAGAGCTATATTTTCCAGACAATCCTTTGCCCTTTAGAGGAGGAGAATGCTGCTTTTTCTCCTCTCCCCTCTCCTCCCCCTCAGTTCTGTCCCACTTAACCTGCTGCTGTATAATATTGGGTGGGGCTTATGTGGTTCCCTGCCTCCCTATATCTCTCTTTCATCATCTTTGAAAATAGAGATAAAGTTGTCAACTTTCCAGGCTTGAACAGAGCATTGAATGTTTGTAAATTGTTCTACAAAATGAATCAGAAGTTATGAGTGCCAGTATACCTTATTTATTATGAATACTTATCTAAGATGATGGAACAGGGATGTCTTTTCTCTCAAAGACACGAGAAGGGAGGGGTCCAGGCCAGGATCCTAGTATCACTTTGTCCTCAGTCCGTCTGGTGATCACCTGAGACTGGGATACTTACTGATATAATGGTAGGTGTTTTTCTTCTTTAACCATCCCAACTCAAAAGGAAAACCAAGGAAGTATAGATTTCAGCGTCTGGGGAAAGAGCTAAGACTCGAGGTGAGCTGTTTTGGAGTGCACTAGTCTCTTGAGGGTACAATCCAGTCACCCTGTTTTCTTTCACTGACTCAGAACTTGTCCTCTTCCTCTTCTCCTTTCTAACTGACAATTATGACAAATGATGATTGAATTTGTAAACAGGGCCTATTGAGTCTTTTTGTTGTTAGGCCTTTAGGATGACAAATAAAAGCTTGAGCAGCCTCTCCATACCCTTTAGAAGCAAATCAAAAGGGATGTTATGTTTGATCCTGGAGTTGATAAGGATCCACTGGAGTTAATTGAATATAGGGTGATATGGTCAGGCCTGAACTTTAGGGAGATCAATCTGACAGAAGAGTGAAGAATGGATTGCAGTGGGGAGAGACTTGAAGCAGGAGGTCCATCAGCAAGCTGATGAGGGACCATACCACTGTGGTGGCATCATCAGAGGAGAGACAGGGGCTTATTGGAGAGCTGTTGCAAAGGAGAAATTAATAGGTCTTGGCAACAGATTGAATGTGGGAGGCAAGAGATAGTGAGGGCATGTGGGAGAGCTGCTATGATTGTAACATCCATTGATTCAGATCAACTACTCCCTTGTAATATGGAATATTAGAGAGTTTCCTCGGACAGTGATAGGATAAAGACTTCCCCAGGGTCAAACAGCTAGTATATGTCAGAGCCAGGGCTTAGCCCCACTCTTCCTAATTCCAATTGTGGCATCTACCATTCTATGCTACCTCTCTATCCCCCTACTGACTTATCACAAATTAATACATGCCTCATAGCAGAATTTTCCAACTTTAAAAATATGTATATACTTAGAAATCGAGTAATGCTAGAAAATTCCCCTTGTTATTATCTTTTTGACCCTCCCCCCAAATCCTGTGTCTCTTTCCTCCTCCTCCTCCTCCTCCTTCTTCTTATTCTTTTCCTCCTTCTCCTCTTCCTCCTTCTCTTTCAATCATGTTCCACTCTTCGTGACCCCATTTGGAGTTTTCTTGGCAAAGATATTGGAGTGATTTGTCATTTCCTTCTCCAGATCATTTTATAGATGAGGAAACAGAAGCAAATAGGGTTAAATGACTTGCCTAGGGTCACACAGCGAATAAGTATCTGAGTCCAGATTTGAAGTTAGGAAAATGAGTCTTCCTGATTTCAGGCCCTGGCACCCTATCCATCATGCCACCTAGCTTCCCATCTTTTCCAAAAGGCGGCTACAGACCTTTCCTCAATTTGGCTCTGATATTGATCTATAAATCATAGAATCCCAAAGGTAAGAGGTACGTTAGAGATCCAACACCTTCATTTTCCAGAAGGGGAAATGAGGCTTGGAAAGGCAAAGTCAGGTAGTCAATAAATATTTATTAAGGGCCTACCTATGCACCAGGTAACTGAAAGGCAAGAGACAGTCCCTGCTCTCAAGGAGTTCATAGTCTACTGGGGGAGGTGATGTGCGAAGAATTATTTACAAATGATGTATAGACAGGATAAATGAGGGTGGTCTGGTGCTATGCTTACAGAAGACTGGAATATGCTTCTTGGAGAAGATAGGACTTTAGATGGGCCTTGAAGGAAACCTGGGAAGTTCGGAAGTGCATATGAGGAGGAAGAGTTCCAGGAAAGGGGTGACTTGTCCAAGTTTATATAATAGTTTTTGTGACAGAACCACCACCAGACATCCTGGTCTCCTGGTTTCCAGTCTAGATCTCTTTCCAGTCGCCCACTGATTACCTTGGTAAATCAGTAACAAAACAAGACATAATCATTTCTCTCCTTGGTACTGACATGCTTGTAGCCCTAGATCACTCATTACCAAGAGGCAAACTCATCAAAGCAGAAGTAAATTTCTACCATCTATTGCTGGTTATTAACTTGTTTAAAAGGGAAGTATCTCAGAGGAAAGAAGCCAATGCAATCTATTTCCCTGTGACTCATATCCTTAAAACAAAACTAGATATACTGGTTTTGGCTTCATAGAGAGCAGCCTTCATATCCTGTACAATTGATAGCAGCTTATGATGTGTTACACTGAAATCAGAATAATAAAGGATAATACAGTGGACTCTCTGGCATGATCAGAGAATAGCAGGAATTGGTTGATCAATCTGGGTGATTGATAAAGAATTCCAATTAATAAGGAGTTACTATGGATGCCAATTTTAAGATACTTAGACTACAACGTAATGTTCCAACACTCAAACCAAAGAAGCTTAGTATAGTAGATAGAGTGGCTTTAGAGTCAAGAAGACCTCTCTTCAAATCCTGCTCAAATTACTATAGGCAAAGCACTGCTTTGGAAAAGGAAGTTTCCTCACTGGGCAACAGTGAAATCACAGGTTTAGACAAACCAAACAGTCAGCTATAGTGGATAGGATAATAATAGCTCACATTTATACTCAGGCATGAACTTAGTGTAAAATTCAATTTATTCTTCAAGTCTCAGGTTAAATGCCACCACTTCTGTGCAGCCTTCACAAATCTACCCTCGTTACCCTACCTTGTAGCTAGAAGTGATCCCTCTCTTCTGTAAACTGGCTTTTTCCTGTGTTATTCCTTACCCCCATTAGACTGTTAGCTCATTGAGGGCAAAGAGCCAGCCATCTTTGTACATCCCTAGGATCAGTTTTATGTCTTTTGAGTCATTGTTGGTATACCTGATAGAATGTTAGACTTGGAATCAGGAAAACCTAGATTTCTATCTTCTGATACAGAGAACTCTTAGATGAGTTGATTAAGCATTCTGGGCCTCAGTTTCCTCATCTCTAATATAGAGATAATTATACCTGTAATACCTACCTAGACTGGGTGGTTGTGAGGTCAAATGAGTGAAACACTTTGCAAACTTTAAGCCATTTAAATGTCAGGCATGATTGGTAGTGTTTTTGTTATTGAATTAATATACTTTAGGTTTGGTGGTAACAGAAGAAAACTCAGGCCCTTTGAGAAGCAGTATATTATGGAAAGAGCAACTAATCTAGATCAGTGTCTCATTGGACAGATTAACATATCCTAACTTGAAGGACACAGTTTGAGTGTTAGTTGTATTTAATTGCATGAAAGCATAGTCATTTGGCCTTTTTTAAAACTACTGGTCTCAGGACTCAGCCTAAAAATCCCAAGTAGTACAAAAGAACATGGAATTTTGCCATCAACTGATCGGGGATTGAGTCCTGGCTGTTCGATTTACTACCTCCTATTTTGATAGAATGTAAACTACTTGAGGGCAGGGATTGTACCATTTTTGTCTTTGTATCACCATTACCAAGCACAGGGTCTGGTGTGCAGTAGGCACCTAATAAACGCTTGTTGATTGGTTGATTTAAAGCAAGTCACTTTACCACTTGGACCCAAGTTTCTTCATCTGTAATCTTTGGAGGTTGAATGAGTCCCAGTAGACTTGAGATGGAAGGGATATTAAAAGTCAATTTGTCCATTTTATAGGTAAAGAAATTAAGCCCAGAGAGCTCAAAGAGGAAATAGAAGAGTCACATTTTGAATTTAGTTTTTCTGACTCCAAATCCAGTAATATGTCCCCTATATTCCTAAGCCCTTCTAGTACCAAATTTTATGGTTTACTTACTATTCCAGGAAACAGCAATACTATGGGAAATATATGTCTTCTTGCCTGCATCTGGCAAGACCAATGAGCTAATAATTTTGAGTTTGGAGACAGGCCTAGGATGGGGTAATTCCTAGCTAATATAGTTACCTTAGGTTCATGTATTCCCATCTAGGAGCACAGTACCTGGTACATAGTAGGTACTTGATAAATGTTTGTTGATTGGTTGATTAGAATCACCCCAATGTTCAGTAAGGAAAGGTAAATGGATTTCTTTTCTCCTTAGCTTCTCCCTGCCTTTATAGTCCCTAGGCACTATTCCCTTTTGGGATGTTTTATCCCATGAAAGGCTGTCTTTGACAGTCACTTCATAGGATTTAGGACTGCAAAGAATCTTAGCAATCATCTCTTCCAGGGGTTCTTAAACTTTTCAGTATCATGGACCTCTTTGGCTGACTGGTGAAGCTTATGGTCTCCTCCTCAGGGAAAAAAATATTTTAAAATAATTGAAGGAAATACTAAATTTCATTTAGAGGTTAGTTAAAATAAAAGTGTAATTTTTTTTCATTAAAAATCATGGACCCCCTGAAATCTTTCCATTGAGCCCTTAGGGGTCTGAGAACCTCAGGAGAAGAGATCAACCTAGTACAACTTCATTTTATTAATGAGGAAACTGTGTTTAGAGAGGAGAAAGTTCACAAATCTAAAAACAGGATTTGAATACAGCTCTGTGGCTCCTACTGCCTTATTCTTTCCACTAGAGCAAATTGCCTTAGGCTCTAAGCTGATTTCACAGGGGGAAAGAGGTAGGCACTGTGGATTTTTATCCATTACCATCTCCATCCCCCTTGAGATGGTCTTGTTCTTACTACTTGAGTTCATTTTCACTTCAGTGCCTCAGTTTCTCCTCTGTAGGGCTGCTTGGCGAGGTTGGGGGGATTAATGAGATAATGGATCTAAAGTGCCTGGAGCTCTTTGCAGAGAGAACTTGGTGCTATTGCTTCCAAGAAGCATTATGAGCCACTAAACTGGACTGAAAGGAAATAAATGTTATCATCATATAAGTGCTTTGGGGAAATGCGTGTGTGGCTTTTCAGATATTACAGCATGTTTTGTCCATGTATTGTTCCATCATTGTTCCCATCATCTCCCTTATTAGTTGTTACAAACCACATTCATTGATCAATTCCCTTTAACTCTGTGGGTTGGTTTAGACAGTAAGTAATCCTTTTTCTAGATTGGGAAGCAAAAGTCCATGAAAAAAAATAACTAGCATGTACATAGCGCTTTACACTTATTATCTCATTTGATCTTCACAATAATCCTTTGAGTCAGTGCCATTATCAGATGCTTTCTGCAGGTGAGGAAACTGAGGCTGGAGATGTTACTGATTGCTCTAGGTCACAGAGCTAGTGAGTGACTGAGGCAGGATTTGAACTCAGGTCTCACTGACTCCAAAAAGAGTATTTGTGCGTGATAAACCTAAGTGTGGGGCAGCTAGGTGGTGCAGTAAATAGAGCACTGGGCCTGGAATCAGGAAAATTCATCTTTGTGAGTTCAAATCTGACCTCAGACATTAGCTGTGTCACTCTGGACAAGTCATTTAACCCTGTTTGCTTCAGTTTCCTCATATGTAAAATGAACTGGAGAAGGAAATGGCAAACTACTCTATTATTTCTGCCAAGAAAGCCCCAAATGGAGTCACAAAGAGTCAGATATAACTGAAGATGACTGAACACAGAAACCCAAGTGTAAGAACAGAGCTAAACAATTCCCTTTGCCTGCTCCAGTCTAAAACGAAATAGTGATATACTTATGTTTATAGATAAGAGACATTTATTAAGAGCCAGTTGTATACAGAACACCAAACCAAGAGATGGAAGAGTGTGGAGGTGGGCGTTTAGATTAAGTCTCTGTTCCTGGACCTCGGGAGCTCACGATTTACAAATCACTTTTCAGCTGTGATTTCTTTGATCTTTGCAACAGTCCTGCACAATAGATGGAGGTATTTTTTGTGTGTGCTAATTTTGCAACCAAACTAAGACTTAGTTGGATTTCAGTGACTTTCCAAAAGTTATGCTTAGTTAATAGTAAAGCTTGGAATTGAATTTGGGCCCATGGACAAGTCACTAAACCTCTCTAAGTCCCAGTTTCCTATTTGTAAAGTGAGGCTCACAGATATCTGTAATACCAATGTCCTAAAACTGTTGTGAGGCTCATAAGATTTATTCATGTAAACTTCAAAGTATCATATCAATAGGAAAAGGATGAGATCATTTATGTAGAGAAATTTCAGGTAAAGAAACCTCCTCTAATAATGTAGGTCTATACCTTCTCTGCAATTTGTGTATCTAAAGAGTTACTTAGGTGCTGAGAGGGTCACACAGCCTGTATGTGTCAGAGGCTAGATTCAAACCTGGGTATTCCTAGCTTTTGAGATCAGCTCTTTCCACCCTTCCTCACAATAGACTCCCATCTGTTTCAACACTTTTCTATTAGAAAGCACAATTAACAAAGTGCTGGACCTGGAGTCAGGAAGAGCTGAGTTCAGATTGAACTTAGACACTTATCCACTGTGCAACCCTGGGCAAGTCACTTAACTTCTGTCTGCCTCTTTTTCCTTAATTGTATGATACTAATCGCATATGTCTCCTAGTGTTGTTGTGAGGATCAAGTGAGCTATTTTTTAAATGCTTGGCACAGTGCTTAGCACATAGTAGGTGCTTAATAAATGTTTCCTTCCTTCTTTCCTTCTGAGCTGATTGGCCCTCTCTTTCATAGGGTCCCTTCTTTGGGGGTGGCCTTATCAGGATGTCTTCTTGGGAATTCCACACATAAACCCTTTTGGACATCACCTTATTCAGACTCTTGTTCTGGTATAGGTTCTGTGAGGGGCCCAACAGCTCCAGAGAATTCCCCAGTTGTGATTTACACCACTAAGCAGTCAGAAAGTTGGCTTAGAAGTCCCACAGGTCATTGTCAACCCAGCTGATCCCAAAGAAAAGTTGAAAAAACAACTTAAAAGACCTAGCTTCAAATCTTAGCTCTGCTACTTACTAGCTATGAGACCTTGGACACTTTGCTTCTCTGCTATAAGGCTGAATAGGTTGTAGGCACTTAACAAACACTTACTGATTGATTGCGGTCTCTATCTAATTCACTTACCACTTAGTACCGTGTATTACTGTTATGTTTGTGTTGAATGAACCTACCCAGGCCCAGAGAGGATAACTTGCCCAAGGTCCCCTGGATAGCAAACCCCAGAGCTGAGATGTGGACCAGAAAGTTTTTATTTTAGGAGAACCAGAAAGGTATAGGAGGCAGTGAACTGGAAGGGGAGCCAGGAGAGCTCAGTTTGCCAGCGACTCTATCATTCCCTTTTCTCTGACCTGATTTTTTTCATATCTAAAGCAAGGCAGAAGAGCTGAGTGCTAAACAATGTGGTGTATGTATATGCATATATTTGTGAATATATATACATATATATGTATGTATAATCACAACACAAACAAAACCTCTGGACTTGGATCAGGAGAATTGGGTTTGAGCCCTAACTTTGTCCCTCACTACCGGTGTGACTACCAATAAATCACATTCCTTTTCAGAGGTGCAATTTCCTCATTTGGAAATTAGGACAATAATACTTTAATTACCTGCCTCTCAGGGTTGTTATGGGAAGAGTACTTTGTGAACCTTTAACATACTGTAGATATGAGAGTGCTCATCCCTCCTAACTCTGATGTTACACAAATCTGTGAGTCCAGATCAGGCATCTTCACTGGCCTTCCCCATGCCTGGAGTGCTCTCTCCTCTTATCTTTGTATCCAGTTTTCCTTGATTTCTTTCAAATCTCAGTTAAAATTTCACTTTCTACAGAAAACTTTTCCCAACCTCTTTAATTCTAGTGCCTTCCTTCCCATTTAGCCAATACACTGCTCATTTGTACATAGTTATTTACATGTTGCCTCCCTTCCCTCCCTCCACCAATTAGACTGTGAACTTCTTGAGTTCTTAGCATACAACCTGGCACATAGTAGGCTGTACCTAATAAATATTTATTGCCTGATCGATACCTCTCCCATGTCCATACTTGAATTAGCCCACTACCGGAAGGATTAGGGCCATTTAACAATGCTTCTAATGGAAATATGTATTACTTTGATACTTAATATATAAATATATAGAGCTTTTGTTGGACTCTTACTGTGTGTCAGGCACTAAGAAATTGGGGTACAAATATAAATCAGCAAGAGAGCACCTGCCTTCAGAAAGTTTATATTCCAATGAGTCAAGGCAATACATCAAAGAGAAGAAATGAGGCATGCTGGGTGCAACATCGTAAGGAGACAGCCAGGAAGTGGTGTGGTGCTCAGAAAGTTACAGTGGAAGCTTACCTATCATATGCAGGGTACCTAGTATCAGAGTCCAAGGTTCTGGTGGGATGGAGATGAGGATGGTAGCCAGCCAGCAGGTGACATGTTACATGTTAGTTGTTGGCAGGATAAAGTGAAAGCTCACCTTTCAGAGCCAGAGAACCCAGAGAAGGAGTCCAGTGTTCTGATCAGGGGAGATTCATCTCTGCAAATCACCCTGTCTTACTTTGTGGGACTCTGTGGCATTCTGTAAATCCACCACACAAAGTTCACCCGATGTGATGGCCTTCTAATTGTATTAACATTTTTGTTGTTGTTATTCAATTGTTTCAGTCATGTCTGACTTTCATGACCCCATTTGGGGCCTTTGTGGCAAAGATACTGGAGTAGTTTGCCATTTTCTTCTCCGACTCATTTTACAGGAGTCAAACAAGCTTAAGTGACTTGCCCAGAGTCACATAGCTAGTAAGTATCTGAAGCTGAATTTGAACTCATATCTGACTTTGTGACCCCATTTGGGTTTTTTTTGGCAAAGATACTAGAGTGGTTTGCCAGTTCCCACTCTGACTCATTTTACAGAAAAGGAAACTGAGACAAACAAGGTTAAGTGACTTGCCCAGAGTCTCACAGCTAGTAAGTATCTGAGGCTGGATTTGAACTCAGGAAAATGAGTCTTCCATGGATACCAATAGGAGATACAGACTTTCTTCCAATTATCTTCTGTTTTCCCCACATGACTAGCTTACCTCCTTTTCTTCTCACATGCTACCTAGGTACATTTAAAGAGTTGAATTAACAAGCATTTCTTAAGTGCTTACTCTGTACTTAATACCTGTCAGCCTTAGAGCCAATTTGGAGAGCCTTCCAGGACTGTGGATTCGGTTCTCGTGTTAGGGTGCCTGTGATCAGGGTCATATCATTATCTTGGAGAACTTTTCATGGATGGAGCAGCTGATAATGGGAAGAAGTAGGTTTGGAGGACCTGGAGTGATGGGTCTGCAATTTTTCCTTAAAGATTGCCTCACCCTCTCCTTTCTCTGTCATTCCCATGAGCTGTCAGAAAATCCTTCTTGAAGGACTTAGAGCCCAATGAGGAGAGAGCCAGGCTTCAGCCATCACACACTGGGGATTTCCATTCCATGGCCAGACTCAGACCATAGGAGCTGACCTAAACCTTGCCCATGGCTAAACAGAGAAGAAGGGCCCTGGAGAGAGGGGAAATGCGCCCCCCCCACTTCAGGGAACACAGATTTGCAGTTTGATGTACTGAGGTAATCAATCATAGGATCGTAGATTTAGATTTGGGAGAGACCTCAGAAGACATCCAGGATAGTCCTTCATTTTTACAGTTGAATAAACTGAAGGCTAGGAAAGTTAAATGATTTACCCAAGGTCACACAGGTAGTAAGCATCAGAAGCAGGATAATGAAGTGAAAAGGCATTCAGCTCATGGACTTGCCCAGGGTCACACAGCTAGTAAGTGTCAGTGTGGATTCATACTCAGATCTTCCTGTCTGATTCCATCATTCTGTCTACTGCACCACCAGCTGTGTAAAGTAAAAGTCTTATTGCATTTTTAAACTAATTCCACTGTTTTTATAAGGAACAGCTTAGTCCTGCTGAGCCTGGTAGAAGGAAGTGAGTAGGATACTTGGCAGGATCCTGCTGGGGATGCTCCTGCCCTTCCCAATCTGGACCTCGTTTTTCTCCTACTTGGTAGTATGGGAAAAACACTGAACCAGGGTCAGGATAACTGGTTTACCCCTTTGTGACCCTAAGCAAGTCACTTAACACCTCTTTGGGGTTCAGTTTCTCCATCTTTCCTAGAATGCCAGAGCTGAAATCAGCCTCACAATCTAGTCTCTTCATTATTTTGTTGTTGTTCAGTCCGTTAGTCATGTCTGACTCTTCAAGACTCCATAGACCATCTTCATTATGTGGAAAACCAGACCCAGAAAGATGCTGTAACTTGTTCAGGGTCACACACATAGTTTAAAGCACTGTTGAGACTAGAATCCAAATTTCATTTATTCATTTAACAAATGTTTATTAAGCTCTTTCTGTATACAGAATATGGTACGATATTCTTGGGGAGATACAAAATTTGGATACCATGACTGACCTTATGGGGCTTTATGGTCTAGTAGGTCAACTTGACAAAAACAGATAACTGTAACAGCAAGAACTGCATAAGTAGGTTAGAGGGTCCATTCTACAAGCATTTATTATTAAGCACCTATTAAGTACTCAGTTAAATACTGGGGTTACAAAGACAAAAATAAAATTGCCAACAGAGACAAAATGTACACAGATAGACATATACAGCCAGGACTTGGTTAACACAAATAATGAATCCCTCAAGTGGTCACATTATTCTAATTTCACTGAATATTTCCTTTGGATTGGAATCGATTGCCATATTTTGCATAATTATAACTTCAAACAATACAAATTTGAACACGTGGCAGGGGAGTAATTATTCATACTAATTGACTTGGAAGATAACTATATCTATATAAAACTACATGAATATAGGTATATAACTGTATTAAAACTATATAAAATGAACACAAGGTAATTTGGGGGCGGTGCTAGCAGCTGGGAAGATCAGGAAAGGCTATACATAGATGGTAATATCTGAATTAAGCTCTGAAGGAAGTTAGGAATTCCATGAGATGGAGAGAAAAAGTATATTCCGAGGTGGGGGACTGATCATGTGAAGGCACAGAGATATAATTGGAATGTTATATGTGACAAACTCACCTTCTTGTTCCTCACGCATGACACAGGAAATACAGTTTGTGCATGAAAGAGGAAAATGTGTAATATACCTGGAAAGGTAGGTTAGAACCACGTTGTGAAGGTCTTTAAATGCTAAGTAGAGGGGTTTACATTTGACCTTGAGGTAACAGGAGACCTCTAAGAATTTTTGAACAGAAGAGTGATAACATGGTCACATATACATTAGGAATGTCACTTTGGCAGTTGTGTGAAGTATAGATTGGAAGGGAAAGGGGAAATAGAGAAGGCATTACAAAATAAAGTGCTCTGTGAGGTTTCCTAACTCCTAGTACAAATACATACTGCTCTATTGCTTCTGGTGAAAGAGACCTAGTCAGCCCATACTTCCCTCTAGTTTCTTGATGAAGATGATCTGGTGATGAGGAAAGGCAGGGAAAACATAGACCTCAACATATGGGGAAAATCCAGTTGCCTCTTAAAAAGATATTTAAAAAATTCCAGTGGTAGCTGGGTTTCCAATGGACCCTCAACAACAAGGTTGCCATTGTCGACTTGAGCATCCTCAAATGCCACCTTACCTCTAGGCAAGGGTGGTGCCCTTCACAGGCACATGTGGGTGCCTCTGAGTAGTAATTAGGGTTTGAGATAGTCCTGCCTCAAGGAAAACCCAGAGTCCATTGGCTGTTGATCTGTTGGTTTCTGGCAAGATAAGTTGAAAGCTCACCTTTCAGAATCAAGGTACCCAGAGAAAGAATCCAGTGGTCCAGTAGGAGGGAGATCCATCATGCAAATCAAAACCCAGTCATGCTCTCTTCCCTTGTGTGACTCTTGTATATGTCCTTCTGTAAATCTGCCACATAGAGTCCTCCAGATCTAACGGCCTTCCTCTGATTTTCTTGATGTTATGTGGATGCCAGTAGGATGTGTGGGCTGTCCACTAGTCATCCTTGGTTTCCTTCAGCCCTATCTACCACTACTCTTCCTGCTTTTCTTCCTCTTACACATTCTGTCCCATTCCAGCACCCACAGAACTTGTTCAGGTTCTTATGGGCAAGGGCACACAGAAGCACTTCTGGAGATCTGAGACTCTACTTTCTTTTCATTTCTTACATAGAACATTCTATTGCCTATCTCCATACCTTTGCATTGGTTGTCCCCCATACTGACAATATAGTCTCACCTCCACCTCTTAGCATTCCTTGTTTCCTTCAAAAGTCAGTTTGATACCACCTTCTACATGGAGCCTTTCCTGGTTCCCCAGCTGTTGGTACCCTCTCTCTCCATATATCACATGTCTATTTTGGATATATTTAGTTATTTTCATGTTATCTCCCCCAATAGAATGGAAGCTCATTGAGGACAGGGACCATTTTCATTTTGTCATCCTGTCAACCTAGCATAGTACTTGCCAGCCAGTCAGTCAATAGACATTTATTAAGTGCCTACTATGTGCCAAATGGCAAGGATACAAAGTTAAAATATAATCTTTGCCCAAGAGGAGCTCATAATCTAACGAGGGAGACAGGATACAAGCAATTATATACAAACAACGTATACATAGAATAAATTGCAAATAATCAACAAAAGGAAGGCTTATGTCTGTCCTTCATTCCTGAAGAGGACCATGACATCAGGTAGATGATGACATGACTTGCAGTTGACTTTGATTTAAGTGAGGCAAGGCTGTGCAAGGTCACCAGCCCCACTTTTTCCTCAGAGCCATCTGGGTCCAGTGGCCAGATATTCTTCAGAATGACTAGAGATGGCCCAGGATGCAATGGGAGATGCTGACCCTTTTAGGCTAAGGTCTTTTTAGGTTCTCACTTTGAGGTAGAAGTGAGTCAAGGGAAGGCCCCTTTAATCAAAAAATTAAAATAAATTCAAACTGGGAGGGGAAGATCCTCAAGGTTGCTGGTCAAAAGAGAAATAGTTACTGTTTACATTCACTATGATCCAGGAGAAATCCAAAATAGTCATTAAGCAGTGCTTAGGCAGGGACCTATTGTGGTCCAATAGAAGGAAGGCACTAGAACTAAGGAGCATCAGGAAAGACTCCTTTGTAAAAGCTGAGATTTTAGCTGGGACTTGAAGGAAGACAGGCATGGAACATATAAACATACTAATAAAAATAAATGCTTATTGACTGGCTGAAAGAACCCGCTGCTACATGGAATGTTCTGCATTATTTCTTCTTCTGTCTCTTCTCTGGGGCCAAGCTTGTTCCTTATAATTTTTTTTTTTTAAGCAATTGGGGTTAAGTAACTTGCTCAAGGTTACCCGGCCAGTTATTTCTGGGTGTGGTGCTGAGTGTCTGAGCCCAGGATTCGATCTCCAGGTCGTCCCAACACTGAAACCGAAACCGGTGCTCTTACTCGCTGAGCCACCTGGCCGCCCCTTGTTCCTTATAATTTTGAAAATTATTTTGCGATTCCTTCCATTTCCATTGTTGTTGTCATTGTGTATATTGCTTTCCTGGCTCTACTTATTTCATTTTGCACTAGCTTATGTAAGTTTTTTCATGATTCTCTGGGAAAAGGCTTAATTTTTAATGTGAAAATATGGGATGTTAGGAAGATCCAGAGCAGACAGAGAGCATGTTGAACATGAGACTGGAGCAGGGGAATGTATAAATATGGACTTGAATAGGGGAAGGGGAGGCTTTATTCAGGAGTTCACTGGACAGTTCTGAGATGATTTCATCCTCAGAGAGGCACAGGAAGTACTCTGGAAGCAAAAAAAAGAGCCATACTAATGCTAGGAAGAAAAGGAGAAGATGAGACAGAGTGAGCCAATTGGCCTTCCACACTCGGCCCTCTGAGCAATGAGGAGAGAATCCAGAACCATTTTCGCCCCCTGGCTCTTTAAGTATTTAGCAGGGACTCTCTGAGCCTCTGGTTTTGTGCAAGTTCATCTCCATTGACAGGCAGACACCTTAAGGGAGCGCTCACTTCTACAAAAATCACCAGTCTTGAAGAGACTAAAGGCCCTCGGGTCATCATTTCTCTCCCATCACGGCCTTGATTCTCCTCCTCTCATTAGCTGCCTCCATTTTGCAGTCTTCCCACTCCAATTCACCCCTCCTCTTAAGGTTGCCTCCTTTCCCCCTCCTCCTACACTGGTCAGGTTCCCTTACTTCAGGAATCCTTAAGGTTTTGGGGTCATGGACCCTTCTGGCAGTTTTTCAAAGCCTACGGATTCCCACTCCAAAAAAAATAATGATTAGAGGAAATGCTAAATTTAATCTAGAGATTATACAATTTTTTTTTCCAATCCAAGTTCAGATAACCTTTGGAATCTATCCACAGACCCATTGCAGAGAGTCTCTATCTTTACTCCCAAATCTCATCCCCTTTCTGACTCCTCTGGCTTTCTCTGATTTTCAAGGTGATATATTCTGATCCTAATGTACTAGTGAGACAAGGCTCTGCATTATCTTCAGAGCCCTTCCTCCAGTTTTTAGGTTATGAGAGCCTTCTGGAGACAATTATATATAATTAGACCTTCCTATAATTTTATTAAGTTATATTAAATAGAATATGCAAATGTATAAGCTACGTAATAGTTTAAAATGTATAAAATCTGGCACCAGTTGGAAATAAAATGTAATATGGATCTTCCAAAATTTTTTTGTTACAATGCCTTCTTAAAAGATTGGCAATGGGACAGCTAGCTGACACAGTGAATAGAGCACCAGCCCTGGAGTCACAAGGACCTGAGTTCAAGTACGGCTTCAGACACTTGACACTTACTAGCTGTGTGACCATGGACAAGTCACTTAACCCCAATTGCCTTGCTTCCAAAACAAACAAAAAAGACTGGCAACCCCTGGTCTAGGGACCAGTTGAAAGTGACTGACATTGCCTTTGCTAGGAAAGGTCAGGAAGTGGAGGATGACCTGGAATAGAAGACATATCCTTCACTTCTTTTATGTATTTGAGGGTATGAAGGTGTAAGGAAGTGGAGAACATTTCTCAGAGGGCAGGTAAAGTTCCCTGTGATACCATTGATGAGATACTCATCCATCATCCCCTATCCTGGTTGCCTAGTATAGTGGAAAGAATACTGAGCTTGGAGGCCAAATGGCTGGGTTTGAGTGACTTTGACACTCACTATATTACCTTGGTGAAATCATTTTTGCCTTGCTTAGCTTTACCTACCTCTAGGTATAACCAGCATTTATATAACATTTAAAGATTTGCAAATATTAATCTTATTTGATCTTTACAACAACCCTGGGAGGTAGGTGCTATCATTATCCCCATTTTATAGGTAAGAAAACGAAGGCAGACCAAGGTCAAATGACTTTCCTAGGGTCACACAACTGGTATGTGTCTGAGGCTGGATTTAAATTTGGGTCTTCCTGACTTCAGGTCTAGTGTCTATCCACTGCTCAACCTAGCTGTCAGAACAGTATATTTGAAAGCACTTTGTAAACTGTGAAGGGCTATACAAATCTAAGCTAGGTTGAAGAAATAGAAGTTATTAATCACCCTTGGAAGTCACATAACTTAGTACTGGAAGGGTCCTTAGAGGTCATTGAATTCAGACATTTCATTTTATAGATAAGGAAACTGAGAAAGTCTAAGTGACTTGCCCAGGGTCATACAGCTAGTAAGTGTCTAAGGTAGAATATGAACTTAGGCCTTCCTGACTCCGTATTTAGTATGCTATCAATTTTGCCACCTAGCTACATGTCTTATTGTTATTAATCGGAACTATTAGCTATGCTGCCTACAGCCCCATAGTACTACTACCCTCACCACTACTAACAAGCAGGGATTTCAGTTCTTGGCTGCTTACAGTCCCAAAGCAGTATGGTTGGGTTTGACAACCAGAATATTGAACAATCATTTTGGGGGGGAGGGGAGAAAGCAAGGCATTTTGGGGTTAAGTAACTTGCCCGAGGTCACACAGCTAGTAAGTGTGTCGGATGTCTCAGGCTGGATTTGAACTCAGGTCCTCCTACTCTGTGCTCTGCACTGTGCCACCTAGCTGCCCCCTGGAATGACCATTTTGAAAGGGATTGAAATCAGTGTGTTGGAAGAAGACCTGGGGAATAACCCAGCATACATCTCAGAAGTATCTGCAGTACTATTAAAAGTGTGTCTTTGTCCTTTTGTCTGCAGAGCAGCCAAGATCTAGTTGACACAGGAAGGTGCTATCCTTGGGATTCCAGTTGAGAGAACTTGGGCACTTGTAGGAGTGCTATTCCAGAGACTGATCAGGCAAGCAACTAGGAGCTGCCCCCTTCACATCTGCTCTACGTGAACCCTGCTGGTTACTCCAGGTTTGTGCCCCCTGCTTTCAGCTCTTTAATATGGTTGCTGCCATGGATGTGTGATGATTGCATTCCCTAAATGCCCTCTCTTTAACCTTTGTGCCTTGGTCACATTTCTTAAGCCTTGTCCCCTGTCCTCATAATTCTTCCAAAACTCTTGATAGTCAAAACTCAGCCAAATTCTTCCTTCTCATAATGCTAATTTTAAAGATAGAAGGATTCTTTGTAGAAAGAAAGTTTGTATGGATACTAAGTTCCTTGAGGCCATTGATCCTGTCTTTTGTCATATTATTTTTTCCATTTAAAAAAATTGTTAATTTAACAAACACCAAATAAAATTAGCATTTCCATATACATTATAGAACAGACATAGAAGATTGTATAGACCATCTCTTATTCATCTTTATATCACCCATAGCACTTAGCCAGGTTCTATACTGGACCATGTTGAGTGAATGTTTAATGAATAAATGATGCAATCAATCCCTGTTCCCTAATCTATAAAATGGGGATGGGGGAGGGGAGGTTAGAAAAAGACCCTTGCCTAAAATAACCAAATGAGATTTGCAGAATAATATGTTGTTGTTGATATTGTTGCTGTTCAAGTGTTTTAGTCATATTCAACTCTTTGTGACCCCATTTGGGTTTTTTTCTTTTGGCAGACATACCATTTCCATATGCGGCTTATTTTGCAGGTGAGAAAATGAGGCAAGAAGGGTTAAATGACTTGCCTAGGGTTCACATCGCCATTAAGTGTCTGAGGCCAGATTTGAACAGGTCTTCCTGACTCCAGGCTCAGCACTCCTAGCTGCCCATTGAAGAATATCTTTTCTAACCAATTGAGGCCTCAGGAGGGCTGGAAAAGGAGGATGGTACAAGTTTGGGGTTTGCTTCTTTAAGTATGCCTCCATTAACTTCCCTACAATGTTGTATCTTCTCGTGGGGTTGGGGAAGAGCAAGTAACATAACTTTGCAGATTTACTTTCGTATACAAGAAAGGTCCCATCTTTGTCAATAATATTTCTCTTGTTTTCTGACTCCCCAAAGGTTCTAGGGAAGTGATTGGTGGGTAAGTAAGCTATTTTCCGTTCCTTCCACATCCAGATCTCTGCTATGGGATCTTTGGACACCAGATTGAATGATGAGGTGAAGAAGGAAGAAAAGAGTCTGATTCACCCAATGACTTTGTTGTTTTATTGAGACTTGTCTCATAGAGAGAGGGACTTTAAAAAGCTTTCCCTGAGTCCTTACACTCACTTCACTGTGTAGTAAGCTATTAAAGGAGTAGCGACATAACAGCAAAATAAAGAACAAATATGCTGTTAAGTTTGTTCTTAGCCTGGATTTCTGATTTAACTCTCCTGAGTCAGTTTCCAGACTTTGAAGCATGCTATAGGTCTAGAATTGGCAGCTAGGTGGGTCAGTTGTTAAAGTGCTGGGTCTGGAGTCAGAAAGATTTGTCTGAGCTCCAATCAGTCCTCAGGCACTTACTATCTTGTGACCCTAGGCAAGTCATTTAACCCTCTCTGCCTCAGTTTCTCCATCTGTAAAATGAACTGGAGAAAAAAAAGTGGTAATCCTCTTAATATCTCTGCCAAGAAAACCCCAAATGGGGCCACAAATAATTGAACACAACTGAAATGACTGAATAAAACCAACAACAAACAGGTCCAGGAAACAGGTTAAGTAGCATTCACAATGCAGGACCTCTTGATAGGACTATTTTGTTTAGTACTTCCTATATTAGGGTGTCTTGTGTTCCTGAGATGGGCCAGCAGGCAATCAGCAGGGGCTAGAATAAGGCCTACAGAGATGACTTACTAGCTGTGTAACATAGCATAGTATACTGCAGGTGCCCAATAAATATTCAATATGACCATTGGCAATTCTCTGAGCCTAATTTTCTTCATCTGTAAAATGGAACTAATAATACAGATGCTCCCTACCTTCACAGTGTTGTCATGAAGACAGCAATTTGTACAATCTAAAGTGCTGTATAAATGAGGTTAATATATAATTATATATAATACAGATAAGGCTTATCTGTAAAATTCAGAGGGATGGGTAAGATTGATCTTATAATAACAATAGCTAGCATTTAGGTAACTCCTTAGGGTTTGCAAGGCAGATACCTCATTTTATATAACAAATCCAGGAGGCAGGTGCTATTATTACCCCCATTTTAGAGATGAGGAAATGGAGGCTGAGAAAAGTTGAACGATTTGCCCAGGATTACACAGCTAGTAAATGACTAAGGCCAGATTTGAAACTAGGTGTTCTTAACTCCAGGTCCAGCCCTCTATCCACGGTGCCATTTAGCTGTCTCTGTCCAATTTACCTATTATCCATCATAGATGGGTGATTTGCATCAAATCCTAGAGCAGGAAGAGAATCAAAAGACATTTGTTAGTCAATAAGCATTTATTAAGTGCCTTCTATGTGTGCCTTCCCTGTGCTAAGTGCTAACGATACAAGGAAAGGCAAAAAAAAAAAAAATCCCCGCTCTCAAGAATTCAGTCTAATGAGGGAGATAATATGCAAACAATTCTATATGAACAAGTTATATGCAGGATAAATTGGACATAAGCAGCAGAGGGAAAGCATTAGGATTAAAGGGGATTGAGAAAAGCTTTCTACAGAAAGTGGGATTTTAGCCAGGACTTGAAGGAACCCAGGGAAGCCAGAAGGTAGAGATGAGGAGGAATGACATTCCAAGAATGGGGAGCCGTTGGTCAAAATGCCAGGCATCAAGAGATAGAAGGTTTTGTCCTAGGAAGAGGAAGGAGGCCCGCATTGCTGGGTCACAGAGTATGTAGTTGGGGGTTGGCTAGGGTGAGTATCAGCACTCTGTACCTAGCCCTGGAAAACAATCAAGGGAGGTAAAAGTATCCTGGAGGAGGGGGTTACTAGTAGTCAAAAACTGTAAAGGAGGGCAAATAGAACGAGGAATGAGAAAAGGCCTTTAGCTTCTTGGTGGCCTAGAAGAGAGCTGTGTAAGGTGAGGTCAGAAGCCAGAATGCAAGAGGTTGAAGACTGAGTGGGAATGAGAACTGAGCGGAAAGTGAGAAAGTAGAAACAACTGATATAGATAATTTCTTCCAAGACTGTAGTTATTAAAAGCAGAGGGAATGCAGGATGATATCAGGAAGGATTGGTACCAGGACGGGACAATAGAGTCAAGGATAGGAGCCTGAAGAAGAATCACAGGAAACAAGCAAGGATGGAATTATGGTCCCAAGTAGAGGGGTGGCCTTGGCAGTAATGACCACATCTACCTCAGAGCCTGAAATAAAGGAGGAAAGAATAAGACACCAGGTGGTGTAAGGAAGGAGAGAGAGCTCCGAACAGATTGCCTCGCTGTTTTCTCAGTAGGAAGCAAGGTCCCTTGCTGAGGGTGGGGGCGAGGATAGGAATTGGAGTCTGGGAGGCTTGAGGAGCGGAGGTTTGGAAGAGCTATTATGGAACATCAAGCAGGGAAGAGTGAAAGGATCTCCATGCAGCAGTGAAGGCCTGGTTTGGAACACCAAGCAGGGAAGAATGAAAGGATTTCCATGCAGCAGTAAAGGCCTGGTTGAGATTGGAGAACTTAAATTTGTAGACGTAGTTGTCATTGTAGTAGGATGTCCTCTAGCAACATCAAGTTTATGAGAAGAGGAGAAGAAAAGGTAGCTGTGGGGGTAACCTGTGATTGGTCTCTGGCAAGACAGTAAAGGGACAAAGAATTCAAAGCTTAAAGTAGTGAACTGTGGGATCAAGACTGTCAAGGTAAGGAAGGTAGAGGCCAAAGCAAGGACTCAAGAAACCATACAGGTTGAGACTAGAGGGAAGTTCAGTCAGTCATGCCAAGCATGGTGCTAAACACTGAGGATAGAAGTATGAAAGAAAGGCAGTCCTGTCCTCAACAGGCTTACATTCTTTTTTTTTTTCTTTTTGGAGGGGGGAAGGCAGGGCGATTAGGGTTAAGTGACTTACCAAGGTCACATGGTTAGTGTTCAGTGTCTGAGGCCAGATTTGAACTCGGGTTCTCCTGACTCAAGGGCTGGTGCTCTATTCACTGCACCACCTAGCCACCCCTTACATTCTTTTAAAAAAATTTTAATAATATTTTATTTTTTCCAATTACTTGTAAAGATAATTTTCAACATTCATTTTTCAAAAGATTTTGAATTCCAAATTTTCTCCCTTCCTCCCTTTCCTCCCAAGATGGCAAACAATCTAATATAGGTTATACATGTACAATCATGTAAACCTTTTCACATTAGTCATGCTGTGAAAGAAGAAACAGAACTAAAGGAAAAAAAACACACCCAAAAAAGTGAAAATAGTATACTTTGATCTGCATTAAGGCTCCATAGTTCTTTCTCTGGATGTGGATAGCATTTTCTATCATGAGTCTTTTGGAATTGTCTTGGATCACTGCATTGCTGAGAAGAGCTAAGTCAATCATAGTTGATCATCACACATTGTTACTGTTACTGTGTACAATGTTCTTCTGGTTTGCTCACTTCACTCAGCATCAGTTCATGTAAGTCTTTCCAGGTTTTTCTGAAATCCACAACTGACTTACATTCAACTAGGGGGAGAAGAGGAGAAGGAGGAAATCAGCATGTTAGCAGCTGAGAAGATGCAAGATATATGCAAAATCAACATAAAGAGATTTGAGGGTGGCATGCTAACAACTGGGGGAATCAAGAAAGACCTTAGAAAGAAGCTGAGCCTTGAAGGGAGGTAGGGTTTGTAGTGCCGATGCAATATTAATAGTGCCCATTGTCACGATAAATATACCTGCATAGTGCTCAATTGCAAAATATAACAGACTCTCCCTATATAAGACAGAAGCAAAACATTCCTTCAGATACCAGAAAACCAAATCCCCAAACCAGTAAGCCATCATAACCAAAAGCCATCTGTATCAGCAATGCCATATTCACAATGCCTATAGAGATTACAAATATGCTGATATAATTATCCATCACAAAATACTTCAGGTTTGCCATTTGGGGAAATAAACTAGAAAATTTATTAAGATACCAAAAGACTGAGTCCCAAAACCAGAAAGTGAAAGCCATCAGAGTAGTTATGATATTGGCACAGGTAGATAAAGTAGAAAGCACCCACATTTTCAAGCCTTTAAAACAGAACAGGCTACCTCAGGCAAAGGTCCTCCTCTCCCCACTCACAGCAACCACCCAGCGTCCTGGAAGCACACTCCCAGCAGCTCTGGCCCCTGGCAGTGCTCAGCAGGGGTCCTAACT
>NW_027185809.1:35885750-35925060 GCF_028583685.1 Petaurus breviceps papuanus
ATCATAGTAGCAAAGAAGTTAATAAGCCACAACAGCACAGAGAACCATAACATCCTTTAGCCTTCCCACCAACCAGGATTTACTCACAAGCCTATCTGTCTCCCTCAGAAATGTGCTTTCCTCCCAACCATCTAGCTGGCTCTGACTCCCAGCAAACTACTCCACCACAGGCTCCATATGATTATACTCAGTCTAGTAGGGGGCAGAGTTTATTTTCAGCACAGCAAAGGTCTTGAAATTCCCTTAGACTTATTAAGGGGCAGGGAAGATCTTCAAATTACCATTACCATTACAGGGTTCCAAGGGGCAGATATTAAAAAAAAAGAGAATGCTAGGTATGAGGGACAGCCTGTGTAAATATGGGAGATGGGATGTTGTGTATGAGGATCAGGAAAGAGGCCAATTTCTCTGGAGTACAGAATGTATAAGGGAGAGTAATGTATCATCCATCACCGTGGAGAGAATCAGATTTTTTCCCCACTTCCTTTCCCTCCTCCTCCATCCGCCCAGGACAGGCTGGAACCAGGTTGTAAATGGTTATAAATGCCAGAAGAGTTTGTATTTGTTCCTAAAGATAGTAGGGAGCCATTGGAGTTCCTTGAACAAAGGAATGACATTGTTGGACCTGAACTACAATGATAAAAATTTGGCATGTTTTGGAGGATGCTTAAAAAAGGGAAGAAGCTGCATTAAGACCAACTAGAAGGCTTTTGTAGACCAGATGTGAGTAGGATCCTGAACAGGTGGGTTGTGGTTTGAATAGAGAGAAAGAAGAAGATGTTAGAGATATTGAATCAATGAGATTTGGGAACTGAGTGTGGTGTTCCAGAGTAAAGAGCTGAGGATGATGCCTGTATACTGAGAGACTGGGTGATGGGGTAAATGGTAGATTCCTCAACCGAAATAGGAAAATTAAGAAGTGGGGTGGAATTTAGGAAGAAAGATAGAGTTTTGTATTAGACTCATTGGGTTTGAGAAGCCTTTTGAAATATCCTAGTATGCAGCTGAAGATACAGATTAAAGCTCTGGAGAAATATGAGGCCTGGATATGTGGCATGGGAACTGATGAGATTACTGAGAGAAAGTGAAGACAAGTGATGACAAAAGAGCCAGGACCAAACCTTGGACTAATCCCATGGGTGCATGGGGATGGGATAATGATCCTGCAAAGACTGAGAAGGAATGGTCATATAGATAAGAAGAAGGTTATGAGAAAGAAATGTCATGGAAGAAGCATGGTCAGCAGTTTCCAGAGCATTCTACAGACAGGTCAGAAGAAGAATGAGGACTGATGAAAGCAGAAGGAAGGGACTGATACATATAAAAATATTTAGAGTAACACCTTTTATCATAGCAAAGAAACAGTCCACAAAGAGTACCACTCAATTGGGGAATAGCTGAACAAGTTGGAGTATATTAATGTATTGGAGTTTTATTCTACTGTGAGAAATGCCAGAAGGTACAGATTCAAGGAAACCTGGGAAGACTCATATAAACTGATTCAGAATGAAGTGACCAGAACCAGGAGAACCATTTCTACAATGAGCACAAGAGCATAAAGGATAACTACTTTCAAGTTCACAGAAAAGAGTTGGAAGTTCAGAAAGGCACACAGACAAGCTGGGCAATGTTGTGACTACCATGTTAAATGTTTTACACACATACATACATACATGTGTGTACACACATATATGTATGTGTACATATATTTATATGTATATATTTATATATGTATACGTGTACATATTTATATAATAGTCTAATACTAATAATTATATATAACAATAATAGTCTCCATACTAATCCTCTTTTCTAGACTTTGTAAATGTTACTATTTATTGATCATTTCCTCGTTCATAATAAAAAGAATTTTAGAAAGGAAAAAAGAATGAGGACTGAGAGAAGGCCATTGGATCATTGCATTTTGGAAGAAAGCAGATTCGGTCCAATGGCGTGGATAAAAGCCAGATTGCAAGGGGTTGAAAAATGAGTGGGAGGTAAGAAAGTGGAAGCAGTGAATATAGACAGATTTTCTAGTTTGGGTGTGAAAGGGAGAAGAGATTTACGATGATAGCTTGAGATGATTGGATCTCGTCAAGGTTTTTTAAGGATGGGGGAGATCTGGCTGGGCATGTTTAAGGAAGGAAGGGAAGATTGAATTGGGTCAAAAATAGGTTTAGAAGGAGTGAGGCAGAGCAGTGAGAAATAGAAGAACAAGAGGTTGTCATCATTGGGATGAACTTCTTATTCTCCCTAGATCACAAAACCACCTTTGCATTTCCTAGACTTTCCTCCACATTACCCCTACCCCCACCCCATCTGGCCTTGGCAGGCTGTTTAAATAATTCATCATGTCATTTTTGTTAACAACAGGAAACAGCTTCCCACAGCGCTGGACCTTAAACACTCAAAGGCTCCTAGCAACTGGCAACCCCACCCCAACTAACTCTCCCTTTTCTGCTCCAGACCTTGCCTGTCCTATACTTTCCATCTCTCCACTCTCACTTCCTAAAATTCAGCTGCTTCTTTTACCACTTGTTCATTATCCCACAGTGCTTGTGAGCATGTGTATGGAGTCTCTAGAGAAATCAACAAGGTGGAGGCTGGGATAATTTCATTCAATTCAACAGACCAAGTGCAAGGCACTTTCCTAAGGGCTGGAGATTTGAAGATGAAAAAAAAAAGACAATTTCTGTCCTCTGGAAGCTTACACTCATAAGACAATTATTTACAATAAATATGAAGCCCTCTGCTTCTGGCCCTTGAACCCGACTAGCTGTCAACTATCACTCTCTTAGGTGATAACCATCAGGTGTTAGCATTTCCAGGGGGGTATTTGGTTTCTTCATAAGCAAATGTTTTGCCAATCAAAGAACATTAGAAGCACAAGTATCTAATTGAAACTCCCAGCCAGGATAACTCTAACTGCTCTGTAATATCCTTAATGGATGGTTATCTAACATTTTCAGAGAAGCTCACTTCCTTCAAGATAGTTTAATTTTTGGAAATCTTACTTTGATTGGATCAGAATTACTTCCCTTAATCTTACATTTGGCCCTCCCTGAAGCTGCTCAGAATAAGCTTTCTTTATAATCTGGTGTATCTCTTTTACACCTACCATACACTAGGCTCTAGTTCTTTGAATTTTAATAAATTATCAAAAAATTTAAGAAGTCTTTAAGATCCAGAGAAATAGAATTTCAGGCAAAGGGATGGGAGTTGGGAAGATATTTGGAGTCACAAGGCTTTGCTTTGCCTGGTAACACTCCAAGGTCCACCGTAGAAAGGTGGCCACACTCTCCACCCAATGAAGTTCTCTTTCTGCTCCTCAAACACTTCCATTTTCCCCCTTTTCTCCTAAAGAACCCTTGTTACAGATGTAACCATGTGGAGCGCCATGTTATCTCTACCTACCTGGATGTGCTAAATTTCTTTTCCCATTTCTGCCAGTCCAACAAGTCCAGCATTAGTGTTAGGGTGGTGTCTGACACAGCTCAAATTCCAGTTCTACGATAATTTTGGTAATCAAATATGTAATTAATTAATAAGTGAGTAATATGCATCTATAGCATCCAAAGTCTATGTCATTCAATCGGCCACTTTGTAATCCTCTATTTTATATTGTTTGGTCCTCTAATATCCCCAACTAGATTAGAAGCCTCTTAAGGGCACTCCAGGGCTAGGTAAAGGTGCTAGCAACTGTTCGATAAATATATGGAATGATTGATGAGACTTTTTCTAGAGGTACATTCAAATGTCTGAGAGAGTTAGAAAAGATAGTATGAAATTCACATGGAATTTGCATATTAGACTGGCATTCTCTTATTCTCTATGTCCAGTTAATGTTTCCCTCCTTCTCTTAGGAGTTAAAGACAGCTTGGGGTGGGGAGGAGGAGAATCTGTTAGAATGGAAGCAGAAAAAAACAAACATAAAAAATTAAATTAAATTTTAAAAAAAGAATGGAAGCAGCCATCACTCAGAGGGCCAGTTTTCTCTCCTAGGATCTGGGCAAAGATTGTGATCAGTGATTCAGAACAAATGGTAGAAACCAGGGGTAATGGTCATTCTATACCTCAGATCCCAACAAATGGCCCTTGAGCAGAAAAAAATAAACCTCCTGATGAAGTGAGCACCAGCATACAAGCATTTATTAAACATCTCTTTGCCCAGGATATGCTCAGGACTCCCCACAGTGAGTTAAACAGAAGCAGTCCTTGCTGTCTGTGAGTTTCCAGTCTAAGGTAATAACATGCAAGTCGACCAGGAGGCAGAGATCATAGAGACATCCAGATTGCTACAGGTTTAAGAGGTAATAAATGGAGAGCAGCAAGTATTAACACCCTGTGAGGTATCTACAAAACTATAAAGGCCAAGGTGGGTAGGAAACAGCTGTATTCCTCCAAAGGCAGCTGTCCATTCAATGGTGGGGGATGGGAACCTCGGCTTCTCTCACCCTGAAAGGACCATTTGTCCAGGGAAACTCTTTAAGTGAATAAGGGGACCTAAGAGAAAGGGGTCATTGTTTGGGGACTGAGCTAAAACTCCATTGGGTCCTAGATTAGATGTGGAAGAGGAGGAGGTAGGAGTCTTCCTTCTTCCCATTTAGACGCCGATTCATAAAATCTCAAAGTTAGAAGATCATCTAGTCCAACTTTACCCTCTTCTTCTCCAAGCATGACTCCTATTTGCAACATGCCTACAGACCTCCACTCTTCACAGGAACCTCACTAGCTCCCCAAGGCAACTTGGACAGTTCCAAGTAACTGACACTTTTTCTTTATTTTTAACCTAATTCTGCCTCTTTGCAGCATCTACCCTTTGTTCCTATTTTGCATTCAGGGGACAATGAGAACAAGACTGTGCTTTCTTCTACAAGGCAGCCCTTAATGTATTTTGAGAACAGTTATCATGTCTCCCTACTTAATCTCCAGCTCCTTCAACTGATGCTCTTATGCCTCAGAGGCCCCTAGGTGGTGCAGTGGATAGAGAGCTGGGGCTGGTGTCAGGAAGACATGAGTTCAAATCTAGCCTCAGATACTACCTGTGGGAACTTGGGCAAGTCACTTAATCTGTGTTTGTCTTAGTTTCCATTATAGTCTGAGGTAGGGTTTTCTATCTTAGCCTAGAACAGGGATGGGGAACCTGTGGCCTTGAAGCCACATGTGGTGGTCCTCAAGTGTAGCCTTTTGACAAATCCTTTTCTTTTAGGGGATTTATTCTGTGAAGTTTGGATTCAGTCAAAGGGCTGCACTTGAGGACCTAGAGGGCCATAACCTCTGGCCTCGCACTCCTGGCCTAGAAACTTCTGGAAGTCACAGATTGATCCAGTGTATTCCCTGTTCATCCCCATATTGGCATACTGGAAAGTTTTAAGAGACCTAGATGCTAGACCTTGCTCCATCAATGATCAGCTAACAGATTTTAGGTACATCATACTTATTTCTCTGAGCTTTGGTTACCTCACCTTTCAAATGAAAATGGACTGGATGAATTCTAAGACCTTTTCTCCTGTAGTTCTCATACCTCTTTGACCTTCCTGCATATATGAGCAGGCAGTATCTTAAGGGAACCAACCGGGGAATGAAGTTACAATTAAGGAAGAAGATAGCACTTTAAAGCATTCAGAACACTTCACATTATTTCATTTCTGCCTGAAAACAATCCTGTGAGATAGTCCCTACAATAGCTACTCCCATTTCACAGATGAGGAAACTGAGGCTAAGATCAGTTAAGTAATTTATCAGACATCTAGCAAGCATTAGAGGTAGTGATTAAACCTAGATATTCCTGACTTCTGCCCTTTAAGCCACCTTGCGATATTATGGCAAATTAGTTGGTACTCTACCATCCTCAGCCAGTTACTCAGGCTAGAAGGTAGGATTCTTTTTCCTCCTTCCTCAGGCTTTATGCTGTATTTTGTCTCTTCTTTATCCCTTCAGTGCAGCCCTAGAGGACCATTTTCACTTTGATACAAATGTTGGGGGAAGGGTGGGAGAAGGCATACAGTGGAGTTTCTCCCACCCCTCCCCCACCCCTTGTATCCAAGTGAAAATGGTCCTCTAGGGCTCTATCAGGAAAATGGGTGTTATCCTAAAATATCTGCATCCTCCTTCTCTTTGGGGAAGATCAGTTCAATGCAAGGATTTATTAAGTAACTGCAGCACCAGGTACTCTCCTTGGAACTGGGGATACAAAAAGAAATAGAAGTACGACCTTGGGCAGTCAGTGCCAAAGTAGACTCCTGCCCCCTGAGCACTCTGGGCAAGAAAGTCAAGGCTACATCCTTCTTCCCCTTGTCTTGTCTTTCCCCTCCCCCCCCCAACAATGCATCAATAGCTCCTTCCCTGGCAGCAGAAAGCTGGTCGATATTCTGGCAAATAGCCTGGTGCTGAGCTCAGCACTACCCTCAGGGAATGGGCAAGCCTAGGAAGGTACAGTGACCTCCACAGTGTGGTAGTTCCACTATGGCAGGCTACCCTGGCCCTACCTTGCCCTTATTCCTGATGAGCATGAAGCGGGGGAGGGAAGTAGTGGAGATGATGAGAAAGTCCCTGATGCCCTAGGAAAACTAAAAACTGGGACTTCCAAATGGGGAAGGAAGCAAAAGACAGATGGATTCTGTTGAGGAAGGGCTCTCCCAAACAGCCATTAATTGCGCTGTCTAAAGTTGAGCCAGAAGGATTCTCTACTATTTGAGGGCTGTGGGAGAGAAGTGGGTCTTAGGGAAGGGATAATGGATGGTGCAGGAATACAAGAGAAAGGCTCTGACCCCAATCTACTTTTCCATGCAGTGCAGAGAGCCCTTAGAGGGAGCAGCTGAGGCTATGGAGTCCTCTGAAGGAGTAGCACAGGCTATGTATGGGCTCCCCACTGAGTTCCCAGCTGGTCTGGCCAAGGATATGCATAGTGATCCAAAAATATCATACAAACCCATGTACAACATAGATTCATAAAAACTTAAACTTGGAAGGGACTAATCATAACAGAAGAGGAATCTACTCTATAATGTCCTTGACAAGTGGTCAGCCAGCCTTCCCTTGAAGACCTCCAGAGATAAGGATCTCACTACCTTACATGGCATCCCATTTTGGGACAATCAATCTGGTTTGAGGAAGTTTTCCCCTTACACTTCCCTTTAATGTCTACCCAGGTGGTCCTCTGCCATCTGAGACCAAGTAAAATAAGTCTTCAGGGTTATTTAAAATAGTTAAAAATAGTGCTTACTTCAGCAGCACATATAACAAAATTGGAATGATACAGAGAGTAGCATGGCTCCTGTGCAAGGATTTCATTACGCACATACCTATTAAACATCATCTTAAAAAAAAATAAAATATTTAAAAATAGTATCTTTCTTTCCTAAGGCTGTTCTCCAGGTTAAACATCCCCAGTTCTTAAACTTGGCCTGGAATGGTTTTCAATCTTCTCACCATCCACTTTACCCATCATCTGGATGGGTCTGGTAGAGACAATGTGGCATAATAGAGAACCCCTCTTGGCTGCAGGAAGACTGGATTCAAGTCCGCTCTCAGACATACTATTGGCTATGTGACTCTGGACAATTCACTTAATCTCTTGTGTTCAGTCATTTTTCAGTTGTGTCTGACTCTTTGTGACCCCATTTGGGGTTTTCTTGGCAGAGATACTAAAGTAGTTTGCCATTTCCTTCTCCATCTCATTTTATAAATAAGGAAACTGAGACAAACAGGGCTAAGTGACTTGCCAAGGGTCACATACCATGTTTCCCCGATAATAAGACACTGTCTTATTAATTTTTTTTGGAAAGGAAAACACCAGAGGGCTTATTTTCAGGGGAGGGCTTATGTTGTCCTGCCTCAGCTCTCCTCCGCGGCACTGCTCTCAATGGCGCCAGCAAGCAAATCACTGGGGAAGAACAGGATGATGCGCTCACTGCTACAGCTCTGATTGGATGCAGCTCGGAGCGCGGTGTGCATTTCAACGGGGAGGGGAGGGGAACGGTGCATACAGAGGGTACCGTAATGTAGCGTGTAGCGCAGGGGATCACCTTCACTACAGTAGCAATCTCAATAGGGCTTATTTTCTGGGGAGGGCTTATTTTAGAGGAATCTTACACAGTAAGGGGAGGGCTTATTTTCGGGATAGGTCTTATTATCGGGGAAACACTGTAGCAAGTAAGTGTCTGAGGCCATATTTGAACCCATGAAGATGAGTCTTCCTGACTCCAGGCCCAGCACTCTATCCACTGTGCCACCTAGCTGCCCCATCCTCTCAGTGCTCCTATATAAACCTCCAAGAATATAAACTGAAAAACAGTTGATCACCTGTTTTGATTGAATAAGTCTCCTAATTGGGAGTTCCACATACCTATGAAATCATAGTTTTGATTTTTAAAAATGAGGTTCTTGGAATGAGTATAAATATTTAACTAGAGAGAGAGGGACTAGACCTGTCATTTCATTCAATTTAGAGGCTTATTTAGGGCCCTGACAGGCTAGGGGATTTCTCTAGAGTCACACACTCAGTACATATCAGAGATGGGACCAAGCAGGAGCCTGTCATTTTCTTAGGGTCCATTAAGGTTTTGCTTAGACAGAAGAAAGCTCTTGGTCCTAAAAATTGGGGGCTGTACAGCCTCCTCCACAGTCTTTCCTGACAACTCGAGCCAACACTCATCTTTCCCTTCTCTGAATAATTTGAACACAACTTCAGGATCACAGTTTAACACTTTGCTGGTCTCCCATTATGTCATGTGGGTTCAATTTCTCCAACTACATTGTAAGAGCTTATATAATATAAGATTCTGTGTTTAATCCTGGGAATATAAAGAAAAATAAAAAAACTCTAATATAATGCCAAGCACATATATAGGAGAGCTTGGTAGAAACATGGATTGACTCTCAGTTGATAACTTGACCAAAATAGGTGCTTATGAAAGTTGTTTGTTTACTGAAGGACATGGTGGGGTTCAGAGTTAGATAATGGGAAGAATCTGAGCCCTTGTATTTGGGTACTTCAGAATAAATGGCGATGTCCCCTGGCTTACAGATCATTATTGGGTTTTTTCCAAAGCTTCTCCTTTCTCCACAAGTGGCATAATGTACAATGATGTTCTCCTTCTTCTACCTCCTCCTTTTACAGAGAAAATCAAAATTGATCATTGGGAACTTTTCTCCTTAACTCCATTCTCCATCTTGATTACTTATATAAACAGCACTTTTCAGGTTATAAAGCACCTTTTTCATAATGGGCAGCTGGGGGACACAGTCATTAGAGCACTGGGCCTGGAGTCAGAAAGACCTGAGTTCAAATCCAGCCTCAGAAACTTATTAGCTGTGTGATCCTGGACAAGTCTCTTCACTTCCATTTGCCTCAGTTTTCTCATCTCTAAAAAATGGGATAATAATAGCACCTAATAATAATAATAGGGTAATTGAGAAGATCAAATGAGATAATTGTAAAGTGCTTAGCACAGTACTTGGCAACATAGTAAATGCTATATAAATTTTAGTTACTGTTATTTTATCTGTTCTGAGTCCCCTTTTCTTTTCTCTCTATGCTTTCTTTTTCTTGCTGATCTCACCAGTTCCCATGGTATCATCTCTGTGAAGATGGTGTCCAATGTACAACACTGATGTCTTTCCTGAAGTCCTGTCCCATGTGACAATTGTTCGGTTGACAGCAATTCTATCTTGATGTTGTATCAGCATCCAAAACTCACCATGGCCAAACCAGGACTCATCTTTCCCCCATCTCCAGATTTCCTTTTATCCTCCCAGAAACCCAGATTCAAAACTTCAGTCATTCTTGATTCTTCCATCTCCCTCGAATATTATATCCAGCCAATTGCCAAGTCTTATGAGTGCCACCTCTCACATCTATCCCCATCCTAGTTTCTCATATAATGCCTGGACTTTTGCTATCACCTACTAGTTTCTTTCTCTACTTCTAGTTATTCCTTTCTCCAGTCCCTCTTTCATACATCTGTCAAAATTATCTTCCTAATGGGGGCAGCTAGGTGGCTCAGTGAATAGAACACTGGCCCTGGAGTCACAAGGACCTGAGTTCAAATCCAGCCTCAGACACTTACTACTTACTAGCTGTGTGACCTTGGGGAAGTCACTTAACCCCAATGCCCGGCATTCCATCATCCAAAAAGACAAAAAAAATTATCTTCCTAATGCATAGGTCTGACCATGTAATGACATGGTCATTTTTGCTTAATCTTTGCTTAATGGTAATCTTTGCTTAAAAATTCACCCATGGTTCCTTATTGCCTCCAAGATAAAATATTAACCATGGATTCTGGTGCTTAAAGCCTTTTGGCTTAATCTAGTCTACCTTTATAAACTTGCTTCTTAGTACTTCCTTTTTCATACTGTACTTTTAGCCAAACTGCCTTTGTAGCTTTCCTTGGAATGCAGCATCTTATTTTCCATCTGTCTCCCATGTAAGGATGCATTCCCTCCTCACCTTCACTCATTAAAATCCTTGGCTCCCTTCAAGCCTTTGCTGATTCACCAGTATTAGTCCTCTCTTCTTCTCTAAATTATAACATATTTACTTATATGTTGTCATTTCCCCGGTAGTAAGCAAGCTCTTTACAGGCAGGAATTGTTTGTTGGTTTGGGAGGGGGGGGAGTTGTCTTTGAATCCTCCACACTCCATACAAAACCTTGAACAAATGAGGCATTTAGTATGTTTGTTGAACTGAGTTAAGAACTCATCTACTCCTACCATCTCTCTGTATGGATGCAGTATCAGAGATCTAGAGAGTTCCAATGACATGCCCAACGTCACACAGCTGGCTAAGTGATAGCACTAGAATTAGGACCTTGGACCACTAACTAAATTCTAGAATCCAATCCAACATTCTTTTCATTCCACAATACTGAATGACTGTGAAAGAAAATAAGCACACCCCCCCCCCAATAAAATAAGCTCCTTGAGGATAAGGACTATTTCCTTTTTTGTCCTTATATCCCCAGCACCTGGCACATAGTAGGCATGTGAGTAATGCTTAATAAATGAATGGATTACTCTCCAAACTAGAGTGAGAAAAATTAAGAAAAAACTTCCTAACAGTTAGACCTATCCTACAACTGAATGAAGTACCTTTGGAGCTTTGTTGTTGTTCAAACATTTCAGTTATGTCTGACTCTTTGTTACCCCATTTGGGGTTTTCTTGGCAAAGATACTGGAGTGGTTTGCCATTTCCTCCTCCAGCCCATTTTATAGATGAGGAAACTGGGGCAAACAGGGTTAAGTGACTTGCCATGGGTTACACAGCTAGTAAGAGTCTAAACCCAGATTTGAACTTGTGAAGATGTCTTCCTGATTCCAAGCCCAGTGCTCTATCCATTAAACCACCTAGCTGCCCCTGCCTTTAGATTTAATGAATTTTATGTTAATCAGGTTGTCAAGTATAAGCTGAAAAACTATTTTCTGGTGATTTTGTTAGCAGAATTTATATTTTTGGTAGGCATTCTCTACCCTCATCCCACATAGCTTATTTCAACTCTGATGCTGTCCATTGGAACTCCTAGGAGTTCTTGTTCATTCTTAAGCAGCCTATGCCAACAGACACTATAGAGTGGAGAAAGGGACTGGGACAGACCTTCCAGCCTTGGAAATGACTCTGGAGAGTTGGTCCTAGCAGAACCAGGAGAACATTGTACATAGTAACAACCACAATGTGCGATGACTGACTTTGATAGACTTAGCAAAATGAGCTGGAAAAGGAAATGGCAAACCACTCCAGTATCTTTGCCCAAACCCTAAATGACATCGTGAAGAGTCAGACATGGCTGAAACAACTGAACAATAATAATGACAACAGCTGCAAAGTAGGAAACAGTCCATTTTCCTACATTAGGTCAGTAAGGAACTAAGAAGGATGCTGAGGAGTACTGGCCCCCAGGCCATTGTTGATGATGCTATATGTTAAAAGAAGTTGACCTAGAGAGCACAATTGGAGTGGCAATAAGGCTACCTCTACAATGTGTGATATAGAGTCATAAATCTTAGAGCTTGGAGGGACCTTAAAGGGGAAACACAAGGGAGCAAATATTTGGAGGAAGAGGGTAATGATATTCCCACAATTACATATTATTTAACATTTTTTTAAAAGTTCCAAATTCTCTCCCTCTCTTCCTCGCTCCCTTGCCCCTTCTTGAGATGGTGAGCAATGTAATATAAGTTATACATGTGCAATCATGTAAAATATTTCCATGTTATGCATTTTGTACAAGAAAACTCAAAAAAAGAAAGTAAAAGTCTGTATTCAGACGTTAGTTCTTTCTCTGAAGCTGGATAACATGTTTCATCATTGATCCTTTGGGATTGTCTTAGATCATCATATTGCTGAGAATACTAAGTCATCCACAGTTACTCATTATACAATATCTCTGTTGTTATGTGCAATGTTCTACTGGTTCCACTCACTTCACTCTGCATCAGTTCTTGTAAGTCTTTCCAAGTTTTTTTTTAAATCATCCACCTTGTCATTTCTTATAGCACAACAATATTCCATCACAATCATATACACAACTTGCTCAGCCATTCCCCAGTTGATGGCCATCCCCTCAATTTACAATTATTAGCCACCACAAAAATAGCTATTATAAATATTTTTGTACATGTTGATCCTGCCCTTCCCCTTTTGAAAAATTTTTTTTTGAAATACAGACCTTGCCATGCTATTGCTGCATCAAAGGGGATGCACAATGTTATAGCCCTTTGGGCATAGCTCCAAATTGCTCTCCAGAATGGTTGGAGCCATTCACAACTCTACCAGCAATGCATTAGTGTCCCACTTTTCTTGCAACCCCTCCAACATTTATCATTTTCTTTTTCTTTTGTCATATTAACCAAGCTGATAAGTGTGAGGTGGTATCTCACAGTTGTTTTAAATTGCATTTCAGTAATCAATAGTGATTTACAGCATTTTTTTTTTATATGACTACAGATGGCTTTGATTTCTTCATCTGAAAGCTGCCTGTTCATATCCTTTAACCATTTGTCAGTTGGGGGATGACTTGTATTCTTATAAATTTGACCCAGTTCTCTATATATCTAATAAATGAGACCTTTATCAAAGATAGTAATTCCAAAATTTCCCCCCAGTTTTCTGCTTTAGTTTTAATTTTGGTTGGATTGGTTTTGCTTGGGCAAAAACTTTTTAATTTATTTTTTACAATCAAAAAATTTCTTAAATATTTCATAATGCTCTCAGCCTCTTGTTTGGTCCTAAATTTTTCCCTTATCCATAGACCTGACAGGTAAAATATTCCATATTCTCCTAATTTGCTTATGGTATAACCCTTTATGTCTAAATCATATACCCATATCAACCTTATCTTGGTATACAGTGTAAAATGTTTGTCTATACATAATTTCTGCCATTCTGTTTCAGTTTTCCCAAAAGTTTTTGCTAAATAATGAGCTTTTGTTGCAAAACTTTGGATCTTTGGATTTGTTATATGCTAGATTAATATGGTCATTTATTATGAAGTATTGTGTACCTAATCTAATCCATTGACCCATCACTTTGTTTCTTAGTCAGTGGCAGCTTGTTTTGATAATTACTACTGCATAATACAGTTTGAGATCTGGTACAACTAGACTCCCAAGTATTTTATATTTTTTACAGTCATTTTAAATAGAATTTATCTTCCTATCTCTAGCTGCTAAATTTGTTGGTAACATATAGAAATGATGATGACTTATGTGGGTTTATTTTATATCCCAAAACTTTTTTAAAGTTGTTAATTATTTCCACTAGTTTTTTTGTTGATTCTCTAAGTATAACATCATTTCATCTGCAAAGAGTGATAGTTTTATTTCTTCATTGCCTATTCTAAGTCCTTCAATTTCTTTTTCTTCTCTTATTGCTATAGCTAGAATTTCCAGTAAAATATTGAAGAACAGAGGTGATAATGGGCATCCTTGCTTCACCCCTGATTGTATTGGGAAGGCTTCTAGTTTATCCCCACTACAGATAATGCTTGCTGATGTTTTAGATAAATATTGCTTATCATTTTTTAAGATAAACTCCACTTATTCTTATGCTCTCTGGTGTTTTTTTTTTTAAACAGGAATGGGTGTTATATTTTGTCAAAGGTTTTGCATCTGTTGAGATAATCATATAATTTCTGTTGGTTTTATTATTGATATGGTCAATTATGCTGATAGTTTTCCTAATATTTAACCAACCCTGCATTCCTGATTTAAATCTTACCTGATCATAGTGTATGATACTTGTGACATATTATTATAATCTCCTTGCTAGTATTTTGAGATTTTTACATAAATATGCATTAGGTATTTTCTTGATCTATGATTTTTTTTTCCTCTGTTTTGGCTCTTCCTGGTCTAGGTATCAGCACCATATTTGTGTTGTAAAAGGAATTTGGTAGGATTCCTTCTTTGCCTATTTTTCCAAATAGTTTATGTAATATTTGAATTAATTGTTCTTTAAATGTTTGGAGAAATTCACTTGTGAATCCATCTGATCCTGGGAATTTTTCTTAGGAAGTTCACTTTGTTCTTTTCTTTTTGTTTGTTCAATTTCTTTTTCCAAGATTGGGTTATTTAAATATCTTATTTATTCTTCCGTTAATCTGGGTAATTTATATTTTTGTAAATATTCATCTATTTCATTTAGATTGCTAAATTTATTAGCATGTAATTGGGTAAAATAGTTCCTAACAATTATTTTAATTCCCTCTTCACTGGTGGTCAATTCACCCCTTTCATTTTTTATACTGCTAATTTGGTTTTCTTCTTTACTTTTTAAAATCAAATTAACTAATGGTTTATCTATTTTATTGTGTTTTTTATAAAATCAGTTTTTAGTTTTATTTATTTAAAGATTTTCTTACTTTCAGTTTTATTACTCCTTTGATTTTCAGGATTTCCAATTTGGTATTTAATTGGAGATTTTAAGTTTGTTCTTTTTCTAGTTCTTTTAGTTGCATGCACCATTCATCAATCTGCTCTTTCTTTATTTTACTGTTGTAAGCAATTTGTGATATAAATTTCCCCCTAAGTACTGCTTTGGCTGCATCTTATAAATTGTGGTATGTTGTCTCATTGGTGTCATTTTCTTTAATGAAATTATCAATTGTTTTTATGATTTGTCCATTGGCCCACTTATTCTTTAGGATTAGATTATTTACTTTCCAAATAATTTTTAATCTATCTTTCCATTGCCCATTATTTAATGTAGTTTTTGTTGAATTATGATCTGAAGAGGATGCATTTACTAGTTCTGCTTTTCTGCATTCGGTTGTAAGGTTTTTATGCCCTAATTCATGGTCAGTTTTTCTGTAGGTGCCATGTACTTCCTTTCTATTCCCATTCAATTTTTTCCATTGATCTATCATATTTAATTTTTCCAGAATTATATTCATTTCTTTAACTTCTTTCTTGTTTGTTTGTTTTTTTGTTGTTAGATTTATCTAGTTCTGAATGGGGAAAGTTGAGGCCCCCCATTAGTATAGCTGCATTGTCTATTTTATCCTGTAACCCATTCAACTTTTTCAAAATTTAGATGCTATGCCATTTGGTGCATATATGTTTAGTATTGATATTACTTCATTGTCTATAGTACCTTTCAGCAAAATAAATTTCCCTCCTTATCTCTTTTAATTAGATCAATTTTTATTTTTGCTTTGTCTGAGATCATGATTGCTACTCCTGCTTTTTTTTTTTTTTGCTTCAGCTGAAGCATAGTATATTCTGCTCCGTCCCCTTACTTTTACTCTGTGTGTTGTCTCTGTGCTTCAGATATGTTTCTCGTAAACAATATAATATGGGATTCTGGTTTTCAATCCATTCTGCTATCCACTTTCCTTTTATGGGTAAGTTCATTCCACTGACATTTATAGTTATAATAACTATGCATTTCCCTCTGTGCTATTTTCCCTTGTTTATCCCCTTTCTCTCTCTTACCTTTGCCTTATTCCTCCTCACAAGTGTTTTACTTTTGATCTGCCTCCCCCAATCTGTTCTCCCTTCTATTAATCACCACCATCCCACTTCTCTTATTCTTATTCCTCTTTACTTCCTTATCAGATAAGATAGATTTCTGTATCCAACTGAGTGTGTATGCTATTCCCTCTTTGAGCTACTTCTGATACAAGGTTCAAGCTTTGCCCAAAATCCCCCTCCCATTTTCCCCTCCATTATAATAATTCTTTTGTGACTCTTTTATGTGAGATAATTTGCTCCATTCTATCACTCCCCACCTCCTTCTTCTCCCAGTGCAATCTTCTTTCCCACACCTTTATTTTGTTTGGTTTTTTGTATCATCCCATCAGAGTCACCTTATATCTACACACTCTACCTATACTCCTTCTAATTGCCCATAATAGTAATAATACAAATAGTATTTTGCCATAAAGGAATATGATCAGTTTACCCTTATTGAATCTCTTATGTTTTCTCTTTTTTTTTTCTTTTTATGTTTCCCTTGAGTCTTATATTTGAAGATCAAATTTTTTATTCAGCTCTGGTCTTTTAATTATGCTTGAAAAAAGTAATGCTTGAAGGTCCTCTATTTTGATAGATGCTCATTCTTCCCCTGAAGGATTATACTCAGTTTTGCTGGGTGTATGATATTTAGTTGTAATCCTAACTGGAATATCCTATTCCAGGACCTCCAGTTCTTTCATGTGAAAGCTTCCAAGTCCTGTGTAATTCCATGGTATTTGAATTGTTTCTTTTTGGCTGCTTGCAGTACTTTCTCCTTGTCCTGGGAGCTTGAGAATTTGGCTACAATATTCCTGGGAGTTTTGGTTTAGGGATCTCTTTCAAGTGGTGATTGGTGAATTCTTTCAATTTCTATTTTGCTCTCTGATTCTAGGATATCAAGGCAGTTTTCCTTGATAGTTTCTTGAAAGATGTTGTCCAGGCTTTTTTTATCACAGCTTTCAGGTAGTCTAATAACTCTTAAATTATCTCTCCTAAAGCTTTTTTCTAGATCAGTTGTTTTTCCAATGAGAAATTTCACATTTTCTTCTATCTTTTTATCTTTTGATTTTATTTTGTTGTATATTGAAGTCTCTAGGAGTAATTAGCTTCCACTTGATCAATTCTAATTTTTAAGGAATTATTTTCTTCAGTGAGCTTTTGTACCTTTTTTTCCCATTTAACCAGTTCTTATGTTTTTAAGGAGCTATTTTCTTTAGTGAGTTTTCGTATATTTTTTCCATGCTATTGACTCTTTTTTCCATGATTCTCTTGTATTATTCTCATTTCTTTTACCAATTTTTCTTCTACTTCTCTAATTTGCTTTTTAAATTTTTCTAAGCACTTCCAGGAGTTCTTTTTGGGCCTGAGATGAAAATTATATTTTTCTTTGAGGTTTCACATGTAACCATTTTGACTCTGTCCTAATGTAAGTTTGTGCCTTGATCCTCCCTTTTGCCATAGTAACTTTCTATTATCAAGTTCTGGTTTTATTTGTCTGTTTGTTGGTGTTTTTTTCTGCCTATTTTATGATTTGGTATTTCTGTGTGAGAGTTGGACTCTGCTCCTGAACTGACCTGAGCTTCTTATTCTGGGGCTCAGGTCTTGTTCTAGGCTTTCATTAGACTTCAAAGTCTAGTGCTGATCTGCCTCCAGGTTGGAGCCTTGCTGCTAGGTTGCTATGGAAACAGGGACACTGCTGGATGACCCTGGGGAAGGGATATTGGTGCTGAGCTGCCCCAGGGCCATAGTCTTGATACTGACAGGCCCAAAGGGCAGGACCTCACTACTAGTCAGCAGTGGGGGTGAGGCCTTACTGGTGGCCCGTTCTGGGAGTGGGGTTGCTGGGGTGATGGCTTGCCTCTAGGTTGGCTGGCTTGCAGTGGGGCAAGGCCTTGCTGGTGGATGGCTGTAGGACTTAGAGCCTTGCTACATGCCCCCTGCTGTTAGACTGGCTGCTGCTGCTCTTGGACCTCACTCCCCTTTCATCCCAGATAGACCTTTCCTGCCAAACTGGTAAACTGAGGCAAACAGGGTTAAGTGACTTGCCCAGGGTCACACAGCTAGTAAGTGTTGGAGGTCAGCTTTGAACTCAGAAAGATGACTTTTCATGATTTCAAACCAGGCGCTCTATCCACCGTACCACCTAGCTGCCTATGATGAATGATGGAAACATCAAACTCTTTGAAGCCTGAGAAAGGGAAGGAAGGAAAGAGAAAAATGAGGATAGCAAAGAAAGAAAGGAAGTCTCCCACTCTTTCCCCTTATCTCCCAATTTAGATTCCTATTCTAACTCCCTTACTATGTCTTTGTCCCTTTCTCATCATTTGAAGAGGTCTGGATAGACTCCCCTGCCCCAATCTTTCCCACTTTATTATGCCTGAAATTCACAGATCCACAATATTTTATTGCTGGAAGAGAGCTTAGATTGAGATGAGACTGTCACTTCCCTTATTCTAGACACTGAACTAATATTAATGCAGCCTAATAGCACGTTAGCTTTTTTTGGTAGGTACATCACACTATTGACTTATATTAAGCTTGCAGTCAACTAAAACTACTGAGATTTTTTTTCTCACATGAATTGCTGTTAAGCCATCCCATCTCTTCTATTCTGTACTTATGCAGATTTTTTTATAATGTTAAATTAAGTTCAAGACTTTATGTACAGTTTCATCTTTTTAAAATTTAGTCCATTCTTCTAGCTCATCAAAATTTTGGTTCCTTCTTCCGTCATCCAAATTAGTATCTCTCCATACCAGATTCAGGGCAGCTAGAGTGCCAAGGTTGGAGTCAGAAAGACTCATCTTCCTGAGTTCAAATCTGGCCTCAAATACTTATTAGGTGTGTGACCCTGGGCAAGTCATTTAACCCTTTTTGCCTCAGTTTCCTCAACTGTAAAATGAGTTAGAGAAGGAAATGGCAAGCCACTTTAGTATCTCTGCCAAGAAGACCCCAAATGCATTCAGGAAGAGTTGCATACAACTGAAATGCCAGACACAATCTTGGATTCATGTCATTCACGGTTTTGATAAGCATGCTAGTTATGCCCACGCCTGGTCATTGATTAAGGTTTTGAATAGGATTAGGTGGCAGATCTTCTGATCTTCAGGTTCATATCAGTCTACTAATCATCTTAAATTTGAGAACAGTCATTCTACCACCTGTGAATCCTTCAAATTCCATGATCATCTAACCATAATTTTTCCATCTTGTCCACAAAAATATCAGGTTCTCATGAAAAACTTTGTCTTGTGCCTTGTTAGAATCCAGATGTACTATGTTAATAAAGTATTTATTAAGTACCTGCTGTGTACTGGGGCAGCTAGGTGCCACAGTGGATAGACCACTGGGCTTGGAATCATGAAGGTTCATCTTCATGAGTTCAAATCTGGCCTCAGACATTTATTAGCTGTGTGACCCTCAAGTCACTTAACCCTATTTGTCTCAGTTCCTCATCTGCAAAATATGCTAGAGAAGGAAATGGCAAACCATTCCAGCCAGTATCTTTGCCAAGAAAACCCCAAATGGGGTCACAAAGACTTGGAAACAACTGGACTGAACCATGTGCCAGGGACAAATAATAAAACAATCCATACTGAGAAGTAGTCTATAGTATTTCCTAGACTTATCATTTTAGTAATCCTGTCCAAAAAAGGAAATTATTTAGTTAAGATGAGACTTCCTCCTTGTATTATTTTGCTTTTACTTTTTTTATTAAAACAAATACATAAGAAAAGAAAAAGAACCATATTATAAACATAAGTGTTAAAGCAAGTGTAAAATAAGAAAAAAAAATCGTGCATAGTAGAATATGAGAGGATTCAAAATATATAGCAACAAATTTCCATTTCAAGAAAGCCTATATATTAAATACTACATGCTGTGTTGAGAGCTGTCCATCTTTTCTTTCCTTTCTTGTAGGTTTTCTTTTGTTCTCTGCTGTACATTTTTTACTTTGTTCTTCCTCATTCTTCCCCCTCGTCCCCCTCCTTTCTCCCCAGACTACAATTAAGTGTGGTTATATTTATATATAGGTATATACATATACATACATACAAATATAAACATATACTTTCCCTAACAGATTGTACTCCTACAGGATCTTTGTGTTTTATGTTTATATGTATTTCTTTTTTCTTATCCCTCCTGATGCCTCTTATTTTACTTCTGCTCCCTACCTGGCCCCCTATTGCTTAACCTCCAATGATCACTCCCTTATCTTCCCATTTCCATAAATCTAAACACCTTTTTATATGCCCCTTTGACCTATTTCCTCACCCTCCCAGCTAAAGATCCCTCACTTCTCCTCCCAAGGCTCCCTCCCTTATTGTCCCATTCCCTTACCCACCTCTCTAAAGATCCTTCCTTTATCCTCTCCCCCTTCCCTGTCCCCTTAGTGTTATATTTCCTTATAAATTCAGAAAACTTTTATACTCTCCTAGATGTATATGTATTGTTCCCCTCTTTTTTTTTTTTCGCTTTTTGGAGGGGGGAAGGTAGGGCAGTTGGGTTTAAGTGACTTGCCCAAGGTCACAAGGCAAGTTTTTGTGTTAAGTGTCTGAGGTCAGATTTTAACTCAGGTCCTCCTGACTCCAGGGCCAGTGCTCTATTCACTGTACCACCTAGCCACCCCTATTGCTCCCCTCTTAAACCCATTCGTGATGAAAGTAGGTTTCTAGAACTAACAGCCCTCCTTCCCCATCTAATTCCTCTGCATTCAGGTTCTTCCTCTTGCACCTCATTTGTAGAAGACAATTACTCTTTTTAGCTGTCCTTGAGTGGTTTTACTTTGTGAAGACACTTCATGCCCAAGTCTACTCGTCTTTCTTATGAACTACACAATTACTGATAACAATCTTAGACATATGTTTTACATTTTTTGTACATAAAAGGTAAAGTGTCTGTCCTTATTGAGTCCCTTGTAATTGTTCTTTGCTATATATCGTATGTTTCTCTTGGCTTTTGTATGTCAAATCTTCTATTAAGTTCAGGTTGTTTTTCCAACAAAGTCCTGAAAGTCTGACAACTCATTAAATACCATTTTTTCCATTCAGAATTATGCTTAGCTTTGTTGGGTATGATATTTTCAGCTGCAAGTCCAGTTCTTTTGCTCTTAATGTTCCAAGATCTATGGTCTTTTAGTATTACCATTGCTAGGTCTTGTATGATTCTAATTGCGGCACCACCACATGTAAATTTTTTCTTTCTTGTTATTCATAATATTTTATTTCTGAGCTGGGGGTTTCAGAATTTGACAATAGTATTCCTTTGGGTGTTCCTCATAGGATCTTTTTCAGGTGGTATTGGGTGGGTTTTTTCTATTTCTACTTCCCTCCTGTTCTAATGCTGCAAGAGGATTTTCTTTAATTATTTCTTATGTTATCATATTAAGATTCTTTTTTGATCATAGCTTTCAGGTGGTCCAGTTATTCTTATGTTTTCTCTTCTTGATCTGTTCTCCAGTTCAGTTGTTTTTCTTATGAGGTGTTTTACATTCTCTTCTATTTTTTCATTTTTTATATTTTGTTTATTATTTCTTGATCTCTTATAATTTTGCTGGCTTCCCCTTGCCTACTTCTGATTTTCAAGGAGTCATTTTCTCCCTTAAGATTTTGGATCTCCTTTTCTAATTGGTTGATTTTCTTTTCATAATCTTGTTTTTCTTGAATTGTTTTTTTTTTAAGTTTTTCCTCAATCTCTCTCATTTGATTTTTAAGGTCTTTTTAAAGTTCTTCCATGAATTCTTTTGGGGCAGGGGACCATTTGACATTACTCTTTGGGGTAGAAAAGGGTTTCTTTGCTCCACTGTCCTCCTTTGAAGATGAACCCCGCTCTTCTTTATTCCCACAGTAACTTTCTGTGGTTGGATTCTTTCTCCTTTGCCTGTGCATTTTTTTAATAGTTTAATTTTTGTAATCCCCTCTGGTCCTGGAGTATGGGGAATGGTGCCTCTGGACACATATACAAGACTGCAAACCTCTCTTTCTCTCTCTGTCTCTCATTCTCCTTCAGTTCTCCTCTCTGACCTTGAATCCAAACCAAGACCTCCAGCTTCCTGTAAGTGCCCACAGCCAGCACTATCTCTGCCCCACTACTTCTGGACTCACGGGGTGTGTGCTGGTTCTTTCTCATCTCCATAACATCTCTGCAGCACAGCAGGGTCTGGCATTCATTGGCAGCAGAGGTGCCCTTGCTCTCCCCTAGCTCAGATGCCCAACTCCCCTCACTGTCCCTGGGGTAAAAGTTCCTGTGGCTGGGCCAAGGCAGCTTCCCAACCCAGCTAACCCCAGGGCTTGCTGCCTGTTGTTTAAGTGCATCTAGGATCTTGCCTGGAGGTGTTTACCCTTCACAGGGGCCAAACCTCATCCAGGGATTTTTCTTCAGATCTTCTCTGATTTTCCCAGGAGGATCCCTGTTTTGCCCCCTTCTTTATTTATTTTTACTCCTCTGTGTTTGCCCTGAGATGCTGTTATTTTCTCTTTTGTTGAGGAAAATCTTGAGAGCTTGGCATTTTCTGACCTACTCTGCCATCTTCCCAGAATCCTCTCCCCAAGACTTCCTCTTTGTTGATCCTGTCCTGGCTGCTAGTAATCACCATTTCTCTAAGTGCACACAAGCAATCTGTTTAATAATGAGTTTTGAAACCTTTCTGAGAATCAACATTAAGTTCAACAGTCTGTAGTTTGTGAGATCTATCTTTCTCTCCTTTAAAAAACTTAAGATTTCGTGGGGTGGCTAGGTAGCACAGTGAATAGAGCACTGGCCCTGGAGTCAGGAGGACCTGAGTTTAAATCCAGCCTCAGACACTTACTAGCTGTGTGACCTTGGGCAATTCACTTAACCCCAATTGCCCAGCCTTCCCTCTTCCAAAAAGCAAAATAAATAAATAAAGACTTAAGATTTGTCCATATCTGTTTGATTTTTAAGCACATCTCCCATTTTCCACAGACCTGGACTTGGAGACAAAAAGACCTGAGTTAAAATCTGACCTCAGAAATTCACTTCTAGTGTGACCCTAGCTAGGGAAGTCACTTAGTTTCAGTCTGCTGTGGTTCTCTCATCTGTAAAATAGGGATAATAATAGCACCTACCTCCCAGGATTGTTCAAAGGATAAAATGAGATGACATATTTATTAACTAATTAATTAATTTTTTTTCTTTTTGGAGGGGGGAAGGTAGGGCAGTTGGGATTAAGTGACTTGCCCAAGGTCACACGACTAGTAAGTGTTAAGTGGCTGGAGGTCGAATTTGAACTCAGGTCCTCCTGACTCCAGGGCCGGTGCTCTATTCACTGCGCCACCTAGCCTCCCCAGATATGACATATTTAAAGCTCTTTGCAAACCTGTAGTATATAAATGTTGGCCATAATTATTATTGTTTTCAGTGATTACCAACAGAACTAACAATAGCTTCTGCAATCTCACCTGCAAGATCTTTCAGCGCTAGCTCTGTGACACTGGTCAGGTTATTTAACTCTTCCATTTTTTTTTTCATCTGTAAAATGGGGAGAATAATACTTGTACTACTTGCTTCAGGATTCATTTAATCAAAATATATTATATCATTACTATGTTCCAGGCACCTTGGATACAAAAACAAAGGTTAAATAGTCCTCAACCCCACAAAGTTCTATCAGGGAAAACAGCATGTATATGTAAAGGCATTTACAATATAATTAAAAAGGGTTGTAGAAGGAAAAGGCATTATTAATCACTATGGCAATTAAGAAAGTCTCAGACAAAAGAGAATAATTGAGCTGGGACTTAAAGAAACCTAGTGATTCGAGGAGGTGGAAGTAGGAAAAGGATAGCATTCCAGGAATGAAGGACAGACAGACAAAGATGGAGCTGTAAAGAAGCCAGTTTGCCTGGATCATTCAGAGTGGGTGAAGGTGAATTATTTATAATATGGCTGGAAAGGTAGGTGGGGGATGCAGATTGATGTGTGAAAAGTGCTTTATAAACCTTTTAAACTTATAAATGTGCTTATCATTACGACTTCCCTATCATTTCATCATCCATTGGCCAAGCAGAGATGACAGAGACATCCTAAGGTCCACAGAAATTGGACACTTTTCCTTGTTCTGAGATATAGAGATCTGATTACTTCCCTGCCTCATGGGACTGTCATTGGCCCTGGCTCCGATCACTCACCACAGTTGATAGATGCTAAAGACTGTAAACCTGTCTGTCTTTCTGTCTCTGTCTCTCTCTCTCCATACATATACATATGTATGTATGTATGTATATATACACATATATGAATATATGCATGTGTATGTATGCATATATATGTATTTCAAGTTACATGTAAAAACAATTTTCAATCTTTGCTTTTCAAATTTTGAGTTCCAAATTCTTTTCTTCCCTCTCTCCTTCCCTTCTTCTCTTCCTGAGATGTCAAGCAATTTTTAAATTTAACTTTTATATTTTTTTCAAATTACATGTAAAGATAGGGCTACAATCTTTTAGAAGTTACAAACAAAAGCTTCATGGCATTCAAGAAGTGTATTCATGCCAGCATGTCTTCGGCCTTATTCCCCCTAATAACTGGGCAAGATCAATCCCCCACAGACACCAGCTACAAGACTACTTCCATTTCTCTTCCCAAATGGCCACCTTCAATTGTAAGAAGAGAAAACATCACCCTTCTGGTCTTAATGCCTCTCCAACCACCCCCACTCCAGACTGGGTAGTAGAGGAACAGGGAGCTACTGCCCACTTAGCACCTGCTCTAAGATCAGCAAAGAAAAAAGCTAGCAGTGGTGGTCATTGGGTCATCCTGAGCAGAGCTGCAGACTTGAGCAGGTACCAGTATTCCTATAGTGCAGGATAAGGAAGAGAGGGAAAAAATGGGTCTGACAGGAACTGAAGGGCTGGGACTATGGAGGGAGGGAGCAGAACTCTACCTCCTCCATTTCTAATCCCCAACTCAAGAGACCTTTTCTCCATCTGTGACTCAGAGTGCTCTCTTTTTACTGCACTTGAATGTGAAAACCTTATCTTTTGTAGCTTCATCATCTGCCCTCCCCTTAAAGTATGGGTGACCTCAGCCTCTGGACCTGACTTGAGTCCTTAGTGGGAGACTTTCTCAGGTAAGAATTCTTATTTAAAAAAAAAAATCTCAAGTGCCCTAGGAGTTCCCTATTGTCCGTTCCTCAGAGGTCTTGCTTCCTTTAAAAAGGGACCATCCAGTGGGTAAGGATGTTTCCCATATGCCCTCATGGGGCTGACCTTGATCTCCTAGGAGAAGAGTAGGCCAGACTTTTATGTATAGATAAAATCATATAATTTCAAAAACATCTAGACCAAGGGTTCTCAATCTTTTGTGTGTGTGTCCTAGATGCCTTTGGCAGTCTGGTAAAACATACGGACCCTTTCTCAGAATGATGTTTTAAATTTATTAAATAAAATACATAAGATTACAAAGAAAGCAAATTATATTTAAATATTGAATTTATATTGAAATGTTTTTAAAAGCAAGTTCAGAAATCCCAATCTAGAAGGTTCCAATTGCATCCTAAAATATCTTCCTCTCTCACTGGCTGATACTTATGTTACATCATATTGGAGCTTCATTCCCTTGGCTTAAAACTTTTGATTCCCCTAAGTATCATTCAGTCTTCAGGTTCCTAGGCTTTAGTGTGAATTAGTTTAGGAGACGTTTATTTGAGAAGAGGTTTATATAGGCAAAGGAAGGAGACAAAGTGTGAATAGAAGCTATCTGAGAGGAGAGGGGGATACTATTGCAGGTAAAGGAAGGAATTAGGGCTCTTCTTATGAGGAAGGTAGGTCTACTTTGTGTATGAAATATAAGATATTTTTCTTTTCCTTTCCAGGACAATCCTTTCCAAGAAAGGAATGAAGGTGGAGTAGATAGGATCCAGAGCCAAACTTGATAGGGACAGAACATGCTTGCAGATAGGTTCAAAAATTTACCAGCCTACTCTAGCATTTTTGTAGCCCATCCTACTTTAAAGAGGGCATCTTTAGTATTTTAAAGGATGGTACTAATTAGCATTAATTCTTATCCAAACACTTAGAGAGATAGCCAATGGATAGGCCACTACACTAGGAGTCAGAAAGACTTGGGTTCAGCTATCTCCTTCTGATACTTACTAGCTGGGTGACTGTGGGGAAAATCATATAGCTCCTTGAGCCTTAGCCAACTGTTTAAGACTTGTCTGCTAAGTTATAAATCTGCTTTGGTCCTCAACATATAAAATCAGATCTTTGATACATGATCAGAATGCTTGCTTACATGTTGCTGTTTTCTTTTAGGATCTTGGGCTGGTGCTGATTTGCATGATTGGTATATAAGAAGCCGCTTCCCTTTCCTTTCCTCTGTTGGGGTCCTGAGCTTTGGGAGGGTTAGTTGAGGATTGAACTGTCTATGATGGCAGTCAGGTGTTTAGCCCTGTGGGGTAAACTACTCTTTTAAGGGATAGGGTGTGGAATCTGGCATTGTGGAAAATGTCCAGGCTGTGGCTTTGAACTAATCTAATTTTCTTTCCTCCCTAGTTTTCTATTTCATAGAGTAAGGAGGATCCCGGCCTTGGCAAAATGGACCAAATGTTCCCAGAGGCAGTGAGCCAGACCACTATGTCCCTGGATATCCTGAATGTGGTAGAAAGAATAAACAACCAATCAACAGACACATGCTTCCACACCAGGAATACTATCCTGATGGGGCAGCCCTTTGGTGGAGTGCCGACTGTGTTACTCCTAAACATCTGCATCTGGTTGGTAAGTCACTGAAAGGTTGTGGAGAAGAAAGAGAATGGTCCTAGAGTGAGTCCTGGCCATAGACATACTGATACGAGCTGGTGAATAGGCAAAGCCCCACACAGCTGGCTGGAGTCTCAGTAAGAGAGGGCTAGGGAGGGCTCCTGGCTTCATGGAATCAATAGATCATGGGATCGTCAATTTAGAACCAAAAGAGACCTTATTGGCCATGTAGCCCAACGCCCCTCATTTTATAGATGAGGAAACAGAGGTCCAAGGAAGCCAAGTGACTTGCAAAAGGTCACACAGGGAGCAGCCTGTAGCAGAGAGAAGATTGGAATTCTGATTCTCTAACTTCCAAGCCAGTGTGCTCTCTCCATTTGACCACTCTATTTCCTCTTCTGTGTTCCTTAAGCCAAATGCCAACATGGGTACTTCTCTTCTTTGTGTCTCCCTTTTCCTCTCACCTCTTCTCTAATGTCCCCAATGAGAACCCTTCTTTGGTAATCCTCAGAGGACTTTATGGCGCTATGAAAAGCTCGCTGAGCCTCATCCCTACCCCCAACATGCCTCCTTGTTGGTGGAGGAGGGAAGAGGTCTTTGAATTCCCTTTGCATGGGTAGAGGGGGTCGAGGGGACTGAGCTTGTCCCTATGGTAGGACTCCAGATAAAGGTGGCAGGTAGAATAATGGCTTAGTGAAGAGATCAGAATATCATTAAAGGTTACAGTTGGAAAGGGATTATAATGATCCCTTTCAACTCTGCCATTTTATAGGTGAGTAAATGAAGGCACAGAAGGATTGACTGATATGTTCAAGGCCAAACAGCTAGCTAGAACAAGAACCCAGGTCTTTTGTCCCCCAGTCCAATTACAAAGTATATTATCTCATTGGATCCTCAAAACCTAATCATGGAGGTAGGCAGGACAGATACTCCTCATTTTTATAGGGGAGGAAACCAAAACTTACAATGGTTAAATGACTTCACCAAAGTCATTCAGCTAGTTGGTAACACACAGCTACTGCACTCCAAATTTTAGAGGCAGTATGGCATCATGGATAGACTACTGTACTTGGAGTCAGGGTGACCTAAGTTCAAATCTGCCTCAGGTACTAGCTGTGTGACCCTGGCAAGTTCAGCCTCAGTTTCCTCATCTGTAAAATGAAAGATTTTTCCTTTCATCTCTGAAAACGAAGAACTCCATGGTCTCTAAGGTCTCTCCAGCTCTAAATCTGTGGTACTATGATCTTAGTGGCTTTTCTTTCCTTCACAGATAACAAACTTGAGTGGTAGAACTGGGACTACACCCAGTCTCCTAACTTCCAGTCCAATGCTTTTGAACCAAGGCCCTGCTTCTTTTCTTTTTTGCATCATCTGAAGAGCCTGTTCCTAAATGCCAAAGGGTTAGGGTGATAGTCTTCATGCCTAGTAGCTGCTCTTCGAGCCAGGACAGAGCCCCCAGATAAAGCATCATCAGGAGTCAAAGGGCCAAGAGAGGGCCAGGGCGCTGGGCTTGACTCATTTTTCTTCCCAACTTCAGATTGCTATTTGTCTCTACTCCTTCCTCCGGAAAGCTGCCTGGGACTATGGACGCCTAGGTCTGCTAACAAGTCATGAGAGGTAAGACCCAATCCATCCAACAAGCCCACATTTGTGCCCTAGAATCACTTAGCTTTCCTTCCTCCGGAAAGCTGCCTGGAACTATGGACGCCTAGGTCTGATAACAAATCATGAGAGGTAAGACCCAATCCATCCGACAAGCCCACATTTATGCCCTAGAATCACTTAGTTTCTTCTTGGGGTGTCTGTCCCTGTCAGACCCCAAGTTGATGAACCAGCTTAAAGAGCCCAGATGAATAGCTCCATTTGGGGAAATTAAATTTTTCTGGTTGAAAATTATTGGTTAGGGTCTTTTCTTCTTCCTCATGACACAGCATGTAACCACAGGTGGATATTGACTCCTTTCACTTCTTCAAGACCTCCCAACAGGAAGCTAGACTTAGATGATTGATGATTGTCAACTTAGAAGACAAAAAAGCCTTTTAATCTGCTGTATCAGTCCATTTCTGGCCCTCACACACAGTCACATCCACAACTATAGTGTTTATTAATAGCATATAAATTGCTAGTGGAATACTCATTCAAAAAAAAAAAGATACAAGAAGACATGTGGCTTCATCTTACACCCAACCTTGATTGCCAGTCTGTTTGCTTCAAGGAAGTGAAGTCACTCATGTCAGTTAATGGGTGAGTAAACATTTATCATGTGCCAAGTACCGTGCTTAGTGCTGGTGAAACAAAGGCAAAAGACAGTCCTTGCCCAAAAGGAGTTAAATCTAATGAGGGAGGCAATATGCAAACGACTATGTACAAGCAATCAGGAAATCCAGTCGATAGACCTATTTGGAGTGGTCCAAGGAGGGAAGGGATCCATGTGATCTTATAGTAAGGTAAACAAATGGAGTCTAGAGCGTTTTTATATATGCACCAATCCAGGACAAGCATATCTCCAGGGATGTTGAATTGACCCATTTGAGTATGTCAGATAAAGATAAAAGAATTTATAGAATTCCTTTGGTTCCAGGGGCTATACTCATGGAGTTATCAATCGTAGCCATTGCTATGTATTGCCTGCCCTCCCCTCCATTGCTACCCCAATTTTCCCTCTGGGAAATATCATCTTCATACTTTTGAGACTCTTTTGCTACCTGATCATCAGAGTCATTCCTTTTTGGATCTAGAGTGTGCAGAGACATAGATGTAGGAAGAGATATGAAAAATTATCTCATTCCAGTGCCTCATCTTATACAGGAAGAAACTGGTGCAGAGTTGAAGTGATTTCCTCAATGATCCTAACTAGTGAGTGAGTAACGGAAGCCTGGATTGGGGTCAGATGGTCCTGACCTGAAATCCAGGCTCTGTGGTTGTTTCCACAACTAATGAGATAAGAAATCTCCACTCCTGGTATAGGAACTGAGAGCAATTCCTGACCCAAGACAGGAAGAGAGAAGGGAACATAGCAAGGGGAATAACTGACCTAAGGTCAGACTCTAACTGATAGAAATCTCTTCTCTTTCTTCCTTTCTTTCTCTCCTCTTGTCTTTCCTTCTCTTCTCCCTTTCTCTGTGGCTAGCTTGGTCTCATTGTTCTTTGGAGAGCAAAGTGATAAGAATTCCCCAGTGGAACCTACTCTGGAGGCACAGAAAAAAGATACGGTAAGTGTTTGGTGGAAGAGCTGGTCTGGATGAGATAGAATACATGCTAGGGTGAGGATTCCATTCCTGGGGACAGATTTATCATTAGATGCACAAAGGCAGGTTTCCTTTGAGTACCTACTCTCAAGGAATTTGCATGAGATGAGACTTAAAGGGGAGCTGGAAAAAGGGGGTAGGCATCCTGGCAAAGAAAGGCATTGGGGATGGAGAACATTCTGGAGAGTGAGTAACATGACCGAGGCCCCTCAAGAAATGGCAATCCCAGGCAGGGCCCTCACCAACCAGTGAGGAGGCCCTAGGATAGTGTCATCCCTAAGTTGTCAAGGCAGCTGTTTCGTGTGTATATATGCGTAGATGGATGGTTCAACTAGGTGGCACATTGGGTAGAGTGCTGGGCCTGGAGTCTTCCTGAGTTCAAATCTGGCCTCAGACACTAGATGTGTCACCCTGAGCAAGTCACTTAACCCTATTTGACTCAATTTCCTCATCTGTTTCTTCATTTGGAAAATGAATGGAAGAAGGAAATGGCAAACCACTCCATTATCTTTGCCAAGAAAATCCCAAATGTGGTCACAAAGAGTCAGACATGACTGAAAATGACTAAAAAACATGTGTATGTGTGTCGGGGGAACAATTCAGGAAGTGAATTGAGCCAGGAGTGAATACATGACCTTCTACTTCATTTATAGTTGGTATTTATTTGCATATCACAAGTAGACAGGTGTGGCATTTTAAAAGGTTTGAGAGATATAATTTATGGGTAATTTAATCATTTTATTAATAACACCAGCATTTTCATAAAAGGATGGTCACTTGGCCATCTCTCTCTTAGAGCAAAGACCATCATGGTAATGGGCTTATGCTTATTTGTCCAGTGGCAACCAACTCTAATACTAACAGTGAGAGAATGAATATTACAATGAGGGGCTAGACCTGAACTTTGATTCTACAATTTACTTCTAAGTTAAACCCAGTCTTGGACAATCTATTCAAAGAATTTATCCCCAACCAAACCAGAATAGGACATAATGGCTGCTCCACCTGGTGGGATCTGGATAGAGGAAAAGGTTAACTCAACCTTTAGAGATTGAGGTCTTGAAATGAAGATAAAGGAAAAAGGGGGAAATTGGAATTTCCTCAAATAATTAGTTATTAATAATCATTTCTATCACAGGTATATGCTTATGCACATGTTCTTATCTATGTTTGTATGTCACTTGAAAGATGACCACATCCAATTCATTTCAATTCAACGAACATTTATTAAATTCATCCCATATGCTAAGCACCCATTCTGGTCCATTGTACCGGAAGCCATCGTTTCTTCCTTTGAGGAATTTGCATTCAGGTTGACCAGATGAAACAAATCTGTAAAATCACCAGAGGAAAATGGAGTTACTCAGCAAACATTCTTTCATGTGCTAGCACCAAATGTATCTCACATGGTCCCTACTTATGGAAAAAGTTCTAAAGCAGTTATTCAATTTGATTCAACATTTATCAAGCACCAGCTATGAATAAGGCACTGTCCGGGGTGCTAGAGATTTAAAAGAAAATGGTGCCTGCAGTCAAGAAGTTTACATGCTATTGGGGAGGATGTAAAATGAATACACATAAGTAAATACAAATTATATACAAAGTAATATGAAAGTCAAGACAAAACTAACAACCGAGACATACAAAAGAGTCTCAGGAGGTGGCTCTTGAGCTCTCTTTTAAAGGAAGTTAGGAATTCTCTGAAGAGGGAGAGAATCCCAGATAAGGGAGAAAAGTAACATGCAAGTTTGCCTAGAACAGGGAGCATATGTAGAGAAATAACATGAAATAAGACTGGGAAGGTAGATGAAGGTCATTTTGGAGAGGGTCATAAGAGCCAGATTGAACAAATGTGTGATCGTACAAATCATAGATGCTGATCATGTCATAGTAGGTCATGCTGGTTATCTCAGAATCTTCATGGAGGAGGCGTCTTGAGTTGGTCCTCAACAAAGTGAAAGGTCAATCTTAAGTGAAGGGAGGAAGAATAGAGAAGCATCGTAGAGCTGGTAATTAACAAGGCATAAGCAGGAAATAGCATCAAGGGTCCTCATCCAACTAGAACAAACAGGCTGACTTGGAAAGTCATGACAAAAACAGGTAAATGTAATGAAATGGAGCAGTGGGGCAAGGATGGGGAAGACAGTGTTTGGAAGACTTTGAATGCCAAATTGAGAAGTTTAACTTTGATTCAACTACAATAAAGCAAGTATTTATTAAGTCCCTTGCTATGTGCAGAGTACTGTGTTAGGTGCTGGAGGAAACCTAAAGTTTAAGACAGACTTTGCCTTAAAGAGTTTTTCAGGGTCAATCTAGCAATATAGTATTACATGATAAGCATGTTAAGAGATATACAAAACAAAGTGCTATGTGAACAGAGAGGCATTTCCAACCAGGGAATGGGTAAAGCATCATGAAGGAATTGGCATTTGGTTTGGGCTTTAAATGAAGAGGACATTTGAGTCATGGAGAATAGCTTGAGAAAATCCACCAAGTCTTGAGAATATAATGGATTTGCAGGATATAGGGAGCTGTCGAGTTTGGTTAGGTTAAAAAGTATACTTCTAAGTTAGGCATAGCATAAAGTAAGTCTGGAAGGAGTAGGTTTGAATTGAGTGCCAGAAAAAGGACTTTCTGAACCGTAGAAATTTTTTAGCATTAGAGTGATATAACCAGATCTATGCATGGAAAGAAAACAATAGGGGCAGCGAGGTGACTCAGTGAATAGAGCACTGGCCCTGGAGTCAGGAGGACACCCGGCCTCAGATACTTGACACTTACTAGTTGTGCGACCTTGGGCAAGTCACTTAACCTCAATTGCCTTGCCTTCCTCCCTCCAAAAAACCATTAAAAAAGAAATAAAACAATAATAAAATATATATACTTTATATACAAAGTAATTTGAAGGTCAGTAGATAGGTTAATATATAATAATAAAATATAAAACAGTACAGTGTAGGGAAGCTGTAACACCTGAGTTCAGGTCCTAGGCAAGTTGCTCTAGCTGCCTCAACTTTGTCACCTGTGAAATCTGTACTTTAATTATCTTGCAGAAGAACTCTTTTCAAACCTTTATATAAATTCATATATAACGTGTGTGTGTCTGTGTCTGTGTATCCTCCTCTCCATAGTCTGATTGTGGTATGAAGGATGTGGATTTGGAAGACTGCAGGCAGCAAGATGGCATAATGGATAGAACCTTGAGTTCAAAAGTGGGTTCAGACACTTAGCAGCTGTGTGACCCTGAGCAAGTCACTTAATCTCTAACTGAATTTCATCTGCAAAATGGAGGTGACAATAGTACCTCCCCCTCACAGAGTTGCTATGAGGACCAAATGAGATAACATGTAAATCAAACCTTAAATCACTATTTAAATGCTGGTGTCACTATTATATAAACTATTATTGCCAGCTGTTATAATAGTCTAGGCATCTGATAATGGGGGCCTATAATATGATGCTGGCAATGGGAACAAAGAGGGAGGGGAACAGATTTTTGAGATGTTGCAGAGATGAAATCAAAAGAACCTAGTGAATAACTAGATATGAAAGGTGAAGGAAGGGAGAGTCAAAGAGATGCATGAGGCAATGGAAAGTGTGTCCAACTTGAAGTCACAGAACATGTTTGTATATCTGGGAGACCTTGGGGAAATTACTTAATAACTTAGGGTCTCAGTTTCCCTACCTGTAAAACGAGAGTTAGAGTAGAGGTCCTCTGATGTCTCCTTGAGTTCCAGATCTATGTTTCTGTCATCCTGTGAATACCAAAATTATAGACATGAGAGGCAGGTGATAGAGGAAAGTTTAGGGGAAAGATAATGAGCTGGGTTAGGGATAGAATCAGTTTGAGGTACCAGGGGCAATGGAATATCCAGGTGGTATTACTCTGAGCCTGGCTGAAAATGAAAGTCTGGAACATAGAGAAGAAGGAAAGACTGGAATACCAAGAGCAATAGCATTTATGTAGCATTTCAGGTTTTAAAAAGAACTTTACAAATATATGATTTTTATCCCCACAACCGCCCTGGAAGGTGGGTGCTAGTATTATTCCCATTTTGCAGATGAGGAAACTGAAGCAGACTGACTTTAAGTGACTTGCCCAGGATCACACAACTAATAAGTGTCTGAGACCAGGTAGAAAGTTTTTACAATAATCTAGGAATTAAGTGACCAGTGTGTCCCTAGTCTAAAGGCTAGGTATAGAAAGAGAAAAGAAGGATCCCATAAGAGAGTTATATATCCACATATATACATACACGCATTATAAGTACTATAAAATGTATGTTTTATAATATTTTATGTTTATATCAATATTTTTATCAGTTATGTCTGATTCTTTATGACCACACTTGGGGTTTTCTTAGCAAAGATAATGCAATGGGGGCAGCTAGGTGGCACAGTGAATAGAGCACTGGCCCTGGAGTCAGGAGAACCTGAGTTCAAATTTAGCCTCAGACACCTGACACACTAGCCGTGTGACTTTGGGCAAGTCATTTAACCCCAATTGCCCTCCAAAAAGCAAGAGAGAGAGAGAGAATGAAATGGTTTGCCATTTCCTCCTCCAACACATTTTCCAGATAAGAAAACTGAGGCAAACAGGGTTAAGTGATTTTCCCATGATCACACAGCTAGTAAGTGTCTTGAGGCTGGATTTGAACTCAAGAAGATGAGACTTCCTGACTCTAGGACTGGCACTCTATCTGCTGTTCCACCTAATATATAGTTCATAAGAAGTATAAATTTATGTAATATATTTCTACATAAAAACTATTTCAATTATTGTTTCCTCTTGTAATCCTATATATTTTATTTTGTGCATTTAAAAACATTATTCTGACATGAGTACCATAGACTTCAACAAACTGTCAAAAGGTTTCATGACAGAAGAGCCCCTGTTCTAGATTGTGTCTTAAATTCAAGTATGATTTACCCTAAAAATATGATTAAACTCATATGAAGGGATATGCCACACTAATGATATACTCATTCCCCAATATTCATCATCCAGTCTTGCCATCCACCTTCAGCATAAATGTCATGTCCAAACTAATTTCCCAAATCTTGGAGTCTATTCTAATCACCCCAATTCTCACCAGTTCCAATCCAATCTGTTTCACTAATTTCCTAGCTTATTCCATTATTCTCTTCAGAACAACTGGTTCTATTGTCAACAAACTTGCCTATATCTTTGAACTTTTGGACACTTTAACTGAAAACTAGACTCTGTCCTGAAGATAACCAAATTCCTTGCAACCCTCTCTTCAGGTAGTTACGCTTCTTATCATACCTCCCCCTATTAGAGGACCAAGGAGAGACAAGGACGTGCTCCTTGCTCTAAACTACCATTTCCAGTACATTCCTCTCCTAACATTTCCCAGTGATCTTCTCTCTTCTGAGCTCCACACAACTCACATTTATTATGTCATGTGATCCTTCTAGTAACTTTTAGAATTCCTTTGATATCTGGATCGTGGTTATCTTTTCTACCATCTCCTAACATCAGTTGCAGGCCTGTGATCCACCAGTCTTGAGAATATCATAATTCATGCTGATAATCCTTCTAACAAGCTATGTTTCAGACTTGTGGTCTACCACATCCAGCTTGAGTTCAGTACATCTGAGCACCTTGATGTTCCACTGGAGTGTCTAACTCATTATAGTCTAAACAAAATTGACCACACAATTCCTTGGTCTCTTTGAATCCTTTAACTTTTTTCTGTACCTACTTCAGCCATCCACCAAAATGGTAACACATCTTAGAACTCTCTCTTAGACTTGACCTACATTGCTAGGTGTGGTGGTCCACACTTATAATCCCTGCTATTAGAGAGTCTGAGGCTGGTGGATTGCTTGAGCTTGAGAGCTCTGAGCTGCAGTGGGTTTAGCCAATCATGTGTCCACACTGTCCAGAACCAATATGGTGGGCTATAGAGAGTGGGGGAGTGAGGGCCTGAGGCTGCCAATGGAGAGGCAAACTGGCCCAGGTCAGAAATGGAGATCACCTGTGCTGGTCAGTAATGGGGTCAGTCCCATGAATGGTCATTGCACTTCCCATGTGCTTGCAAATGTGCTTCTTCTTGTTCAGTTGTTTTTAGTCACGTTCAATTCTTTGTGACCCCTTTTGGGAGTTTTCTTGGCAAAGATACTTAGGGGGTTTACCATTTCTTCTCCAGCTCATTTTTCAGATGAGGAAACTTAGGAAAACAGAATAAAGTGACTTGTCCAAGGTCACACAGCTAGGGTCTGAGACCAGATTTGAACTCAGAAAGATGATACCTTCCTGTGACTCCAGCCCCAGCACTATATCCACTATAGATGACTTGCAAATTTACCTTTAGCCACCAGGTGGCACAATGGATAGAGCATTAGACTGAGACTCACGAAGTCCTTAGTTCATATAGGAATATTGTATATTATATTAATTATATTATTATGTTATGTTATATATTCTATTCTATTTATTCTATTTACAATATATAGGAATATTGTATATTATATATTAAATATAAATTTAGATTTATTGTATAACAATATAAACATGAATATTAAACATATAATAAATATGTCTGTGTACATCTGTATAGATCTATACATGCAATACAAATACACACGTGTGTATATGTGTGTGATATGTGTGTGCACACACATATATGTATATATATTAATATATACACACACATACATATCTTTGCAGGGATCCTTTTGTTCTCTTTCTATACTTAGCACTTAGGCCAGGTATGCACTATTGCAAAAGTTTTCTAGCTGACCTCCCTATCTCTAGTTCATACCAAGTATACCTTATTATTAATCTTCCCATAACTTGGTCACTCCCCTATTGCCTACTGAGATCAAAGAACTGAAACAGCCCTGCTGTGTCTGCAGCCCAGAAACCTAGAGCCCAAAGCCCTGAGGCCCTGCCTCTTCATCCCAGGAGCTGAAGTACAAACATGGTAAAGAGTGAAGTCTGTAAACTTGTGTGTATATATCTCTATCTATATACTATATATATATATATATATAGTATGTATATAGACACACATTATATACATGCTATATATACTATATAAATACACTGTATATATACACACTATTTATATACACTATATGTACTATATATGCACAGACTATAAATATACACTATATATTTACACATACTATGTAAAATATATACACACATATATCACATATATATGAAAATGAATAAAGATGAATGATTTAGGTATGTTTAAAATGGACTAGGGGCAGCTAGGTGGCACAATGAATAGAGCACCAGCCCTGGAGTAAGGAGGACCTGAGTTCAAATCCGACCTCAGACACTTAACACTTAACTAGCCGTGTGACCTTGGGAAAGTCGATTGCCCTCCAAAAAGCAATAAATGAATGAATGAATAAATAAATGAATGAATGAATGAATGAATAAATAAATAAATGAATGAATGAATAAATAGATAGATAGATAGATAGATAGATAGATAGATAGATAGATAGATAGATAGATAAATAAATAAATAAATAAAATAAGAGGAAATTTTAAAAATAAAAATAAAATGGACTAGAGACCAGCAGGTCAACTAGAAAACTTTTCCAGTAATCTAGGAATTAAGTGACCAGTGCACATCTGGCTTAAGTCCTAGGTATAGAAAGAGAAAGCAAAATGGGATCCCATCAAAGAACCTTTTTGATAGACAGCTGATGGCTTAGTGGATAGAACACTAGGTCTGGAGTCAGTTCACATCCGGATTCAGACACTTACTTAGAGAGATGGTCCTGGGTGAGCCACTTAATCCTCTTTTGCCTCAGTTTCCTCAGCTGCAAAATGGGAATAATAACAGCACCTTCCTCCCAGGGTTGTTGTAAGGATCAAAGGAGATAATAATTGTAAAGCACTTGATATGGTGCCTAGCACATAGTAAGTTCTATATAAATGTGTGTTGTTGTTACCTTCTGCTGACTAATTGGATACGATCTTAGGATACACATGAGAGGAAAGGATTAATCATGAGCTGGTCTGCATGAGTATAGTCAGGGAAAACACTGGCTTTGGAGTCAGACGACCCAGATTTGAATCGAGAGTCTTCAACTTGTAATGAAGAGATCAGACAACACCAAAAACCTCTTTCCAGCTTTAAATCCTATGATCTTAGGAACTCCAAATTTGTAAGCGTAGTGAACTATGAAAATGGAAAATAGTGGGCCAGGTAATGAAGGACTTTAAGTGCCAAATGAAATTTACCTGCACTCGTGATACCAATCCCATTCCACATTTGTACAGCATAAATCACCTTCACATCCATGATTTTATTTGGTCCTCAGAAATAGCTTGTGGAAGTAAGCGGGACAAAGATTATTTCCTTTTATACATGAAAAAACAGACTGACTCTGCCAGAGTTACATATAGCTGGTTCCCATGAGCCAACCTTGCTTCTAGGAACACTTGACAAGAGCCTTCAAGGGGTAGAAGTACTTGGCACAGTGCTTGGCCCTTTTGTTGTTTAGTCATTTTTCAGTCATGTCCAAATCTTTGTGACCCCTTTGGAAGCTTTCTTGCCAAAAGTACTGGAGTGGTTTGTCATTTCCTTCTCCAGCTCATTTTATAGATGAAGAAATTAGGCAAGCAGGGTTAGGTGACTTGCCCAGGGTCACCCTGCTAGTAAATGTCTGAGGATTTGAACTCAGGAAAATTAGTCTTCTGAGTTCCCACACACTATCCAACATGCCACCTAACTGTGTGTGGAGAAAGAACACTAGTTGGAGTCAGAAGAGCACACGAATTCATATCCTGACAATGACACAGTTACCTGTGTGAACCTGGACAAGTCATTTAGCTTCTTTGGGACACATTTCCGCCTTTTTAAAATTAGGAAGTTGGACTAGATGGTCTCTGAGGTCTTTTCCAATTGCAAATCTGTGATCCTGTGTGTGTGTGAGTATGTGTATACACTTATACACATCACTCATACATCCTCTCTGAATGAATTCGTTTTTACAGTGTCTGATGATTCATGTGGACAGAATTATTACCTGAGGGTAGAGTCAGGACACATGCCCTTGGTGCTTCCCCAGGTCCTGGCAACATGTCTCTATACCTGGGAGCTGAGGACACCCATAACACCGTGCTTACTCACTCTCCTCCTCTCCTTTTTTCCCCCAGGGCTACTTTTCCTGGCTCATCAACAGCATAAGCATGAAGTAAGTGTTTCCGCACCCTGAGCTCTGGGTGAAGGCAGTGTGGCAGTGGGGGAAGAGGGAAGTGGGCAGGGATATACTGGAGTCAGCTCGTGATAGATGATTGTTAAATATATAGCATGATATACTTTGGAAACTAGCCAACATTACTAATCAGGGTTTGATTTATTGTGATTGTTAACAATATAGCATGA
>NW_027185809.1:35925070-35950432 GCF_028583685.1 Petaurus breviceps papuanus
ATTAACCAACAATACTAATCAGGGTTTGATTTATTGTGATTGTTAACTATATAGCATGAGTGCTTATACTTTGGAAATTAGCCACCACTACTTACTAATCAGGGTTTGATTTATTGTTTTGTTGGTGCTTTAAATTTAAGGAAGTGATAGAGAAAATGTAAATGCAAATTAAGCCTAAAAGTGTATTATAGTTGTTAAATATTTCCCATCACACTCCTGGAAGTAGGAGAGGTGATACAAAGCTTCTGACCCTGGATCAGCTATATGAAGCTCCCTGCTTGTAGCTTGTGTTTGGCCCCTGAATTAGGGCACCTTCTCTACTTTGGGCATTACTAGACAGGAAATAATTAGCTTATCTGCTCTGTCCCATTCTTCATTCAGTAGACCCTCAGTAATAACAGTTTCTTCTCCCACCCTATAGACTGTTAACCTTAGCCAATTCCAATACCATCACCAAAAGGAATTTCACCATGCCCTGTCCCCTTCCAGTTCTGAAGACCTGGGGAAGGGAATGATGGGAGAAACATGATACCTGTCTGACAACCTGTCTTCAAGCATTAGAAGGATTGTCATTGTGAAAGAGGAAACATGCTTAGTCTGCTTGGTCCTAGAGGGCATAACTAGACCTAATGGATAGAAAATAGAGAGACAGATTCTAACTTGATATAAGAAAAGGCCTCCTAACAGCTAGAGCTTGAGATAGTTCTCAGAGAGGGTGATCACTCACTAGGAATGGTGTAAGAGTGATTCACAACTACAAGTCCACCTTCAATTACCAGTGCCCTTCCTCTGTGGATTATCTCCAATTTGTCCTCTATCTAGCTTATTTATTATTATTGTTATATAATTATAATCAATTAATTGCATGTAGCAATTAGACTGTGAGCCTCTTGAGAGCAGGGACTGTCTTTTGCCTTTTTTTGTATTAGTGCTTAGACAGTGTCTGGCTTACAGTAGGTACTTAATAACCATTTCTTGACTGACCAATTCGTCTTCAGCTAGATGGGTTGCACTAAATACCCTCTGAAGCCCTTTCTAATTCTGTGATTCTTCATGTCCTTGACTCTCCTAAACCCCCTGAAGCATTAACTTCTAAATTTTCCCTAATTTTCACTATCATAACTCTTCATTATTCTGAATTCCAGACAAACAGAGCCAGGTACTACTCTCTATATCTGTCAACACACACATACATACAAGCATATACCATAATATATTGGAAAAAGCACTAGAATGGGAGCCCAGATACCTGGGTTTTTATATCTGCCACTGTGACATCTTGGACAAATCACTTAACCTCTCTGGGTCTCATTTTTCTCATCTATAAAGTAGACTGGATTTCTGAGATTCCTTTCCAGTTCTGAAATTCTATGATTTTACAAAATCTGGGTCTTCATTCATTCATACCCCCTTCTTGCTCTGCCTCCTCTCAATCCATCAATCTGTGTTCTTCCTCTCCTTCAAACCCAACTCAAAGCATTCTTTCTCTCAAGTGTCCTCAAAATGGCCCCCATCTACCAAACTGTCTTTAGTGTCAGGCTTCCACAATAAACACTGAGCACAGTTATCCTTCTTCGTATTTTTCTTTGCAAGTCCTCTTATGGTATTTTTCATTAGGGTTCACCTAGACATCAGATTATCAATACCTCAAGGACAGAAGTTATGTCTTCTTTCCTTTATATAGCCTTGCAGTGAGCATTTCCCAATTACTGGATGATTGACAAGTCTGCCCTTGCCAGAAAGCTTCCCTTAAAACATAATTTCTATGAGAACTTGCTATCTGTACTGTTGAGATAAGGATGTGGGGTTCAGAACCAGAGCCCTGTTCATGTTTTCCTCCCTTGATTCCACAGATACTCTGTTTGCCATGGGCATTTTTGTTTGTCTGCCTTTAAAGAATGACTTCAGATCACTGCAATGGGAAAATAGTAGTTTTAGGACAAATAAAAGGAAGGATGAGGAGTAACTATAAAGTGATGGCAATCTAATGAATGTTGCTTTAAGAAATTAAATCTCCTTGCCTTATGTCACAGAAAATCCTCCTTTATGTAAAATGTTGTAAAAAAAATACAGTGCCAATTTACCATGAGAAGTGAACAGGCTGCAAACAGTTCCAGGGTTTTGTGGCTGATAAACGATGAGTGACCAGTACAACATGAACAAGAATGAAGAAGACCCTGGATTAAGGGTCTGGCAGTATGCATTTAATAAATGGTAATATTGATCAAACCCACATCCAATGTGAGAGGTCAGAGAAACCCTATTGAGGTCTAGAGTTGACTTTCTGCTTAGGGAGCCCCCAAGTGCTATACCTAAGCAGATCAGTACAACCCTTTACCTATTTTGAGGTGTCACTTCCTTAGGTCTTTGCCTTCTCCAAGCTCTTGATCTGTTAAGGTTGTCCTGATATTCCAATGATGACCCATATATAACTGATTTTACTTCCACTATTCTAATGGAACTGTCCTCTCTTGAAGGTTACCAATGACATTCAAATGACCAAATCCTGTGGTCTCTTCTCAGTCCCCATCCTCAACTTTTCTATAGCATTGAGCATTGATACTTGATTCATATGACATTGGTTTTCATGGAAACATTCTTATCCATTCTTCCAACTCTCCTGTGGCTTATGATAAATAGGGTTAAATAAACTGGGATGTTCTTGGAAATCCTTGGTATTTTAGGATTCAGGTACCAAGATGTTACTCACTCCCTCCTTTTTGATACTATTTTCATTCATAAAGTGTTTACTATGTGCAAAGTACTATGAATGGTAACCTCCTTCAACTTTTTTTAGTTCTTTTTTTATAATTAACTTAATAAGCATGAACATTTTTGCATATTCCTTCCCTATACAAAGCAGAACAAAAAATGAGATTACATATGAAACCATGTTTCTATTAAATTTAACATGATAATACTAACACTGCCCTGTTTATATCACCATCATTTTTCATTTTTAATGTTTCATTGATGTTTTTTCTTATCTTTTTTGTATGGCAATCACTCCCCTACACACATCTACCACCCCTGCCCCAATAAAATCCCTTTCTTCTAACAAATTGAAATAGTCGAACAAAACAAGATTCACATATTGGCTGTGTCTGAAAATTTTTGTCTCAGTTTATATCTCTCTACCAAGGGGTGGTTAATGTTTCATCATCTGTCTTCCAGAGTCATGATTTTGGTCATTGCATTGTGTTTCAAAGTTTTCATTTACTCTACTATAGTCATTATATAAATCATTATTTTGGTTCTGCTCACTTTACATTGGTACAAATAACTCCTCCCAGGTTTCTCTGACTCCATGTCTTTCATCATTTTTTGTAATGTAAAACTATTCTGTTGTTAATATGCAGTCATTCTTTCAGCCATTCCCTCATTGATGGATACCCAAATTGTTTATTCTAAACCACAACAAAACGTGCTACTATAAATTTTTGTCCCTATATGTCCTTTCCTTTGATTTCTGCAGTATTACTATGCTCCTTTTTTCCTCCTATGTGTATGCTTGCCCCTTCTCAGTCTTCTCCTCTTCCCCTTTTCATAGGATCAGCATAAGCTTTGCCTAAAACTTTGTTCTTAGTCCTCTTATCCTTCCCATTTGCAATCTTATCCTTTCTGTTTTCTCCCCATTGCTAGGTCAGATACTCATTACTCTCTTGTAGATTATTGTAGTAATCTTCCCACTTCCAATTTCTTCTTCTTTCAGTTCTTACTATCCACTATTATTAGGTCAGTCTTGTTACCCAGCTCTGATCAAATCACTTCTCCACTCAGAAGCCTTAGTGGTTTTGTAGCTTACTAACCCTTCAAGGATCTGAAATTTCCTACATGCATTCTCCCTCCACTAATAATATACAAACCATCTAATTAGTAGTCTTTGAGAGTTACTGTGGTCAAAAGATCCACTACTCTTTGGCCAACCTGCTTCTGAACATCTTGGAACTTAACCAGGCTGGTCCTTTAAAAAGGGGACTAAATTAATGGGTCCGTATTAAAAATAATTCAACAATATAATATGAGGACCAAAATCACCAGTCTTCAACTCAGAACCTTAGAGTACTCACAGTCACTACCTTACCATGAAAAAAAATCAGAGTAGTATCTTAGTGGAAGGTTGCAATTCAAATAAAATACAAGCACCTTAGCCTGGAAATGAAGACCATCTATAGCACAATTCAAGACTACCTTTCCCTAACTAAGAATTATGTTCTAGACAAATTGAATTCCAAGCTCCAAGGCTTCTTGACCCTATTCCCTATCTCTAATCTGACTACCAAAATTCCACCTATATTTCAAAGACCTCACTCACATGGTACCTACTCCATGATCAAGCAGAAGTTATCTTTTCTTCTTTTTTTTTTTTGGAGGGGGAAGGGCAGGGGAATTGGGGTTAAGTGACTTGCCCAAGGTCACACAGATAGTAAGTGTTATGTGTCTGAGGTCAGATTTGAACTCAGGTCCTCCTGACTCCAGGGCCAGTACTCTATTTACTTCACCACTTAGCTGCCCCATTATCTTTTCTTAACTACTTTCTTAGGACTTTTATCTTTCTTGTAAACTGTTGTTGTTTAGTCATCTCAGCGTTATCCAATTCTTTGACCTAACTTGGGGTTTTCTTAGTGTAATGGTTTGCCATTTCCTTCTCAAAATCATTTTACTGGTAAGGAAACTAAGGCAAACAGGGTTAAATGACTTGCCCAGGGTCACACAGCTAGTAGATTTTAATTTATGATGAGTCTTCCTGATTCTAGGCTTGGCACTCTATCCACCGCACCATTTAACTGCCCCTCTTGTGTACTGTATCACACTTTAATTTGTATTTTAATCATTTGCATAGGTCTTATCTCTAAATCTATTTTTGAGAACAAGTTTCATATCTATTTTTTAAAAATATCTTACTTAGTGAGATAATATTGGCAGATAGTAGGTGCTTAATGTTTGTTTCCTTAGTGCCTATCACAACACATCACAAGAGCTAAATAAATGCTTATTGAATTGAAATTAAATCAGGAATAAATGCTGGGACTACCTAGTGTCATGGAAGATAAATTCTATACTCTTCCCCTAAACCATTTCTTGGTACCTGAGGCAGAATCCAGCACTTAAAAATTGGGCCCCACTCAGGATAGCATACAGATAGTTTCCATCCTATCTCAGCTAAAATCCAACTGTCTTCAAGAAGTCTTGTTGAGTCCTCCTTAATCGTGGTGCGTTCCCTCCGAGACTACAACCAATTTGTCCTGTATATATTTCGTTTATATATTATCACTCCTAGTAAAGAGAAAATTCCTTAGAGGTCAGGAACTGATTTTTGCCACTTTTGAATTTCTTTGTATTCCCAGCAGACCAGAATAGACACTTAAATATTGACTACATGACTAACAAAATTGACTCATCTTATCTCTACCCAAATCCACACTCAGCCTACCAGACAGAAGGCTCTTCAGGAAGCTGCCCTCACTAGGTTGGGGTTGGAAGTTATATTCCCATTGTCAGCAGAACTGATGCTATTCATTCCATCCCAACACTTCCCCCTCTCTTCAGTAATAAGGTTCTCCATTAATAGAATCACAATGACCAAGAACTTTATTTAATCCCTGCTGAAATATCTATAGCAAGAAAGGGTGGGGTGGCTAGATGACACAGTGGCCCTGGAGCATAGGCCCTGGAGTCAGGAGGACCTGAGTTCAAATCTGGCCTCAGACACTTAACACAAAACTAGCTGTGTGACCTTGGGCAAGTCACTTAGCCCCAATTCCCCCCTCCAACAAAAAAGCAAAAAAATAAAATAAAGTTTAAATGCTTTAAAAAAATAATAAGAAAGGGAACTCATTTCATAGGGCAGCCCATTCTTTTTTAGGATAACACCAGAGATTAGAAAATTCTTAATTTGATCTAAAAGTAATACATAATCTCCTTGAGAGCAAGGAATTTTTTTTTTTGGTCTTTGCATACCCAGTTCCTAATACAGTGTCTGGCATGTAGGAGGAGTTGCTTAATAAATGAGTATTGGATTGAATTTAATTGAAATCTGCCTTCTTGTGACCACCACCCTTTCATGGTAGATCTCCCCTCTAATGTCCAGCAGTGTTTTTGAAACCAGCCCCAGGTAATTTAAAAATGCTTTTTGGTGACCTACTGATTAGTCAAGATAAATCACTTCTTTCCTTTGCACTTAGCTTTTGGCCATTCTGGTTTCTGAGAAGTGTCCTTTTGTGTCTCCCCTAGGAAAGAGGAGCTGACTAAAAAGTGTGGAGATGATGCCAGAATGTACCTCAATTTCCAGATACACCTCATTTTTCTATTCCTCTTTCTTTGTGTGCCCTCCTTGACTGTCATCCTGCCAATCAATTACTCTGGGCATCTTCTGGGTAAGGGGAGCTCAGAAGCCAACACTCCACTAAAGCTACAATGCCTCCAGAGGCTGGAGGCAAAAAAACCCCAGCTCCCTCCAATCATCAGAGCAGGCTTGAATGAGGGTCCCTTTTTATGGCAGTGTGGTGCAATAAGGAGAACACTGAGCTAGAAGTCAAGAGGCATGGCTTCTTATCCTAGTTCTGCCAATATTTTATTGTCTGATATTGGACATGTCACTTTAAACTCTTGGTTGCCTCGATTTCTCCATCTATCATGGGGATAACTGCCACTTCTTTTTTCACAGGGGTGATACAAATGAAACTGCCTCCACTTTGGAGGGATAAATGGAAGCAACGTTGAAAGTAAAAGTACTATATGAATAGAAAGTGCATTTTATTTTTATGACTTCTATGAATCTGGTATCAACTCAATATGAAAACATTGGTACTATTAGCTAAGTACATTTAATAATAATGTTGAGATGGCAAATGCACAGTAGGATAAATCCTTGTTCTTATAATGATCAGCTGATATGTGTGCAATCCTATAAGTTGCCAAAAAAAACCCCAGTTTTTCCTCAGTTTCCACACTTGGAAATACACATTGCCAACGTAAGACAAGTCCCCTTTCTCTAATATGTCCAACTGATATGTATGAAACCCTTACAGTTGCCAAGAAAATATAACTAGTTTTTACTCAGTTTCCCCTTTTTTTTGAGACTAGGTCTTCCTATCTTGCCCAGACTAGAAATGTGGTATCCCACTACGGACTGACCTGTTTTGTCTAATGGAAGGCTTACTCCATTTCATTTCTGACCTGAGCCAATTTGCCTGTCTGTAGGCAGCCTGGTGTAGCACCTTAACCTCTGTCTCCTGGAGGCTCGCCATACTGGTGCTGGACTTTTCACTTGGCTTTAGCCCTGATGAAGCTCAGAGCTCTTGAGTTCACCAAACTCAGCATGCCCGGTAGAGCAGGTTATAGGTGTGCATGACCATGCAAGGCAATTTCTACACACTACAAAATTTGCTCCTCTGCAAGTGAAATATTTATTTTTCCCAAAGTTTTACAATCTTCCTATACATTGGACATAAGAAGTCCTACTGCTATTGCCAGTTTTTTTTTTCCAAATAGCTTTTTTTTTTTTTTCAAAAAAGCTGGGACTTCTTTTATGTTGCAAACTCTCAGAATGGAAACTTCATCGATCCGGAGCAGCAATTTATCTGTAATTCATAGTCTTAGAAGGCTTCTGGGGCAGTGAAAGGTCAATAGACATGCCCATGGATGAAGTCACACTGCCAGTGTGTTTCACAGGCAGGAGTTGAACTAAATTCTTCCTGATGCCAAGGCCTGCCCACTATCCACTATACCAGAGGTAGAGAACCTGTGTCTTCAAGGCCACACGTGGCCTTTTAGGTTCTCAAGTGCAGCCCTTTGACTGAATCCAAACTTCACAGGACAAATCCCCTTAATAAAAGGATTCATTCTGTAAAACTTGGACTCAGTTAAAAGGCCACACCCAAGGACCTAGAAGGCCACATGTGGCCTCAAGGCTACAGGTTCCCCACCCTTGCATATGCCACACTGCCTTTTACATATAATCTTAAAATAGTTTCATAAAAATATAAGCAATAGAATAATTTAAAAAAACAAGGAATATAGTAATAACAAAATAAATTTGACTAGCAGGGCCCATTCTATTATAGCAAGATCTTTAACAAATTAATCTAAGTTTTTAAAGTATTTTGTGCTATTAATTACTGTGCTTTGAGATTGTTTTATATTATTATTGTTATTATTAGATTGTAAGCTGAAGCAGCACAACTTCTAAGAGTGTGAGGCTGAAAGATTCATCAGCAGTTCCAGAGAGTAAAAGAATATAATGAAAAAGTCACTGGGTTTGGATCCAGAGAACTTGGGTTCAAATCTTGACTCCTTCTTACTACTTAAGAAATCTTGGGAAAGCTCCTTTCCCTCTGTGGATCTTCATTTCCTCATCTGTAAAACAAGAGTGTTAGACTATTTGAGTGGTGTCAAACTCAAATAGAAACAGATCCCTGTAAACCTCATATTTACTATAAATTAACCACAAATTAACATCATCTATCTTATGTTCCCAATTCCTTAAACTTACTGAGCTGCAATGGGGAGTTGGATGTCTCTGTTCCTTTTCTCTTCCTATGACCATATGAGAAAAGGACCAGTCCCTGTGCCAATAAATCTGGAGCTAGCTCATAGACCCTGAGAAAGAAGGGTAGGGCCATGGGAAGTAATATAAAAAGGTCTAGACATTCATCTGGGATGTATGAATCTCTAGAGGCAAGGCTACTAATAAACATTCTTCTTTTTCAGACCCTAATAGTCATTTCGGCCGTACCACCATTGTCAATGTCGGCAAAAAGTAGGTGCCAATGTCTTCTTACCTCCTTTCTGTCTCACCTGGAGAGGGATAGTCTGGGAAACAGATCAGCTGTGTTGGTCTCCAGCTTGGGTTTCAGTTAATCTGTGTTGAGAGAGGTCTGTTTTTCCCTAGATCTAGGCTCTAAATGAATGAAGACATGTATACACTGGGTGGAGTTTAATGCACAGGGTTGGAAGTTAGGATGCCACTGATTGAATGAATCTAGTATTATTTCATTTTTCTGTGCCTAAGTCTTCCTAGCAATATGATAGATAAAAAGCTAATAAGATGAATAACAGAATCAGGACCCAGAAAGATCTAGAAAGGCTAGAAAGATGAGCCAAAACTCAAGCTGAAAGTTAATGAGGATAAAAATAAACTCTTTGGGTTCAAACACCAAGTTGATAGCTTCTTAGGCAATATTACCTAAAGTACAGTGTTCGAAATCAGAGAGGTTCTGATGCATCCTGCCCTGGTCAGACCACATTTGGAATATTACATTTAGTTCTGGAAAGCATGTTTTAAGAGGAATTTTGTTAAAGCTGGAGGGGCATGATAGTGAGAAGACTGGAGACCATGACATATGAAGATGAGTTGAAAGAAACTATATGCCCTGCTTGGCTATCATCCTTCCAGTCAAGTACTGTGAGAATCTTCTGGGCAAGGAAAGTTCAGAAGCCAGCACTCCCCCAGAGGACTAGTGGATTTCAAGAATGAAGGAGAGAGGGGCGGCCAGGTAGCACAGCAAGTAAGAGCACCGGCTCCAGTGTTGAGAAGACCTGGAGATCGAATCCCGGGCTCGGACACTTAGCACCCACCCAGAAACACCTGGCCGTGTAACCTTGAGCAAGTTACTTAACCCCAATTGCTTAGGGGCGGCCAGGTGGCTCAGCGAGTAAGAGCACCGTCTCCAGTGTCGGGATGACCTGGGGATCAAACCCGGGCTCAGATACTCAGCACCACACCCAGAAATAACTGGCCATGTAACCTTGAGCAAGTTACTTAACCCCGATTGCTTTAAAAAAAAAAAAAAAGAATGAAGGAAAGAATGTGTTAATGGGGAGGAGGGGAGGAGAGAAAGAAGGTATAAAGGAAACCAGAGGAGACAGCTATATTCAAATATTTAAAAGGTTGCCATGGGGATGAAGGAATCAGATTTATTTTTGCATGACTTCAGAAGGCAAAACTGAGACCAAAAGGCGGAAATTATAGTCAGATTTTAGTCAATATTATTTTGACAACTAGGCAATTAGAGTTGCCTTAAAATGGAATGGGCATTCCGAATGAATGCCTGGAGGTGTTCAAGAAGCTAACTAAGAATTTGTAGGGCATATTTTAGAGGGGAATCATTCTTTGGGTAAAGGTTAAGCAAAATGAACACTAAGGTACTTTTCTACTGTGGGATTCTGTGAATCTACAAGCCACTGTCAGCCTCTCCTGGTGACTTACACGAATGATTATAGTTCTGTTAGCCTAGTATTTCTAGTTCTTCAGTAAGAACCAGACATAATCATGTAAGTCAGGTAGTAGATAGTGCCGTAGACCTGAATTCGAATCCTACCTCTGACACTTAGTTGTGTGACTGCACAATTGATCTTTCTCAGCCTCACTTCTCTCATCTATAAACTAGAGATGATAATGGCACCTACCTAACAGGGTTGTTTTGAGAATCAAATGACATAATATAAAGTGCTATATAAATAATAGCTATTATTATCAGAAGAGGTCTAGGCTGTTGTTTACTTTACCTATAAAAGGGTACATTTCAGCCTCCAGATTTTATATGGAATTAAGCTCTAAACAATCCTCTTCTCTTTCACTGTCAAAAGAAATTCAAATACTGGATCAAAACCAGGTAGCACAAAATGGCAAAATTATAAAATTGGGTACTAGATTGTAGAAAATGAACCAGTCAGTTGTGATTGGCGCCCTACTATATAGATCTAGGTAAATATGGATAAATAATATGCATAAATTTGTATCCAAAGCTCTCAATAGTGACACCTTGTGGCAGAGGTTACAAGAGCAAGTGTAATCTTACAAATATTTATTCTACTTCTTACAGCAGCCGTTCTTTTCATCTGGGCACAGTTGGTCCTAGGCAGGATTAGGAAATAGATAAAAATGTGTCTTTAATACCATCTCACCCCTTTCTTTCTTCTGTACACTTGACTTGGACAGTTTTTGATTAACTAGCTCTCAGATAACCTACTGTCTGATAACTGTTTTAAGGTGTTACCTACCCAGTGGGATTTTCATTTTAATATTTTAATGGGGCCTTTTTAAGGACAGCTAAGTGACATGGTGAATAGAGTGTGGGGACTGGAGTCCGAAGACTCATTTTCCTGTGTTCAAATCTGCACTCCGACATTTACTAGCTGTGTGACCCTGGGCAAGTCACTTAACCCTGTTTGCCTCTGTTTTCTGATCTGTAAAATGAGCTGAAGAAGGAAAAGGCAAACCACTATATAATCTCTTCCAAGAAAACCCCAAATGTGGTCAAGAAGAGTTGGACATGACTGAAAATGACTGAACGACAAGACCAAAAGGGCTTCAAGGTCCAAAGAGCTAGGAAGGTCCTTAGAAATGAGCTAATCAGTGGTGGTAGTGGTAGTCATAAGAGATCTCAGAGGTCATATATTAGAAAAATAATTTGAGTTGCAGTGTAAATGCTTGAATAGTCATAGACTCAGTGCTCAAAGGAACCTTAGAGTTTATCTTTTTGCAAATAAGGAATTATTTTTACAGTTGAGGAACTGAAACCCATAGAAGTTAAGGGACTTGCTTAAAGTGACTCAAATAGTAAGCATAAGGATTAACCCAGGTCTTCTGACTCCAAGCACAGTGTTCTTTCCCATGACCTAGAAGATCATAGCACTAGAACTGGAAGAAACCTCAGAGGCCATTGCAGAGGGGAAATATTGGGGCAGATGATGCAGAAGGTCGTCCTCACTTTTTCCAGATTGAAGAGAAGGATGGGATTTAAATACAATGGAAGTCCATTGTATTTAATGAATTGTATTTAATTCATTTTAGATCAGGTCATTTCCCAGAGTGCCCTTTGGATCAGACACTCCAGAGATAAGACATAATACAGAAAAATACATTTTATTGTATATTATTTTTATACTTTTCTGAAATAAGGAAAAATACATAAACTAGGGAAAATACAGGAGGATAGAACTGGAGGGGAAAGAACAAAGAACACTTTGGATGAGGTTCCAGAACAGGTATAAGGTGTGAATTCAGCCTAGCCCTAACCCTAGTGAACTCTCCTTCTGCCCTGCTCCTAGTGCCTCACGCTCTACCAATGTGGGACAGTATCAGATTAATAGAATCTAACCTCAGATTTTCCACCCAGTGACATGCCATTATGGAAACTTGGTCAAACCCAGAGATAGACTGGCATAGCCTTAACATTCAGAGTCTAAATTTCTGCACTGCAAGCCAAGTAGGATCATCATTGCTAGAATATTTCAAATGTTCAGTTTAGGAAGAACATATGACCCAGAAGCTAGGTTTCTGTATATGGAGCTGAGTATATGGTCTTAAGCTAATTGTGACTACTTCTTGTTCCTGACAGTGACAAGGTCCTGTGGGTACATAGTGTATTCTCCGTTTTCTACTTCCTCATCACCTTCTGCATGATGGTCCACCATGGTCGAGGAATTAAGCCCAAGAGGGAAACAAAGGTAAAGAGAAGGAAACATACCGGTTATTGAATTAAATCCTCCTCATTCTTTAATGTCCAATTCAAATGCTTCCTCCATGAAGCTTTCTTAGATAACCATGATAACCTTTTCCCCTCCAGTTCTATACTTCTCCTGTATTTTCCCTAGTTTTGTATTTTTCCTTGTTTCAGAAAAGTATAAAAATAATACACAATAAAATGTATTTTTCTGTATATATGTCTTATCTCTGGAGTGTCTGATCCAAAGGGCACTCCGGGAAATGGCCTGATCTAAAAAGGATTCCAAGCTGTCTTAGAGTTGGAGTCTAACCTCATTGAAGGTACTCTGGGGGCATTGTCAGAAGAGCACTGAGTTTCAGAGAACCTAAATTCAGATATTACCTCTCTCTTCCACTTACTGCCTGTGACTCTGAGCAAGCCAATTTCCCTCTCTGAGCCTCAATTTCTTCATGTATAAAATAAAGGAATTGTACACTAGATGACCTAAAAGGTCCCTTCCAGCTCTAAATGTGTGCGTTCCTGGGGAATCAGAAACTGATTGTTGACACCACAATTAAGACATCTCCTGGCCTTGCCTCAACCTCTTGCATCTTTGGATGAGGTTCTAGAACAGGCATAGGGTGTCAATTCAGCCTAGCCCTCAAAGACCTAATCACCTTATTATTCTTCCTCCTCCCCTGGGATCTCAGAAGAGATTTTTGACCCTCTGGGAGTCAGAGGCGGTGAAGATAAACACCACAGCCATGCTTAATTTTCACAGATACCTAATGCATAGGGGCCCCTATAGAGTGGGATATGTCAAGTGAAGTCAACAAGCATTTACTTAAGTACCTACAATGGATGAATTGGTCCCTTGAATATAACAGCCCTTCAAATATCTGAAAAGAGCCATGCCTCCCAAAGGCTACTTTCCTCTGAGCATCTCTACTGCCTTCAAACTATTCTCATAAAGCATGAACTTGAACTTCTATGAACATCCAGGTGGCCTCCTATGGACTCTCTCTGGTTTATTCATGTAGGTCCTAAAACATGGCACTCAGAATTAAGCACAAGACTCTGCCTGCCCAGGGCAAAGTAAGGCAAGACTATCAGTTTCTAATTCCTGGATGCTGTGCATGTTTTCATGCTCCGTAAGATTACCTTATCTTCCTTGGCTGTTATGTTACATCATTGACTCAGATTGAATTTTTGATTCACTAAATTCCCCAGATCCTTTCCAAAAAGCTTATAAAATTCTAGGTGAATAAAATATATCTATGGTATTTATTCCAGAAAAGGGAAATAACTTTAGCTCTGTTCTTTATGGTGCTGAACTCTTTGTAATCATTGCTTCCTTTTCTAGATTTCCACTAACAATCTCTTTCATAACATGCTGCAAAATTTTGCCAAGAATTAAAGTCAAGTTCACTAGCCTACAATTCACAAATTCCATACTTTTTCCTTTTTTGAAAACCAGAACATTTGCCCTTCTCCAATCCCGTGGGACCTCTCTCTCTCGCTTCATGATTTTTCAAAGACTACTAGTAATTACTTCTCAGAATTCACATCTGCCAGTATTTGCACTACCCACAAATGTAGTTCATCTGGGCTGTTTGTCTTCAACTCATTGGCAGCATCATGGGTGTTTTATTCTAAGTTAATTATCAAGGTGTTGACTTTCAATTAGCCATTTTTATTCTATCCTTTCTAGTCCAATGATCATTCTCATTGTCAGAGAAAACAAAAAGAAAATAGGAATTGAAAAGCTTTGTTTTCTTTCTGTTTTTCACTATCATAGTCACATTCACCTCTGTCATCTTCTTTCCCTTTTTCATCCTCTTCTTTTTTCCAATATAGCTTAAAAAACTCTTAACAGTTTTTTTATTGTCTTTCGTTTCCTCATTGGCATCAGCTCATTCTGACTTTCCATGACATACTTTGAACTATGCTTCATTTTTGTATTTATCCCTTAAGTGATGAAGTCACTAAGATTATAGGGAGAAAAAAAGACAAGAGTCCAGGAGAGAATCTTTAAATACTTTCACAGTTAGGGAGCAGGACATAAATAATGAGCCAGCAAAGGAGATTGAGGAGTCATACAGGTAGGAAGAGAGAATAGTGTCGCAGAAACCTAGAGAAAAGAAAGTGTCCAAGGAAGAGTGGTCAACAGTGTTGAATGATGCAGAAGTTAAGAACAATGAAGACTGAGAAGGGGACATTAAATTTATTAATTATGAAATCATTGGTAACTTTGGAGGAAAATTTCAGTTGAATAATGAGATTGGAGGCCAGATTTCAGATTGCAAAAATGATTGAAAAGTGAATGAAATAATGAGTATAGATCATTTTTTCTAGGAATTTGGCTGTGAAAAAAATATATAAGATAATAGCTTGAGGAGATAGGGACAAGCGAGAATTTTTATGGAATGGGGAGACCTAGATGTGTTTGTAGGTAGAAGAGAAAGAGCTGTTATATAAGGAGAAACTGAACATTAGAGAGAAGGGGAATGACTGTTATAGCAATTTCCTGGAGAAAATGGGAGAGAATGAGATAAAGAATGCAAGCATACAAGAAGAAAGACAGCACTCTTGATCAACTAATCAACAATAGTCAACAAAACATGTTAAGTGCCTACTATGTGCTAGACACTATGCTAGTGCCTACTATGTACTGGACACTATGCTAAGTGTTATGGGTACAAAAAGAGGGGGGCAAAAAACACTGATCTCAAGGAGCTCACAGTCTAATGGAGGAGAAAAGAAGCAAACAAATATATGTAAACTACTTGTATACAGGATAATTAGGAAATAATTAAGAAATACTAGAATTAAGAGGGGTTGGGAAAGCCTTCCTATAGAATATGGTATTTTAGTTAAAACTTAAAGGAAGCCAGGGAAGTGAGTAGGTGGAAATGAGGAGAGCATTCCAGGTATGGGAGATAAACGGAGAAAATGACTAACGATGAAAGATGAAGTTTCTGGTTCATCAGACAGCAAGAAGGCCATTGTTCATGGTGGAGAGTAAGGTAGGGAGGGGATGCTAGGTTATGAGGGGCTTTGAATGTCAAATGAGGCATTTTGTACTTGATCCAATAGGTGAGAGGGAGCGACTGGAGTTTATTGAGTAGGCATGACACAGCTGAACCTAAACTTTAGAAAAATCACTTTGGTGGCGGAATGGAAGATGGATTAGAGAGGAAAAAGATGAGGCAGGCAGACCCACCAACAGGCATGAGGGGATGAGGGCCTGCACCAAAGTGGTGGCCATGTCAGAGGACAGAAGGGAATATATTCGAAAGATGCCATAAAGGTCAAATCAACAGAGACCGTGTCAACAAATTGAGTATAGAGATGAGAGAGAGTGAGAAATCTAGAATGAGAACTTGAGGGACTAGGAGGGCAGTGTTGCCCTCTACAGTGAGAGAGAAAGGAGGTGGGAAGTAGGGAGGCTTTAGGGGAAAGAGAGTGAGTTGGGTTTGGGACAGTTAAATTTAGGGTGTCTACTACACATATAGTTGGAAGGCAGTTGGAGATGTGAGATTAAGATCAGAAGAGAGGTTAGGGCAGGATAGACACATGTGAGAATCATCAGCCTAGAGATGTAATTAGATCCATGGGAGTTGATGAGATCACCAAGTGAAGTGGTACAGAGGGAAAAGAGAAGGGACCCCAAGGCAGGGCCCTGTGGGACACTTACAGTTGGAGATTGTGAGCTAGATGAGGATCCAGGCAAAAGAGACTGAGAAGGAGCAGTCTGATGGGTAAGAGGAGAACCCGGAGACAGTGGTGTTCCCAAAACCTAGAGACAAGAGGAACCTATTATCGAAGAGGAGAAGGAAGACCAGCAGTGTCAAAGAAAGGCCATAGAGAGGTGGAGAATGAGGATTTCTAAAAGGATGTTGGATCAGGCAGTTAAGAGATAATTGATAACTTTGGAAAGATCAGTTTTGGTGGAATGATGCGGCAGGAAGCCAAATTGTAAGGGGTTTAAAAGAGAGTAAAAGCCAGGTGCTGAACTCCTTATAAAAAAAAGAGGGGCAGCTAGGTGGCACAGTGAATAGAGCACCAGCCCTGGAGTCAGGAGGACCTGAGTTCAAATCTGGTCTCAGACTCTTAACACTTACTGGCTGTGTGACCTTGGGCAAGTCACTTAACCCCAATTGTCCTGCCTTGCCCCCTCCAAAAAGCAAAAAAAAAGGAGAGGAAGAATTGACTTGGAGGGGAACTGCCATGAGGATCTTAATACGATGTAGAATATTTTAAAATATTAAATAATTAATATTAAAAAACCATAAAAGATTTACAATCAAAGAGCTATTGGAATGCAAAATAGGGAGGAATTTTTTTTAATGTTATCTGTCCCCACTACAGCACCCCAGCACAGTGCTTTTCACATTGAAAGCACTGGAAAAAATGTTTATTGAATTGAATTTTATAACCAATCGGGGGTCAATAGAAAGCTTCATGAAGGAGTTGATATTGGTGCTAGACCTTGAAGGATGGGTAGAATTTCAACATGTAGAAATCAGAGGAAAGGGTGTCTGTTATGGGAAGAAGGAAGGATGAAAGTCAATTTAAATAGGAAGAAAGGTTATGGGAGGTAAGGCTGAGAGGGGGGAAAAGTTTTATGGAATGTTAAGTAGTTTAGCTAGAATATAGAGCATGGGCAGCAAAGTGGTACAATAGATAGAGCACTGGGCTTGGAATCAGGAAGACTCATCTTCCTAAATTCAAATCTGACCTCAGATACTTACTAGCTGTGTGAACCTTGGCAAATCACTTAACCCTGTTTGCCTCAGTTTCCTAATCTGTAAAGTGATCCAAAGAAGGAAATGGCAAACTCCTCCAGTATCTTTGCCAAGAAAACTTAAAAAATGAGCCACAAAGAGTTGACATGACTGAAAAGTAACTGAACAAGAGTAGATATAGGAGTGTAGTTGGAGTGGTTGGAGTGGTTGATTGGTATCAGTTGATTGGCATCAGCTATTAACCAGTTAAATTCCATGACATTTCAGGGAGGCTCCCCTTCCTCGTACATTGTTAGAGATCTACTTGTCAATTATTAGAGGTCTCTTTGTCCATCATTAGAGATGTATTTGTTGATTATTGGAAGTTTTCCAGGAGAAGCTGGAATTTACTGAGACTTCTGTACAGGATTTTCCTGTACTGAAGTCAGGGTTTGATTAGGGTCCCTTCTATTTCTGAGATTTTATGATTTCACCAGTAAGCTATTCCCAAATAACAATACAAAGTGGTTTATACAGATTACACTGGAATGGTTCCAGCTGATTGTCATTTTGACTTGATTATTGTTAGTTTCTATTTCAATGGGTCACCATTTTTGTAAAAAAGTTTTAGTACTGGTGCTCACTGCTTTTAAATTACAGTCCTTTCTAGGAATACTACCTCCCCACCAACACTACCCCAGAGGCTGATTTTAAGTATCAGAACCTGGATTCAAACCTAGGTCATCCAACTCCATGGGCATCTGGGTGGCACAGTGGATAGAGCTCCAGGCCAAGAGTCAGGAAAACTCATCTTCCCGAGTTCAAATGTGACTCCAAACACTTAGTAGCTATGAAATCTGGCTTCAAACATTTAGTAGCTATGTGACCTTGGGCAAGTCACTTAACCCTGTTTGTTTCAGTTTCCTTATCTTTAAAATGAGCTTGAGAAGTAAATGGCAAACTACTCCAGTAGCACTATCAAAGAAAACCCCAAATGAGGTCACAAGGAATTGGATATGCCTGAAAGAACTGAAAAACAACACCACTTCCAACCCCTAATCTGGTGCTCTTCACATTATACTATGGTGAGTGGTAAAGATATGGGGGGAGTGATGAAAATCCCTCATCAGGACAAGTGGGCACACTCTCAAGGTTATGGTCCCAAACCAGAGATGCTTGTCTACGATTTTTCAGTCAAGGTGGTGGTGTTGGTGCTGGTCTGCTTTATCATCAGGGATGCATGAGTGGGGATAATGACAAAGTCAACACTGTCAAGCTCAGCCCTTTTTTTCTATCTTTTCTCCCCCAGACAACCAAAACCCTGTTGATCACCTACCTCCCCAAGGAAGTTTCAGATCCTGCGATCATCATCAAACATTTTCAGTGAGTGGGAAGGAAGAGTCAGTGGTATAATAGAAAGAGCACTGGTTCTTGAATCAGAAGACCTGGGTTCAGATCCTGTCTCTGACACTAACTGGGTCACCTTGGGCAAGTTACTTCCACCTCCTTGGGTCGCACTTTCCTCATATGTAAAATGAAAGAGTTGGACTAGATGGCCTCTGAGGTCACATCCAATTCTACGATTGTGATCCTCCTAAATATGACTTGCAAGAAAGTTGTAGTTCTGTTCTGGGTATCCTCTACCTGTATAGTCCCTTCCCTCATATCTGATGTAATCATTTCTCCTTCATCAGAAGTTGGTCAGGAGGAGCTTATAGGTCAGGAGGCAGGGAGACAGAAGAGAACTCAGGCTGGCAAATTAAAACTGATACTTCTCCTTTTCTTCACTGAACTAACGAAGGGATTCAAGGTTTTTCCTTTACGCACACAGAACTTTATGAAAAGGCATCTTCCCCATCCCTGAGATGAAGGGCCTAGGCAAGTAAGTCAACCTGGCTGCCATAATCTAGGGCATTAGTTAGGTCTACAAATGTGTATTCTCATTGAGTGGTCAGTATGATGAGCTATACTGCACAAGTGATATTGGAATAGCTTGGAAAGGCTACCCTGAATGAGAAGCACAATTTCTGACCCTAGGAGAGAGCAAAGCAAAGTGCTGTACATAGAAGTCAAACCCATAACCTTGACTTCATTTAATGACATGTTCTTTCCAGCCGGATAAAGCCATAAAGGCTTAGAAGAAGAAAGGAGATGACTCCCTCCTATGCTTAGAGCCCCAGAATAGCTCGATTCCAAGAAACAGAGGCCCAGTGTATGGTGTAGTTGAAAAAACATTGGTTTTATATTTAGAAAACCCAGTTTCAAATACTGTTTCTGTTGCTTACTAGCCATGTGCTCTTGGACAAGTCACATAACCCTCCTGGGCCTTAGGAGTTGGTCGGACTAGATGGCCTCTAAGCTTTCTTCCAGCTCTGAATTTATAATCTTCTGCTCTTGTACTCCTATGAATTCAAGGGGTGGCTGGGAGGAGTTGTGTATTAATTCTCTCGGATCGCTGACCCAGATCCCATCTCTTGGCTGGAGCCAAGGTCTGGGGCGAGACAACAAAAGCTCCATTTGCTCCAGGACACTCAGTTCTGTATATGTATCTGTGTCTGTCCTACAGTGAGGCCTATCCCAGCTGCACAGTGACCAAAGTCCACTTCTGCTACGATCTGAGAAAACTGGTAGAGCTGGATAACCAAAGGTGAGTCTGTAGTTGGCAACCTAATTTCCCTGGGTTTGGGGAGGCTAGGAGGTACTGGGCCCATTGGAATCCAAGAAAACCAAGCTATGGTCCCACCTAACCACTGATATCCTTTTCCTTTCTCCCTCCCTGAGCAGACACCATGCAATGAAAGGCCGCCTCTTTTATACCTCAGTTGCTCAGAAAAGTGAGAAAATGATGATCCGCGTGCACCCCTGCTCCTGTATCTGCTTCTGTCAATGCTGCAAATGCTTCAAGGAGGTAGCAGAGGGGGTGGGCCTATACCCCCACATGACCCAAAAGCTCAGGGCATCTGCTGAGCATGGGGGAGGGGCAGGCATTGTGTCCTGGTTTCTGGCTACTAGCTAGTGTTCCAACTTGGCCCATCATCTTCACCATTGTGGCCACATAGGACCCCACCAGCTCTCTGCTTGCTTCCCCCTTCCCTTGAACTAAAATACAGTTACATTGCCATCTCTGGTGTTCTGTCCCCAATAAGCATGGCAATCCCATCTTCAATTTTCCCTCATTGTAAAGGACAGAAAATATTTAGAGGATCGCAAAGTTAGAAGCAACTCGAGAAGCCACCTAACCTGCCAAGCTTCAGTGGCCATGGAGCCCTTTAAGAGACAGTAATATTCCATCTGGTTTGGAATTACATTGGGTGACTTTTCCATGACCCAAATCATGGATTTGGGGCTCCCTGCCTAACCCAGACGCTTTCCAAACTTCCCCCCCTTCCATCCCCAGTTTGGTTCCTTTCTACACCCCCACCCCAGGTGGATGCTGAACAATACTTCAGTGAGCTGGAGGAGAGGTTAACTGATGAGTTCAATGCTGAACGGAGCCGAATCTACCAGAAGCGTTTGGATGCAGCCTTTGTCACCTTTCAAGATGAGAAGATGACAGCTGTGTGAGTGCCCCAGAAAGCTTTGAATGCTACTTGGCTTCTCGGTCAATCAGTCAGTCAGCCAGTCAACAAGCATTTATTAAGTATACAAGTGCCAGCCACCAAGCTAAGCCTTCCTTATTCAAAGAAAGGCAAAAAAAAAAAAAAAAGGCTTCCTTATTCAAAGAAAGGGAAAAAAGAAAAAACAAACCACTGTCCCTGACATAAAGGAGCTTTTATTCCAACAGGAAAGGCAACACATGAATAATTATGTCCACTCAAGATGTATGTACAAATTAGTTTGAAAGTAATCTCAGGGGCAACTAGGTGGCATGATGAATTGAACACCGGCCCTGGAGTCAGGAACACCTGAATTCAAATCCAGCCTCAGACACTTGACACACTTAATAGCTATGTGACCTTGGGCAAGTCACTTAACCCCCAATTGCCTTGCCTTGCCCCCTCCAAAGAAAAAAATAATCTCAGTAGGAAGGCACTAGCAGTGGATTGGCAATGGGGGAGAGAGAAGTGGGGCTGGGAAAGGTTTCCTGGGATTTGTAGAATTTGAACTGAGTCTTGAAGGAAGCTAGGAAATCTAGGAGACAAAAAAAGGTGAAAGGCAATTCCAGGAATGGAAGGAAGCCAGGAAATAGGTAGAGTTGGGTGATGGAGTTAAGTGTTCATGTGCAGGGAAGCAAGAAGACCAGTGTTACTGGAACATCCCCCACATGCTTTGTCCCCTCTTGCTTGCTTCCACTCTAGTCATTATCCATACTCCCAGCCCCTGCCCATGGGAAATGGGTTGCAATTCCATGATGATTGGTCTTCAAGTTCTAGATCATCTCCTACTTCCTTCCCCTCTGTTCAGGGCAGACCGTGGGAGGGCAGTGTGACTAGCCAGCCAGCATTCAGGTCACCTCTTTCCCAATCTCACTTACACTCTTAATAATTATAGCCAGCATACGCATAGTGCTTTTAGGTGTGCAGACCACTTTCCCTATGTTATCTCATTTAATCCTCTCAATAAGCCTGTGCTGTAGGTGCTATTATCAATCTCATTTAATAGATAAGGAAATCAAGGCTGAGAGGTTATCACTTAACCTAGTCTCACAGCTAGTAAAAGCTGAGAAGTTATTACAAGTAATTAGAAAAAAGATCTGAACTTAGGTGTTCCTGATTCCAAAGATAGCACTCTATTATTGCCTCCTAGCTGCCCACTTGTTCATTTCTTTATTCCAAGAGCTGCATGTTCAATATGGGTTTTGTCATTTGGGGGTCTATTTCTTATTGTCACATTAAGCATTATGCCCACTTCCCCTTCTTGTTCTGTAACTAATAACAATTTTCCCAGACAAGGAATACAAACAAATCTGTCAGGTTCTCGTCATTGCCAATTTTCTTTCAATAAGAGCATATGCATAAAAAGTCCTTCAGTCACTTGACACCTAACATATACACTCCACACCATGGGCATACACACACACACTACACACTCTAGACACACACACAGTACACATACACACATGCACTACCCACACACTACACACTCGCACTACACACACACACACACACACACACACACAAACCACACAGCATCTCAATTTCACATCTTCACTGTCTCTTTTCCCATTAAGTTTCTTTTTTTTTTTTTTTTTGCTTTTTGGAGGGCAATCGGGGTTAAGTGACTTGCCCCAGGTCACATGGCTAGTTGTGTGTGTGTGTGTGTGTGTTAAGTGTCTGAGGCCGGATCCGAACCCAGTCCTCCTGACTCCAGGGGCCAGTGCTCTATTCACTGCACCACCTAGCCGCCCCTCCCATTAAGTTTCTAATCACAATGTTACATTCAGAAGTGGAAGGAGCTGTAGAGGTCATCTAATACAACTTTCTTATTTTATAATCATAATTTTCTCCTCTTTTGTCTTCAGTGGAATGGTGGGCATAACTGGAGGCCTAACTAACCTGATGCAAAACACTGAAATTTTACCAGGCAGGTAGACTGGGAATAGGGAGAGACACAAGGGACCCTGGCTTATCAGTGTCTGCTGAAGTAGAGTAAAAGGAAACCTGATTTGTAATACTAGTCCCACCATCAGCATACTTGATAGTCTTTCTCACCTTCCTTAGGCTCTCAGTTTGCCTATCTGCCAAATAATAACCCTAGCCATTCCTACCTCATAGAGCTGTTCAGAGGATCAAATGAGATAATGAGTCTAAAAATGCTTTTAGAAAAAAACCTACTCAAATGAGGAACAGACGAGGTAATGAGTCTAAAAGTGCTTTAAAACAAAAGAAAAGCCTACTCAAACGGTGTAGTGGCAGATGCTTTCAACTAGAAAGCAGCTTGGGCATAGATTATCTTTAAAGTTCCTTTGAAATTTAAAAAAAAAATTATTTCCTAACCCAGGAACTTTAAAGATGATCTAGTCCATACCCCCTATATGTTACAGTTAAAGAAAGTGAAACTGAGAAAGAGCAAATGATTGACCCAAAATTGCAGAGCTAGAGAGAGAGAGACAGAGAGCTGACATTAGAACCCAGGTCTCCCACTTCCTAGGCTAAAGCATCTACCACTACATCTCTTGAGTAGGGTTTTCTTTTGGTACCTGACTCTCTTCATCTGTGATACCACCAGGATAGTAAACAATAAATGACCACACAAGTTGGAGAGTTGAAAGGGACCTTAGTACCTGAGAGGAATCCCCACCCCCAAATCCATAACATTCCCTATCTGGCTAGCAGTCATCCGGCCCCTGAAGGTCTCCAGGGAGTGGAACCCTCCCACTTCATAAAGCAGCCCCATTCCGCTTTTGGACAGCTCCAATTGTTAGATTTTCCTGAAAGCCTGCCTCAGTTTGCCTCTTTGTAACTTCCACTGATTCACGGTTCTATCCTCTAGGGCAAAATAGGACAAGTCTATTCCCTCTTGAATATAAAAATCCTTCAGGTATTTGAGGGAACGTATCATGTTCCCCCTTCCCCACACACACTCACGCCCCACTCCCACCCCCAGACTTCTTTTCTCCAAGTTACGTCTCTAGTTCCTTCAACCAGTCTTTATATAACATAACATTATGGTCTTTCACCATCCAGGTAGCCCTCCTCTGGAAATACAGTCAACAGGCATTTATTTAGCACTAACTGCGTGCCAGGCACTGCCCTTGCCCTTGAGGCATTTAAATTCTAGTGAAGGAAGACCAGGCATGAAAGTTAAAAGGAGAGAAAACATCAAAGAGACCAGGTTGGGGGGGGGGGGGGGACGGAGGGCAGGAGTGCAAGCTGGCAGGGAATGAGACATATGGGCCTGGGTATGCTCCTTAAATAAAGGTTCTTGGAGGAGCTGACCAATCAGAGACAGAGGTTGCAGGGGCTGCAAGACCTTACGATGTGTGGATTCCAGGCCTGAAGGGGGGCATCTGAATGAAGAATTGGGGAAGTAAAGTCCAGAGTGTAGCCTGGAGAGCAATGAGGACAGTTTCTAGCTTATCAATGCCCTTCTTCAACTATACTGCCCAGAACTGAACACAATGCTTCAGATGAGGGCTGACAAAGGCAGAATATAGAGAGACATGGGGTGGGGGGGAGAGGAGGGGGAGGAGTGCAGGCTACCATGCCACATTCCTGATTAATTTGCCTTTGTAGTTCACTAAGACCATCAGATCTTTTTTCCAGATATATTGCTTTCTAACCATACTTCCCCCTTTAACTTGTAAGGCTGATTTTTTTGAACCCCAAGTATAACACTTTGCATTTATTCCTCAATAGCTGGGTGACCCAGTAGATAGAGTGTAGAACTTGGAGTCAGGAAATCCTGAGTTCAAAGCCAGCCTCAGAAACTTAATAGCTACATGTCTCTGGGAAAATTATTTCATCTCTCTGTGCCTCAGTTTCCTAATCTATAAAATAAAGTTACAAAGCACCTACTTCCCAGGGTGGTGGTGAGGATTAAAATTAGGTGTTTGTAAAGTGTTTTTGCAAACCTTAAAATCCTATGTAAATGCTAGTCATTACTGTTTATTAATATTGTCTTTAGTATTGTTTTCTTATTAAATTTGGCCTAATATGATCATCAAGATCTTCTCAGATTTGGACTCATCCTATGTGTTAGCTCTCCTTCCCAGTTTTGTGTCATCTGCAAATTTAATGAGCATGCTAGCTATGCCTTTATCCAAATCATTGATTTTAAAAAGTTAAACAGAGGCAGCTAGGTGGTATAAAGTATAGAGCACCATCCCTGGAGTCAGGAGGACCTGAGTTCAAATCTGGTCTCAGACACTTACTGTGTGACCCTGGGCAAGTCAAAACAAAAGCAAAATAAATAAAAAATTAATAAATCCCTGGAACTCTCCCCCAGAGGACCTCCTGCCACAGTGGCAGTATACCATTAATGACTACTGTTTAAATCCAACCATCCAACTAGTTTTGCATCCATTTGATTGTATTATCAACTATTTCTGAATCTGACTTTTCCTTGAGAATAGCATCAGATACTTTATCAAAAAGCCTTGCTTGGGGCAGCTAGGTTGCACAGTGAATAGAGCACTGATCCCGGAGTCAGGAGGACCTGAGTTCAAATCCAGCCTCAGATACTTGACACTTACTATGTGACCTTGGGCAAGTCACTTAACTACAAATGCAAATGAGTCAGAAATGTGGCATGGTAGCCTGCAC
>NW_027185809.1:35950532-36004009 GCF_028583685.1 Petaurus breviceps papuanus
TCTCTCTATACTCTGCCCTTGTCAGCCCTCATCTAAAGCATTGTGTTCAGTTCTGGGTAGTATATAAATTGTCTTGCTTTCCCCCTCCCCCCCTCCAAAAAAAAAAGCCTTGCTCAAATCTAGGTAAGTTAGATCTATAGCATTTCCTTTATCTACTAATTTAATGACCATGTCAAAAAAAAAAGGAAGAGATTAGTCTGGCATGACTTATTTTTTGATGAAATTTTGCATAGTCACTGCTTCCCTTTCTAGATGTTCATTAACCATCTTTTTAATAATCCACTCTGGAATTTTCCCAAGAATCTAAGTCAAACTCATCAACCTAAAATTTGTTCTCTTCCCTTTAAAAAATATCGGGATATTTGCCTTTTTCCAATCTTCCATTTTCCCATGATCTTTTCAAAATTACTCCCAGTAGTTCAGCTGTCCTCCTTGCTGGTTATTTCAATATCAGAGGATGTCACTCCTCCAGGCTGGGTGACTTAAATTTGTCAAGGACAACTTGGTGCCATCTTTTTGCCATCTCCTTCTTTGAGTAAGCCATTTGTGTTCTATCATTTACAGCACAATGTGAATGTGCTTTGTCAGTGGCAGGGGAAAAGAGGCAGAATAAGAAATGAGCAGCTGTACCTTGTCTTTTTTCATAAGTTATTGGTGCTTTATCCACCCCCAGGCAAAACTCCAATCCTTTGTTTTCCCTTTTTTCCTCCCAGTAAAAGGATTATCTTTTTGTCATCATTAGCTTCCCTCAACAACCTCTGTCCAAGTTTTATCACTTCTGATTTTATTTTCAAGATCATACATCTTCTGTTTGGTCCTGCTTCCATCTTCTCTATGTTTCTTTTAAAAATCTAAGCTAGGGGTGGCTAGGTGGTTGTAGCGGCAAGCACCCCAAGCACGTCCTCAGGGTTTGCTGCTACCACAGGTTCCTGGATCTGCTTTGTTAAAGGAAAGCAACTCAAAATGGGTTAACAAGCTTACTTTAATCAGTCAGACATATATCGTTTACCTTGTTCAGGGGAAAAGTCGGCACCCCGAACTTCAAAGTATACAGGCAGAATTATCAAGACAGAAACAGATCAAGTAGACAGATTTCAAACTGTCCAACCATTACAACCATACCAAATCAACATCTGGGTTTTTCAAAGCCGGGGGGGCCCTGGACAACGGCTTCCCAGAATACAGATCAAATCACAGAACACTTCTCAAAGTGAGCCCCCAAAACAAAGCCTCAAATCAGGGTTTATATACCCTTCTCCTGGCTCAGAGAATGTAACAACCTTATTGACTCACTGGCCAATCAAGAAGTATCTACTGAAAAACAAGCCTCCCACCCCAGGCTTCAGGTGCACTTTAGCCTAGGGGCAGGGAAGATCTTTAAATTTGCATTCCCATTACAGTGGTGCAGTGAGTAAAGCACCAGCCCCAGAGTCAGGAGGACCCGAGTTCAGTTCCGGCCTCAGACACTTAACATCCACACAAAAAAAACTAGCTGTGTAACCTTGGGCAAGTTACTTAACCCCAATTGCCCTCCAAAAGGCAAAAAAAAAAAAAAAGTGGGGCGGCCAAGTGGCTCAGCGAGTAAGAGCACCCACTCCAGTGTTGGGATGACCTGGAGATCGAATCCTGGGCTCAGACACTCAGCACCACACCCAGAAATAACTGGCCATGTAACCTTGAGCAAGTTACTTAACCCCGATTGCTTAAAAAAAAAATCTAAGCTACTGGGTTCCCTGTGGATATATTGGTCTCTTCAGACAACTCCCATTTTTCCTCCTTGTTTTGAACTGTTTCCTTGATTTCTGAGCATATTTCATTCTTGAATATCTCACTCCTCCTGGGGCAACTTTCCCTGCAGAATTTAATCCACAGGATCCTCCCTCTTCTTCCTCTGAACTTTTTGGAATCTGTTTTTCCAAAATCTAGAGTGCTTGTTACACTGTGCCCAGATTTCCTCTTCTTCTTGATCAGAAGCACTAGAAGGGAATAATCACTTTCCTCCATTTTCCCCCAACTATTTTTAACCCAACAATTCCAACAATCAGTTCCTCTCTGTTGGTCATAATCAGACCCCAGAATCAGATTTCTCCCTTGTTTCCTCTACCTTTTGAAGGATGAAATGGTTATCAAGTCAGGTCAATGCCTTATTAGCTGTTCTGCCTTTGACTAAGAGGGAGGGGAAAAGGGAGGAAGAGATGGAGAGGGAGCTTTAGCAAATGTCTGAATCATTGAATATCCCTTCACTTCCATAAATATTTGTCAACTGATTATTGGTCATGCTTCTGTGTCAGGCATTTGGTGTTTACCAGGCTTGATCTACTTCCTTTTTCTGTCCTGGTGGTATGTAGTATATCCCCAATGACAAAATCACTCTTCTTTCTCCCTCCATTGTCTATTACTCAAATGTTCTCCATAATGCTTCCCTTATCTGATTCCTGAATTTCCTCACATAATTATACCTTCTTAATATATAAGGTTCCATTCACCCATCTTTTATCTATTCTGTTTTTTCTTTAATAAGGTATGCCTACCCAAAGCCACATTCTAGGGATAGGTTTTTATCCCACCAAGTCTCAGTTATACAATGAGGTCAATTCTTTTCACATGCATCAGTATCTCTATATTTCCTCTTGTTTGTCACCTAAATTTGAGGTATCTGAGAATAGATATTTGAGGCAAGGGTTTCTACTGGCTCATTTTTTTCCTATTTGTCTTCTGTAAACTTCCAAGTTCTCCATTGTAGTTATTTTTTGTGGTATCCTTTTTTTATTTTAAAGCCTTTTTAGTTACATTTCTCACTAAACATTTTTAGATGAACTTCATCTCTGGCCAGGAAAAGGTATCTTCCTCTATTTTAAGTTGTGGCCAGAAGTCCAAATCCCATTCTCTGACACCACCCTCTTAACCAGCTGTTCACTTCTCAGATCAGTTTTTCTCTGTTAGATTCCTTACCTTTAGTGGGTCATTGTGAGGAAAACATAGCTGATGTCTTCAGTTTCTTCCTCAAAATGACCATAATCTTTAGCACAACTTTTCAGGCTCATTCTGGAAGCATTGTTTATGCCCGTATGAATCACCAGAAGTGAATAGTTGTCATTCGTTTTGATAAATCTTGGAAGGATCCCTATTATGCTTTGAATACATGCCCTGTGGGAATCAATAGATTTCTGCATTATGATTTGGTGTAGAAATAGATGCCTCAGAACCCCTGAGCAGGGAATTTATCAGCTACTGTTACTCTTCTTCACCTGGTTGCTTCTGTCATTCTGTATCTTTTTGGACAACAAGTAGCTATTTCCTTCACAGAGTGTGTAGCTCCCTCCTCTTTTAACATTTTTACATGTAATTGGGGATAATTAATTATTAAACACTTTTTAACATTCATTTAAAACTTTTATGCTCCAAATTTTAACCTTCACTCCCTCCCTTCCCCCACTCATTGAGAAGGTAAGCAATTAGATATAGGTTATACATGTGCAGTCATGCAAAACATATTTCCATGTGAAAGAAAACTCAGACCAAAGGGGGAAAATCCAAGAAAAAAAAGCAAATAATGCTTCAATCCACATTAATACTCTATCAGTTCTTTCTCTGGAGGTGGAGAGCATTTTTCATCATAAGACCTTCAGAGCTGTCTTGGATCATTGTATTGCTGAAAACAGCTAAGTCATTCACAGTTCTTCATTGTACAATATTTTCTGTTGCTGTGTACAATGTTCTCCTGGTTCTTCTCACTTCACATTGCATCAGTTCATGTAAGTCTTTTCAGGTTTTTCTGAGAGCATCCTGCTCATCATTCCTTATAGCACAATAGTATTCTATCACAATCATATGCAACAACTTGTTCAACCATTCCCCAATTGATGGTCATCCCCTCAATTTCCAATTCTTTACCACCACAAAAAGAGCTGCTATAAATATTTTTGTACATATATATGTCCTTTTTCTTTTTGTTTTTTTTTTCATCTCTTTGTGTTACAGACCTAGTAGTGGTTATTACTGCATCAAAGGGTATGCATGGTTTTATAGTTCCAAATTGTTCTACAGAATGGCTGAATCAGTATACAACTTCACCAACAGTACATTAGTGTCTCAATTTTCCCACATCCCCTCTAATGTTTGTGATTTTCCTTTTCTGTCATATCTGATCTGATAAGTGTGAGATGGTACTCGGAGTTGTTTTAATTTGCATTTCTCTAGTGATTCAGAGCATTTATTCATATTACTATAGATAGCTTTGATTACTTTATCCAAAAACTGCTGTTCATATCCTTTGACCATTTTTTTTTTAAGCAATCAGGGTTAAGTAACTTGCTCAAGGTTACACGGCCAGTTATTTCTGGCTGTGGTGCTAAGTGTCTGAGCCTGGGATTCGATCTCCAGGTCATCCCGACACTGGAGCCTGTGCTCTTACTCGCTGTGCTACCTGGCCGCCCCAGTCCTTTGACCATTACCAATTGAGGAATGACTCTTTATTTTTATAAAATTTGACTCACTTCTCTATATATTCGAAAAGTAAGACCTTTATCAGAGAAAACTGCTGTGACAATTTTTTCACAGTTATGATTACTATGTATTTCCCTCCAGTCTATTTTCCCCATTTATCTCTCTCTCTGTCCTTTCATTCTATCCATCCTCAAAGTGTTTTGCTTCTGACGTTTACCTCCTCTAATCCACTCTCCCTTCCATCAAGCCTCCCCTTCTGTTATCCCCTTTACCCCTCCTATTTTCCTGTAGAGTAAGATAGATTTCTATACCAAATTGAGTATGTATATTATTCCCTCTGGTTCATGTGCTCCACTCCTCCTCCCCACTTCCCCCATCTTTCCCTTTACTCTAAAAGCTCCTTCATGCCTCTTTTATGTGAGATAATTTGCCTCATTCTACTTCTCTCTTTCCCTTCTCCCAGTGCATTCTCTTTCCCACCCCTTAATTTTACTTTTTTAGGTAATCATCCCAGTATATTCAACTCATATTCATGCCCTCCATCTATGTATACTTTTAACTGCTCTAATAATGAAAAAGTTTTTAGGAGTTATTCATTTTCCCATGTAGGAATGTAAACAGTTTAACCTTACTGAATCCTTTATGATTTCTCTTTCCTGTTTACCTTTTTATATTTCTCTTAAGTCTTGTATTTGAAAGTCAAATTTTCTATTCAGCTCTGCTCTTTTCATCAGGAATACTATTTCATTGAATATCCATTTTTCCTCTGAAGGATTATACTGAGCTTTGCCCTGTTCTTTTGTGAGTTCTTGCCTCTCTAGAATTTGTTTTGAGATATTATTTAAAGTTAATATGGGGAAATTTGGAGGGGAAATTTAGGAGAGCTTAGGCAAGTCCCTGCCTTTTCCCTGCCATCTTGGTTCCACCCCTATCCTCCCTTTTCTTTAAGAAGAGCCTCATAACACAGTGTTAGAGGGGAACTGGGAAAACCCACTGGATTTGGATTCAAATTCCAGCCTCAATTCTGTCACTAATTAGGTATGGTGCCTCTCATAAATCACTTTACCTCTCTAGTAGATCTCTGTTTCTTCATAATTGGAAGAGGAGGAGAATAAATATTATTTTACTAACTTCTAACCCTAAGAGTCAATGAGATCATAATATAATTTGTTAGATGTAACAACTTGCAATTCACCTTCAAAGAAATCTTACAGAATTGACTTTCAGTTTGGACTTAGGCCTAAAACTGGGTGTTGTCACAACCTACTTTAGGATCTAAAATTATGAATCATGGATCTATCTGAAAATAATAAGCTTCTTGACTGGTTGGAGGAGGAGATGGGAATAAGAGTCTCAAAGCTATTTTTGAGCTCTAACTCTATAGATTAATTTTTCCTTTCCCTTCTCCATGTAACTCTCTTCCCCTCTCTAACCTAGTGAGAAAGTATCATCTTCTCTCCCCTACCTCATGTCTTTTCCCCAATTGAAGCCTCGCTCTTTGTTTCTTTAGGGACATTTAATTCTCCCTGACAATCTGGAGTGTGAAGAAGCATTCTTTCTTTTTTAATATTTTATTTTTTCCAATTACACATAAAAAATTATTTTAATCTACATTTTTTTTACAATTTTGAGTTCCAGATTCTCTCCCATCCTTCTTCTCTTCTCCCCCACCAAATCATTGAGAAGGCAAGAATTTGATGAAGGTTATACGTGTACAGACATGCAAAATATATACTGGTCATACAAAAAAATAAAGAAAATGAAGGAAATTTTTAAAAATAGTGTGCTTTGACTTGCATTCAGATTCTATCAGTTCTTTCTCTGGAACTGAATCGCATTTTTCATTGTAAGTCCTTCAGAATTGTCTTGGATCTTGGTATTGTTGAGAATAGCAAAGTCATTCACAACTGATCATCATGCAATATTGCTGCTATGTATACAGTGTTTTCTTGGTTCTGCTTACTCTACTTTGCATCAGTTCATGTTAAGTCTTTCTGGGTTTTTCTGAAAGCATCCTGCTCATCATTTCTTATAGCACAGTAGTATTCCATTCGCAATCATACACAACAGTTTGTTCAGCCATTCCCCAATTGATGGAATCCTCTCAGTTTGCAGTTCTTTACTACCACAAAAAGAAATGCTATAAATATTTTCATACACATAGGTCTTTTTCTTTAAAAAAAATCTCTTTGGGATACAGACTTCTTAGAGGTTATCGCTAGGCCAAAAGGTATGCACAATTGTGTAGCCTCTTCAACATTGTTCTACAGAGTGGTTGAATCATTTCACAATCCACCAACAGTGCATTAGTGTCCCAATTTGCCCACATCCCTTCCAACATCTATCACTTTCCTTTTTTATTGTATTAGCCCATCTGATAGGTGTAAGTACTACAGAGTTGTTTTGATTTGAATTTCTCTAATCAAGAGTGATTTAAAGCATTTTTTCATATGCCTATAGATAGTTTTGATTTCTTTGTCTGCAATCTTCCTGTTCATATCCTTTGACCATTTATCAACTGAGGAATGGCTTGTATTCTTATAAATATGACTGAGTTCTCTATATATTAAGAACTCACTATTTGGCAAGAGCTGCTGGGAAAATTGGAAAGCATTTTGGCAAAAACTAGGTGTAGACCAACACCTCACATCATATACCAAGATAAGGTCAAAATGAATACATGATTTAGATATAAAAGATGATACCATAAATGGGAAAACTGGGATGCCAATAATTCGCTGTTGGTGGACAGTTGTGAACTGATCTAACCATTCTGGAGAGCAATCTGGAACTATGCCCAAAGGACTATAAAACTGTACATATCCTTTGAATCAGCAATACCACTGGTAGGTCTGTATCCCCGAGATAAAAGGGGGTGGGAAGAACCTATTTATACCAGCTCTTTTAATGGTGCCCATCAACTGGGGAATAGCTGAACAAGTTGTGATATATGATTGTGAATGGAATATTGTTAGGCTATAAGAAATGAGATGCAGGATGATTTCAGAAAAACCTGGGAAAACTTACATGACTGATACAAAGTAAAGTGAGCAGAACCAAGAGAACGCTGCACACAGTAACAGTAATAATGTACAACAAAGAACTGTGAATGACTGAATGAATCAGCAATACAGTGTTCCAAGACAATCCCAAAGGACTCATGATGAAAAATGTCATTTGCCTCCAGAGAAAGAACTGATTTTGTCTGAATATGGACTGAACATACAATTTTTCACTTTCTTTCCTTTATTTTTTGTTCAAGTCTTCTTGCATGAAATGACTAATATGAAAATGTTTTACATGATTGCACATATATAATCTATATCAAATTGCTTTCTATTTCAGGGAGGAGGGAGGGGAGAGGAGGGATAGAATTTGAAATTCAAAACTTACAAAAAAACAATGAATGTTTAAAAAAATGTTTTACATGTAATTAGGGGAAAATAAAATATCATTTAAAAGACAAAGACAAATTGTTCTTATCCCAAAAGTTTAGATCTTTGTTTTTATCAAACATGATATTTCTATGGTCATTTCCTACTGAGTATTGTGTACCTATGTGGTTCCACTGATCCACCACTCTATTTCTTTTTTTTTTTAAAGCAATTGGGGTTAAGTAACTTACTCAAGGTTACACGGCCAGGTGTTTCTGGGTGGGTGCTAAGTGTCTGAGCCCGGGATTCGATCTCCAGGTCGTTCTGACACTGGAGCCAGTGCTCTTACTCGCTGTGCTACCTGGCCACCCTACCACTCTATTTCTTAAGCCAGTACCAGATGTTTTGATGATTACCCTTTGTAATACGGTTTGTGATCTGATATGGCTAGGCACCTCCCTTTACATTTTTTTATTGATTCAACTTGATATTCTTCACTTTTTGGTCTTCCAGATGAATTTTGTTATTTTTTTGTAGTTCTATAAAATAATTTTTTGGTTGTTTAGTTGCTATGGCACTGAATAAGTATATTAATTTAGGTAGAATTATTTCATTATATTGCCTCAGTTTTCCCATGAGCAATTAATATTTTCCAGTTGTTTAGATCTGATATTATATGTGTAAAAAGTGTTTTGTACCTATGCTCATATAATTCCTGGATTTGTCTTGGCAGGTAGACTCCCAGGTATTCTGTATTGTCTGCAGTTATTTTACATGAAATTTCTCTTTCTTTCTCTTGCTTCTGGACTCTGTTGGTAATATATAGAAATGCTGACAATTTATGTGGGTTAAGAGACATTCTTTGAGTCCCTTTACCATCCCCTGCTGGAGGGAGATCAGCCTACACAGATTATCACAGTCAAAGTTGGCCCTGGTAAAAATACAAATGTGAGATTGATGAAAATCAGTATACTCCTCATTCCTCATGTTTGTTAGGATTTCCAGCCTTTTAAAAAAAAACTGCTTTAGCCCAAAACACTTGGTTAAAATTTTATGCCAATTGGAATAATTGTATTAGGTAATGGAGTCAGCTTAGGTTATTTGTTGGAATAGATAATCTTCAAGGTCTCATACAGAGATAGGGACCTGCCCCTCTCTCTGACCTTTGCCTCTTTTTTCTTTCTTTTCTGCCCAGGATCCTAAAGGATTTCCAGTGGGTTTGTTGTGGCAAAACTCCACAACAATCCTCAGTGACATCTGTGGTCCAGTCTCACAAATGGAAGATCTTCTATGCCCCTCATCCTAAGGATATTCTTTGGTGAGCCTTCTTCCTCTTCCTCTTCAGAGCTCCTTTGAGGCTAGAGGAGGCCAATGACTCCACTGTCATGTACAGAGCACTGGACAGGGATACAAGTTGACCAAGTTTCAGTACTACTTCTATGGCCTTGGGAAAGTCACCCATCTCCTGGTATGGACTGGATAATATTAGCTCGTATTTTATACAGCTTTATTTAAGGTTGGCAGAACACTTTAGATCTATTACCTCATTTGATCCTCACAGCAATCTTGTGAGGTGGATATGATTTTATTTTACAGATGAGCCGACTAAAGTTAAGCAGTAAAAATGACTCGCCCAGGGTCAAATAGCTAGTAAATGTTTGAGGCAGGATTAACACTTAGATCTTCCTGATACCAAAGTCTCAGACTCCATTTAGTGTACCATTTAGCTGCCCATTTCCACTCCAAATCCTTTGATCTTATGACTGGCCCCCTCATAAGATCCTATACCTCCCTTTAGCCCAGCTTCATCACTACAGAGCTATCCCCTGACATGAATGGTCTCTGCTTTTGTTAAGGACATCCATCTACAAGCCCTTTAAGTATAACCAGCCCCATAGCAGGACTGTGCCTATTCCTGGCTGAACGTGGGACAGGACTATATAGATTCATGGTAGTCCTGGACTCAAACTCCTCTACACACAGTGGCTATATGGTTCATATTTTTAGCCCAGCTCGGGAACTCAGACAAAATAAGATAATGCCTTTCTGGAGGAAAAAGAGCCCACCTCAATCTTCCTTCCATTCAAGGAAGGGACCTAGAAACCTCTTCAAAATAGGTGGAGGAACAAGAGATAAATTTACCTCCTATGTACTTCAGAGAAGTCAGGTGCCTATGGATCAGTGCAGGGAGGAAGCAGCCACATGGAACTTCTAGGGACACAAAAGAGAGTGACCCTGCCTTGTTTAGAAATAAAGCAAAGCTACCCTGGGTTCAGTCTGTTCCTTGTGGAACTCTCTTCTTTCACAGCTCTTCTTCCATCCCTTAGGGAGCACCTATCCATCCGTGGATTTTACTGGTGGGGGCGTTTCTTATTTCTCAACTCTTCCCTCTTCATCCTGATCTTCTTCCTCACCACACCGAGCATTGTTATCAACACCATGGACATGTTCAATGTCACTCGATCCATCGAGAAACTCCAGGTGCTCCTTCAACTTGAGCAGGGAGGAATGGGCAGGAAGTGTGGGTGGGAGTGGCAGGAAGGCATCCCAGGGAAAGAGGAGTGTATTCCCATTCTTGGTTTGTGATAATCCCACATAAAAAAAATGTACTCAGGAGAAGACTGGTGACTCCTCACTAACCTCATAAATCTATGGAGGTACAATCCAGTAATTGACAGAAGGGTTGATAGTTTTCTTCATTCTAAAAGCTGGAGTTCTTAACCTTTTCATGTTGTGGACCCATTTGGCAATCAGGTGAAAGGATCATATTCTTAGGATTCCTCAGAATAATATTTTAAATGCATAAAATAAAATACCTAAGATTAATAAGAAAACAAATTGGATTGGTGTAGTTGTCCAAATATTTTTAAAAACAAGTTTTTGGATCCCAAGTTAAGAACCCTGCTTTAAGATGAATTCAGGATATCTTCAGTCTTGAAGGTTGAAGTTGAGGAAATAGGAGGAGTAAGGACTACAGATTTATTCCAACGTCAGTGTAGGCAGGTTAACCTCCAGTCAGGAGTCAGCCTTTGAGTCTGGTTTAAACCCTGAACTAGTTAGGATGTCATGAGTATGCAGAAGGTGTAGCAAGGGGAGGTTAGGGCAATTGGGAAGTGAGGTATCCCATTGGAGGTGGTAAGGACTAATGATTAACAGTACTCTCTCAGTTTAAAAAAAAATCCTTGGGCACATCTGTGTTAGAGATCAGGTGATTACTCTGACATATCTTAGAACCAACCAAGCTATTACCACTACCTAGAATTCTCAAGTCAAATTTGGGTAGAAATTAAGTGAGTAGTCTGACAGTTTCCCTAAGCTCCCAAGATACTTAGCCCTCATCATTTATTCTCCCATCCCTGGAGATGGTCCCACACCTCCCCTTCCCAGAGGACAAGCACATTTAAAATATCTGTGATTCAATAGTTAGGGACTATGAAGAGCTCTTAATCCCATTTCCAAGTCTCTAAACCCAAGGTTAGTTACCATCTACCTCTCCTCCATCCTCCCAACATTATATATCTTCACACACACACACACACACACACACACACATGCACGCACACACACACATGCACACACACACACTAACCTCCATGTTCGTAGAGATCACGCCCTCTGCATGGCACCAGACCTGGGGGAGAGAAAGTTAGCTTGTACCATGCCATTTCCCTGGGCAAGTTTTCCAATAATCCCAGAAGCCAGCTGAACTTTCTGGGAAAGAGGGTGGTGTAGGGTTGGCCACCCCATACAGTGATATCACAATGCTAGATTTATGTCATCACATAACATAAAATAGATGGGAAATGGCATTCAGAAATGATAGGTTTGGTGTCATATCACCATGCCTAGGTTGTGCATATGAGGGAGGTGATGAAGACAGGGGGAATGGAAAGAGCTCTAGATCTAGGACCAAAAGACCAGAGTTCAAATTTTGACATTGCTGCTTACTTACTAACTGTAAACTTTATACTAATCATTGAGCCTCTCTGGACCTATTTCATCTATAAAATAAAAGGGTTAAGCTAGATGATCTTGGAAGGCCCTTTTCAGCACAAGTACTTAGCCTATGACTGTATTCTAGGTTCTTTTTGTATTTCCTACATGTTTCACAGTGCCTGGCACATTCTCCGGGCAGGCAGCATTGACCTGTTTTAGCTATGAAAGTTTGGGAAGGGTCATAGATTTGAGTTGAAAGAACCTTAGACGTCATCTAGTCCAATTCCCTCATTTCATAGACAAAGAGACTAGGACACAGTCTTTGTTGTTTTTTTATTTAGCATTTTATTTTCCTCCAATTACTTGTAAAAAAAAATTTTCAACATTTGCTTTTAAAACTGAGTTCTAAATTCTCTCCCTCCCTCCCCACTCCCCTCATTGAAGGCAAGCAATTTGGCATAGGCTATACATGTGGGACACAAAGTCTTAATAGGGAGTAAGTGGCAAAGTCAGAATTTGAACCCAGATCTTCAGACCCCAAACCCAGCATTCTTTCCTCTGTACCCATGGCAAAGTTCAGTGAGTTGGGAAAAATGTGTGGTAACCTGACTGTGAAACTGAAGACAGAAAAAAAGAGGGAGACCCATGCATGTTCCAGACTGTTGCAGATGACAAATTCATAAGGAAAGTAGTACTCCCCACTAATCCCAACCCTACTGCCCCTTATTCCCTACAGAATCCCATTGTGACCCAGTTTTTCTCCTGCGTGCTACTGTGGGCTTTCACTGTGACCCTTCCCTTTATCGTCTACTCTTCCTCCTTTTTGGAGGCACACTGGACTAGGTAAGCCCTGCCCCCCTTCATTTCTATAACTTTGGTACTCTAATGCTCATTTAATGATGATGAACTGAGTCTGCTCTCAAAGACAGGTTTTAAATCTTTTTAAGATCCTGGGGTCAATTCTTCTTGGTGAAATCCTCCAATGGCTTAGAATTCTTAATTCTTTACTTGGTGTGTGGACCCATACACAAAGACGTAGAGGATTTCATAATCCGAACATTCCAGGGTCAACAGGATATTCCTAGGTTCTGTCCGTGCTCTGTACTAAGGAATTAATGATAATAACAACTAGCTTTTATATAATGCTTTCTAGTTTGTAAAGTGCCTTACAGCTCATTTAATCCTCACAACAACCATGAGAGGTGGGTGCTACTATTATCCCCATTTTACAGATAAGGAAACTGAAATGGTAAGAGATTAAGTGACTCGCCCCCTGTCACACAACTCTTAAGCATCTATGGCAGGATTTGAACTCACTTCTTCATGACTCCAAGTCCGGAGCTAGAATTAGTTTCTTAGTCCCAGGTTTTGAGGATCTCGAAGCAAATTTATCCAGGGAAAGTTATATACCAGGTGATGATAGAATCTTTTCAGAGCTTCATGTCAGAAACAATTGAAGAATGAATGGACATTGGAGTAATCAAAACTTCCAGAGAGAGCTTAATTTAATTAATAGATTGGTTGATTGATTAATGGGGCAGGATTCAGATTAGATAGGATGGGTTGGGAGAATTCAGGTTGTCACCAAGGCTCATCTGAGCAAGGGCTTAAGAGCTGAAATGAATCTGGCGTGCTATCAAAGGGAAAGAACAGTGAGGAAATTAAGGCCCAATTTTGGAATAGGAGGGCCCAATGCCCACCTACTCCATCATTTCTCCTACAGTCAGCTTTTCTAGGAATCTAAATGAAGAAAGCAAAAGAGGAGGAAAAATTAGAAGGAAGAAGGAAGGTTTTATTTTTTTCTAATTTTATTTTTTATTCTCAACTTAAGCACCAAAAATCCCCCAGCATTTACATAGCAGAACACAAAAAGAGGATTGTATATAAAATCACAAATCATCATTTTGCACTATTTGCTTTTTTAAAAAGTATATAATAAATCCTACATATTTCTCTCACAGCCATACCATTTTCCCTACTTCCTTTTTTATTTAATATTATATTTTAGTCATTACATGTAAAAACAATTTTTAACATTTGTTTTTTAATTGCATTCCAAATTCTTTGTCTCCCTTTTTCCTCTGACCCTTCATTGAGAAGGCAAGTAAATTGATATAGATTATGCATGTGTAGTCATGCAAAATGGATTTCCATATTAGTTGTATTGTGAAAGAAAATACAAACCAAAAAAAAAAACCCCAAGAAAAATAAAGTTAAAAAAAAGTAAGCTCTGATCTTCATTCAGATTCTATCACTTCCTTCTCTGGGTGTGGATAGCATTTTTTCATCATAAATTCTTTGGAATTGTCTTGGTTTATTGTCTTGCTGAGAATAGCTAAATCATTCCCAGCTAATCATCATACAATATTGCTATTACTGTGTATAATGTTCTTTTGGTTCTGCTCATTTCACTTTGCATCAGTTCATACAAGTCTTTCCAAGTTTTCCCAAGAGCATCCTGCTTGTCATTTCTTGTAGCGCAATAGTATTCCTTCACAATCATATACCAAATTGGATGAGTCATTCTCCAGTTGAGAGATATTCCCTCAACTTCCGATTTTTGCCACCACTAAGAGAGCTGCTATAAATATTTTTGTATGTATAAGTCCTTTTCCTTTTTGTTTTATATCTCTTTGTTTTTATTTTATTTATTTTAATTTTCAACATTCACTTCCATAAGATTGTGAGTTCCAAATTTTCTTCCCCTCTCTCCTTTCCCCCCACTCCAGGATGGCATGCAATCTAATATAGACTTTACATATATATATTCATATTAAACATATTTTCACATTAGTCATGTTGTAAAGAGTAATTAGAACCAATGGGAGGCCTCTGAGAAAGAAGAAACAAACAAACAAAAAAGAGCAAATAGTATCCTTTGATCTGCATTCAGACTCCATAGTTCTTTTTCTGGATGTGGACAGCATTTTCCATCATGAGTCTTTTGGAGTTGTTTTAGATCCTTGCACTGCAAAGAAGAGGTAAGTCTATCAAAGTTGGTCATCGCACAAGGTTGCTGTTACTATGTACAATGTTCTCCTGGTTCTGCTCACTTCACTCAGCATCAGTTCATGTAAGTCTTTCCAGGTTTTTCTGAAGTCCACCTGTTCATCATTTCTTATGGAACAATAGTATTCCATTACATTCATATAATACAACTTGTTCAGCCATTCCCCAATTGGTGGACATCCCCTCAACTTCCAATTCTTGGTCACCACAAAAAGAGCTGCTATAGATATTTTTGTACATGTGGGAAGAAGGAAGGCTTTAAAGAAGGATTTGAGAGGGTTGGGAGAAAATGGAATGTTTTTCCCATCATTCCCTCCTTAACCTGAGCCATGCTGATTCAGTGTGCTTTAGTTGTCTGAGTGCCAGACTTGGAGTCAGGAAAACTTGTATTTACATGCCACATTCACACTTAGCAGCCTGTGGGACAACCGTGACCAAGTCACGTCAACTTTCTGAGTATCAGTTTCTCCAAACTGTCAAGTAGAGATAATGCTTAGGTAACCTATCACACAGTGACTATAAAGCTCAAATGAGATGATATATGTAATACATACATACATGTAAACAGCTAGATGGCACGGTGGACAAAGCACCAGGCCTAGAGTCGAGAAGATGCTTCTTATCTGCCTCAGTTTCCTCATCTGTAAAATGAACTGGAGAAAGAAATGGCAAACCACTCCAATACCTCTGCCAAGAAAACCCCAAACAGGGTCACTAAGAGTCAGAAACAACTAAAATGACTAAACCACAACAACAAATATAAAGTCCTTTGTAAACTTCAAATCACTAGCAAATTCATCGTATCTTAGGACACCAGATACAAAGCTGGTAGAGCCCTCAGGGGCCATTCAGTTCCACCCTCTCATTTATTCTTGTTGTTGTTAATCTCCCAATTCTGACCTTGGTCTTCCACTTTGACTGTGTAAACCTATATCCCATGACTCTGATCTTATTTTTCAGCCATCGTCTTGTTTTGCCTTAGTCCTAGGTAAGAAGATGCCCTGCTGGAACTACATTTATCCCCTCTCTCTATAATAATAGTAATAATTATAACAATCATAGTTAACATTTATATAGTGCTTTAAGGCTTGCAAAACACTGTACATATTCCATTGCCACAACAACCTCATCTCACCATCATAACATGTGTGATGAGATAGTTGAAGATGGAAACCATGTTCCTTCTAAGTCTTTTTGCCAGGCACAACAAGGTTAATTCATTCGCCCTTTGTATATAGTTTACCTACTGTGAATGAGGTAGATGCTATTATTATCTCCATTTTACAGATGAGGAAGCTGAGTCTGAGAGAGCTTATGTGACTTTCTTGGTTACCATTTTAGTGGGGGAACAAAGAGTAGATTACTGGATGTGGAAATCAGGTGATAAAAAGAATTTGGTACCTGATCAGAAGTGGGAGATAAAATCAAAACACTATTTTTTCTTCTCTCCCACTTTATACACTAGTTTAAAGTTCAAAAGAAACTATTTTAAGTAATATTGATGCTATAAATTCTTTTTATATCACCCCCACTTTCTAGTAACCTGCTTCCTCCACTATACATAATCCTTCCTTGTAATAAAAGTTAAACAAAACAAATGGACATATCAGTCATATATGATGTTATATGCAGCATTCCATACCCATAGCCTGTTGTGTTTCTGTTGGAAGGACAATAGATAATTTCTCCCAAATCATCCCTCTAGCTTGCTGTCCCTGTAGATAATATTCCCTATGAGAAAACATGAGCATCCTTTGAAAGGTCCAGACTAGCCCAGTAGAATATTATCATTACATGTTGCTACCTATGAGTATGGATTTAAGAAAAAGACATTGGAGCTTAAGGTCCTATGGTAATTTAAGACTTCAGTCGTGATGTCAATTCCTCCGATATTTCTTTTTAGATTGTGCAAAATTTTAGTCTCTTTGACTCTCTTTGCTTCTTTCTCATCACTGAATATTTCCCTCTTTTTGTCCCCTAGGTCACACCGAAATCTGTTCACAGTATATAAGTGTTACTTCTTTCTAGTGTTCATGGTGATCATCTTGCCGTCATTGGGCCTGACCAGGTAGGCAGAGCACATCCAGCCATCTTCATTCCCTTAAATGGTCCCTTACCTGAGTCATCCATCTCCCTGCCCAACAAAGGGATGCAAATACTATAATTCAATTCAACCAGTCTTTATTGGAACCTACTATGTTCCCAGTACAGTTTCTGATGCTGTGGGAGTTATAAAGTATTGGTTTTAGGGAATTTATAATCTTATTTAGGGAGACATATACATTTGTCAACAGTCATATAACCATGCTAAAAAAAAAAACACAGCTTAATGCTTCCTTAGGGTACACTAATAAAATGTACTGAGTGCCCAGAACAAGGCACATGATAATCCTGGAACAAATCACATCCCAAGTAATGGTTTCAAATTGTGAGTACCATATTTAGCATGGTACATTGACATTTAACTTGGGATTATATTTAAGGGTAATAACTAGTAAGTAAAGGGTACTCAACCTTGCCATACAAAGATTAAGGGAACTAACCTTGTTGTGCCTGGAGAAAAGATTTCAAAGGAATATGGTTCCCATCTTCAACTCTTTGTATAGCTATAATAATATGAAAATATTATTTTCATAATATGAAAAGAATGGTAGATATTCTTTGAAATTCCGTCAGGAATCCACAATTATCAATGATGTTCATCAGTAAGTTCATCAATGATGAAACCTATTACTCACATCCTGATAGAAGAAAGGTTGTGGACTCAAGATTTATCTCTTAAATAAATAAGTTTTTGGTCAGGATCATTGGGCAAATTTACTTTACTTGGTTAATTATATTTGTTATAAGGGTTGTTATAAGGGTTTATTTTTCTAATGGGGTGGGGGTGGAAAGGAGAGGGGAAACAAGGGTAGGAAAGAAGAAGTAGAAGGAGGAGGAGGAACATTCATTTTATTTGGTGTTTGTTGAGTCAAAGGTTTTTTTTAAAAAAGACTTGTAAGATACCAAAAAAAATTTCAAGAGGAAAAAGATTAATAAAATTTACAGGAAACCGATTTCAATTCAATATAAAAAAGAACTTCCAGAAAAATTATTTAGGGATTAGATTTAATCTATGATTTCATTGGTAAAAGAACTCCCCTGTGAGGAAATTCCCCCTACCAATGCAGGTTGACACATTCTTTGCAACTTGAAATCTTAGGCAGTTGTCTAGAGACTGAGTGGTTAAGATGTGTCTGGGATGACACAGCCAGTATGTATTAAATTCTGGACTTGAACTTACATTTTCTTTTTGCTTCAAGGCTGGGCTATTCCCCTTATGGGAGGCCAATAAAGAGAGACTACTACCTGCTTTTCAGAGAGAGATGTTGCATAAGTGATCCCCACATTAGGTAGGTAAATTGGTCTGGATGACCTGGAGTGGAGGCAGTAGAAGAGGAAGAGCAGAGAGAAATGGACTTGGAAAGGAATTTGGTGTGTTTGGGGATATTGCAGAGATGTTCCTAGTGGAATCACTGGGATTCTAACACAAAGAAGAGCTGAGAACCAGAGGCTGTGGAGAAACAGGAGTAGTCAGAGGAAAATGGGATATCTGATTTACTGCTCATTTTCTGTTTCCCTTCTTCCTGCAAGTTTGGATCTTTTCTTCCGATGGCTCTTTGACAGCGCCTTTTTGGACCATGCAGAACTGAAGTTCCAGTGAGTACTCACAGCCATTGCTTTTTGGCGTGTCTACCATGTGTGTATTTGTAGGTGTACACTATTGGTATATCATGTTGAATGTGTGTGTTCATCCCCCCAAGGCTACATGTTTGTAAACACTTTGTTTGCACATGTATGTACAATGGTAGGAGAACATGTCCTTGCCCTTCCTCCAGCTGCCACATTCACAAGGAGCCACTTTTTCACCTCAGTAGCTACAGGGCTCGGTGGATTGAATACTGGACTGAAGTTGGGAAGACCTGAGGTCAAATCCTGCCTCAGACATTTACCGTCAGTCACTAATTGTGACCCTGGGCTAGTCAATTAACTTCTCTCTTTCTCAGTTTCCTCAGCTATAAAGTGGGGATTATAATAGCATCCATCTCCTAGGACTATTGTCATAGTCTCATAATCAATAAACATTTATAAAGTGCCTACTATGTACTCAGCACTGGAAATAAAAATAAGATGAAGAAAGACAGTTTCTGCCCTCCAGGGGCTGGGGAGGGGGCAGGGGGCAGCCCCGGGAGTGTGATATTTATGGAACTGCTCCAGTGGAGTAGTAGATGGGGAATGAAGTAAGCTGGAAAATTCTGAGCCCTCTGTAAAGGGAGGCTTTGGGGAGAATTTATTCCTCTACCCTCCAGCCCTCCAGTCAGAGGGGAAGGGCATCTGAGAGTGCTGAGGAGGTTGTGAGGATCAGAGATAATATTTATAAAGTTCTTGGCATGGTGCCTAACGCATAGTAGGTGCATAATGTTTTCCTTCCTTCTTTATTTCTTTCTTTCCTTCCTTCATTGTGTGGGGAATACATTTATATAATACTTTTTCTCCTCTTCCTGACTTTCTGTGTTCCCCTCTTTTTTTACCTCTTCTATTTTTTCTCTTTCTTTTCCTGTATTGATCTTGACTTTTACCTCACTTTCCATTTTTCTTCTTCTCCCTCCTCTCCCCTTGCTTCCCTTCTTCTCTTCCTGTGCCCTCTCTCACCACCACCCCCCTCGCCATCCTGATTTCTGGGCCCTGCAGGTGTGTGTTCCTTCCTGACAAGGGGGCCTTCTTTGTTAACTATGTCATCACCTCCAGTCTGATTGGCATGGGCAGTGAACTGCTGCGTGTGGAGTCCCTTCTCTACTACATCATACGTCTCATCTTCTCCAAGTCCGAAGCTGAACGAATGAACATCAGACAGGTAAGAGACCTCTGCCTCCCAGTCCCCATTCCCACCCCCAACAGTGCAAGCAGCCTCTGTTTCTGCCTTTCTTGCATGAAGATCGTAGCTTGCCTTCATTACCCTGATGAAGACACTGAGAAAGCAGCTGAGGGCCTCCGAAGAAGGGGTGATGAGCCAGGCAGGTACAAAGGTGGTGCGTGAGGCCATGGGACAGCTCTCTTGGGAGAGCTGTATCTAGGGCCGAGGATCTAAAAGGCAGGGTGAAAGAGGAAGAGAAGCAGCCAGAGTGGAGAAAATCCAAAGGCCTACCGGCGAATGAGATGCCAACCTTTCTATTTTAGAGCCAAGTTAGAGATTTCGAGTATGGACGGGAATATTCCTGGATTTCTTGTGTCATCAGTGTTGTGATGGCATATAGCATCACCTGCCCCATCATTGTCCCATTTGGTAAGTTCTCCTCCTGAGGGATGTGGGAATTCAACCCCTAACTCTGCCTCTAGATTCCTCTAAGGTGTCTCTGATTAACCAAAATAACCAATTCTCACAATGCAAGGACTTGAGATGGTATTTCTAGGGACTGGTAGCATCTTAAGTGACATCATAAGGGGCTAAAGTGAAGCTTGGGACTAATCATTAGTTCTATCTCCCAAATCTGAATGAGTTCTGAAAGTATAAATTTACCTCGCACCAGCAACCTGACCAGTTTTCAAATAGAAATAGTCTTATCCAACCTCTGTCTTCCAGTCCTCAACAGCAACCTTTTTCCTCAGAAGCTGACCTGGTCAGCCTCAGACACTTGACACTTAACTAGCTGTGTGACCTTGAGCAAGTCACTTAACTGCAATTGCCTTGCCTTCTCTTCCTCAAAAAAAAAAAAAGGAAGTAGCTGACCTAGAGAAAGAGAGAGCAGAACAAAATGGAATGACATCTGGCTTTAATTCCATTCCATTTCTTCTGAGTGGCTAACCAGAAAGTCACAACTCTCCATAGTTCTCCCAATCTCACCTCCAACCTTGTGTCTATCTGGATAGACATGGTTTGGGTGTGTCTACCATGATGGAAACTGATGGAAACACCATAAAACCTGATTTCACTTGCTTAGATTCCTCATCTGTCTCCTTTTCTCTATCTCTCACTTCTAAATCTATTTCTCTTGTCCATAGGTTTTTAACCTTTTGTGTCATGGGTCCCTTCAGCAAGCAGTCCAGTCAGCAAAAGGCACTGTGGACTGCCCCTCAGAATAATGTTTTTAAAAATAAAATACAAAGAATTACCAAGGAGCCAACTATGTTGAAATACAATTAAGAAATTATTTTTTAAAAAGAAAGAAAAAAGTTGGATCCGAGGTAGACAACCCCTGCTCTAGTCTATTCCTTCTCTCTCTCACTGCTTCACATCCTTTCCCTTCCTTTTTTTGTCTTCTCTCAGTAGGCCAGAAGAGAGGGCGTGTGCTCCCCTGGTCTGTTAATTAAGCCACTTTTCCCATTTTCCTACCTGTTTTTGCCTCCAGGGACTTGAGAGATATTAGTACCATTGTTCCTTTTTCTATCTGCCATCATTTCCCCCTACCTCCCAAATCCAGGCTGATCTCTGGAACAAGGTCAGGAGGTGGGAAGGAAATAAGGATGGACAGCTGGTCAGTAGTGACTCCAGAGAAGGGGATTATCAATCTTAAGCAAAATTATTATGGTATAAACCACAGAAATTAGAGGTTTACTTAGGTCCAGGTGAACCACACTTTCCTATACTTCTTGGTCCCCATATCCAAATTTATTCCAAATCCACACTTGCAGTTATTCCAAATTTTATTCCAAAGTCACCAGTGTCTCAAGAATTCATCACTATTATCCCCAAGTGTGGGGGGAGGGGATGGTGATAGTCTCTGTCCCAATGGAAACACCTTAGAGAACAGAGATGAGGTTAAAGTTACGACCTTCACCTAGTTGACCAAAAACATTCCCATTGACATCAAGGATTCTAGGGGCAATCTTGTTCCCTGGAAGAAATGTAAAGGGTAAAAATTAAGGCTATTCTCAAGATGAAAAATGAAATATACATTTTTAAACATGTCCTATGCATAAATTTATTTTATTTTGTGACACATTTATTATGAGGGCTTTGTTTTTATTTTTCAGTGGGGGGGTAATGGGAGGGCAGACTGGAAGAGAAAATGCTTATTAATTGAAAAAGAAAGTAAAATAAAGGAAAAGCCATATTAAAAATGAAGGTTTATCCCTAAAAAGTACCACCAGGCATCAATGTTCAGCCAAGGCTGTCTCCTGAGGGAAGTCAAGGGTTTTCACCTCTAAATGGGACCTGGTTTTGATTTCTTCAGTTGGGGTGTTTGGGAAGGAGTTCAAGGGAAGGGGGAAGGGAAGTAGGCTTGGGCTGCCTGAGCTGCCTCTTAATGGTTCTCTCCCTCCTGTTCTTCCTCCGCTGCTCTTCCAGGACTGCTTTATGTCTGTATGAAGCATATCACTGATAAGTACAACTTGTATTACTCCTACGCCCCCACCAAGCTTAAAGAAGACTTCCACATGGTGGGAGTTTACCAGGTGATCCTGGCGCCCCTCCTTTCTATGTTCTGGCTGCTCTTCTTCTCCATTGTCCGTCTAGGTAGGGCCATTCCCACTTCTCTCACCAGTCCCATCCCCAATCCTTAAGGTGTTCTGACTTTGTGAATAGCTGGGCTCCTAAGGTACCCACAGTGAATTCTATGATCATGGGAAATGCTAGTTGGGAGTAGAGGGCTCGGTGAATAGTTCTTGAATTACTACACGTTCTACATGCTTTCACTGAGTGAAGCCCAGATGTATATTCTAGACTCTTGGGGAGTATCCCCCAAAGATTACCCAAGGCTATTTTCCTCAAGGAGTTTATTAGATCACAGAAGAGAACAGGGGAAGCGTGGAATGACATCAGCGGAATAGGTGACAGTATTTATAGATTGGAACATAGGAAAGGAAAGTTGTCCTGAGTTAGGATTTAAGAGAGAAATTCTTTGTTGTAAGGAATGGTTCTCTGGGAGGATGGTGGAGAAATTTAAGTGATAGAAAACCAAAAGATATCAATAAAAATGTAGTTTAATTGAAGGAATTACTATATAAACAAATAGATCAATAAACAAATGAGTAGATAAATGAAGAGCTGAATAAACAAACAAAAAACACTTACCGTGTTTCCCCGATAATAAGACCTATCCCGAAAATAAGCCCTCGCCTTACTGTGTAAGATTCCTCTAAAATAAGCCCTCCCCTGAAAATAAGCCCTATTGAGATTGCTACTGTAGTGAAGGTGATCCCCTGTGCTACACGCTACATTACGGTACCCTCTGTATGCACCGTCCCTCCCCCCCCCGGGTGAAACGCACGCCGCGCTCCGAGCTGCATCCAATCAGAGCTGCAGCAGTGAGCGCGTCATCCTGTTCTTCCCCAGTGATTTGCTTATTGAATAAAGGTACATTTTTTTGTTCACATTTACCTGTTTATTAAAATTGCTGTCAATGTTCATTAAAATAAGCCCTCCCCTGAAAATAAGTCCTCTGGTGTTTTTCTGTCCAAAAATATAATAAGACAGTGTCTTATTATCGGGGAAACACGGTAGATAAATAAGCAAAAGGGTACATTTTGGTGGTTCAGATAAAGAAGGTTCCACTTGAGGAGAGGGAGAAATTATCTTTTGTGCCTTTGAGTGCAGACAAACCTTGAAATACAACATCCCAAACTTAAGGTGTGTACTTTGGTCAGGTGGGATGGCAAAATAATCTGATGTCTGCTTTTGTCTCTAGAGATTCAAGGAAAGAAGACTGGGCTCCTCAGGGTTGGGAGGACAAAGAGAAGATTCCCTTCCAAAGTTCTAAGGCAGTTTAACCAGTCAACAAATATTTAATAAGCACCTATCATGTGCCCAGTGCTGTGCTAGTCATGAAGATTTTATGTCAAGTGGTTAGGGTTACTCTGGAAATATTTGGAGGTTGTGGCTAGGCTTCTGCTGGGTATATTGTCTTCTCAGATGGCACCTGAATTGTGGTCTTGGAGATTGAAGGGGTTGGGATGCTAAGGGGAAGGATGATTCTCTGTGGGCATAAGCCCCATGATAGTTCTCTCTCCCTTTGTAGGTAGCCTTCATCCCATCACTCTCTTTACCCTGATAACCCTCATTGCTTCCATCGCGACTTCCTTCTTTAGTGTTTGCTCTGGGAAGTTTTGGAAGAAACCGCCTGAATCTGAGGTAAGCCCAGCGGTCCCTTCTTCCCTCCTGGGATTCTGCCTCTCTCTCTCATTTACCCCCTCCTGACCTTCCTTGTTCCTAAGAAATTGTTGCAATGGGTCATTCTGGACTGAAGATTGGAAGAACACTAAGAAGAAGATTTTGCACCCCTATTCCCCTCCTCATGCGTGTATGTTGGGTGAAGTTTGGAGACACTAACTCCAAACCAAAAGATATCTGTCCTGTTCGTTTGGGTTTGACAACCCCTCTGGCTCACCCAAGTTTCAAGTAGGGATTCTTAGCCTCATGATCCAGAGGACAAACTGTACGGGTATACAGTATACAAACTATACAAGATTTTCGCAATCCTGAAACCAGAAGGGAAGGAGAAAGTTGGTACTTTGGGAGCCATCTCTCATACCTCCCCACCAGGCTACCAAAGGAAATTCCAGGTCCCCAATTCTATTTTCCCCTTAGCTCCCCTCCATCATGGTCCTTTAGAATAGAAGAAGCCCATATCAAAGGATGCTTACCTAACCCTGCCATCCTTTTCAGAAACAGTTTGCAAACTATGCTTCCTACTTTGAATTAGAGTAATAAGTTAAGAAGATAAGTTTGAGGGCTAGAAGAGGGCCACTCAATTGGAGTCCAAACACCCCAACCAGATCTGAGCAGTGAGGTCCTCATATTCTCAACCCCACTGTCTTCATTTCTCTGCAACAGGGAGAACCGTCAGATACAGGTTCCAGTGAATTCAGTCTCCGAAGAAGTATTTCTTCCTCTATCTTCATGTACAATGTGAGTCATGTCCCTGCCCCCTTGGATATGAATGAGGTTGGGGTGGTTAGAGTGAGGATGAGTAAGGCACAGGTAGGGTCAAAATCATGGGGGAGGAAGGCAATGAATGGATCATTGCCAAGGCCCAATGAGGTGGGAGAGGGATCCCATGGACTTCCTTCGTCTAACAGACAAGGAATTGGTTCAGGGGAGAGACTCTCACGTGGCAATCGTGGTTAAATAGAGAAAAAAATCCAAAAGCACCTGATTAGCGGTTAGAGGCAGAGACTTGAGAAACTGGAAACAGGGGAAATATAGACAGAAGTTCCCTTACCCCTCAGAAAAAGCGTGTAAAATCAAGAGCTGCCCTTCAAGTGAGATCAGCTACCATCCAGTGAGATCAGGTGCTGGAGAGCCAGAGAACAGAGCAGAAAGGAGAGAATCAAAGTCTGAACAAAAGGGTAAGGTATGTCTATCATTCTGAAGGTAGCAAATTGGACTCAATATTCATAGGCCTTAAGAGAATAACTTCTGTAACAGAAAGAAGAAAACAAGTCGAAATAATAATAGCAATAATAATAGCTAACATTTATATAGCACTTACAATGTGCCAGGCACTGTACTAAACCCTTTACAACAATTCCCTCATTTGATCTTTGCAATAACCCTAGGAGGTAGGTGCTATCATTATTCCCATTTTGAAGATGAGGAAATTGAGGAAAAATAGAGGTTAAGTGACTTGCCCAGAGTCACACAGCTAAGTCTAAGGCTAGATTTCAAAGTGGACTCTGAGCTACTAGTCTCAGAAGAAGGAATCCTGGATATTGATAAAGGGTTAATAACATATGTGGGGAACCAAAGAAAGAAGGAACAAGAGGGAGGGAGGCTGGCTAAAATTACCCTTTAATTGAGGATAGGGACTAGGCCTATGATTTCATTTGGCATAGAGATGTGCCATATATGGACACTTCTACCACTACTGAAACTTATCACATAAAGAAGTTGCCTAGGAGCCACAAGGTGGTGCAGTGAATAGAGCACCCACCCTGGAGTCAGGAAGACCTGTCTTCAAATTTGCCCTCAGACACTTAACACTTACTAGCTGTGTGACCTTGAGCAAGTCACTTAACCCCAATTGCCCTGCCTTCCCCCTCCAAAAAAAAGACCACTACCATTACCTAGACCACTGAGATGGGACGTGCCTAGTATCATAACAACCAGGATGGGTTAGAGGCAGGATTTGAAGCTAGGTCTTTCAGATCCTGAGACCATTTCTCTATCCACTATGCCACACTGCCTCCCAACCTGCCTTCTTAACCACTAATAATGAATCTTAAATCCATGAAGTTCAGATGGTATTCTTTCTAATGACTTTAAAGGAATGAACAGCCCTCATAATTCCAAGTAAATAAATTACTTCCCTTTCCACTCCATTTTCAGTGACAGCAGTGCTTTCTGATACAGGATAGTTGCTATTATTAATGCCTGAACCACAAACTGCTGTTGAACTAAAACGTCACACACATGAAGACAGTTTCAGTTCAGTTAAGCTTATGGAAGCTTCCCACATGTGTTTATGCGTTCTCCCACATGGCTGAGCATTTGTAGCAGCAAGCACCCTAGCCTGCCCAGGATGGCCTTCTAGCACAGATTCTTTGATCTGCTTTGCTAAAGAAAAGACAACTTTTAAAGGGGTCAACAATCTTACTTCAATTCCAGATAAGTAGAAAATACAAGCAGAGAATTTAGTATGGAGATGCAGGGCTCCTACTGTCTGAACAAAGTAATACAAACACATACATACACCACCAGATGGAGAGAGCACAAACTTCTGAGTAGTCAGGGGGAGGGAGTTCTTAACAAACAGCTACTCAGAGTCCCATCCAGGGAATCAAAAGATTCTTCTCATGAGCAAACCCCCAAAGTAAAATACCAACCTCCCAGTATATATCATTTTCAACTAATAGGCTCAGAGCTCACAGCCCTCTCAACTCAGTACCTAATTAACGTAGTAGCAAAGGGTGTGAAAACCTTCCTGTAAGCAAGCCTCCCCTAAGCAAGCTTCCCTTAGGCAGGTTCCTCCTCCAGTGGGCTCTGTGTGTCTCAGGATGTGTCACAGCTGTGAAAGTAGCAAGACAGCCATGGCTGAACATACATGGTCACGTAGGCCTATTAATGGACGGGGAAGATCTTCATATTCCATTAACATTACAACATTCACACCTGGCTATGATAAGTTCATCTGTAATATAAGTTCATATATATACATATATATAACATATGTATGTCTATGTAAGTATGTATATATGTGTGTATGTGTATGCATGTATGTAACATGTGTATATATGTGAGTTCACAGCTATAATAAGTTCAAATATATATGTATATATATTCACAAGTCATAATTAGAGCTACCATTTAAACAAAAGAAAGTATTTATAGGCATCTTAACTTTTTGTAAGAAGACAACAGCAATAGCAAATGATAACTAGCATTCCTGTAGTTTTGTACAGGGCCACCAAGTGTGTAAGTATTATACAAGTGGGGAAGTTAAAGTATGACACCCACTTAGCAAGTGAGAAACCTGAGATTTGGAGAGCAGTCGTGCAAGCTGGCAGACAGATCTCCAACTCAACACCGGAGCATTCTAATGCCAATGCTTTTCTGCTATTATTGTTATGGTTGTAAATAGGTTGAGATTGTTTCTGCCCCTGACACCTCCTCTAATGATTTGCTTTACTGTATAAAACTGTCCTCCAGTGGATGACATAGTAGATATAGTCAGCCTTCAAGACAAGATGATATGGGTCCAAGTCACTCACCTTTGACACATGCTAGCTGTATGACCCTAGACAAGTCATCTAACCCCTTAGTGCCATATAAGACTACAAATTACAGAAAAGGTGCTGATCTGCATTGGTAAAGGGTGCAACCTCATCCAGGAATTCCTTGTGCCAGTGAAATTTTATAATCAGTGCCTCCTATTGTAAAGTATGATAATGTTGTCACTTTTACTTCACACACAAATACAGCCCTACGTTCCATGGAAATATAGTTATCCCTTCCATCACGACTTTTCCCATTGTGGTTTCATTATATTGTGGGTTGGCATAAAAAATTAAATGGAAATTTTGGGGAATCTTGCAGAAGCCGCAGATGACATATGAAGGCTAGCAGAAAAAGTTTAGAAAGTCAAAAAATGCACAAAATATATGTATAGTATGGTGTCATATCAATACCTCATAAAAGAAAAAAAAATTCAGACCTTCTCTAGTACAAAAGAAGGGCTAAAAAATTTTAAGTGGATTTTCCATGTTACTAGGTCGCTGTGCCCCGAACCCTGTGATGAGGATAACTGTACTATCCAGTGTGCAGCATAGACCATTTCTATACTCTGATCATCTGGAACCAGTTTTTAAAATTCCCTCCTTCCTATAAGGATATTAGGCTTGCTCTCTTCCCATTGGCCTCATTAGGGTTCCCTCTGCTGGTACTGGTCTCTGGCTAAAAGGGAGCTAAGAAATAGAAGAGGTCAGACTTAGGGTTGGGAGAAGAGAGGAAAGCCTGGAGTGGTGATTCTCAGCCTTTTTCTCCCTTTGACCCACAACACAAAAAAATCAACAAAGCAAGTAGGGAGGAGGTGTGGCATAATGGATAGAAAACCGGTCTCAGGTTCCCAAAGACCTGCTTCGAGGGCTGCCTCTAACACCTCCTGGCTGTGTGATTCTTCTCAGTGCTCTAGGCAATGCTACAAAATCACTAAGCACCTGCTGTGTTCCCTGTGCTAAGGGCTACAGATAGGGATTAAGTACTGGACCTATGATTTCATTAATGTATGAGGACACCCAGGTAAGGAAACTACCTCCATTAAAGCAGGTCAGTACCTTCTTTGTCATTTATAATCTTATAGTTTCCTAGAGCAGGGGAGTCATATTCAAAGAGAAACAGATCACTGTGGCCAAATATTGACTTAGAAAACCTCAAATTGGGGCAGCTAGGTGGTGCAGTGAATAGAGCACCAGCCCTGGAGTCAGGAGGACCTAAGTTCAAATCCAACCTCAGACACTTAACACTTGCTAGCTGTGTGATGACCTTGGGCAAGTCACTTAACCCCAATTGCCCTGCCTTCCCTCCTCCAAAAAAAAAGCAAAAAAAAAAACCCTCAGATTAACATTATCTGTTTTATTGTATTTTTATTTATTTTATCAAACATTTCCCAGTTCCATTTTTATCTGGTTTGGGCAGCAGAATTCTTGAGGTTTACAGGCTACATTCCCCCTAGGGCAGTGAGAACACCCTCTGGTCTAAGGCACTTAAGTGGCCAGCCCAGGGGGCACACAACCTCTATGTGTTAGAGACAGCACTGGGGTTCACCTAGGCCTTCCTGATTTAACGTCCAATTCTCTATCCACTAACTATGCTGCCTCTCAGAAGGTGACAGAGATAAAAACACTCTGAAGTCCCTGAGCTCCAGGAATTCACAGCTTACTAAGAGTCAGAGTGGGGGTGGCAACCAAAAGGTACCCTTAAGTTGTTGGTAACAATCCTACTGGATAGCTGTTTGGAATTAAAGCCGCAGTTGTTGTGGACATAGCCTAAATTCTTCCATGGCTCCCATGGGATCCCACCTCCCCTTCTGTTTTCAGTAAGAAAAGCAGTAACCTAAAAGCCCTGAACAGGAGTGACATAAATGGGGCTTACTTTTGGGGGAAGTCGGGGGCGGGGGAGGGAACGAAGGCTCACAGAGCTCCCCATATACTAGGGCATGGAGCAAGAGAGTTTAGGACACTGGGAAGAAGCTATAAATTATACCTGGATATGACTTCCTACTCTCTCTCCTTTTTCTTGTCTGGGGGGGCCCAGTTGTATGTGGCCCCGGTGCTCCAGGAACTGGAGATGAGCCTGACTCCAGCCACGTCTCCGGGTCGTCAGTCCTATGGTACCATGAGCAGCCAGCTGGATGCCTTGGACAGAGAGGAGGAAAGTGGGCCGCAGAGCTTTTCATCAGAAGTGGAGACTGCCGAGGGCGAGTTCCAGGAAGGGCTATTAATAGAAGATCACAACTAATAAGGATCACCCATCACCACCACCAAAGGTGCTCCCACACCAGGTGGAATGCCAGCATCAAGAGAAGAACATGGCAGGGAGCAGAAGGGTAGATCCAATCTCCCCTTTCCTTTCAACCCACACGCCCACTCCCCCAAATCCTCTAAGGCTGCCAATTGTAATCTGCCTCCATCCCTGGGCATTGGCAAGTTGAGAGATCCCAGTCATACTGGACTGGCTAGAAAGGGAATCCAGTGGAAGATGAAGTCTGGCCCCCTGGACCTTTCGAAAGTACTAGCAACCTCCATGTCTCAGAAGGGGCAGCCAGTGCCTCCAACCTAGGAAATGATATTTGTACCTCCTTAAAAGCAGATGAGAAGAAGGAAGAGCAGGAGACAGGGGTCCAAAAAAGTGCCCTGTCCTTTTGCTCAGCAGCCTCTGAAAACCCTTCTCCAATTTGCCTTTTGGAAGATCTGCCACTCAGACCATTCTTTCAGCATTCCTACTTGCCCTGGAGACCTAAAGAGATCTCTATAGTTTTGTGGCTGGCAGTCATCAAGGATGACTGGAGATGACAAGGAGAATAGGCTGGGCTGGCCAGCCCTAAGAAGGGGGCCTCCTTAGTCTCTCCCACCCCAGAAGTGGAGGCAAATGCCTCCCGAAATTCCTGGGGTTAGAGGTTTTCCCCAAATAAGAATTCATGAGGAAAAAATATTCTCCCTAAAGAGAAGGGATTCCTGTGGCCCTTGAGGCCTCATCCTAGCCAGAAATTATAGATAGTATGAATGGCCAGAGCCAAGGATTACATTGAGGGAATTCTTTTGGGTTGTCACCTGTCTTGCCTCCACTCCTCTTCTTCCTCTTTCCTGCCATTTACTAGATTTCTCTGGGCAGAGTAGAGTTGAAATAAGGTAAGGCAGAGGAAAAAGAGAGGGAAGACAAGAGAACCTTGGCCCCCATGCTCAATGACCTGCCCAAATATGGGCAGGCGTCAATAGGAATAGAATCCTCAAGAAGATGTTAGAGTCCTCCAAACATTTATAGATATTGGGGTATAAGGCAGGATAAAGGAGAAGGAAATAGGCATTCACCCAAAAGTATCGAAGGATGTAAAGCATTGGCCGTCCCATCTCACATTTACCCAGGAATTAGTCATCTTGGTCAGTTCCAATAGAACAGACCTCCAGGGTAAAGGTGGCAGCTGTGTGAAATGTTTCCTGCTAGCTGCCAGGTGAGTGCCTCTGGTCCAGGACAGGACCAAAGTGACTAGCCGCTGATGGTAAGAAGTTCCTGCCCAGGCCCTAGGATGATGACTAACTCCCTGTCCCCCACACAGGACATCATACCTTTCCTATGTTCAATCGTCTCTCCAAGCTTTCTTTTGCTAGTCTCTGTCTTGTCTGGGAGGGAAACCCAAGTGAGGTGTTACTATGCCAAAGGGGATGGAAACAGTTTCCTATTTGTCGGGGAGTTCTGCCTTCACCCCCATGTTGACCCACAGCCCAGACACAGCTACTGGCTACTTTTTCTTCCAGCCTCCCTCAGTTCCCAGCAGTAGGAAGCCTAGAATGATGGATGGGAAGCCATCATCCAACTTGGACAGCGAACGCCTATTCTCTGAAGTCATGCTGCACCATCTATGCCCCAGGATGGGCTTCCTCTATTGTTAATGCTGCTCTCTTCTTGGGGCTAAATCAATTCAAAGTCTGAAGGAAGGGGCAAGAGGAGGGCTGTGGGGAATCGGCATTTAGAGCTGTCGCTTCTACTGTCTACAGACATCTCTGGGATATAATGGACTGCCACGTGTAATCGGCCTTGGCAGTGCTGCCCAACAGTTTGTATAGGAAATAAAAAGGTACCTTTGGTGTTGTAGTCAGAGCTTGGGAATGAGCCAAGGAGAGTGGACCTGTTTGTTCCTGAACTCTGATCCTAATGCTTCCCTGTTGAGGGAGAGAAAAAGTTGGAATAGGATACTCTCTCTAGGAGACCTGAATGACGTTCACTCAATGACACAGCTTGCAGAGTTTTCTTGCCAGTTTCTTAGTATTTGGAAATTCTCAGGTCTAAGAGGGGTGCTATCAGTGGCAGACACACCAGTTTCTACTGCAAGGAAATATCCTATTACAGATACAATACACACGTGCACTCATACACCCAATCCCATTCTGGAGATCTGGTGATGAAAAAAAAGTCCATTAGCCTATCCTTTGGGTTGACCAGGTGGTGCTAGAAATGAAGAGATTGGGGAAAGAGAGGAGGAACCTTATCCCAGAGTGGAACTGGGTTATACTGAAGGAACAAGGCCAGGAAAAAGGAGCAGATTGGGAGAGATTATAATTTACTCAATCCCTAACAGTGAAAACTAAGCCAAAGGGCTTAATTTTTTTCCTCTTTTAAAATAGCTAATGGTGGGGAAAGGAAGGATCCTTTCCATTGCAGAGCAGCCTGGGGGACCCAGGCCCAGTGCTCTCTGGCCTCCTCAGGCTTTGCACAGGTTTATACCACAGAGTTTGGGAGCCCAGATCAGCTGGATCAGCAGCACACCCAGAAGGTAGCCAGGGATCCTCATTTCTTATGCACACTCCCATTTGTTACCTGCATTCTACCTTAGTTTCATTCATTCATTGCACCTTCATCTGTATCCCCCAGGAAGGGACCTTGAGAGTGAGGGGAGGAAATCCAGGTTTACTTTATGTTCAACGCAAGTGGAGTTGATTCCAATCCATCTGGTAAATGAACAGGGCTACCAGGTGCAAACACCGCTGGGGCTGGGATTTAGTCCCACCTTCATCAACATCTAGATAACAGATTTGATGAAGTCTAAAGGGGGAAAGTAATGGGGAGATCTGGGGACTCAAGTGTAATTTGTCTCCCTTCCTTGGACTGTATATATAGCCAAACGGTCTTTCTTCCCTTCAAAGTCATTCTACATAATGCAGACACAAACCTAGTCATCAGCCTTCCTTCCTATCACACTCCCTTTTTGTCCCCTATGTCCCCTATCCACCCAAGGGACACCTCCCAGTCGCTCCTATAGATACATGCATCCTATCTTCTTGCTCACTGATACTCTTCATGCCCTAACTTTTCCTTCCATGTTATATCTTAACATCTTAATTGTATCTATTCCACGTAGGATAGCACACCCTAACTGCCCCAACCCCTTTATTCCACATTCTAAAAACACACATACCCCCCACATCTATTCCACATCTTAACAACTATATTCATTCACCCACAATCCATCCCTACATCAATTCAACAACCTGACCACCTACCCATCCAAACTATGCACACATTTAAGTCACTTGGAATGTGATGCCCCACATTTACTCCTTTGGGAGAATTGAGTATTCTTCTGGTGAGGGGAGGGTGGAAACTATGTCTGGACTCTGTCCTTAAACAGACTTCTTTGGGAGCCAGTTCCAGTTGGGCACCCTCCCCCAAACCCCTATTCTTTTTCTGTGTTCTGGGATAGCCCTCCTGGGTTCCACTGTCCTATGTCTCCACTGTCTCTGGAAGGAAAGACCTATTAGCATTATATCCACTGGGGACTCTGATGAGGTATCTGATTTATCCCCCAGCTGTCATCACTCTAGGAATGTGCTAGAGTTCTGTGACCTTGAAATCTATTGCTATTACTGTGTCTTGAATAAAACAAACTCCACCCAGTTTCCTGCCTGGCTCTATTCCCCTACATCAAGACAGTCTGGACAGGGTCGGGACCTTCTGTTTATAGGATAAAACCCTGTCTTGTTGCTTCTGAGAACTGTCCTGTCCTGACCTGTACTGGTGGAACTAAGTACCTCAACAGGATAGAAATAATAGCGTCTCTTACCAAGGTCCAAGAGGCAGTTTAGGGGCAGGGGAGAGAGGAAACTAGATTTCTAGTTGCAGCCAGGGAGCAGATTAAGAGTAGAGGAACTGGCAAATCTATGAGGGAAGACTTAAGATATTAAAGACAAGTCAGATTCAGAAAGGGGCAGGGAGGAGCTGATTGAAGGAAAGATAACCAAAAGATCGAATATAAAAAAGAATCACTGAAGCCAAAGATACTTGCGCCAGTTTGTATTTCAGTGGGGTGGCCATACCCCCCTCTCTTTCCTCCTAATCAGGCTACAGCTGGCTTTGTTCAGGGCTAATAGGACATGACCGCTTGAGTTGGGAATTGCCTTAGGATGCTTGCCTCCTGAAGGTTATAGGACATAAACCTTAGAGATCTGGTTTAGCTCTCTTATTTTACAAATGGGTAAACTGAGACCCAAAGAAGTTAAATAACTTGATTAAGGTCACATGAAATAGGATTCTAATCCAATTCCTTGAGAGCATTTGAACCACAAAGTTTGCCTTCTCCAAGGAGAACCTACTTTCTGAGGGGCCCTCGTCATGTTTGTGTGTGAATGCATGGGGCAGTAGATCTGGATTACGGTGTGAAAAGAATTGTGGAGTCGAGAACTCCCCACATTATTATTATTTCCGTAGAGCTAAGTGTGAAGGTTGCTGTCCTGCTGTCACAGAAGGTTTCAAGTCAACTAGATGCCTTTGACCCTACTCTTCTGTTCCCAGTGGGACAACAGTGGGAAGGGCAGCTCTCAAGAAAGGCAAGCCTCCTCTCTTCTTCCCTAAACCTGTCACTGCCTATTAGTTTCCCTGGCTTTTAAGGGAAAGTAGCGGAGATGGTCATTGAGATTCACTGTGCCTCATACAAAAGGGACTTCTTATTCCCTAGTTTGTCTTTACCCAGGAGGTGAAAGTGTCCTTCTTTTCCTGTGTCCATATTCTAGCATCTCTGCCACTCAACTCTGAATTCATGTTAATTGCTAAGGTCAATAAGAGTATATTGGATGATAAATATATCTCATTTGGCTCAGGCCCCCATCCCAATACAAATATTAGAACTTCTGAAAGTCAGAACTTCTAAATTCATCCAAATTTAATTTTCATCAGGCTAGTTGACCAGATAATCATTTAAATAGCATGCATTTAAAAGACAGAGACAGGCATTTAAAAAACAAAGTGTTACTCTCAATATATCTGTACCAACCTACCCAGAAATTAGGGTCTCATCCCTAAATCAGTAGCGAGGGAAACATTTTCTTGAGATTCACATTCTAGTGTGTAGAAAAGTATGGCAAATGTCTCTTTCCCAGCTGGAATGGGAGTTATGAAGATCTACTCAAGTAAAGATTCCCATTCAGAGTTTCAGCTTTAGCTGCCATTTGATCACATCACTAGAGACTTCTTGAGTCCCCCTCAGCTTACTCTCAGCAGCTAGAATGTAGACAACATTGATTGTCGTCCCCTTCATACACAGGATGCTCCTATGACCAACCACCCCCACCTCACCCGCCACATCCCCTACTAGCCTCTATCACTCTCCTGACATAATCACACTGCATCATAGGCACAGAGTCCCAAAGGAATTAAATTCGTAGACATCAAAATCACATATATCCTCAAAACCTAGAACCTCATGGGAAATGTAGTCTTTCTCTGGGACATGACCCTATTGCAATAGCATTTCAGAGCTGAAAGGAAACCACTCTAATTTCCTCCTTATGTGGATTATGAAACTACATTCAGTATTTGACTTAACATTTATTAATAACCTACCATGTACAAAGCACTGTGCTAGGTGCTTGGAAACACACAAAGTTTAGATGATAGTATCTGTCTTTATGGGGATTATAGTTTTGTAAGGGAATATAACAGACACATAGCTATAATGTATAAATACACAAAAGAGACGTAAACCAAGTACTATCTGAGATTTAAGAGAGAAAAACCATTACTGACTCTGGTGGTCAGGAAAAGCTCTTTGAAGGTCATACCACTTGAGCCTGGCCTTAAAGAATGGAAAAGAATTCAACAAGTGAAGAGCAGAACGAAATCTTTGAAGGTATAGGAAAGTGGACAGAGGTGCGGAGGCACATAGCATGAGTAGCTCAGAGCATGAGAGACAGACTAGACTAGTTTTATAGGATTGGAAAATCAAGTTGAGGCGAACAGAATGTGCAAAGATTGGAAAATTTGAGTTGTACAAAATGGAGAGCCTGAATGCCAGGTGAAAGATTGAGAACTTTACCCAATAGCCAATAATCCAGATGTGGTCTGACCAGGGCAGAATATTAATGAGACTATCACTTCTCTCATTCTTAACACTGTACTTCTATTAATGCAGCCTAAGATAGCAGTTTTGGCTGCCATATCTCTGTACATATGTCTGGCACATTACCATTCTCCAAATCCCACATACACACATACATGCCTCCTTTCTACCTCTTATTCTGAGAACTATAATCAGATCAATACTTCTGTTGCCTCTGAAAAGGGTGTTTTGATGGACTGCCCTGTTGTTCCCCTCACAATCTTTTTGACTTCCCAGAAAATAATTCCTTTCTCTGTCTCCCTTTCCCTACATGTGCTATCTTCTCTCATTAGAATGTAAGCTTCCATCTTACTCTTATATTGTATCCCCAGCCCTTCATACACTGCTTGGCGCATAGTAAATGCTTCATAAATGCTTCTCATTCCTTCATACTGATGCCCACTAGAACCCCTCACAGCCCCTAACCTGCAGTTGTACATTATTTTTTTAACCAAAGTATAGAACATTACATATCTTTATCATTTCATTTTATTATCTTTAACCCAGCATTTCCATCTGTCGAGATCTTTTGGGATCCCAATTTCATAATCCAATATACTAATTCTCTCTCTCTCTCTCTCAGCTTCATGTCACCCACAGATGTGGTGAACATGGTATTGGTAAGCATATGTCTTCATAAAAGTAACTAATAAAAATGTTGAACTGAATATGACCTAGGACAGAGCCCCAGAACACTCTATTAGAGACCTACCTCTGGCTTTTCATCGCATCATTCTTTGAGTCTAATCAGTCAACGAGTCACAATCTTCTTAACATGTCATCTAGCCAAAGTGTCTCCAATCTTTGCCAGAAGGATATCATGTGAGATTTTTTTCAAACACTTGCTGAAATTCAGAGATATTCTTTCTAGAACATTTCCCTTATCCATGAATCTAATAACCTCATCCAAAGAAATAATATGCTTATTGTGTTATGGCTTGTTTTCAATTATTTTTTAATTGTTTTTATATTACCCTTATTTCCAAATAAATCCTTCTCCCAATACCCAGTGATCTATTCCTTGTGATAAGGAATAAAAAAGAAAAAGAAAAAAATCAGTGCAGGAAAACCAACCAACCCATCAACATATGCTGATATGTTATATCTCACATATGTTATATGTGAGATGTTATGACAGCATATGTTATGTCTCACATTCTTAACACATAAGAACCAAACTCTACTGTATCATAACTATAACTAATCTAAAGGAAATTTTAAAACTATTAATAAGCATGTATCATTTGACAGATTTAACAAAATATAGACCATTGAGTTCGAGATTAATTCTTGGCAAGGACTAGAATGGATTATTTAAGGGATAATTTGTGAGCACTTAAAAAGTGAAGTGGTGATCTCTATGAGCCAGCGAGGCTCACTAAAAATGTCATTCATTCAACCCACAAATGTTTATTAAGTGCCTACCATGTGGAAGGTCCTCTGTGGGGGGGGGGGAGATTGAATTTTAGATCAGACACAGTCCTTTCTCTCCTGCAATCTAACTGGGGATAAGACAAAAACACACATAACTATAATATGCAACATTACATGATAAACATTTTAAATAGTTTCAAAATAATGTGCTTTGTGAGGCCCAAGAGGGAAGAATGTCTATTCTTCTTCTAATAGAAACGATTTTCTCCACCCCCATACCCACATGCCCTACATCCTTCCACCTCCCCATCCCCACCAATAAGAAGGCTTTTGAGGAGGGAGAGAGGTAGAAATTCTACAGGCAAAAAATTCATGGTTTCCTTCAAGATCCAGCTCAAGTATTAGCTGTTACATGAAGCCTTTCTTTATCACCCCAACTACCAGTACTCTCTGCACCCCCAGGTCACCTTTTTTCTATTTCATCTATATCTATATATGTATGTCTCCCCCAATACACTGTACGCTCTATGAGAGCAGAGAATTTTTCACTTTTGTCTTCATATTCCCAGCACTTAGTGCATAATAAAGTCCTTAGTAAATTGTTGATTGACTGAATTGATTTAAACGGTGAATATTATAGTCAAAGACATGGATGCATGGTGAATGGGAGAGAGAATAGATCAAACTGTCTGGAATATATACTGTGTGAAGGGTAGTAATGGCATAAAAAAAAACTAGAAAGGCAGGGTGACACTTTGAGGAGAGTTTTGAATGCCAGGCAAAGGGAACTTGAAATTTTCTCAAGTCAGACAATAAACATTTATTAAGTGATTACTCTATGACAGGCACTATGCTAAATGCTGGTGATACACAGAGAGGCAAAATAGTCCCTGACCTCAAGGAGCATATTTTCTTTCTTTCTTTTAACAAATTAATTTATTTATTTTTAGTTTTCAACATTCACTTCTGTAAGTTTTAAATTCTGCCTCCATCCCCAAGATGGCATGCGATTCAATATAGGCTCTACATATACATTCTTATTAAACATATTTTCACATTAGTCATGTTGTATAGAAGAATTAGAACATATGTGAGGAACCATGAGAAAGAAGAAACAAAACAAAACAAAAAAAGAGCAAATAGTATGCTTCACTCTGCATTCAGACTCCATATTTCTTTCTCTGGATATGGATGCCATTTTCCATCATGGGTCTTTTGGAGTTCTTTTAGGTCCTTGCATTGCTGAGAAGAGCTAAGTCTACCAAAGCCAGTCACTGAACAATGTGGCTGTTACTGGGTACAATGTTCTCCTGGTTCTGCTTCCTTCACTCAACATCAGTTCATATAAGTCTTTTCAGGTTTTTCTGAAGTCCACTTGCTCATTTCTTATAGCACAATAGTATCCCATTACATTCATACACCACAATTTGTTCAGCCATTCCACAATTGATGGGAATCCCCTCAATTTCCAGTTCTTTGCCACCACAAAAATAGCTTATTTTGTAATGAGAAAAGAGAACACAAAGCGGAGCTAGGGGGAATATCAGAGCCTAGAAGAGACATTCTAATGGGAGAGAGAGCCTGAAAATAGCTAGGTACATACAAGATGTATTCAGAGTGGTTGGAAGATAATATCAGAAGGGAAAGAAATCACTGAGGATTTATGAGTGACTTGACTGTATCTATGATTATGGGAGATTATGAAAAATGGATTAGTCAGGAGGGACTAGAGGCAAACTATTAGGAGGCTATTGCAGCACCATGCTGGTGGTATTTAAAGCCTCTTCAAGGATGATGGCAACAAGAATAGGAGACGAGCTTAAGAGAAAATGCAGACGCAAAATCAATGGGACTTAGGAACTGACTGGACAGGAGAGAAGAAGCAGAATGCTAGAGCCAGCTCTGCCAGCTCACAGAACTGATTGTCAGATTTTCAGTGTGAGCACTTAGCATCTCAAAATCCACAAATCGGGTTTGATTTATTGTTTTGTTAATTGTCTAGACTTCAATAGTGTTAATAATGCAGATTAAACTTAAATGTATGTGTGTGTTTATTTCACACTCCCACCCCCAGCCTGGTGGTTAAACATTTTACTAGCACACTCCTATATTGCTCCATAAACACTGCTTACATTCAGGAGGAGACGAGTAGAAAGTTCAGGGAATGAAACCTGGAGGCCTATTGACCGCAGGCTAGCCGTACTAACAACAACAACTGGCATGTATACAGTGCTTTACAGTTTTCAAAGTGCTCATAATGGATAGAAATCCATTATATTTTTTGAACCTCACATCACCCAGAGTGAAGGAAAGGCAAGAGTCAAAGATCACAACAAAGGCTGTGAACAGGGAAGAATGAATGGTGTCACAGCCACAAATAGTGAAGTTAAAAAGATGATTAGGTCTAGGAAAAAAAGATGATAACCTTGATTTGGGACAGGTTAAAGTTTAAGGAGGACAGATAGGTGGCACAGTGGAAAGACTGCTGAGCTGGAGTCTGAAAGAGCTGAGTTCAAATTCAGCGTCAGATACTTACTAGCTGTGTGATCCTGGGCAAGTTACTTCACCCTGTTTTTCTCAGTTTCCTCATCTGTAAAATGAGCTGGAGAAGGAAATGGCAAATAACTCCAGCATCTGTGTCAAGAAAGCCCCAAATGGGGTAACAAAGAGTTGGACACAACTGAAATAACTAAACAACAACAAAAATTTAAGAAAATTAAGCTGGCATGAAATTCCTATAATGAGATTTTATAGACAGTTGAAAATGTGGGTCTGAAGCTCAGAAGAAAGGTCAAGTCTGGAAATATAGGATTGGAATCATCTGCAGAGATGTCCTGGGAAAGAAAGAGAGAGATAAAGAGGAAAGGACGTTGAAGACACAGAAAAGGGGAAGTTCCATAGATGAGAGTAGAAACAGAGTAGTCTAGTGTCCCCAGAAACAAGAGCATTGAACAGGAAGGAGTTGTCACTGTGTCGAAGATGACCAATAGATCACAGATGATGAGGAAATGAGGTTGGAGCAATTGGACAAGGGGAGGAGGTAGGAGGGAAGAGGGGAGAGAAGAGAAGCAAGGAGGGAAAGGGAGGAGGGAAGGAGGGGAGCAGAGCCTTTGAAGAATGAATTTGGAAACCAATAAATCATGCCAAACTTATGTCATTTCCTTTTGTGACAAGGTTATGAGACTGATAGGCAAGGAAAGAAGAGGAAAGGAAAGGAGAAGAGAAGAGAGGGAGGGAGAGGAGAGTTTGGGAACAGAGGTTATACAGAATTAGACTTCAGGAACCAATAAATCACACCAGATCATATAATTTGCTTTTTTTTGACAGTTTTATGAGACTGGTAGGTAGGGAAATGCCATAAAATTAATATACCTGTATTTCAACAAGGCATTGAGCAAAGTCTTTCATGGTATTATTATGGACAAGATAGAGCTATGAGATAGGTGGTAGTACAGTTAGGTAGGTCTGGAATTAGTTCTAATGAATTAATAGCTGGCTAGAGGGAGTTCTCTAAGGAAGTGGTCTGTCCTTGTTGATGCTACACATTTCCTCTTTTTTATCAATGACTTTGCCATATGTGCTGCTTTTTCTGTTCAAATCTTCATTCAGATGACATGGAACTGAATAGATTTAATATCCCCAAAGATATCAACAGGATGAAATTCAACTGTATCTAATAAGAAGAAATCTAAAAGACAGAAATGTAAAGTCCTGAAATTGGGCTAAAAATAAATATAAGTAGCTCTTCCTTTGATCTGTCCTAGGTAATCATTCAAAATGGTGAGGTATTCTCTTACTCCAGAAAACCCCACAAAATCATGCAAGTCAAGGGGTTCAAATCTCCTGGTTTACTTCAAGAACACCCATGAAACAGCCCAAGTTATCAAGGGCATGCATATCCAAAAAGCTACCAAGTATTTGAAAGATGTCACATTGAAGAAACAGTGTGTTCCTTTCCATTGATATAATGGTGGAGTTGGCAGGTGTGCCCAGGCTAAGCAATGGGTTTGGACACAGGGTCAGTGGCCCAAAAAGAGTGCTGAATTCTTGCTGCATATGCTTAAAAATGCAGAGAGTAACGAGAACTGAAAGGTTTGGATGTGGATTCTCTTGTCATTGAGCATATCCAGGTTAACAAGACTCCCAAAACGCGACGGCATACTTACAGAGTTCATGGTCGAATCAACCCATACATGAGTTCTCCTTGCCATATTGAGATGATACTTACTGAAAAGGAACAAATTGTTTCTAAACCAGAAGAGGAGGTTGCAGGGGCGGCCAGGTGGCTCAGCAAGCAAGATCACCAGCTCCAGTGTCAGGATGGCCTGGGGTTCAAATCCAGGCTCAGATACTTAGCACCACACCCAGAAAAAAAGAAGAGGAGGTTGCTCAAAAGAAAAAAATATCCCAGAAGAAACTGAAGAAACAAAAGCTTATGGCACAGGAGTAAATATGACATTAGAGTGCAAATAAAAGTGAAATGAAACCAGTAAATAAATAAATAAAAGTATAGGATGAATGAGACATGGCTAAAAAGCAATTCACATGAAAATAACCCAAGGATTTTAGTGGACTCCAAGTTTAATATAAATCAACCTTGTAATACTGTAGTCAAAAAAGTTGTAGACTACATTATAAGGATTAATGTCTAGAATGAGGGAAATGAGAATCCTGCCATATGCTACCCTGGTAAGAAAGAATACATCTAGAGCACTGCATTCAGCATTGTATAGCATATTTTGAGGAGCATCTTGCAAAGTTGAACATGTCCAGAAGGAAGGAAGGAACAAAAGGAACAAAGGAATGAACGAACGAATGAACAAGGAAGGAAGGAAGGAGGGAGGGAAAGAGAGAGGAAAGAAGGAAGGAAGAAAGGAAGGAAGGAACGAAGGACTCACTTGTTTCCTTCTTTCTTTTTAATGATCAAAATAGAGAACAATCAAGACAAGGAGGTCAAGACAAAATCCAACAGGGAAAATAGTACTCAGGTCATGACTATATGAACTTAAATTGATGGTACAGTCTATTTTTTTATTCATAAACCTTTGCCCTGAGCACAGAATTACAACTGCAAGCAGTATTTTTGGTTTGACATTCCCTCAATCTAACCCTTACCCATCATCACCCTTTCTCTTGGTCTCTCTCTCTCTCTCTCTCTCTCTCTCCCTCTTTCTCTCACTCTCTCTCTCACTCTCTCCCCCTCTTTCTCTCACTCTCTCTCACTCCTTCTTTATTCTAGGAGTCTGGTGGCTTTGTTTATGCCAGTCTCAGTGAGATGTATGCTTGTTCTTGCTTGTTCAGAAAACATTGGTCCAGATTCAGTTTTTTGTATTTACTTCACACCCCCATCCTCCCCTTCTCCCCATAGTTTTTAAGGTTATTTATTTCTCTAACATACTTCACTGTAATAGGAATTGTTTGGCCAATGTTGTCCACTGAAGTGACTTATCATCTAGTTTTAAAAGAAATAAACAAAACATTTTAAAAAGAAAAAGGGAAGGAAAATAGTATGCAAGACAAAAAGCACCTAGGAGCAGGGGTATGCTCAGGATGCTATGTATAGCCAAAGCTGTGGCCTCAATGTATAATGTTTAGGGGGAGAAGGAGGAGACCACTGACAAATCTAGAAGGTCCTTGTAAAGATTCCCTTCAAGAGTAGATTAGCTGTGAAATTAGGGAACCAGTCCAATGCACAAAGCATTTATATAGACAAGTCATCTAAGAAAAGACACAAAGTGATCTATGGGATTCTATACTGGACAAAACCCATGACAAAGGACATGTCCCAAAGGACAACCAGGAGACACAGTCCAAGATAAGTGACAGTTACCATAGAAATATTCTAATCCAACCAGTTCCAAATACTCTTTAATTTCCTCATCTATGGGGCAACTAGGTGGCACAGTGAATAGAGCACCAGACCTGGAGTCAGGAGGACCTGAGTTCAAATGCGGCCTCAGATACTTAACACTTCCTAGCTGTGTGACCTTGGGCAAGTCACTTAACCCCAATTGCCCTGCCTTTCCCCCTCCAAAAAGACAAAAAAATTTCCTCATTCACTTAAAACTAGCGCTTATGAGCCCTACCAACTCATCTGATAATCAGAGACTCAAGTTGAAACATGCCACCCACTTCCAGGGTACAGGTTAAGACCTTTTTTTCCTTTTCTCTTTTTTTTTGGGGGGGGGACATAGCAATACATTTTTTTTGCTTGACTATACATGTTTATGAAAGGGTTCTTTTCCTTCTCATTTGTTCAGAGTAGAAAATATAGATCTACAAATAAAATAAGATTTAATTAAAATAAAATTTAATAAATGTTTCAAATAGCCCAAGAGCCAGTTAGTTCAATGCAAAGGCATTTAATGAAATAGCATAGTAAGAAAAATAATGACTGAACATTTCTACCCTCCCCCCAATAAACCCTGGGCACACTCTTCCATTAATACAGGTACTACCAATGATAAGAAGAAACACATATAGGGATCACAAATGGAGCATACAGCTGGAGAACATGCATAACCAGGACATATGTTTAGAGGGGCAACTCGCATATCAGATACCACAAGGCCAATGTCTTTGGTTTATGCTATCCCACTGCTCTCCCTAGTCCTTTCCTGATGAACATTGCACTCTGCCAGGCCCATTCTGCTGCCTCTCCATGGAGGAGGAAGATTCCCTGGTAAGCCATCCCTGAAGGTCTGCTTGGAGAAACTGGACATGCGTTGAATGTGCTTACCTGACTCTAATCCTCCTCCACCTCCTCCTTCTTTGAATATAGCAACAGTTTTGATGGATAATGGGGGTGGAGCCAAGATGGCAGAGTAGAAGTAGGATGTTCCCATTGCTCCGCCTTCCACCTTCCCGAATACATGTAAAAAGGGGACTCTAAACAAACTTTGGAGCTGCAGAACCCAGAAAAGGACACAGAGAAGCTAACCTCCTGCTAAAAACAGCCCTGTAGGCTGGCAGGAATCAGCCAGCCTGCAGTGCTCTGGGAGCCAAACCCAGCCCCACCTGAGGCTTTAGCCCCAGGGGGGGCCTGACCAGCTGCTGGCCAGAGGGACTCCAGATCAGCAGCAGTTGTGGCCATTTCCAGATTTATCAACACAGAGATGCAAAGGACAAAGTGAGAGGTCAGTGCAGTCTGGACTTTGGGACCCAGTAAGTGGGAGTGTGTGGCTTTTTCCCCTGGGGTGAGAAGCCGCTGAGTTGCCTGCACAGCCAGCCAGCACCACATGGCAGCTTCTGCTCTTGGTCTAGAGAGCATAGGGGGATCAAGCACTAGTATGAGGATAATCGCTCTTGCTTTAACCTTCTTGGATCTGGTTTGCAGTCTAGGGTGGAGGTCCTGGGGTGTGTGTGCAGCTTTCCAGAGCATGTGGAGGCCTCAGAGAGGGCACCCATCTAATACCTCCAGCAGCTGAGAAAACCCCAGCATTTGGGAAGAAAGCTCCCCTGTCTGGTAGCAGAGTCCTACTGTGGCAAAAAGCCTAGGGGTCAAGTGACTGAGGGGTGACATGACCAGGCAAAGGAAACAAAGCAGACAGAAGATTCCAACATTAGACTCCTATTTGGGGGACAAAAGGGATCAAAGCATGGAACAGGAGGAAGACAGTGAAGTCAGAACTCCTGCACCAAAAGCTTCAGAGGAAAATACGAGCTGGTTACAGGCCATAGAGGACCTAAAGAAGCAGATAAGAGAAGTGGAGGAAAAATTGGGAAGAGAAATGAGAACAATGCAAGAAAATTACAAAATGAGAGTCAACAGCCTGACTGAGGAAAAGCATACCTTAAAAAATGGACTAACTCAAATGGCAAAAGAGGCTCAAAAAGGCAATGAGGAGAAGAATGCCTTAAAAAGACAAATTTGCCAGATGAGAAAAGAATCTCAAAAGTTCACTAATTCCTTCAGAATTAGATTGGAGCAAATGGAAGCTAATGACTTTATGAGAAATCAAAATGCTGTTAAACAGATCCAAACAAATGAAAGAATAGAAGGCAATGTGAAATATATCATGGGAAAAAACACTGACCTGGGAAATAGATCCAGGAGAGATAATTTAAAAATTATTGGACTACCTGAAAGCCATGATCAAAGTAAGAACCTAAAAATCATCCTCCAGGAAGTTCTCAAAGAAAACTGCCCTGATGTTTTAGAACCAGAGGGCAAAATAGAGGTTGAAAGAATCCACCGATCACCACCTCAAAAAGATCCCAAAAAGAAAACTCCTAGGAATATTATAGCCAGCTTCCAGAATTCCCAGATTAAGGAGAGAATATTACAAGCAGCCAGGAAGAAACAATTTGAATATTGTGGAAACACAATCAGGATATCCCACGATCTGGCAGCTTCTACACTGAGGGATCGAAGGGCTTGGAATATGGTATTCCAGAGGGCAAAGAAGCTGGGATTAAAACCGAGAGTCACCTACCCAGCAAAACTGAGTATCATGTTTCAGGGGGAAATATGGTCATTCAATGGAATAGAGGGCTTTCAAGGAATCTTGATGAAAAAACCAGAGTTGAATAGAAAATTTGACATTCAGATACAAGAAGCAAGAGAAGCATGAGAAGGTAAACAGGGAAAAGAAATCATAAGGAACTTATCCAAGTTGAACTATTAACATTCCTACATGGAAAAACAATAATTGTAACTTATGAAACTTTTCTCAGTAGTTGAAGGGAATAGAAAAATATATATGTCTATATATGAGGGTATATGGGCATATGAACACATATGTGAATGTGTGTATATATGTTTACAGGTATACATAGATAGAGGGCACGGGACCAATTTAACAGGAAGGGATGATACTTAAAAGGTGAAATTAAGAGGTGAGAGAGGAATATAATGAGAGGAGATAGGGAGAGACAGAATGGGGTAAACTATCTCATATAGAAGAGGCAAGGGAAAATGGTTACAATGGAGGGGAAGAAAAGGAAGGCAAAAGAGAATGGGTCAACCTTATTCCCATTGAATTTGGCTTGAGGAGGGAATGAAATACACACTAAATAGGGTATCTCACCCTCCAGGAGAGTAGGGGAAGAAGGGGATGAGAGGGGGAATGACAGAAGGGAAGGCAGGTTGGGGGGGAGGGAAGTTGGAAGCACCCACTTTTGAAAAGGGATGGGATCAAAGTAGAGAATAGAACAAGGGGGAGGTGGGATAGGAGGGAGGGAAATATAGTCAGTCTTTTACAATATATCTACTATGTTATTGTTTTGCATTAGCCACACATATACAATCTATACTGAACTGCTTATCTTCCCAGTAAGGGTAGGTGACAAGGGAGGAAGGGAATGAATCTGGAATTCAAAATTTTAAAATCAAATATTCAAATATGTATATATATATATACTATTATTAATACTATTTAACATGTAATTGGGAAATAAGATATACAGGCACTGGGGCATAGAGATCCACTGGAAAAGCCGAAAGGAGTATGGGAGAAAATATGGGAGAGAGCAGATTGGAGGAGGGGATATCCTGTGGGACTGCTATTTTGGGGCAGTGGGTAGGGGAAAAACAGGGAGAAAATTTGTAACGCAAAATCTGGAGGAAATTAATTATGTAAATCAGAAGTTAATAAAGCATTTGAAAAAATGCTAAAAAAAGAAATAGGGGCAGCTAGATGGAGCAGTGAATAGAGCACCAGCCCTGGAGTCAGGAGGAGCTGAGTTCAAATCTGGTCTCAGACACTTAACACTTACTAGCTGTGTGACCTTGGGCAAGTCACTTAACCCCAATTGCCCTCCAAAAAGCAATATAGCAGCAGTTTTGATGATACACACCAGGTGCCTTATGTTGTTGTAGCATGCCAACTTCTATTGATTGATAATTGTATGTAAGGTAGATTTGTTGCTCTTTTTTTAGGTACTAGCTCCCAGGATCCATAGCCATAAACAATCTGCTAGTTCCCAGGCTCATAGCTTGTAAACTTTCTCACCACACTTGCCCATCATATTATAATCTTAAAATAATGTAAACATTTCATTTAAATTGTAAATAGCACATCTGTGCTAAGTCACCATGATATTGCTAAAGTTAATGTAAACTTGTGAGACTATTGCTGGAAAATTGCCTTCTTTGTGTGCTCCTCTATAAATCAAGTGAGCACTGGTCAGTAAGTGGGTAATGTAAAGCTGTGCCTGCCTTGACCAGCCCCCATCAAGGCTTAGGGGGAATGCACATGCTGGAATGCTGTGTGCACCTTGACTAGCACCCATCAAGGCTTGGGGGGAATGTACAAGCTAGAATGCTTCCCTTGTCTCACCTGGCCCCCTTAGAGACTTAGGGGATGCTTACCTTGGAGGATGCTTACCCTCGAGTAGGAATTGGAGCTCCAATTCTTGCCCACCCCTGTGAGAAGAATAATTAGTGGATAGTGTAGGAGTTGGTACTCCCATTATCAGCAACCCCCTGGAGAAGAATACATCAAATAACCCTTATCATGTTTCCATTGCTGTCCTTCTGACTGCCCAGATCAAGAGTGAACCTGCAAGAGGCCGGAACTCTAAAGCTCCTGTGTCTCATGCCTGACAACCATCCTTTCCAATCATGTTCCCTTACCTATTTCTGAATGTTAAAATACAACAACTTGTGTCTGTCCAGAGAAGGGATCTATTATCCCTAAGAATCAGTCCTACCAGCAGTGAGAGCTGAGAAGAAAGTTCTTTTCACTATAACCTGTACTGGTATATTATCTTAAGTTATTTATAGATGTTTTAACAAATACTTGTTATATGTTTGTTTCTTATATGTTTTTATGAATACTACTAATGACATAAGCAAGGTATACTTGGAATTCTACAAGCAGGATGGAATCTGCTAATCTCAAAAGAGAGAAGAAAAGGAGAAAGATTCCTAACTTAGCTGTCTTCAAGTCTGTAACCTTGAGGTCACAGAAGACTGGGATGAGTCATGATTCAACATCCAAACCTAGGATGAATAGAATTTGTCAGCCTGTCACTTCTCCAGCAGGGGCCGGGCCATTTGGCACTCCTCTCACCCAGAGGGCCTTGTGATTCAGGGCTAGGTGGGTCCTGCTAAGTGAACCCTCTCACCCTGGCAGGGTTTTTACTGTCACTGTCTGCTCTCTCCTGTCACCACCAATGCCTCTGAAGAGCTCAGCCACTGACATGATGTCTGACGCCAAGCTGGCCTTGGGTTCACATCTTTGGCTTTGAATGTCAATTTTTTTTTTTTGCTGGTGTCTTTGCAACATCTTGCAAATCAAAGAATGTCAAATGATCTCATCCTAGCTGATGTTTGAAGCAGTGTGAGCCCAGAATGACCAAAGGGAAGTAAACAGAGCAATATTTCCAGGGGTGCCCTAAAGAAAGACTTGAATCCAGAACCACCCACCCACCCCCCTCCAGAGCCAGACAATTCCCAACCCACACATTTCAAATGAACAATTGCTGATTAAAGCACCTGCCTCATAAGGCCATTGTCAGGATCAAATGAGATAATATTTATAAAGCACTTAGTATAGAGCCAGGCACAGGATAGACACTATATAAATGCTTATGTCCAATTCCCTTCCCTACTATTAGGCAGGTAATTGGCACAGTGGATAGAGTGCTAGACCTGGAGTAAGACCTGAGTTCAAATCTGGCCTTAGATAGTTACTAGCTGTATGACCCTGGATGAGTCACTTAACTTCTGCCTGCCTTAGTTTCCTTAACTGAAAATGGAGATAATAATAGCACCTACCTCCTAGGACTATTAAATGGGTTAATATTTGTGAAGTGCTTAGCACAGGGCCTGGTACATAGTAAGTGATTAATGAATGCTTATTCCCTTCCCTGCTGTATATTTAATCCTGGACTAAGGCAGTCCCTTCTCTTATAGAGTTTGCAATCTAACAAGGGGATACTATACAAAAACATTCACATAATTTTAATAACATGAGCTATAGAAATGCATGTCAATGAGGACAAAATGCCTGTCAAGGTGCAAGGAAGGGAAGATGGTTCACACCTGACTCATCCCAGTCCTCTGTGACCTCAAGGTTACAGACTTGAAGACAGCTAAATCAGGAGTCTTTCCCCTTTTCTTCTCTCTTTTGAGATTAGCAGATCCCATCCTGCATGTAGACTTCCAAGTGTTCCTTGCTTATGTCATCAATCGTATTCATAAAAACATGGCGTCTGGGGTTGTTTGTGAGCCCTGATTTGAGAATCAGATGCCTAGGTCCTAGTTCCATCTTTGCTGCTCATTTGCTGCATGATGAAGTCATTGAATTTCCTTGAACAGGGGATAGAGTACTGGGCTTAGAATCAGGAAGACTCACCTTCATGAGTTCAAATCCATCCTCAGACACTTAACTAGCTGGGTGACCCTGGGCAAGTCATTTAACCTTGCTTGTCTCCTTTTCTTCATCTGTAAAACAAGTTGGGGAAGGAAAAGGCAAACCACTCCAGTATTTATTCCAAGAAAACCCTCAAAATGGGGTCACGAAGAGTCAGACACTACTGGTGCAACTGAACAACAATGTGCCCAATCTGCTCATCTGTAAAATGGGGACAGTGTCTATCTACTAACTCTGTCTACTTCACAGGGTCGTTGCACTAAGTGAGATAAGTCAGATTAAAGAGCTTTGGTAAGTACAAATCCTTATGCAAATGTAAGAGATGATTATTATTATTTCTCAGAGGATTCACCAGAATGGGTGGTGAGGCTTAACTCCTCCGAGAAACTTTGCCTCATGATTTGACCTCCACTATAGTGAAAAGAAAGCCAGATTCAAAATTGGGAAAACTTGGTTTACAGTATGAGCTTTTCTACTAACTCACTTGGGCAAGTCACTGAATTCTCTGGCCCTTTATTCCTTATTTGTAAAATAATGGAATTGAATAAGATAATTTCTAATTATCTTTAATTAATTAATAATTTAATTAATTTCTAATTATCTTTATTAATGTCTTCTAAATATCTTTCATTAAAGCCCCTTCCAGCTTTAAGATCCTATCTCTATGCCTCTTTCTATTTCATCCCAGGAAGCTGACCCAACCTATAGATTCCAGGCCCTAAATAATAAGGATATTTAGATGGAGACCCTACTTTTATTTTCCAGTCAAATTGCCCTCATCCTTCCCTCTCCCATCTCAATTTCTTTGCTAACACTATTACTCATACTTGGAATGGACTCTTTCTGAGTCTCCCAATCTCCATCTGTTGAAGCCTCTCCTTTTCTCCAAGACTCAACTCAATTGCTAGTGATATGAAATTTTTCAACATTCTCCCTTCTCCCAGACGAAAATGATCTTTTCCTCCTTAAATATCAAATAGCACTTTGCCCATACCTCTCCTTTCACTTATCTCAGACTCTCCTATATCATTATTATTTTTGTGCAAGTCTCTCCCCTATGCCCCACTAGATTAAGGTACATGTCATATATCTTTGTATACTATTTCCTAACAAAATGCCTAGATACTTAATAAATGCTTGCTTACATTCCCCATATTCATTGAAAGAAGCAGTAAGTATGACAGACTTGGCATCTTCTCAAAGGCTGAACCAGGATGTTGGTAAGAGGGGTCAAAAAAGGGGCAGCCAGGTGGCTCAGTGGAGTAAGAGCACTGGCCCCAGTGTCGGGATGACCTGGGGATTGAATCCGGGCTCAGATACTTAGCACCACACCCAGAAATAACTGGCCGTGTAACCTTGAGCAAGTTACTTAACCCCAATTGCTTTAAAAAATAAATAAATAAATAAATGACTTCATAAAATAAGTAAATAAATAAATTACTTCAAAAAAAGAATGCATTTAGTGGAGTTGCTAGGTGGAGCACACATAGAGCTTGGGCCCTGGAGTCAGGAGGACCCGAGTTCAAATCTGGCCTCAGACACTTAACACTTACTAACTGTGTGATCTTGGATGAGTCATTTAACCCCAATTGTCCTGCCTCCTCCTTCCCCTCCAAAAAAAAATGCATTTAGTACTGAATGAGGAAGGGCATCTTTCCATGTAGTTATGTATCTACAGTCCCCATCTCCATTACATAGAGATGAATAAGACATACTCCCTGTTTAAAACATAAAGTCCTGAGAGGCTACATGGAAGATCTTTTTCTTAAGGCAAAAGAGTGTTTTGGCCACTTGGTAGGGCCAAGCTCAGATGCTAGGTAGATGGCCAAAGGGCTAATTGGCTCAGGAAGCATATGCTATCCTCTATGTCTAGACCAAGGGGATGTAAAGATAAGATTTTGTAACTTGACATTTTTATGCCCTATCCATTTGTTTTATTTTACCTTCCCCTTAAATGCTATTGTTGTGGTTGGTCAGTTGTGTCTAACTCTTTATAATCCCATTTTGGGGCTTTCTTGGCAGAGATACTAGAGTGATTTGCCATTTCCTTCTTCAGTTCATTTTATAAATGATTAAATAAATGAAAAAGGGGTTAAGTGACTTAAGTGACTGGGGATCACACAGCTAATGTCTGAAGACAGATTTGAACTCAGGAAGTTCAGTCTTCCTGACTCTAGGCCTAGCAGTCTATCCACTGAGCTACCTAGCTTGTAACTTTTAAAAACTAAAATAACTAAAAATTATAATACTTTGATGCTTTCAATAATTTTGTCTGAATTTTTATATTGTCTCTATTTTTTAATGAACATAATATCCCTTAGTGATAGGCAAATACACATTAGGTTTGAAGAGAAAATCCACCAAATCAACTGAAACTAGCAGCTGCAAAGGTGATAGAGTTGAAGAAGGCGAAATAAAGCCAAAGCAAAATGGCCAAATCCAAAAAAAACAAATCCATGTAGTTGCTGGGAGATGTTCAATGCTGTTACTGATGGAAAGGAAGTGCCAATTTTTGCTTTGTATGAATTCTTTAACTACAGAGGGAACAGAAAACCTCATCAAATTAAATGGCATTTTGAAAGTGTACATTTAGAATATGTTGGCAAGACAAATTCTTTCCTAAAGGAAAATGAGATGCTTTTAATAGTTAGAAAGCCACTTTTTCAAAATCCAGGTCTGTGACATCAAAAGGACTATTTGCACTGAAAAGGTTGTTTTCGGAATTGCTAAGAGTAAAAAGCCTCTTTCAGTAAATGAAACATTAGTGCTACCTGTAGCTATTGAGAGGGTTGAAATGGTGTCTGATGAGCCCTATACAGAGCAGCTTCAAATGGTTTGACTCACTGATGATATGGTAGGAAGTGACAATTGACTATACATTTGAATGGCTTTGCAATCAAGGTATTGAAACATGGAAATCTTCCTATTTTGCTTTACAATTGGATAAAGCAACAGATGTAAAGATGGTCATTTGATTGCATATATATTATATAGTTGAAACTAATGAAAGAGAAGACTGCTGCATCAAAATAAATTATCAATATAGTTGATACATTGTTTTAAAATGAAAATTATGTAATGTGGGAGAACTGTATTAGCCTTTGACCAGGATAAAATGCAACTCTGGTAGCTCTAGTTTAAAATGTGACTCCTTGTGCAATTTCTATGTGCTTCACAATCTATTACTTGAGGGAGGGAAGGAAGGAAGGAAATAAGGAAGGAAGGAAGGAAGGAAGGAAGGAAGGAAGGAAGGAAGGAAGGAAGGAAGGAAGGAAGGAAGGTGTTATGGGAATGGGAATCTAAGATCTTCCTTCCCTTAGGCCCTTTGATAGGCTTAAGTGATTTTGAAAACCTTCTCAGATTTGAAAATATACTCTGCCCCCTAATAGGCTGAATGTGGTCACATGGAACCTGTGGCAGGAGGCTTGTTTTTCAGGAATGCCCACACCTGGTTACTTTTTAATTGGGCAGTGGGTCTAGGGAGCTGTGACATTCTCTGAGCCAGAAGCGGGCTATATATACCCTGATGTGAGATTTTGTTTTGGGGCTTACTTTGAGGAGAGTTATATGATTTGACCAGACAAGACTCTGGGCAGCCATTAAGCCCCCCAGCTTTGAAAACCCAGATGTTGGTGCTTCCCTCTCTGGTAACTTACTAGGTGTGGATGTAATGGTCAGACAGTTGGAAGCCTGTCTGCTGACTTGTTTCTCTCTCTGCTTGTAACTTGTTTGTATCCTCTAAAGTTCTGGGTGCTGACTTTTTCCCCATGAACTAGGTAAATGACATATGTTTGATTAAAGCAAGATTGTTAACCCATTTTGAGTTGCTTTCCTTTAGAAAAGCATATCTAAGAACCTGTGTTGGCAGCCATCCTGGGGACACTGGGATACTTGCTGCTACGGAAGGAAGGAAGAAAGGAAGGAAGGAAGGAAGGAAGGAAGGAAGGAAGGAAGGAAGGAAG
>NW_027185809.1:36004019-36026016 GCF_028583685.1 Petaurus breviceps papuanus
GAAGGAAGGAAGGAAGGAAGGAAGGAAGGAAGGAAGGAAGGAAGGAAAGAGTGAGGAAGGAAGTGAAGGAGGAAGGGAGGGGAGAAGGAATGAATAGAAGGAGAAAGGAAGGGGGCAGCTGGGTGGCACAGTGAATAGAGCACCAGCCCTAAAGTCAGGAGGACCTGAATTCAAATCTGGGCTCAGACACTTAACACAAAAACTAGCCATGTGACCTTGGGCAAGTCACTTAACCCCAGTTGCCCTACCCTCCCCCCTCCACAAAGCAAAAAAAAAAGAGAGAGGGAGAAAGAGAAAGGGAGGGAGGAAGAAAGGATTTATTAAGCACCTACTATGTGCCAGACAGTGTGCTAAACATTTTATAAATAATATCTCATATGATCATTACAACCCTGGGAAGTAGGTGCTACAAAGAGTCTTTCAGTTTGTTACAAAAGTAATTAATTTTTAATTGATTTTTTTGGAAAGTAATTAATTTTTTAAAACAGTTCTCTGAAAAATGCTTGCAATATTGTCTAACAATAGGTGTTAACATAGCACACTTCCATATTATTACTGACCTCATGCCAAAGTACTTTAAAGGGGGTTGTGCTTTAAAAATTTTTTGACATTTTCCTAGCAGTAATGATAATCATTTATTTTTTAAAATTTTCCTCCTGCATCTTGTCTATTCAGGTATTTTTTAAACTGAGTACTTTAAACAATTCATAGGGTAAGGCTCTCAGAAATATTCTGATCCAAAAAGTTAAAGTGATATTGCATTTATGAAAAAGTAAAACTATGGATAATAAATTCACAAAATAATGTTTTATGTTTCCCAAATTTAAAAAATGTTTTCCCTGAAAATTAAAAAAGAAGCTATAGACCTTATTTCAATCATTTGGTCTACAGAGGCAATTTTGATTTTCCTTTAAAGATTGAGGTATTTCTAAATGTGAATAAATCAGGAAACTCATTTGCCTTCAGAAATTATAATGCATCACTCCACCTGAACAAGAACAGTTAATAGGTTTAGCTTGTGAGAATTCACTGAAACAAATGTTTGAACCTAAAAAAATCTTACCATGTTTCAACTACAGATAAGCAATAAGTTCTCTGAGTTATCAAAGTAATACAAATTTTACTACTATTGCTAATGTCTTATTTCTGTTGTTCTGATGCAGCTGTGAAAAGACAAAAAAAAAGTTGATCTTAATTACTGGTTGAAAAAGAATTATGAATAGCAATACCAGCAGTGGCACATTTTGAGAAACTGCACTGGAAAACAAGCCTTCCTGTTTCATTAATAAGATTATTATTATTATGGATTTTTTTATACTTAATTAGTCAACAAGCATTTATTAAGCACCTACTATATGCCAGACATTGTGCTAAGAAGGGCAAAAATAGTCCCTGCCTTCAAGCAGCTCCAAGTCTAATGGGGAAGACAACATGTAAAGAACTATGTTTATATAAGGTTTATTCAAAGCAGATGGAAGAAAATCTCAGAAGTGAAGGCAGTAGCAGCCATGGAGACTGCAAAATAAGTTATAAATATGAAGTTAAGCCACCATTTTTAGATTCTATCATCAGAGTCCCAAATGGTCTTATAGAGGAGGTAGACATGGCAATAAAAGAGAACCAAAATGGGAAAAGTAATCAGATTGGACCAAGTGTATGCAGAAGAGATTCATACTTGAGGTGACACAATGAGAAGGCACCAAGTTATATGAAGAGGACATTGGCAAAGCTACAAAAAAAAAAACCCTGACAATTTAGACCTTACTAATATTAAAAAAAAAAGGTCATCAAGAGAACAGCTCTTGACCCACATGCCTACTTTCCCATCTTTATAAGAGTTGGGGCGGGTAAGTGGCACAGTGAATAGAGCACCAGCCCTGGAGTCAGAAGGACCTGAGTTCAAATCCAGCCTCGGACACTTAACACCAAAAAACTAGCCGTGTGACCTTGGGCAAGTCACTTAACCCCAACTACCCTCCCAAAAAAAGAGTCATTTATACAAGAATTGAGAGCATCTCGAATGAGGGTATAAGTAGAGAACAAACCATCTTTTGCAAGCAACATTCAATAAAGGAACAAAATGAATGAGATGCTTGAGATGAAATCAACTACTAAAGACTTAGCAACTCGAATACACAATCCCAATAGGATTATGATGAAAAATGCCATCCGTTTCCAGATAGACAATTGATATAGCCTGAGTGCAAATTAAAGCACATTTATTCTCTTTATTTTTCTTACTTTTTTTTTTGCAATTGACAAAAAGATGTGGTGAATATAGGATCCCATTGTGCTTAGTGTTTAGTAGGTATGAAAAATAAGGGGTGTCTAGGTGGCTCAGTGAATAGAGCACCGGCCCTGGATCAGGAGTACCTGAGTTCAAATCCAGCCTCAGGCACTTAACACAAAAACTAGGCTGTGACCTTGGACAAGTCACTTAACCCCAATTGCCCTCCAAAAAGTAGGTATAAAAAAGTCATTTGATTTGGTAGAATGAATCACTGCCTTGAAGGTTGTCTTCCAAAAAGGTTATCTCCCATGTAGAAATTAAACAACAGAAATAACTATCCAATGACCCTCTGATCATAAATATAAGGTGGGGCTTAAAACAGGGAAACGTATGCTTGGCGAAAGTGTTCACAACTATGAGTCCAAGTTGGAAGGATTCCCTGTGGTTAATGAGGTGCTCCAGATGCTACGGTTTGATACCATTTCGGACCTTCCTGGAAGAGATCCATAACCATCCTAAAGAGTATGGATTGGACCATCTACACAAGAAACACATGAAGAAAATCTATTGCCCAGATTATGACATGCCTGTAGAGCTTGGCTATCACTGTGTATATTTCCAGGATAGATAGATGAATGAATTGTACCCAGAGTTGAACTCAAAAAAAGAAAATAGGCTTGAATCCTCACAATAGCAAGTGGTCAAGTAGGCTCTGCTTGCTGCTCCAAGGACGGGGAACCCATCAGCTCTCGAGGCAGACCAATCATCTTTTATATAGCTCTAATACTTAGATACAAAGCTCCTTTAATGACCACAAGCTTCCTATGGAAATAGAAGCCTATCTTTTTAATATCAGTATTCTACTATTTTGCCATTATAGAACTGGGGCATAAAGTACAACAGTCTCCAAAATGTTAAAATATAAAGGTCATACAGAAGATAATAGAGTGAAACACAGTGTAAATGAGCAGGCTGCACTATATAACCAATGAAGAATTTCAAAGGACAGAAATAAAAGATGTCTTCAGGGAAATTTATTATGGGAAAAGAAAGTGGTTTGATCATGTGATTAGGAGGAGAGATGACAGGTGGATAAAGTGTGTCATTGCTTTCCTTTGATGTCAGAAGAAAGCAAGGAAGACCTCGAGCACTATGGGGGAATCCCTTGTGTCGAATTTATTAGAAGACATGAAGAGTCAAACAGGATAGAAAAAGTAGATGAGATGTTCGACATGAAATCAGCTATAAAAGACTAAGCAATTCTGAGCTGCAATAATTCTAATAGGCTTATGACGAAAAATGCTATGTACTTCTAGATAGATAACTGATATAATCTAAGTGCACCTTGAAACATATTTTTTTCTCTTTATTTTTCTTATTTTTTTCTCATAACATGGCTAATGTGGAAATATGTTTTGCATAATTTAATACGCATAATAGGAATTGTATTTCTTGCCTTCTCGGTGGAAAAGGGAGGGAGAGGATTTGGAATTGAAAATAAATTTTTTTTAAATTTTTAAGAAAAGCACAACTATGAGGCAGGGAGGTGGTGCAGTGAATAGAGCACCAGCCCTGGAGTCAGGAGGATCTGAGTTCAAATCCAACCTTGGACGCTTAACACAAAAAAAACTAGTCATGTGACCTTGGGTAAGTCTCTTAACCCCAATCGCCTTGCCTTCCCCCTCCAAAAGAAAAAGAAAAGTACAACTAGAATACAAGGTTCCAAGACAACTCCAAAGACTCATGCTGGAAAAAGTTATCTGCATCCAGAGAAAGAATTCCAAAGCCTGAATGCAGATTGAAACAGACTGCTCTCTTTTCTTTTTTGTTTTGTTTCTTCTGTCTCGTGGTTCATTCCATTGGTAATAATTCTTCTTGACAACATGACTTAAGTGAAAATATGTTTAATGTGAAGGTATATGTAGAACCTATTTTGGATTGCATGCCATCTGGGGGGAGGGGGAGGAGAAGGAGAAGGAGGGGAGAAAACACGCAAGTGAAGAAAATTATGTAGATTGTTTTATAAAAAGTAGGTGGAGCACAACAATGTTTTTGTGGGGGAAAAAATGGGGCACTTTACTAATACAGTTTGGAAACCACATAATTAGTTTAGAAAAACTTTACAAACTATAAAACCCTCTAATCCATTTTCCTGTCCTCTCAGCCATCTGGCTTTTTCCTGTATTTCCCCTTCTGACACCCTATTATCGCTGTGTGCTAGAAAAGAATAGTTGGAATAAATCTCTGTTCAATCTTATGCCTTCAATCAGTCACCTGGTTTTGTAAGGCTCTTGCTAGTTTCCATGGAAATGGTGGGTTCTAAACTCCTCCTCTCTGTCCCTGGGTCTCTGTTCTCTTTGTATTGCCAAGACAGGTCCTCACCATTTCTCAGAATCATAATCAGTGTCAGATGTGACCTCAGCAGTTATCTGGTCCAATCTATACCCAGGTGGCATGGTGGATAGAGTGCCAGGCCTGGAGTCAGCAAGACTTATTTTCCTGACTTCAAATCTGGCCTCAGCTGTGTGACCCTAGACAAGTCACTGAATCCTGTTTGCCTCAGTTTTCTTCATCTGTAAAATGAGCTGAAGAAGGAAATTGAAAACCATTCCAGTATCTTTGCCAGGAAAACCCAAAATGAGGTTAACAAGGGTCAGACATGGCTGAGACAACTGAACAACAAAAACAAATGAGAATAGTTCCTTTTAAATGGAATTTTTATTGATATCTTTTGTTTTTATATCACTTTCATTTCCCAATAAATTCTTTCCCCTCCCCTACTCAATCAGAGAATCATAGATCTAGAGCAGAAGAGCCTTCAAAGGTCATCTAGTCCAATCCCTTCATTTATAGATGAGGAAACTGAGGCCCAGAGAGGTTAGGTAACTTGACCACAGGTAATCAGCATCAGAAGTGGGAAAGCTTATGAAATAAATAAATATAATAATAAATGTAACAATAAATAAAGCATTCAATAAAACTGATAAATACATCAATCAAGTCTAACAGCATAATCAGTGTTCCACATCCTTAGTCCTCTGCCTTTGCAAAGGAGGAAAGGAAGTGCATTCTCACATCTCTTGGGAGGGAGGGGTCAGACTTGGTTATTATAATTGTACAATGTTCAGTTTTAAATTTTTGTTACTGTCATTTATTGTTCTTCCTATTTACTTTGTGTGATCATCACATATGTTGTTTTCCTGGATCCATTTACTTCAATTTTCAGTCATTTCATATGTCTTCCCACCTCTCTGAATTAATTCATTTCTTGTGGCATAATAATATTCTATCACATTCATGTACTATATAGTCCATTTAGCCATTCCACAATTGATGGATCTACTCTGTTTCTAAATCTTCTGCTACTATACAGAAGTGTGAATATAAATATCTAGTCTTTATATGGGACCTTTTTGTCTTTGACCTCCTTAGGGATAGATGCCTAACCATAGGATCTCCGGATCAAAGGGTATGGACATTTCAGCCACTTTCTTAAATCAATTCCAAATGGCTTTCCAGAACAATTGGACCAAGTCACAGCTCCACCAACAGCTCATTAATATGCTTATTGTTCCATAATTCCTTTGACATTGACTATTCCCATCTTTTGTCATCTTTATCAATTTGCTGATTCTTAGGTGAAACCTCTATGTTGTTTTGATTTGCATTTCCCTTATTATTAGCAATGTGAAGCATTTAAATATGTATCCTCTAGTTATAATTTTCTAAGAGAATTGTTTTTATTTTCAGTTCCCAACTATCTCCCTCTTTCTACTCCCCCCATTACCCACTAAGAATGCAAAAAATATATATAGTCCTTATTATTCATATGAAGTCATGCAAAACATATTTCCATTGATAGACCTATCTCTTCTCAGTAATACAATGGTCTAACACAATTCCAAAAGACTCATGATGGAAAATTCTATCCATATCCAGAAAAAGAACTATGGAGTCTGAATGTAGATTGAAACATAATATTTGCTCTCTTTTTCTCATGGTTTTTCCCTTTTGCTCTGATTCTTCCTTCACAACATGACTAATGTGGAAATATGTCTAATAGGATTATACATGTATAGCCTATATCATGCTACATGCCATCTGGCAGGGGGGTGGGAGAAAAAAAATGGAACTCAAAATCTTATAAAATTGAATGTTGAAAACTATCTTTGAATATGATTAGAAAAAAATAAATATTATTAAGTGGGGGAAAAAAATTTCCACATTAGCCATGTATATCACCAATGAGATACCCACAGTGACTACTATGAATATGCAGGAGTATTTACAGGTTTTAATCTCAAGATATAACAAACTCTCTTCTTCGAAGACAAAACCAAGGTATTTATTCATATACCAGAAAGCTAAATCCACCATAGTAATAAAGAAGTTGGTACACATTACCAATTCAGGGAGCACCACCAATCCCAAGCCTTTCCGCATCAGGCCTCCCCACAAACAAGCTCCCTTAGGCAAAATTCCCCTCTCACCCACACTTGCTGCTCTGCCTCTTCTCTCTCTCAGCTCCACCTCACTCTCCCACTTCCTGCTCCACCCATTCAGCAAGCTCCTCCCACCACAGGCTCCATGTGAAGACTCAGGCTCAAAGCAGGTCACATAGGCCTACGAATGGGCAAGAAAGATCTTCCCATTCCATTAACGATACATTAACACCACACCACGTTAAGAGAGAAAAAGCAAGAAAAATAAAGAGGAACAATATGCTTCAATTTGCCCTTAGATTCCATCAGTTATCTCTCTGGAAGCAGATAGCATTTTTCATCATAATCCCATTGGAACTATTGCAAATCATTGATCAGAGTTGGTAAGTCTTTCAAACTTGGTTGTCATTTTAATATTGCTGTTACTTGTGTACATTGTCCTCCTCCTCCTGTTCACTTCACCTTTCATCAGCTCACATAAATCTTTCCAAGTCTTTCTGAAACTATTCCCCACGTCATTTCTTACAGAACAATAGTATTCCATCACACTGATATACCTCTCAGTTTCCAATTCTTTGCCATCACAAGAAGAACTTTTTCCTTTTCCTTTTATTTTTTTGGGGGTATAGACCTAGTAGTAGTATTGCTGGGTCAAAGGGTACATGCAGCTCTTCAGGCACAGTTCCAACTTGTTCTCCAGAATGTTTGGACTAGTTCACAGCTCCACCAATAAATAGTGCATTAGTGTAACTTTTTTTCCTACATCCTCTCCAGCATTTGTTCTGGATGAACAAATATGCAATCCTTATTATACATATGAAGTCATTTTCTTTGACTGTCATTTTAGCCAATCTGAATGGTATGAGTTGGGGCCTCAAAGTTGTTTTAATTTGATCTTCTCCAATTATTAGTAATTTAGAGCAATTTTATATGATTATTATGATAAGCTTTTATTTCTTCTTTTGAAAAATGTCTGATCATATCCTTTGACCATTTATTGATTGGCTCTTATTTTTATAAATTTGACTCAGTGCTATATACAACTGTGTGCTGGGTAAAATCTGAAATAACTGAGGAAAAAAAGTTTTAAACTTCCAAGAGTATCAATTTATTAAGCTATTACATGCCAATTGAATAACACATAGGGACCAGGCCTCCTCAGCTTGACTCTGGACCCTGAATACAGGGAGAGACAGACTTTTATGCATTAAAAGAAAACAATTAGCAGGATATAAACCAGGATATAAAATTAGGTAATCTGATTTCTAATTGTAGGAAAAATTAGTGAGGAGGAGAAAAGCAACAAGTACAATTCCATAAAATCAGAAAAAGAAGCATCCCACTCCCCCCAAGTGTCTGTATTCAGTCAAAGGAATAAAGAAAAAGTAACTGATTGAGCAGTATGGGACCAATGTTAAGATTAGACATATGAGTTACTTGAGATGTATAATTGTGAAAAAAAAAATCTCCTTGAATCAATCTTTGGATCTAAATAGGTTTCTAATCGGCATAGCTCATCCTTAATTAAGGTTCTCTAAGCAACAGGTAGAGGCAGTCTAGCTTACCAGCCACAAAGGTCTAGGTTCAAATAATTTAAAAGTTTTCTCACAATTCCCATGATGGAATAAAATTTTCTCACAAGACAGAAATTGTGGGGTGGCTAGGTGGCACAGTGAATAGAGCATCAGCCCTGGAGTCAGAAGGACCTGAGTTCAAATCCGGCCTCAGACACTTAACACAAAACTAGCTGTATGACCCTGGGCAAGTAACTTAACCCCAATTGCCCTACCTTCCCCTCTCCAAAAAGAAAAAAAAAAGACAGAAATTGGACTAGACCCATAATCGAATAGAAAAGGAACTGAGCTGGTTTCAGAATTGAGTTACAAGATGGAGTCAGTGTGGTTCACTTAGTTCCCACAATTCCCACACTTGAGAAATAAGACTTTTATCAGAGAAACTTTCTGTTAAAATGTGGTAGGACTTCTTTACTTATTGTTTGAAGCAATCTATATAGTATTGGAATTAATTGTTCTTTAAATGTTTGACAAAATTTGTTTTTATGTCATTCTGGTCCTGGGGGGGAGGTTTGGGGGTAATAGGAGGGAGTCTTAAGAAGTTCATTTCTGGCTTATTTTTTTTCCTAAAACGAAGCTATTTAACTATTCCATTTCCTTATTCTGTTAATCTGGCAATATATATGCTTGCAAATATTCATCCATGTCATTTAGATTGAGTTTTATTGTCATAAAGTTGTGCAAAATAAGTCCTAAAAATTGCTTTAATTTCATCTTCATTGGTGGCATTTTAACCTTATAATTTTTGATACTAGTAATTTTAATTTCTTGTTTCTTTTTAAAAATCAAATTGGCCAATGGTTTATCTATTTTAATGTTGTTTTTGGAAACATTGTTTTTTATTCATCTCTCCTTTGATTTTTAAGATTTCTATTTTGGGGTTTAGTTGGAGTTTTTAAATTTGTTGTTTTTTCTCATTTTTTTCCTAGTTACATGCTCAATTCACTGATCTACTCTTTCTCTTTTTTATTGATTTGAATGTTTACAGACATAATTTTTCCCCTAAGTACTGCATTGGCTATATCCCACAAATTTTGGTAGGTTTGGTATCTTGTCTCATTTTTGTCATTATCTTTAATGAAATTATTAATGTTTTTTTATGATTTGTTCTTTGACTCACTTGTTCTTTAGACTTAGATTATTTCATTTCCAGTTAATTTTTAATCTGTGCTTCCACAGCCTTTATTGTATATTATTTTATTACGTTATGGTCTGAATAGGGTGTATTTAATATTTTTGCTTTTCTGCATTTGTTTAGGAGGTTTTATGCCCCAATAAAGGTCAATTTTGTGAAGGTGCCATGCACAACTGAAGATAGATACATTTCTTTCTGTTACCACTTAATACTTTCCAGAGGCCAATCATATATCTAACTTTTCTAAAATTCTATTCATTCTTTAATTTCTTCCTTATTTTTAAGACTAAATTTATCTTGGTCTGAGAAGGATAAATTGAAGTGCCTTATTAATGTACTTTTACTATTTTCTCCTGTAATTAATTTAATTTTCCTTTGAGAATTTGGATACTATGTCATTTGGTGTATATATGTTCAGCATTCATAGCAATTCATTGTCTATAGTGCCTCTTAGCAAAATATAGTTTCCTTTCTTATCTTTTAATTAAGCCCATTTTTGTTTTTTTTTTGCTTTGTCTGAGACCATGATTGTTACCCTCACCTTTTTCACTTCAGCTGAAGCATAATAGATTCTGTTCCAGTTCTTTATTCTAACTCTGTGTGTCTCATTCTATTTTAAGTGTGTCTCTTCTAAACATGGTATTGTTGGATTCTAGTTTCTCCTCCAATCAGCTATCCTTTTCCATTTCGTGAGTGAATTCACCCCATTCACATTTACAGTTATAATTGCTAACTGTGTATTTCCCTCCTTTCTATTCTCTTTGATTTGTACTTCTCTTTTTTTTACCCAGTTCCTTCCTCAAAAATGTTTTGTTTTTGACCCCCACCTCCCTTAACCTACCCTCCCTTATCATTACCCCCAATTTTATCTTAAACCCTTCTTCTCCTCCTTCCCTTTTGGGTAAGATGAATTTCTATTCCCAACTGTACATGTGTATAAACTCTTCCCTCCTTGACTAGTTCAGATGAGAGTAATCCAAGTGTTGCCTGCTACTTCCCACACACATACTTTCTCCTTTATTGTATAAATTCTTCTTTGCATGCATCCTTTAGGTGAAATAATTTTCCCCTTCTCCCACTGCTTCTCTCTTCTTCACCCTTCCAATCTTCTTTTGAGATCATCTTAATATAATAGATTTACACTCATGCCCTCTGTCTATGTAGACTCCTTCTGACTGCCCTAATGATGATAATATTCTTAGGGATTGTAAGTATCATCTTTCCATATGGGAATGCAAACAGTTTAACCTTGCTAAATTCCTTATGACTTCTCACTCATGTTTACTTTTTTTTATTCTTCCTTGGAGTCTTGTGTTTGAATGTCAAACTTCCTATTCAGCTCTAGTCTTTTCATCAGGAGTACTTAGAAGTCCTCTATTTCATTAAATATTCATTTTTTTATTTGTAGGATTATACTCAGTTTTGCTGAATAGGTAATTCCCAGGTTGTAATCCTAGCTCTTTTGCCTTTCAGAAAATAATATTCTAAGCCCTCATCTCCTTTATAGTGGTAGCTGTTAAATCTTGTGTCAGCCTGACTGTGGCTCCATGACATTTCTTTCTGACTGATTAAAATGTTTTCTCCTGGACCTAGAAGCTCTGAATATAATATTCCTGGGATTTTTTTATTTCGCTATTTCTTTTGTGTTTTTTTGGGGGGGAGGGGAGGTTGCTTTTTGGAGAGGGGAAGGTAGGGCATTTGGGGTTAAGTGATTTGCCCAAGGTCACTTGGCTGGCTTTGTGTTAAGTGTCTGTGGCAACAAGCACCCCAAGCCTTCCCAGGGTCGCTGCCACCACCGGTTCTTGGATCTGCTTTGATAAAGGAAAGCAACTCAAAATGGGTTAACAAGCTTACTTTAACCAGTCAAATATGTATTGTTTACCTAGTTCAGGGGAAAAAGGTCAGCACCCCGAACTTCAAAGTATACAGACAGAATTATCAAGACAGATAAACAGATCAAGTAGACAGCTTTCCAAACTGTCCAGCCATTACATCCATACCCAATCAACATCTGGGTTTCAAAGCCGGGGGGCTCTGGACAATGGCTTCCCAGAATCCAGATCAAATCACAGAACACTTCTCAAAGTGAGCCCCAAAAACAAAGCTACACATCGCTTATATAGCCTTCTCCTGGCTCAGAAAATGTAACAACCTTTTGGACCCACTGACCAATCAAAAAGTATCAACTGAAAAACAAGCCTCCCACCCCAGGCTCCAGGTGCACTTTAGCCTAGGGGCAGGGAAGATCTTTAAAATTTACATTCCCATTACAGTGTCTGAGACTGGATTTGAACTCAGGTCCTCCTGACTCAAGGGCCGGTACTCTATTCACTGTGCCACCTAGCCGCCCCTCGCTATTTCTTTAATGAGGTGTTTGGCAGATTCTTTCAAATTTCTACTTTGTCCTCTGGTTCTAAGATATCTGGATAGTTTTCCTTTATAAGTTCTAGAAATATGATGTCCAGACTCTTTGCTCTTTTCATGGCTTTTGAACAGTTCAGTAATTCCCAAGTAATTTCTTCTTAATCTGTTTTCCAAGTCAGTTGTTTTTCCTGAGATATTTCATATTTTCTTCTATTTTTTCATTCTTTTAACTTTGTTTTATTGTTTCTTGATGTCTCACAGTCATTAGCTTTCAGTTGATCACTTCTAATTTTTATGCATTTATTTTCTTCAGTGAGATTTAATATTTCTTTTACCACTTGGCCAATTATTATTTTTAAGTAACTATTTTCTTCAGTAAATTTTGGGCCTCTTCTCCCAAGCTGTTAATTCTTTTTTTTATACTTTTCTTGCATGGTTCTCATTTCTTTTCCCAATTTTTCCTCTGCTGATCTTGTTGGAATACTTGTTGAACTGGAGTCCAATCTGCATTTTTCTTTGAACTTTTGCTTATAGGTGTTTTCAAGTCATTGTCTACTGAGTTTTTTTCTTGAGCTTTCCTGTCACTATAGCAACTTTTTATGTCAGGTTCATTTTTGTTGTTGTTTTTGTTCTTTGCTCATTTTTCCAGACTATTACTGTAGAATTTATGTTAGAGTTTATCTCTGCTCACTTCCACTGGGGAGGAGGACTGACCTGAGCTTCTTTTACATCTTTCTGCTTTCACAGCTCAATTTGGGGACCTGTTACAACATGTTATAATTGAGAGAGTTCTGTCTTTCTGCTCTGTGCTCTGCTCCCTCATGACTGCAACCACTCCTTTCTACCCTAGAACTGCATCACAGAACTATTAATGCATAACAGAGTTGCTAAGTAGTATCTGATCCTGCAGCCAGCACTAGCACAGGGTCCCTTGGGATCTCTTTCTAAGTGTTCAGTCCTCTTATTATTTCTGGGCACTGCTGCTGCCCTACAGTCCACAGTCCATGCCACTTCTGCAGCACTCAGCTTCTGCTGCCCTTCCCCCCACCTCAGTGTCCACAGACCCCCCCTCCTTCCTTTCTGTCTTCCTAAACTGCATTGGGCTGGGAAAATGTCTTGTGACTTTTTCTTAACTCTCCTACTTAGAATTCTATTTGGTGTTTTCTACAATCATTTTGTAGGAAAGGTTTGGGGAGAAGTTTGGCATTTGTAACCTTCTATTCTGCCATCTCCACTGTACCCCTACCTGTATTTTTCATATGTATCCTGTACATATCCATTTTTTCATGTATATCATGTACTTTAAGAATTTTTCTAATATATTTTGTACTTATAAAGTTGATTTTTTTTAACCAAAGCATAAGACTTTACATTCATCTCTATTGAAATTCATCTTATTAGAGTCAGCCCATTATCCTGGCCTATTAAGATCTTTTTTGATCTGGTCAATTATACAGCATGTTAGTTATCCATCCCAGTTTTGATTCATCTACAAATTTGATTAACATTCCTAGCTATGCTTTTATGCAAGTCACTGATAAAAATTCTAAACAATGAAAGTCCAACCACAGATCACTGGAGTACTCCTACTGGAGACTTCCTGCCAAGTTGACATTGAAACATTAAAGCTTTGAGTCCAGCTCTTCAATCAGTTCCAAATTCCCTATTTTCCCATCCTCCCCCCTCTCCCTGTCAAGCACTACATATTTATTAAATGCCTTTCTAATAGTTGAATAAACCATAGCTATATCACTTTTACCATATGCCAGTTTAGTGACCCTGTCAAAAAAGGAAATAGTGTTAGTCTGGCATGCCTGATCCTTGATGATGGCATGTTGGCTCTGTGGCCACTGCTTCATTTACCAGGTATTTGTTTGCCAACCAGCTCTCTAATAACCATTCTAGAATTTTCCTAAGAATCGAAATCAACCTACTAGCTTACGGTTTGCAGACTATTCTCTTTCTCCTGATGTCTGAATGGGAAAACACAGGATATAGCTCAGGCTCCTCCACTCTCAAATAATCAAGCTGATCCCTTCTCTCTCTCTTTCTAGATACCATTTCCTCAGAATGTTCCCAGTTTTCATAGCAGATTCTTGATCTGAAGATATGACAGCCAAGACCTGGGTCTTATAAATTAATATTTCCATGTCTTGGGAGGTTCTTCTCCCCTCAGATCTTTCCCACTCTCTCCCCCTCAGACCCAAGGTAAGATCATGGGTCAGCTGTCTCAATTGCTTACCTGGTTTCTGATTCTCTGCCCCACTTTGACTTCCAGCACCCTGGTGGTGTTTCTTGACTTGATTGTTCACCTGACTTCCAAACCCCACATCTTTATTCTGACTCCCAGTTTCCAAGAACTCCCTAGTAGTCCTTGATTTTCTTCTTGGTATTATCTTAGCTTTCCCAGTTCTGGCTTCTCCTTTTATCTGCAAAATACACTGCTATCCAGAGTCCTTGCATCTCACGCACATACCTATCCAAGAATGACAAAGCCAGAGAAGTCAGAGTCGCACTGATTTATTTCTTATGAGGTTTACATAACCATAGCACAGAGCAGAGGCTGAAGAGCTACTTCATCAGTAGAATAAGTGGATGAGGACAAAAAGATGGCAACACTCATTAAGTTACAAGGCACACCTAGGGTAGGGAGGGAAAAAATATCTGGATACCTATTGCTTCTCTAATTGCTATTTGCATGAATGAGCAAGGATCAAGGGGGAAAGGCATAGTAGCCGGGAGCAAAGACAAAAACACGTGCAAGAGGGTACCAGAAACCGGCCAGTCTCACATCCATCGTTCTAGGGTGGGGCCACAGATTTAAAAGTCAGACCTATAGATTTGAGAAGAGGGGGAAAGTGGAAGAGAGGAGAGAAGGCAGGGTCAGGGATTAAGAGAGAGGGAGGGAAGAAAAGGGGAAAGGGGGGACTGGAAAAGTCATCTCTCTTGAGAAACCACCACCCTACCTAAAATTCCACTATTGGAAAGTCATTCCTTTGAGTGAACATTGCCCTCCTTCTGCCTCTGGGAGGAGAAATAATATCTCAATGTGAGCTGGTATATCAGATCACAATCTCCTCCAAGACAAGAGAATAGGAAAGAGTTATTTTTTAAGCAGCTGGAGCGTAAGGATAGGAGACAATTGGTTTGGCATACGAAAGTATGTGTTTGGAAAGGATGGGACACAGAAAAGGAAAGGGAAAAGAGCCAGAGATAAAGTCTGACAACTTCCCAACTAGGCTGAGGCCTGGCATTCTTGGGAAGATGGACAATCATAGGGAAAGGCAACACAGACAGGGATGGATGGAAAGAGGGAGCACTAGGTCTGCCTTAGGTTGGAGCTCCAAAGGCCACCCTCTATCCCTTCCTAATGACCTTTATTGAAAGGTGGAGAGTGGAACAGGAGATGCCATATGCATGGGGAAAAGCCGTTTCCCTTCTCTGTTGGTAGAAGTAGGGCCAGGAGGAGAGGCTGAGAATGGGGTTGTAGTCCGACTGCACACTCTCTTAGGCTCTTGGAGGAACATGAAGGAAACAGGAGATACCCAAACCTGAGAGAGAGAAAGAGAGAGGGAAGAAGGCAGGGAGATCATGGAACCTAAGAAACATTAGAGACAGAGTGAGTATGTTGGCCAGCAGGAAGGGGAGATGGATTCGTGATGTAGAGAGTGGGCTTGCAGTGAGAGGACTCCTACTCTCCATCCCAGCCGCGGCTCATGGCCTGTACCACGGCCCCATAGAGTTGTGTCCATGCCTCCCTCATGGCTACATCGAAGGAGGGGCCTAAGCACTGCTCCAGCATGTAGAGTAAGGACTCGCCCACCGTCTGCAATGGAAAATAGCAAAAGAGCATTTAGGACATTGGAAGCACACTCTAGACTTTGGAAAACACCTTCTTCACAACCTTGTGAAATAGGTAGGGGCAGTGATTCTCCCCATTTGACAGATGGAAAAATCAAGGTCCAATTAATTAGGTGGTGATGGGTATCATTAGAGCTGAAAATCTTCATCTCCTAACCTCCCTCATTATTCTCTCGCATCTCTGTGTGTGTGTGTCTGTCTTTCTGTCTCCTTTTTCCACAAATAGTAAGTTTAAAAATATGTTCCATTCATGTGGTAGCTGGTGGTGCAGTGGGAATCAGGAAGATCTGAGTTCGAATCCAGCTTCAGACACTCACTAGTTATGTCACTCTGGTCGAGTCACTTAATCTCCATTTGCCTCAATTTCTTCAACAGTGAAATAGGGATAATAATAGTTTGCCGAGTTGTGAGGATCAAATTGAATAATACTTGAAAAAAATACTTAGCATAGTTCCTGACACACAGTAACCACTATATAAATACTTATACCCTTTCTCTTCCCTTTCCCCATGGTATCATTCTTGGTGGCCAGCACAGAGACAAGTCCTTAAGAGTGATAAAACAAAAATCGGGAATATAGATTCATTTCAACAAATACTTACTTTTGACCTATTATATGCTGCACATTGTATCTCCTGTAGAACCTATGCTTTTGGAGAGCATCTCATCGGGACCTTCCCCTTTGGATACTTACCTTCTAGGGTGGCCTGAATCATTTGCTGGAAAATTTCTTTATTCCCAAACAAAGGGATGGTGAATTCTTTATATGAGTCTTTAGAATGTGGTTAGGAGAGTTTACCATCTTTCCAGGACCCTCAGAGTAGGAATAGTACCCTAGCACTATTAGGGACAGGTAGGCAGTGTGGGGGATAGAGTGTTGGCCCTGGATTCAGGAAGACCTGAATTCAAATCCAGCCTCAGACACACTCTAGCTGGGTGACCCTAGGCAACTCACTTAACCTTTTTTTACCTCAGTTTCCTCATCTGTAAAATGGGGATAATAATAGCACCTACCTCCCAGGGTTCCTGTGAGAACTGAATGAGACAACAATTGTAAAGCACTTAGCACACACAGTGCCTGGAACAAAGTGAATGCTATATTAATGTTAGCTATTATTGTTATTATTATTACTATTTATTTATTATTATTCAAAGCTCAGTTCAAATGCTATCAATTGAATAAGGCCTTTCCTGATCTCTCTCCAACTTCTACTGCCTGCCCTCCCCAAAACTACCTTCAATCTCTTTTTTACATACTTAAGTGTCTACCTGTTGTCTCCCTCTATAGAATATAAGCTCCTTTCTCTTAAATAGAGTGCACTATACAGAGCAGGGGCTCCAGGAGCTACCTGATTACCAGCTCAGTGAAACAATTGGTAGAAGGAAGGGACCTATAAGGGGGTGTAAAGTTAAAACAACTCTGAGCTACCACCATACACCCATCAGATTGGCTAATATGACAGAAAAGGAAAATTACAAATATTGAAGGAAATGTAGGAAAATTAAGACACTAATGCATTATTAGTGAAGTAGTGAACTGATCTAACTTTTTTGGAGAGAAATTTTGAACTATGCCCAAAGGGCTATAAAATTGTGCATACCCTTTGACCCAGCAATACCACTACTAGGTCTGTATCCCAAAGAGATAAAAAAAAAAAGGAAAAGGACCTATATGTACACAAATATTTATCATAGCTCTTTTAGTGGCAGCAAAGAATTGGAAACCATGGGGATATCCATCATTTGGAGAATGGATGAGCAAGTTGTTGTATATGATTGTAATGGAAAACTATTGTGCTATAAGAAATTATGATCAGGATGCTCTCAGAAAAACCTAGACAGGTTTATGTAAACTGATACAAAATGAAATGAACAAAACCAGAACATTGTACATAGTAATAGAAAAACTTTATGATGATCTACTGTGAATAACTTAGCTATTCTCAGCAATACAATGATCCAAGACAATTCTGAAGGACTTATGATGAAAGGTGCTGCCCTCCTCCAGAGAAAGAACTGGTGGAGGCTGAATGCAGATCAAAGATAATTTTTCTTTATTTTTCTTGGTGGGTTTTTTTGGTGTGTGTTTTCTTTCACAGCATGACTTGCATGGAAATGTGTTTTGCATGACTACACATGTATATAACCTATGTCAAATTGCTTGCCTTCTCAATGAGGCAGGGAGGGAAGGGAAGGAGAGATTTTGGAACTCAAAATTTGAAAAAAGAATGTTAAAAATTGTTTTTACATGTAATTGGGAAAAAATAAATTTTTTTTAAAAGAAGGGGCTGCAAAAGAGGCTGAGGCCAACCTCAGCCTGAATGCCTAGAGGGTAAGCAGTTGCCTTACCGAGAAGGAGCTGAGTTTCACACCAACTGCCTTGTGCTTCTTGCCCAGGTTGGTGAGATACTCCTCCAAGGATGACAAGTTCTCCACATGGGTCACTGCAGCATCAATCACCAACATTACCTGCCAGAGGACCAGGTGAGAAAGATCTACATTAAGGAGAGCAAAGACAACCATTCCCTTAACAGCCAGCACAGACGGTGTGCTTCTCTGGGGCCTAGCGGAGAGAGGGAAAGGAAAAGTGCACCCAAACTCTTCCTTTTTAGCAGCAGAAGCCTCAGAGGTAGGTGGTACAGTAAATGAAGTGCTAGGCCCATAGTCAGAAAGATCTGAGTCCAAATTTGACCTAAAAAACTTCCTAGTTGTGTGACCTGGATAAGTCACATAACCTTTGTTTCCTCAACTATAAAATGGGGATTATAATAACAATTACCTCTCGATTGTTGTGGGGATCAAATCAGATATTTGTCAAGCACTTAGCATAGTGTCTAGCACATAGTAGGGGCTTAACAAATGTCTGTGTTATTTCTTCAAGACCTGAACCTAGGAAGAGATACTGAGACAGATATGGTCACTCTGGAATCTGAGATGATAAGATGGCTTAGAAACCACATTGGTGTTCCCAAAGATGTCTACACAAAAGTCCTAGAAGGAGCTGTCCGGTTGGATTATTTGACCAACCCTACCCAGTCGGCAGAGGTTCAGCTTCCACCTTCTGGAAAAATCCCAATGTTGTCCTAAGGCAAAGATAAGATTGTCTCAGCCTACTACAGGTTTGTGTCTTGCAGGTGCTAAGTTGAAGGCAGCAAGAGGGTCACCATTCCAATAAAGTCCTATAGCTCTAAATAGACCCTCCAGAGCCAAAAATAGTAAGGGGCAAAAAAAAAGAATCCAAATTAAGAACATGCCTCTTCTTTGAAGATTTCAAAGCATTCAACAAGCTTCATCTTGGGTTCAAATCTGGCCTCAGACACTTAACACAAAAAACTAGCCATGTGACTTTGGGCAAGTCACTTAAGCCCAACTGCCCAGGCTTCCCCCCTCCAAAAAGCAAAAAAAAAAGCTTCATCTGGCAGTTATTTCCCCACACTGCCTGAAATGCAGGGAAGCTGAGGCCCAGGGAGAGGAACCACTTTGCCCTAGGATCCTTTGTTGAGTTCCATCATCTACACCACATTGGAAATGTTGGTTATCCACTAGGATCACTCACTTGCCAAGTGTCTGGGAGGGAGACTGCTGGCCCTCAAGAGGGAAAGGCTGAACTTGTTCCCTATGGTGAAGTAAGGGAGGCAGAGGGAAAACTCCTAAAGGTAACTGGGGGGCCCAGCTAGGAATCTGCCCCTCTCGAGCTAGAGAACATTTTTTAGAGCCTAAGAGGGAATGTCCCTCCTCCCACGTCCCTAGTTCTCCCTGGGGGAATGACGGAGATACTCTCTAGGGTCTCAAGTTCCCACAGACCTCTCTTCTCCCTAACAAGACTTGACCTCCCCAACCCCCATCTCTTTTTCCCTTGCCTCTTACTTTCCGGATGTGATCCAGGAACTCAGGAGAAGAGAGGCAATCCTGGGGGCTGGAGAATTGCCGGCAGTTATACTGAAAGAGGGGTAAAAGGTCTGGCTCCAAATCAAACAACCTGCAACAAATAAAAATCACAGCTCTGTAACCTCTCTGTGCCTCAGTCTCCTTATCTGTAAAATGGAGATATTTTTACTCCCTACCTCATGGGGTTCATAAAATCACATATTTAGAACTATAAGGGACATTAAAGATTAGCTGGCCCAACACCTTCCCAAAAGAAAACCCAAAAGACAGAAAAACAGAGAGAGGTTAACTAACCTGCCCAGACTCACATAATTAGTAAGTGGCATAATTAGTAAGAACCCAAGATCTCTTATTCCAAATCCAGAGCTCGTTCAATATTCCACACTGTGTAAAACAATAAAAACCTAAGCTGACAGTTATCATGTTCCCACAATCTCTATTTCAAATGCAATATCAATTATAATTCTAAAATCAGGAGGCAAAATTCTAATCAAAAAAATTCACAAGCTCAAAAATATCTCTGGTAATATTGAAAAGTTATTGGGAGGATGAAATCAGAGAATGGGTGTGGAAAATCTGCATCCATAAAATAGTATATAGATAATAAAGGTAAGCAATGATTGATGAATTCCTCTTCAGAGAGCTTATTAGTTTTGTATAAGTCCCTTCATCTCTCTCAGACTCAGTTTCCTCATTTGTAAAATGAGGATAAAATAGCACCTATCTCATGAGATTGTTGTGAGGATCAAACTAAATGACATTATCATGCTTTGCCAACTCTTAAGCTCTATTAAAAATATTAAAATATTATCTATGGGGGCGGCTAGGTAGCCCAGTAAATAAAGCACTGGCCCTGGAGTCAGAAGGACCTAAGTTCAAATGTGGCCTCAGACACTTGACGCTTACTAGCTATGTGACCTTGAGTAAGTCATTTAACCCCAATTGCCCTGCCTTCCCCCCTCCAAAAAAAATTTATCTATGATGGTCATGATTGTGATAATGACAGTATCACCATCAACTGGGTGTGTTGTGGGTTTGGGGGGGAATTAGAATACACAAAATCTAGCAGCTTTTTATCACTCAGGCTCAACCACCTATGCTCATTAGGGTTATTGAGGGCATCAGCGATGGCAAGGGAGACTCCATCAGAATCCAGTTAAATTTGCTCAGGTTAGAACACTTTATTAAAGATGGAAATGTCCTCTTGTCTCATTGCCCTTCCTCATTGCCCAGATCCCTCCATCCTATTCTCACTGGCACTTTTCAAGGAAAGATGTCTCTGCTTCCTTCTCTTATTTCAGTCAGGGTTGCTGAGTCCTTTCAATCACCTCGGACTCCCCAAGACCCCATTTGGGGTTTTCTTGGCAAAAATACTAGAGTATCTCAGCTCATTTTACAGATGAGGAACTGAGACAAACAGGGTTAAGTGACTTTCCCAGGGTCACACAGTTAGTAAGTGTCTGGGACTAGATTTGAATTTAGGTCCTCCTGATTCCAGGGCTGGCACTTGATCCACTGTGCCACCTAGCTGCATCAGCTGGGGACTAGCATCACCTCATTCCTAACCTTGGGCTTTGCCTTTTTCAAAGAATGTTTTATTAATGCATTTTATGCCATATTTACTTCCCAATCACACACACACACACACACACACACACACACACACACACACACACCTACTTTAACCCTCCCTTATATGAGGAAAGCAGTTAAGAAAAAATTACTGATAGTGACTATGCCTGACACATTTTATAACATTCCACACCTGGTCCACCATGTCTCCAATGTGTTACAACATCAGTCTTGCATTTGATCTAAGACTTGTTGTCTTTTAGTGTTGCTATCATTTATGCTGTTGAGGTGTTTGCTAATTTCACACACACACATACACACACCTTCATTGCAGTGCAGTGAAGAGGGTACTGACCCTGAAGTCAAAAAGACCTAAGTTCAAATCTCACCTCAGACACTTCTTAGCTATGTGACCCTGAAAAGGTTAGGTAATTTCTCTGAACCTCAGTCTCCTCATCTGCAAAATGAGGGGACTGAACTGGATGGCCTCTAAGTTCCCTTCTAGCTCCAAATCTGAGGTTTTATAATCTCTACAGCTCTAGTCTTTGGACTCTGGCAGCTAACAGGATCCTCAAATAAGATATCTCCATATATCCAAATAATGTCCTCAAGAACCACCCTTCCGAATGATTCCGTGGGTCAGCTGCCCCTGAGTGCACCCCACGTCCCATACAAAGGGATCATCAAATTGTAGAAAGAAATAGTAGGAGGGCAGCTAGGTGGTGCAGTGAATAGAGCACTGGCCCTGGAGTCAGGAGGACCTGGGTTTGGATCCGGCCTCAGACACTTAACACAAAAACTAGCCGTGTGACCTTGGGCAAGTCACTTAACCCCAATTGCCCCACCTTCCCCTTCCAAAAAGGAAAGTGAGAGAGAGAGAAAGAAAGAGAGAGAGAGAGAGAAAGGAAGGAAGGAAGAAAGAAAGAAAGAA
>NW_027185809.1:36026116-36034079 GCF_028583685.1 Petaurus breviceps papuanus
AAGAAAGAAAGAAAGAAAGAAAGAAAGGTGGATTGTCTATTCCCGTGCCTCCTCCAATGCTAACATCTCTGCGTTCCCCCTCAGACTCTGTGGAGTCAAACCCTGGTCTTTCCTAAGGCTCTCAAAGCACTCAAGCCTCATCTGATGAAAAACACTTTTCTCTGCCTGTAATAAAGCGACACTGATACCCAATAAGAGGAAATCATTTGCCCCCAAAACCAAATCACTTAGGTCTACTTTAGGTACCCTCTCCTAAATTTCCTTTAGCAGCTCATAGGGGGTTTCTTCAGCCCTTGTATTCTCCACTCCTCATGAATCCTCCCTTCCCCACCTAAGTGACAGAAAGGATCTGCCATCCTGTGAGACATGTGGCAGGGAGGAAATGATGCCCAAGGAATGACATGCAAGTCTGCATCAACAGAATCCCTAAATCCCTAAACCCTTTGCAGAAATGGGAAGGCCAAGACAGCTCCTCTCATTCCAGTATCTCAGACCCTGAAATGGCCTAGGGACCACACTGCTGCAACCAAAAGCTGATGGTCTTTCCTTCAATGTGGTGGTCTAAGGAGTCTCCATCCAATATACCTGACTAGGAAGACTACATCTTCCCAGTCTCCTCATTCTCTCCTGAAAAATAATTGATCTTCTCTGAAGAAAGGTCAGCAAAACAGCACTCCTGACCTAGGGATGATAGAGTGTGAAGGGAAAAAGAGAAACTTAAGCCTTTTAACACTTGTGTCATCTTTGGTTTAAGGGGATTCCTCACTTTGCCCAGGGGCCTAAAATGCCCAAGATTTACATCATCATAATTATTACTATGGTTTTTTATCTCACTCCTTAAAGTTCAAAAAGATTTATATATGGTATTTCATTTGATTTGTAGAACCAGTCTATTAAGCAAGGAATGCATTGTTATCCTCATTATAGATAAGGAGCCTGGGATTAAGAAGGTAAGTGACTTGCCCAATGTCACACAACTAGTTAACGGCAAAACCAACTTGAACTGATGTTGTTATCAACTTGCGATATCCAGTTTTCTTTCCACTAATGAAGGAACAGTGGCCATGAGATCCAGAAGCAGCATTCAGTCAAGATGGTGCCATTCTAAAAAACCCACCTGCTGGAGATGGGAAAATACTTCTCTTCATCGAGGTTTACCTCCTTTCTTCAGAGCAGAGACCTAAAGAAAATAAGAAGAGGGGAACCCTCCTTCCCAGGCTAACACTATTTGCTGCCCTGAGTTCAGTCCACAAATGTCAACCATTTTCTTTACTACAAACAGATCCTCTCCCTCAGCAAGGTAGAGGCAGCCAAGCTTTTGATAACTGGAGAGTTTCCAAGAGTTCTCTGTTTGATCTTTGGGGTTACCTGCTTCTCTCAGGGAGTCCTTTAAGCAGCTCATCCATCTCCTGCCAGGATGAGTTGGACACACTGAGAAACCCTTGGCTGAGCCTTGAGCTCTGCTATGCCTAGAGGTGTGCACTGGGGGTGAGAGAAGAAAGGAGTGCAGATGGGTGGTGGCCTCCAGGTTATGTCTCTTCTCAAGGAATCTGATTTTCCAGGAGAATATAGGAACTGAAAATGTAGAAAGAACTTTGGATTTGGTTCATTTTTGGTTTTCTTCTCCCACCTTAGAGGGAAGAAAGTTCATTTTCCCCCAAATCCCCTGTATGGGAGATGAGGTATTCCTCCTGGAAGAATATGTCTTCACTGGTGTAGAGGGGGAAAACGTTGGATTTGGAGTCAGAGCCCCTGAATCTTGGCTTTACTATACCAACTCTGTGATATTGGATAAGTCTTGCCCTTCTCAGGGCCTCAGTTTCCTCACCTACAAAATGAAAGATTTAGACTACATAATATTTAAATACCCTTTCTGTTTTTGGATTATATGATCCTCCAAAGAAATAGCCTCATTTCCCTAGAGATGTGTCCCAGCTGTTTTCTTGCCAACAATGATACTGCTACCCAAGTATCAGTAAACAACCCTGCCCCAAGCCTCTCACCCCTCTTTCTGCTTTCTCCTCCAACTCTTTTCTCACCCACCAATCACCCCCAACATACACTTGTCTTGTTCCCTTCTCTACTCCACCCTACTATGTGATGAGGAAGATTTAGGTCCTGAGATTTTACCTTCTCTCTGAACCCAGGCTGGACTCCAGAGAGGGAACTAAAATCTCACTGGACTGAAGGAATTTAGATAGCAGCAGCTCCTGGCTTTCTGTCTTTTGGCCCCTCAGAACTCAGCCCTACTCATTAACTCAGGAAAGTCCTTCATTGGCCTTTGCCAGAATCGAGTCAGTGACTTGGGGGGGAGGGATCAGTTTATCTGGGCACCATTTCCTCTACCCAGGGACAGGAGGTAATGAAATGATATTCTCCCCTGAGCCAGGGTTTGGCGGGTAGGGAGGCTGCCATGTCACAGACAATTAAGGCGATATTCAGATTAAAATGGGCAGAGCAGATAATGGGGGGGTTGCAGCACGATGAACCAGAACATTGGCTGGAAAGACAGGCAGGGAAAGGGAGACCAAAGAAAACCCACCCACTGTCACCATGCCAGACACACCTTCATCCTCAGCTACCCACAGGTACCACCTGTTAGCAAAGTTACCCCAATGAAGGGTGAGTCCTAAACTGAGAGGCAAATTAATCCTAGATTTTCTCCCCTCCACAGGAGAAACGCACTAAGGTGACCCAAGGCGAGAAGATGTAAAACCCCAGAGAAACCAAAAAACCTATTGCTTCACAGAATGGTATCCCACATGGTGGAGGGGGAGGCTGTCCGTACTCTCCCTCCTAGACCCATCCCGAGGAAACAGAAAGACCTTGCAGAGCTGAGATTAGCAGCTGGGGAGAAGCATCATAGATTTGTGTCCATCCTTATTCTTGATTTCTCCTCCAAGTCTGGGGAAGCTCCCCAACCAACCCCGAGGCCAGAGGCCACTGACCCGTGGTCCCCTGGGGCTTCGGCCAGTCCCTCACCTGGTAAACAAGATCATTCCGTGCTGTAGGGGATTGCTGTTCACTTTCTGCCAGCTCTCTCGGATCAGTTCCTGCTCTGGGCCCGAGAGTCTCCGGGTCTCCATGGTCTGGTATCCGAAAGCTGCGAGTAGGAGCGACCAAAGCCCAAATGCCCCTCCCTGAGAAAACCCCTTCCCTCAGGGCGTGGAAAAGGACGAAGACAATTCCTTGGCAGTCTCGGGGCACCGGTGCGATCTCCAAGCGCTCTGAGAGCTGCTCGGATCCTCCCCGCCCCAGGTGACCGCCACTGTCTCTGCCCCGTGAGCCTGGACACTTTCACAGCACGTGCAATCCCACCCACCGCCAGAGCCCGCAGGATCCTGCCTCCTGGCTTCACTTGGGTGGGTTTAAATAGCCTAGCATCCCAAGCCTGAGCTCCTGGAGGCCAAGAGAGAGCGAGAGAGGCGCTCCATCCCGCGCCTTGCCGGATGCGCTCGGGAATGAGGGGCTGCCTCCCCACTTCTAACAACTGCCCCCCCTGTTATTGGCTAAAGATGACTTCCTGTCTCTCTCTGGTGCTCTGCCCCCAGCAGCTCCTTGCCTCTGCTTACCCCTTGGTCCTGCCTGCCTCGATGCCCACCGCCCACATCAGGCACTGCAGGGGACACCTGCGGCTGCTCTCCCTTCACTTTCCCTGGAGGCAGCCTCTGCGCTGAACAGCTTCCAGTAGCATCCCCCCCACCCCCCACCTCAATTTGGTGCTCTTAAAGTCACAGCGTTCCCCTTTTCACTTCTATCAGGGTTCTTAAAGTGACAGTTTTCAAACTCTTCTATTTCCCCCCTCACTTTCCTCCCCACCGCTCTTGGCCTAGCTGGATAGGATACTGCATTCCACAATTTTTTAGGGCGCTCTGAGGACAGGAGTTGGTTGGACAACTGAGCTCTCATTTCATGTGCCCCTACCACATCCTAGTGTCAGTTTAACTCTCCTGGAGGCTTAAGTAAACTGGAGCACCCCTTAACTGCCTCTTGATTCTCTTGGGGGGGAAAGTTTCTTGTGGTCCAGACATTGATCTCCGTCCATGTCATAATTTCAGGGTCAAAGGAACATAATTTTAGATGTATGTAACCAGACCATAAAGTTTTTCTCTGCCATATCCTGACCTAGATTAATTACATCCTGGGCTACTGAATCAGAGACCTTTGAATTTAAAGTGACCACAGATTTTATAGAGCTGGAAGGGACCTCAGAAGTGTCAGCTAAACGTCAGACACCTTGCCTATCGGGATGGGTCTCTTCTATAATACACCCCAAAAGTGATCAAACCTCTGTCTGAATACATCCAGCAACAGCAAATATGAAATCAGGAATTCAATAAGGCATACCACTTGGTTGTCACACAGATCAAGAATCATTAGGAAATTTGTTTCTATATTTTCCACATCTGCCTCACTGTATCTGCTACTCATTGAAAGTGAACCCTCTGGAGTCACAAAAAAATAAATCTGATCCTTTTTTTTTTTTTTTAGCACAATAAGATCATTCTTTTCTCCAAATATTCCCAGTTCCTTCAAAAGTTCCTCCTCTGTGATTGGGTTTTCCTAGCTCCTCCTGACTCATCATATCTTACTTATTTTTCTCCTAAAATGTGCCACCAAGAGACAAACACAATATTCTAGATGCACAGTCTTACCAATGCTGAATACAGTAGGATCATCACCTTTTGTTCCAGACACCATACTTCTATTTAATGAAACCTAAGACTGAAATGAAGGAGTTAGGAAACATTGTGTAGTAGATAGATAGCCAGCTTAGGATTCCTCTGGCATATGCTGGCTGACTGTGTGACTCTGGTCAAGTCAACTTCACTGTGCTCAGGTAACTAAGACTCTAAATTGAAGAGTAATTGTAGATCTCAGTGTGGTGGAGGAAGTTCCTTCACCAGGAATTCCTTATAGCAATGTAATCACAGGTCAGATTAAAAACAAACAATTGGGGGCAGCTAGGTGGCACAGTAAATAAAGCACCAGCCCTGGAGTCAGGAGGACCTGAGTTCAAATCCAGTCTCAGACACTTGGCACACTCACTAGCTGTGTGACCTTGGGCAAGTCACTTAATCTCCATTGCCTTGCTTTCCCCCCTCCAAAAAAACAAACAATTGAATCAAGTCTTTGACTCACAGATCACATTGTTCTTCTATTAGGATATAAACTTGCTGGACAAGGATATCTCATTGAGAGATCCCACAGTTCAGTTAACGTAGGATACTGCCCATCCCAACTCCAGGTCACTCTCCCAGTTCATACTGTCACTGGCAAACTGGGTCCACAGAAGGGCTGTTGCTATGACCCAAGTTTCTTGGGGGGAATCCTGTGGATAGCCATCCTCCTAACACTGTGGCTCACAAGACCCCAACAGCATGCTTCCCTTTAATGATTAGCCAGCAGATTCAATTCTCAGGAAAGTCATTTACTCAAATAGCATGGGGAGAATGACAGTTCTCTTAAAACTCAAGGCACACACTCCCAGTCTGTGAGAAGAAAAGAAGTCACACACTCAGTATAATGGCAATAAGGCATACATGTAGGGAACTTCCAGTCCCTGATTTTTATTTCTTTCCCATTAAATTTGCTGCCATGAACGTCATTGATGATGAAAGGGCCAGATGGGTCAATGGGCTGCTGGTGCTGTATTGGACTAGGTTGGTCATTTTGCCACTGAGATACTACCAGACTATACTAGACAGGTCTCAGCTATAGAGATGCAGTCTTTCTGCTGGATGAATTGATGTGGTGTACTCCCTGAGCCTAGCTTTTTAATGGGCATCTACAGTCTTCACCATCTCCAGCCTCTGGCTCCTCTAGGTATTGCAGCACCCTTTTCAGCAAGGGCAATGATCCTCAGCCAGGATTGGCAGAAGCCTTTTTTTTTTATTAGATTGTAAGCTCCTTGAAGGCAGAGACTGTCTTTACTTTTGTTTGTATTTGTATCCCTAGAGCTTAGCACAATGCCAGAGAAATAGAAGGCATAGAGGATAGAGCTCCCAGCTTGGAGTCAAGAAGACCTGACTTCAAATTCCACCTCAGATATTTACTAGCTATGTGACCCTGGGCAAGTCACTTCACTCCATCTGCGTCAGTTCCTTCATTTGAAAAATAAGCTAGGGAAGGAAATTGCAAACCACTCCAGTATCTTTGCCAAGAAAACCCCACAAAGAGTCAGAACAACAACAAACAATGTGTATTGACTGACTGATTCCCATAGTGACTTGGCTCTATGGTTTGTCACCTACAGGAAGGAAACAGTAGAGATCTGGAGTCTTTTGCTCAACAATTGTTCCTGGTTTAGAGGTAGCTTGCCTCAATTTTTGACCCAACCTCTGCTTATGATGACAACCCAAGATTCCTGTTGGGTCTTATGCAAATTAGTGGCTGGGAACAAAGGTATGGAAGCAATCTGTGATCAGAGATAAGTTCATTGGTTAGGTCTTTTGCTTTTCAAGTAATAGTAACCTATTCAAGCCTTAAACACTTTCTAAGAGTATGGAATGTTTCTTTTGTATCGTAAAAGGTTTCTCTTACCCTTTTTCACTTTCAACCTTGTTGAAGTCTAAGTGGGGCAAACTCTTACATCATCATTTAATAGTCCTTCTAAAATCAGAGTCCTTATTATCATCTTCTTCCCTCTTTTCCATCATTCTGACACTGTCACTGCAGGATCAGAAGGGGCACCTCAGGACTGATGGCCCTTTGGTATTTTCCTTTGTTTCATAAGTTTCAATGCCCAAAAATTCATCACCTAATGGCCTACTCTTAACTAGACTGGTTCTTTAGAGTGGTTCCCTTTAGACTGGTCATCAGAAAGCAGACACATCCAGAGCAGAGAACTCAACAGGTGAAAGAGAACAGGTTGGGTTTCATTTCAGGAATTGTGAAGCAATTTCTATAACCTCAAACTTCTCCATGAAATAAGATCCCATCTTTTTAATACCAATATGCTTCTGATGAAGTTTATATTGGTAAGTAAAGAAAATACCACGTGTCCAAGAAATAAAAATGATTGATGATAAAGAATAATTGAAGAAAAGCATGATGGCTATAAATAGACTGTAGCATTTCATGAAAGCTTGAGTACATGAAAAGGTAGAATATATTACAGAAATGAATAACCAAAAAAGGAGAAGGGCTGGTCCAATAGTGGGAAGGAAAGATAACAGGAAACAGCTTGAGTGCTACATGGACAGTCATTGATATTCCAGAATTTTAGAGTTGAAAGGACCGGAGTGGCTATCTAGTCTAACCCTTATGCCAAATGGAATCTCTTCAACCTAACATGAGAGCTGGTTATCTAACCCCTACTTGAGGTTAGAGAGAATATACCATCTCCCCATTATACTCAAGGGTATCTCTAATTATCAGGGAGTTTTTCTTTATATCAAGCCTAAATTTGTCTCTTTGCAACTACCACCCATTTTTATTTTTTAATTTATGGAATAAAACAAGCATTTCCATAACATAGTACAATAAAAAAAGATGATTGCACACAAAACTGTAAATCTACTGTGTGTAACTTGCTATTCCTTTCAAATATACAACAAAATTATCATGTACATTTCATTTATTCCCTTTTTTCCTTCCCTCCCGACTTGGTCCCACTCTAGAGATGGGGTAAAATTATTCTATACATACTTTTACATATCTGTTCTTTCTCTGGCTGCAGATAGCATCTTTTTTTTAACATATTCTTTATAGTTAATGTGGGCATTTATAATCAAAATAATTTATTCACTCAACATTGTTCTTAAACCAATATTGCTGTTCCTGTATACAATGTTCTCTTGGTTCTGCTCATTTCACTCTTCATTATTTCATGCAAGTCTTTCTACATTTTCCTAAAATACTTGAGCTTATCATTTCTTATAGCATAGTAGTATTCCATTACAATCATATACCACCATTTGTTCAGCCATTCCCCAATTGATGAGCATCCTGAAATTTACAG
>NW_027185809.1:36049079-36172133 GCF_028583685.1 Petaurus breviceps papuanus
GGCGGCAATGAAGTGTGGCAAAGGCTCATGTTTAAACATGGAGGCATTAAACTGTGCCCAAGATTGAAGGGAGGCATATTGAGTAATGCAGGGGAATGGCACTGGGGACGAGTCTGGTTTGGTAATAGCCCAGGGGTTGTTTTGTTCCCTTTCATTGGGGAAAAATGGGCAGGGAGGGCAGGGGAGATGACGAGTGGATCAAGATATCTTGCTTTGGATCATCAAGATAGTGAAAAGAAAACTAACAGGTCTCTGGGGAAAAACTGCCTTCTGGATCATGATGGATAGCAGTATTTTTCGCTCTTTGGGGAAAGGAAGAGTTGGATGAAATAATGACAGAAAGAAGGCATCCAGGTTGGCTGAAAGCTGTGTGAAAAAACAGTGTGAAGATGCCAAGACAAGGAGAAAGCAGCAGGTGACGGGAACATGAACCCAGCACTCCACTGACTCCCCATATATTTGGATGGAGTATGTCCAACGTGTTCTTCTGGTTCAAATTTCAAATAAAGTTCTCCCTCCCACTTCCCTTGACTACTACAGTTAACAAGAAGATTGACCAAGAGCCCTTCCTCTCAACTGTGAGAAGACTGTGACTTCTAGCCTTGTCTTCCATTTGCTAGACTTTCTGTAGTGGGGCAAAGACGGGCATATGGGAGCAGCCTTCAGCCAAAAGGGCCTTGGGGTGGAGTGTGGCCAAGGATGGGATTCAGAATCTCTCACTAATCTGGCAATGCTTGATATTCTCAAAGGGCCAGACATCAGGGGCTAAAATGGTAGATTTTACCAAGCACACAGGCCCCCTCATTCCCTGGACCCACTGAGTTCATGTCACAGTCCCAGGCAAGAAACCAAGAACCCAGCTGCCACTGAAAAGACTTTCCAAATGGCAGTCTAATTCCAGTCAGGAATGATAGGAAAGCAACTAGGTTGGAGGATACTATCTAGGTGCCCTTGTTTTCTGGTGACTCTTAGCTGGTTTGTGGGAACAAAAAAACACAAACTTAGACAATTCCCATCTTTTCTATCTGGGCCATGCCCAAAGTTGGGGCAGAGGTATTAAACCACAGAGACTCTTTCCTGGTCAGCAACCTTTTGAAGAATTGCCTAGGTTCCAGCATTGGATCACACCCACAATCATCTTGTCCCCCAACAGAAAGCACAACAAAGTCAAAATCCAGTGTGAAAAAAATTAGAATAGGCAACTAATTCTGAACTATTTATGTTCCTAAATGTTTACAACATTCAACTGTCTAGTCATCTAGTCTGTGTTCCATAAGTATAAGGATAAATGCATCACATATGCTCCCTTGAAAATATATATAGGTACACACACACATGCGTGTACAAGCACCCACCCCGCCTCTTCTTTTGCCCTTGTTTTTTGTTCCCTTGTATGATCACATATAGCACAAATTCAGGCAAATGGGGCTAAGTAAGAGGAGTTCTAATACACTGCTCAAATATCCCCAACCAAAACCTGCTGATGGCAAAAGCTCCCAAAGTAGAAGATAGAGCCTCTGATGCATACGGGCACAGGCTGACATTCTCCCAAGGGCTCATCTCCTTGGCTGGGTTCATTCTGGATGTGTAAGAGTCTTCTCAGGATCTTCTGAAGTAGATGCATTTCCATAAGAACTAGAGAACTGGTTCCATTTGACCATCCCTGCATGCAGTTCCTGGATCCTTCAGGCCTGGCATTCTTTGGCTCTAAAACTCCCATGTTTCCAACCATTTTAGTCCTGCCATTGGACTTTGAGGGTCTTGAGCCAGGGGACCAACCATTCCATAAGACAGAGGATGGAAGAGGTAGAAGCTAAGCAAAGAGATTCAGAAAAAGAGCATGAGAGTCAGAAAAACAAACCCAGAATTATAGATGTAACCTTTTCAAGAAGAAGATCCTATCACAATTTGCAATCAGGTCCCTAATACCTACTGGTCTTTAAACTTTCTTGTCTCACAATCACCTCTACTCCCTTTGACTACCACATATTTCTACATGTGTTATATAGGCCACAGTATTCCCTGGACACAAGCTGAATTAATAAAGGAGAGAATTATCACAAAGTCCTGGGAAGTGGTTCAAAGAAGCTGAAGCAAAAATCAAGAATTAAATATATCAAACTAGAACTTTTCTTAGAGAAAAATGATTCTCATTCCCTAGCACCAGGGTCCAATACTCACCTATAGGCAATTCCCAGGATTAGTAGAGAGATCCCAAATATATGCACCCAGCTAGCCAGAGGAAAAGATGACAGATAGCAGGCACAGAACCTGAGGACTGTGTCCCACAGGATCCCTAAAGAAGAAAGGGAAAAACCTAACCATTTACCATCAAGATTCAGCCTAAGTAAGACTCACCTTTTCTCCTACTAAAGTCAATACTCTACAACTTAAGTCAGAGAAGCAAGAAATTCAATTCTCTTTTCCCTCCCCTTACTCTCCCCATTCCCCCTCCCTACAATAATCCCATCCTATTTAAGCATCACTTTTCTACTGCTATGCCTTCCCTGATATCTCCTGGATTAATCCAGGAGAAATCCTCCCTGCCCTGTTAGGCTTTGCAAGACATACCTGTCAACATACTGGAGAAAAGCATGGCTGGAAAGTAGTGATGATAGTAAAGCACCCGGCCCATCATGAAGAAAGGGAAATAATGGAGCAACCAACCCAGCAGCACCTGACCGCCTCCACAAAGCAGGACCTGACAGAGACCTTTGGACACAAGTGCCACAACTCAGACAGGAAGTTCTGTTTCTACTTTTTGCCTTGGGGGATCAGGCCAATCTATATGCAAAAGGAATGAGTAAGCAGGGAGTCTAGCAGAAACCACAGATTTTTAGAGCTGGTAGAGAACTTTGAGGTCGTTGCCCTTAGATTTTGGGGTTGTTTTTTGTTTGTTCATCTTTTGCTTTAGTCACTGTAGGCTATTAAGTTCCAAACAAAAAGTGGTTTTCCTGAAGTCATTCATCACTAATTTCAATGAAGATTTCTAACAGGGAAGCAGCCAGATTTCTCCCCCAAAAGATCCACAGTTCTGTAAAGCCAGAAGCTGGGAACACTCTCATTTCCCTCCCCCTCTCCAGTTCCCTGAATGATGATTCTTTGCAGCCACACTGAAATACATAATGAGATAGCATCTCTCCCTGGAATGGGAAGCCAAATGGCAACTGGGAAGAGAGGAAACCTACAGAGGTGAAAAGAAGCCTATGCCAGGATGTTTGTCCTTGCCTACTTCCACAAGCTGAATGTCTACAATGACAGGTGGCAGCACGAAAATTGGAAAATACAAACTGTCATAGCAACTCCTTTCCATCCCACCAGAGGGATGGAGCAGGGAGATGCAGAGAAGGCATAAGATGTACCTGCCAGGGAAATCCTGGTTTTAGTAAATAGGCACTTAACCTTCTGCCAAGTTACTGTAGGAAATGCGTGGAGAAACTGACCTTTCATTTCTGCTGTGAGCTGAATTCCCCTCTGTATAGACACAGTAGTGATGCTTCCCAGGAGAAGGTAAAGGCCAATGCTTACCAGATTCAACCACCAGATGACCTGTGTGGAAATATGAAAAGGGCAGAGTGAAAGAAAAGCAGTGACCCAAAAGCAAAGATCAGAGAGTAAAACCCATAGGAAGGCACTTACTGGATTTCCAAGCAAATAGACCCGAAAGTCAGTCTCATTGACTCCTGAGAAACGAAGGCCCTGAGGTGGTAAAAAGCAAAGTGTTTATGCATGACTATAGTGGAAAGGAGATCTCAGAATTTTCCACTTATGATCTTATTCATCCTCCAAACCCTGCAGAAAACTCTGCTTTTTAATTTACAGACACAGAATGTCCAAATTCCACATTCACTCCTCTGAGTATGCCAAGTTGGCAGTGGGAAAGAGAAGCCAATCCTCTCACTACTCAGACCTACCCCAGTCCGACCTACTAGCACTCCCACCTGGATTTTACTGGTTTCCTCTGGCTCCAATGCCCAAAATGTTCACATGGCTTCATCTCTTTACCTGATAGTTGATGGGCCAATGCCAAGGCTTGGAAGTGACTTCATTTTCCTTAGGCTTGAGACCACTATTCCCCTGTAGGAAGTTGGCAACAAAAAAAAAGGGTAAAGGCTGATGAGGCAAAGGCAGCTCAAGAACTCATGAACAGTACAGGCTACATGTCAGTGCTAAGAGCCTGATCTCATCTGTCTAATGCAGAAAAGGATGAGTCTCTCTGACTCTTCAATAGCCTAGTGACAATTTTCTATTTATTTTCAAATAGGCAGTCCATTAATTACCTTCCATTCAGATTCTGTGTACCCTAAGAAAACAGGAACCAAGAAAAGCAAAGGGCATATTTCTCATGGGTTTGTGCACATTTATCTTTATTATGGGAATTCTAGGCTAAAAACATTGAGATGAGGGAGTCAATGGTGTAAAGGAGAAATCGCTTCTTAATTTTCCTGGGAGGCCAGCATCAATCAATTTCAAACATAGAACAGGATGATATTTACTTAGTTCTTGGCATCGCTATCGTCTGAAGAAATTGTATAATCTGGAAGACCCAAAGTCTTTCAATTCAGAAGCCAAGAATGTTTAATAGCCACATCTCTGTAAGGAGACATTGGACCTTTGCTAGGACATATCATAGACATCTATAGCAAGCAAAATGGGTAGCCTTTCACTAGCTAAATCCATCAATATTAAATTCACCTTGAATTCCCAGGATAAACTGAGGTGTTTTTGCTTAAGCTATTCCTGAGACTTTTCCTTCAGTAGGAGGACAAGTAACCAAAATTTACAGAGTAACTTGTCATCAAGGTTCCAGAAAAGTACAATGCTTTAGACCAACAGGAAGTAGAATGAAATGAGATCAGCTATATCATACATATCAGGGTTCCAACTCACCCCCAGGAACCTGGTTTAGATCAGTTCAAAGCAAGGAGGATGTGATGCATTTATCCCAGGATCCATTTTTCATTATCCCCCAGGAGCCTTGGGGGTTAGGTTTTTCTTGGGTCCAGAACAGTTGCCAAATTAATAACCATCTGCACCCCCTAAGATTCACTGTTAAGTGCCCAAACAAGAACAATCCAGTATGGGCTCCCTGGAACCACTGATGGTAGAAGCTTCAGATTGGTCTAGTCCAGGCCCAAACTTGTAGGTTTCTGTCAGAGATGGATCAATCCCAGATATTCAGCAAGCTTAATGGCTTTTCAGGTAAGTATACTACATTCTACCTCCTGTTATAAACCTAGATTACATTTCATGAATTTCATCCATGTGACAAGAAAAGAAAATCTCTACACGGATTATAGCTACATAGATTTGTAGGTTGCTTCTTCATGCTCAAAAGTCCATCATGAACTAGCTCTATACTGAACTCAAGAGTTAAACCTGTCTCTACTAGCTCAGTGGCAGAACTTCCACTCAACTTTACTACTGTGGTTAGGAGAGTCTTTTCTGTGGCTCCTCTTGTATGGATCATCCCCTTTGGAATCTTTCCACTTCCTTCACTCTACCTCATTGCAAATTTCAGCAAAAAAAAAACAAAACTCTTTTCATCCTTGCCTCTACCTCTGGGATACTGACAGAAGCAGAAAGAAATTAGCTTTGCAGATTTAATCTTAAAATTATTCAAAGACATGAAATGATGCACTGAATGAAAGACACTTTGAGCAGGGCTGGGTTAGAGTCCTATCACAGAGACTCTAACTAGAAGTGACCCAAGAGATCTCACAAGGTCATTTTGGCTACTACCCAACACAGATGAATGACAGCATTAGCCTCTTTTTAAAACTTGAGCCAAGTCAATCTACGTTTATTGAGATTGAGAATTGATTGCAAAGTCTCTTCCAGGAAACTCCATCAGGCAAATGGTTCTCCAAGGGTTCTCCCTACCCACTCCCCAAATCAATGAGTTTAGTAGCAATCCCATGTCTATGACAGGATGCTAGGAAAGGGCCCTACAAACAAAGGGCCAACAAAGGGCCCTATGATTCCTCCTTACAGGCTTATACAGCACAAGTTACAAAGTACTTTTCACAAATATTTCACAAAAAATTTGCTTTATCTAAACAATCCTCTGAAGTAAGTAGAAGTGTTATTATTAGCCCCATTTTGTAGATGAGAAAACCGTGCCAGAGAGCTGAAGTGGCCACATAGTAAGTGGCAGAAGCAGAAATCAAACAGGACTTCTCAATAACTCCAGTGCTCTTTCTGCAGCACCTTGCTGCTTCCAAGGCTCAAAGAAGGATTCTTTTCAAAATGTCCTTAAAGGGGAAGCAGGTATCTCTACCACCCTCCCTGATGAGAGAGCCAAATTTATTTACTCCCCAGACTCTTGCATAGGTCACATACAATGCCACCTAAATAAGAACTAGGTTGCCTTACCCGGATCATCACCAAGTGGGACTCCAGCAGGATCTCTGCAAAACTGGGCTTCAGGACATCCAAGCTGATGTTTGGCACTGAATAAAGAGAGAAGAGAGCAGAGGAAAAACACCATGAGCTCTGTTTCCCTTGGCACATTCAGACTGTTCATTGCAAATGCATTTCTATCAAGAAGGCCTGTTACAGCCTTCCTGGGGTATTACTTGGGGCTAAGATTAATGGTAGAAAGCAGAGATGAGGACTCTACAGGCCTAAGAACTAAAGAACACTATCAAATGTCTAGTCTCGTTCCTTGAACATTTCTCAACCTGAAATTAGGTAAAAGGCTTTCCTTTCCTTCATTAACTCATTCAGAAGTTAACAAACACTTACTTTGTGCAAAGTACTCTACTAGGCTCTGTGGGGAATGCAAAGAAAATGGATGCTATTCACTGGGGTGAGGTTCCTGCTCTTAGAAAATTTACAATCTAGTTGAAAAAACAAACAAATGGAAATAACAACAGAAAAAAAATGAAACTAAATGTTGTTTAATCTCAGCAACTAGGTTTGATCCCAAAGAAGAGGACACTGTGGTTGGGGTGCTGGACTTGGAGTTGGGAAGACCTGGGTTCAAGTCCTGCCTCAGTGACCCACTAAGTGATGCTGGGTGAATGACTGAGCCCCTCTGGGCATGTCTCCTCATTTGTAAAATGAGTGAGAGGGACTTGGTGACCTCTAAGAACCCTTCAAGGTTAAAACCAAGGAGTCTATGATAAGATTTATAAGGGAATGCACCTCTCCCCCTTTTTTGCAGAAGTGGGGAGCTATGGGTATGGAACACTACATATACTGTCAGAATTAACTGATGTGTGGGGTAGATATGCTGAACTGCATTTTCCCCCTCTTTATTATTACTTACTGCAAGGGATGGCTTGCTGGGTAAGAGAAAGGGAGAGAATGCACGCAGAAATGAAAGCAATGTAGTAGCAAAAGATATCAACCAAAATGCAAACTTTTAAAAAAGACAAACAAGAACACAAGTGGAGAATCAAGACAAGGCTACATAAGGGCAAATGTACAATATTAAAATATTTATGCTGATGGAATTTAAAGCAAGGGAAACGTGATCTGGAATAGGGTTAGACAGAGAAGGCTTCATGAGAGAGGCTGACTCTTGAGCTAGGTCCCAAAAAAAGGATAAAATGTGGATCAGTAGAGAGGAAGGGAGAACAGGAGTCCAAGAGTGGGAAGAACAACATGAAGAAACGCAAGGAGATAAGGGCAGTGGGTTTGTGTCAAGGACCAGGGATAGATATAACACGAGGCTGAGGTGTTGGCATTTATTTACAATGGCAAGCCTGAGCAGGGTAGTGATATGGTGAACATAAGCTAAAAGAAAATCAATCTGCATGTGTTATGCTGAACGGATGGAAGGAAAGAAACTGGAGACAGGATGACCATAAAGGAAGCTACTAAGGTAAACTAGTAATGAGCTAGTGAGGATCTGGATCAAGAAAGTGACCAAGGAAAGCTATGAGAAAGATTCAACAAACCACGAGGACTAAATAACAGTTGTGGAAGAGACAGAAGTAAACCAATAGAAACAAAGGTTACTTCAAAGGACGTAGATTCAAGATGGGGCTGTTAGAAGAAATAGGGGAGCTGGGAAGCAATACTAGTTTAGGGGAGAAAACGAGTTCCATTTTAGGAATGCTAAGTTTGAGATGAGAGTAGGACATCCACTTGAAAATATGCAAGCAGGCTGGAGGTAATCAGGTATGGAAAGCTGAGATCTGTGAATGAATAACAGAGTAACAACAAGAGGGTTCAGCCTTGAGCTTTTGGACATACTTAGTCCTAAGAGAAACTAGTTAAGAAGACAGAAGCGGAATGTCAGAGAAGCAGGATAAACAAGGGGGCACAGGAGTTCAGAAGACAAGAAGAAAGTGTCAAGGAGGTGACCACTAGTATAAAATGTAGCAAAAAAAGATGAAGAATGACAGGAAAAGATAATCACATTTGGCAGGCAGGGCACCAGTGAATTCAGAGAGAATATTTCAATGTCATAATGGGGATGGAAACCAAACTAAGAGGGTGTAAGTGGGAAAGAAAAGGTGTCATTGGTATGTTCTACGTGTCTAAAAAGTTGAAGTGGGAAAGGAAAGAGAGTAACAGGATAGTACTTGGAATAGTAGGGTCCACTCAAGGTTTGTGGCTGCTTTTTTTTCCAGGGAAGAGGAAACACGGAGGGCTCTCACTCACGTTTCGGATTGATATGGTCTTCCACATTCCAGACAGAATTAGGGGTCTCCTTCAGGTATGGTGTGCAGGTCACTTCCAGCTGTTCCCAGCCCCTGTGAAAGGTGGTCAGAAATATTTCCCAGAACATCGAGACCCACACCAACTGGAAAGCCCATCTGCAGTTATCGACTGTCCTTTATGATCCCCTTCTTTAATCTGTAGATTATACTCCTAAACTCACAAAATTATTTCCTAAAACTACCCTGCAATTGCCACATTATTATTTCAGAGAGGGAATAAAATATGTAGAGGATATGATGCCAACCCAGAAGATCCATGAGCTTTTAGACCTGCCAGGTCACACTACTTATTAAGGCAGCAACATCTGGCCAAAGAGCTTTGCACTCCTTATCTGATACCAGCTTTTCACTTTCATTTATCATTGAAGAAAACAACATGGAGGTGAACATTGAACTGGAAGTAAACAAGTAAAAGTGCTTCCCAAGAAGCACTTAAAATTCTTAAAAGAATAAGAATTAGATGAGAAAACCCCAGACCCCAATGACTCACCATTTGGGCAGTGTCTTCCCTGAGGAGCCCAGGACACAGCCTGTAGCCAGATGGATGAGTCGAATTTGACTCCTCAGGACCTTGATCCTGTTCTCAGATTTCCTATTCATCACTTCAATCCTCCAGAAATCATTTGAATCCCCTGTCCCATTCTGCCACATGAAGCAAGAAAAAAACACCTATGAAGCTAAAGGACTTCAAAGAAATTAACAAATTTGTTTTTTATATGCAACTGGGAAATAAGATATACAGGTGCTGGGGTATAGAAACTCATATTGCCCTACTAGAAAGTTAGGGGAGGGGCGGCCCCGGCGTCGAGAGACCCAGGATTGGTTCCAGCCTCAGATACTTGGCACCCACACAAAATAACTGGCTGTGTAACCTTGAGCAAGTTACTTAACCCCAATTGCTTTAAAAAAAAAAAGAAAGTTGGGGGGGTGATGGGGGAGGATATAAAAGAGAACAGATCGGGGGAAGGGATATTCAGTAGGCTTGCTATTTTGGGGTGGGGGTGAAGGAAGAACCGGGAGAAAAAATTGTAACTCAAAATCTTGTGGAAATGAATGTTGAAAACTAAACATTAATTAATTAATTAATTTAAAAAAATTTTTTAAAGAAATTAACAACAGAAAGGGATGATGAAAATAGACACCTCTCAATCATTACTATGCTATTAAGACAAAAAGTGAAGTAAATTGGCATTAGTCCTTTGAAAGCTGGGGTGGGAGGGGGCTGAAGGAGTATAGTTTCATCCACTGAATAATTGATGAAGTCCAGCACACAGTATTACAACCAAGTAAGATCATTTAGTCCCTTGAACCTAGAAATCTAATTTCCTCACTTCACAGAACTATGGTCTAGACTCTAGACACATGATGTTGCCCTCAAGCCAACAACCTCAATGCTATACCCTGAGCCAGCAGGAACTGATTTGGGCCATTTAAACCCATTACCTTAGCCATCTGGCTGCTCAATGCTCTGAGCCAGGAAGGGTAAAGAAAAAAATAAAAGGCCTGGCCTGTATATTGCTATTTAGGAATTAAAATTTCTGCTTAGTTCTGCTCAGGAGAATCCCAATAGATTAAGAGAAGGTTACACAATTCTCATTCATTGCTGACTTTAAACACTTTAAGATCTAGTAGTTTTTTCACTGGTAATAGAAAATAGTGACTGAGAAAGACATCTGATCAAGCATAAGGAACCTAGTACCCTTTTGAGATCACTAAAGCCTTGGTCACATTTTTATTGTCACATTACTGGTCACATTTACCTTCAAGTTACCAAAGGAAAGCCCAAAAGATTTAGTTGGCCCTTTGCTTTAAAGAAGATCATAAAAGTCAGTCAGTGTGTACTGGGTGATATCAAAAGGATTATCGACATATGTACTTATGTTCAGCTACATATGTAGATAGAAAATCTGAGTGCTTTCATTTACTTTTGGCCCTTAGCTTCTGGGTAAAATTTGATTCATAATGGTCTATGGAATCCAATTAATATCTTCTGACATTTATTAAATGTCCATACTAAATGGAACATATAAATATTATGATAGGGTTGGGATGGGGACAGATAGGTTTTTATAAACGGCCTTTCCCACAGTAAGCAAAGCCAAAAAATCTTCCAAATGTTAAATGAGTCTTAACTTGGCCCCCAAAGCCTTAGGGACATTCCAAGATTCTGAGGATGACATGTCCTGCCAATATGGCAATAAGCCAGCCCCCACTACTTTTTACAACCTGTGCATCACTTTGGCCATTTACTTACTATGCCATAGCCAGTGACCTGATAATGCTTCCGGGTCATTGGGGCCTCATGCTGATGACTGTGTAGGTTTCGAGAAGTCCTAGAATTCAAGGGAAAGGAGTGGTTTGCATCATCTAAAAGAAGACAGGCAATAGATTTGATGTAGAAGGAAAACATCAGGACAGAAGTCAAAATATCATAGTATGACCCTAACCTCATCATACCAAGCTATACAACCTTTAACTTCACCCTCTGGATCACAATTTCCTCAAATCTAAAGAGAGGGGTCTGGATTAGATGATCTCTAATATCCTCCCACCTCTAATGTTCTGTGACTCTAGGAAAGAGAAATACAACTTCTCTCCTACAGAGGCACCATTGTGCCAAGTAGGTCTGAAGAAATGACAACTCCAAAAGGACTATCAGGAAAGGAAAGATTAGAATCTAATATTAAATATAGAGTATTTCTCACAATCCAGAGAACAAGGAAAGAACCAAACTCTTTGGCTGCCTGGGACAGAAAGTAACAATATTAAACTGTATAGTAGCAATATTAAAGAAATTGTATAGTCATGGGCTTGGACCCAGGAGAGATATAGGTTCAGATCCAGCCTCTGACAATTAGCTGTGCAACTAACAAGTCATTTCACTTCTCTGAGATTGTTTCCTCATCTATAACACAGGGAAAACAATACCTGTCCTCAGGCATTGCCTAGGGTTGTTGTGAGACTCAAATGAGAATGGATGCAACTTTGCAGCCCTCGAAGTATGTTCGCTATTATTCTTATTCCTGTGGGGAACTTGTGAGAGGACACAGGCAAGAATCACTCAAAACAGGCTGGGATCCACAACACTGGAGGAACAGTTACACTGATAAAGTCATTTCGCACACTCCTTTTGAATATATTCAGAGAAAAGGTATGGAGTCATGTTAGAAGTGTTATTGGCTCCACAAAAAAGGTACATTAAATGGTCCTCTAAAAAAAGTTAACTCGGCTGACCACAAGACAAAACTCTTCCACTGCCTCAAATAGCAAAAACTTATTCCAAATACATACACTGACACAAGTATGAATGCCTTTCCCATTAGAGCCCTTCTCCCTCACCATCCCTCCAACCCCTGCCCCATCACCAGGACTGGCCTGGGCCTATTTCCAAAGAAACATATATGAGATAGAAACTGTTGGTAGCTTTATCTGATCCTAAAAAATACATTAACTGTATGCTCTAAACAAGACATCTCCTTGCTGTGCTATCCCCACCCGAAATCCAGTTCAGTTAGAAAAAGGCCTGAGTGCCTATCCCATGAGATCTTCTCATCCCCTACTTCTCCCATTTACCAGGTCTTTATACAAACGTGTCTTCTGTTTAAGTCTAGTTAACCAAGAAAAACAATCAAACCCTCTTCCCTGATCCTCAGGTACCCTTTTAATCCTAAACATCCTTACTCTTTGTGTTCCAGCCGAATGATGTCTCCATGTCTCACAAACTCTACTGGAAAAGAAGGGTCTAGAGGATCTGCCAAGTAGAAACAAACATTATCTCATACCACGAATTAGGAATAAAGATGAACATCATCCCTTTTAAAAATCAGCTTCATGTACATAAATAAGAGTCCAGTTCTTCTTCCCAAAACCAAGTATCAGACCCTGAAAATTCTACCAGTGATTATTTGATCTCTGGCATCCCATTTCCTAGGAGTGGGCCCAAAAAGAAGAGAATGAAAGCCAACTTTTGTTATAACCTTGAGACCACGGCCAGTCAGGATCTAGATAGGTGACAATGTAGAAAAGGAATTTAAAGTTATCACAGCAATGAAGAATGGGCCTTTAAAAGTTTCTTTACCAGGAAATGACGAGCTAGGAATATTCTGGAAATACTAATGCTTTGGAAATAGACCAAGGTCAGACTAAGAAATAAATCTATTGACTAAAAATAGTCATATAACACACACACACACACACACACACAGACAAATCTCTAGAGAATTAGTCAGAATACCCAATCCCAGGGAATATTCATACCTATATGATCTTTCTAGAAATCAGAGGAATCATTATAAGTAAAACATAATGTAGTTAAATAGCTTATTTTGAAAGAAAAAGTTCATTTTATCAATTTATGCCAGCAAGTCAAGAAGAATACAAAGACATCCTAGGATACCAGGTTCTCTCCAATGCTGCATCTGAGTAGGCCCATAGCGCTCCTATTTTCTAGCTAAAGTGATGGTCTGAACCTGGTAGTTGAGCCTGCATAATGGACCACTGATATCATTCAATTAATCATGTCAAAGTAAATTTTGAGAGGTTCAGTTTTTATTTTCCCTTTACCTCATTCTACAAACAAAACTTTGAGATCTGCCCATCTTAAATGTCATTCATATTATCCCATTAGTTTAAAATACATGAAAAACAAGACTCAACTAAAATCAATCATGCAACTGGACCCTTCTTGGGAAAGAAACTGACAAAGTTCCCATGCAATGGATTCATAATTTGTTATTGGGTAGCAGTGAGTCAGTCAGAATAATTTTACAAGTCACATTTTTACAAGAAATTGGGCCAGAAGCCATGATGGAAAGGGACAGGGGAAAAAAATAAACAAATGGATTAAAATGAACAGCAGCAGTGTTTCCTGCAAAGAACTGATTAGTTTATCCAGTAGTAGACTGAGCCAGGTCACCTTAATCTGAAAAATCAAAGCAGACAGTAGATCAAGACAACCGGCAGAAATCTAGGGAAGGTGAACAGGAGGTGCCCTTTGTCCTCTCCACCACTACAGCAGAAGGCACAACCTACAGGTAGCAATCTGTCTGCCCAAAGATAAGAAGATTTGGATCCGAGGTTTGTTAGAAACACCTGAGCCCTGTATAATTCAGCCTCTGAGAAGGAGCCCATCAGCTTGGCTCACACTAGGGAACATTAGCACAAAGAGGGAAGTCAGAATGAGGCCCTAAGTCACAGGCCCAGCCAAATGCTACCATAATACACAGTTGTCAGGCCCTCCGAATTGTAACTGACAAGCATATTCCAATTAAGAATAATGGCCAGCTTGCTATGACACTTTGGGGTGCACTGCATACTGGGATGTGTAAGATTTAGTGGACTCCACAGAAGAAATAAAGGCAGCTGCTAGCCGTTCCCTGCTGGTGCCACCCTCAGGTTCTTGGCTAAGTATCCAGTATCAAAACTGGAGAACAAGGGCAAGGCATGAACTTAAACCTATTCTTAAATGTTAAATATATCCTAACATGTTTAATCTATGCCCAGCCCTTGTTCTCCAATTTTGTTTTCAAAAAAATATTTGTGCAGATTCAAATCATGCCTTCTCTGAATCTCTCCACATAGAGATGCCCACCCTTTTAGGGACCAGAAGGAAGATCAATTAAGGACTCAAGTGACCTAATGACTCAGAGGAGTATCAGTTCCTCTTCCACTGCCCTCACTTTCTGCTTACCTGTGTTGGCATCGTGTTTTTTCACAATCCACAAGTTGTTGTAGTCCTTGTGCTGATAGGCAGTTACCTAGAAGGAAAAAAAAACCCACGCCATCCCTGTTGAATCATGTCATCCAGCCACAGGAGAGCACATTAAGAGTTCAAATCTGGCCTCAAACACTTAACACTTACTAGCTGTGTGACCTTGGGTGAGTCACTTAACCCCAACTGCCCTGCCTTCCCTCCTCCAAAAAGACAAAAAAAAGTTTCTAAAATCACATCACATCCTCAGCCTCCAGGTCTAAAGTTGTCACATCTCAAGGAAAGAAGCAGTAACATGAAGAAGACGCCCTTCACTTACTCTGGCTTCGTGAGCCTTTTCTCTTGGGTCTGTTTTGTTTACTTACATTCCTGAATCTCAGTGCTTGTCTTATTTGGATTTTAAACTGCTTGGGGAAGAAATCATGATTACAGTACCCAACATACTTGTCAAACTTGGCCACTAATAACCACCCTTCTGAAGTTTCACCTGGGCCCCAATGATATCAGCAAAAAGAATCTAAAAGCTTCTCTAGAGATAATGAAGTCCTAGACAACAAACTGAATTCCTTAGAGGTATAGGTGGTTTCTTTATCACTGCTATTGACTGAAAAAGTTTCAGAAGAGAAAAGTGGGTGTGAGAGCAGGCTAAGATGATGGTATTAGAGAATGAGATCTGGACTTCTGGAAGGAGACTTAACTTACAGGAATGATGGCTCTTGGCCAGGGATGCAGCACATCAAATAAGAACTAGAAGGGGAGGGGGCGACAGGAAAAAAACCAGCCACAGATCTCTACTAAACACTACAAAGAAGAGTAGAAATAAAAATATTGGAGATGCCCAATAATTCACACAAGATAGTATTAAAAATAGAGGAGAAGCAAGAGTAAGCTACCACTCTTTGCAGATGATATGATGGTATACTTAGAGAATCTTAGAGAATCAAGTAAAAAACTACTTGAGACAATAAATTTGGCAAAGTTGCAGGATATAAAATAAACCCACATAAATCCTTGGCATTCCTATATTTTTTTTTCTTTTTGGAGGGCAATTGGGGCTAAGTGATTTGCCCAAGGTCACGTGGCTAGGTTTTGTGTGTGTGTGTGTTAAGTGTCTGAGGCTAGATCCGAACCCAGGTCCTCCTGACTCCAGGGCTGGTTCTCTATTCACTGCGCCACCTAGCCGCCCCATTCCCATATATTTCTAACAAAATCCAACAGCAAGAAATAGAAGGGGAAATCCCATTTAAAGTTACTGTAGACATTATAAAATATTTGGGAATCTACCTGCCAAAACAAACCCAGGACTTATATGAACACAACTACAAAACACTTTTCACTGAAATAAAGTCAGATCTAATTAATTGGAAAAACACAGTTGCTCATGGCTGAGCCAAGCTAATATAATAAACATGACAATTTTACCTAAATTAAATTACATATTTAGTGCCATACCAATCAACCTACCAAAAAAATTACTTTATAGAGCTAGAAAAAGTCGTAACAAAATTCATTTGGAAGAACAAAAGGTCCAGAATATCAAGGGAATTAATGAAAAGAAATGCTAAGGAAAGTGGCCTAGCCATACCAGATTTTAATCTGTATTATGAAGCAGCAGTCATCAAAACTACTTTGTATTGGCTGAGGAATAGAGTAGTGGATCAATGAAATAGACTGAGTCCACAAGACTCAGTAGTCAATGACTATAGTAATTTTCTGTTTGATAAACCCAAAGGCCCCAGTTTTGGGGATAAGAACTCACTATTTGACCAAGCTGCTGGGAAAATTGGAATATAGTATGGCAGAAACTGGGCATAGATCAATATCTAACACCGTATACCAAAATCAAGTCAAAATGGGTGCATGATCTAGGTATAAAGGCTGATACTGTAAGCAATCTGGAAAAACAAGGAATAGTTTACCTGTCAGATTTATGGAGAAGGGAAGATTTTATGACCAAACAAGAGTTAGAGAGCATTATAAAATGCAAAATGGATAACTTTGATTACATTAAATTGAAAAGTTTCTGTATAAACAAAACCAATGGGGGGGTGGAGCCAAGATGGAGGAGTAGAAACACAAACTTGGTACAGGCTCCCCTCCAACCACTTACAATACATGTAAAAAAATGACTAAAACTTTAGAGCTACAAAACCCACAAAGAGACAAAGAGAAACAAAGCTCCTGCTGAAAGAAGCCCAACAGGCCAACAGGAAGGATCTATCGCACCAGACTGGGAGCTGAGCCCAGTCCCACATGAGCTACGTGGTTCTTGGCCCCAGAGCAGCCCCAACCAGTGGCGGTCCTGGAGCAGACTTCAGGAGAGAGAATCACCAGCAGCTGTGGTGGTTCCCAGAACTATTGACTCATAAATGCCAAAAAGAAAGTAAAAGGTCAGTGTGGAAGTTTGTGGGAACAGGGGGACCAAGAGGGTCCCCTGTCCCCAGGGTGAGAAGTGGCAGAGGTACAATGGCGATGCAGCCACCATTGCCTGGCTGTCTCAGAAGCTCCTGGCCTGCAGATTGCAAGGGAACCAAGCAACCATTCAGAGGGTAATCACTCTTACTTTAACCTGCTTGGATCTGGGGAGCAGTCTTAGGTGGTGGTCCTGGGGTGTGTGACCAATCAGCCAGAGCTTGTGGGGGCTGTAGAGAGGATGCCCTCCTAATAGCTCCAGCAGCTGCAAAAGCCCCAGAGATTTGGGACAAAGCTCTCTCCATTCTGGAAGCAGAGTTCTACTGTGGCAAAAAGCTCAAAAGTAATTGCCGGTAATTGACTGGCAAGATAAGCAAGCCCAGGAAACATAATCAAACCATAGATTCCTTTTTGAGGGACAAAAAGGATCAAGGCATGGAGCCAGAGGAAGACAGCAAAGTCAGAACTCCTGCATCAAAAGCCTCCAAGAAAAATATGAACTGCTTACAGGCCATGGAGGAGCTCAAGAAGGATTCTGAAAATCAAGTAAGAGAAGTGGAGCAGGGGTGGCCAGGTGGCGCAGTGAGTAAGAGGCCGGCCCTGGAGTCGGGAGGACCCGGGATCAGTTCTGGCCTCAGATACTTAACACACACAAAATAACTGGCCATGTAACCTTGGGCAAGCTACTTAACCCCAATTACTTTAAAATAAAAAGAAAGATGTAGAGAAAAGATTGGGAAGAGAAATGAGAATGATGCAAGATGGGAAAGAATCTTTACAACCTATATCTCTGACATAGGACTCATTTCTAAAATATACAGAGAACTGAGTCAAATTTATAAGAATACAAGTCATTCCCCAATTGATAAATGGTCAAAGGATATGAACGGGCAATTTTCAGAGAAAGAAATTAAAGATATCTATAAGTACATGAAGAAATGCTCTAAATCACTATTGATTAGAGAAATGCAAATCAAAACAACTCTGAGGTACCACATCTCACCAGTCAGATTGGCTAAGATGACAAAACAGGAAAATGACAAATGCTGGAGAGGATGTGGGCAAATTGGAACACTAATGCATTGCTGGTAGAGTTGTGAACTGATCCAGCCTTTCTGGAGAGCAATCTGGAATTATGCCCAAAGGACTATAAATACTTTCATATCCTTTGACCCAGCAATACCACTCCTAGGGTTATATCCCAAAGAGATCATAGAAGTGGGAGGAAGACCCATATGGACAAAAATATTTATAGCAGCTCTTTTTGTGGTGGTAAAGAATTGGAAATTTAGGGGATGCCCATCAATTGGGGAATGGCTAAATGAGTTGTAGTATATGAATGTAATGGAATACTACTGTGCTATAAGAAATGATGAGCAGACACACTTCAGAAAAACCCAGAAAGACCTATATGAACTGATGCTGAGTGAAGTGAATGGAACCAGGAGAACACTGTACACAGAAACAGCCACAGTGTGTGATGACTGACTTTGATAGACTGAGCTCTTCTCAGCAATGCAGTGATATAAGTCAATCCCAAAAGACTCATGATGGAGAGAAATATGTGCATCCAGAGAAAGAACTAGAAAGATCTGAGTTTATAAACAGGTGGAAGCAAAATACCTAATCTTTTTCCTTCTCTTGTTTGGTTTTATGTCCTCTTTACCATTTTTCATTCCATCTGATACAATCTGTCTTTATAACCTGACTAATGTATAATGTGAAAGTATTTACAGATCCTATACTTAACTATATACTGCCATGGGAGGGAGGGGAGAGAGGGGCCAAAATGTGAAACTCAAGGAATTGTGGAATTGAATCCTGTAAACGAAAAGGAAACAAATTAATTAAAATAAATAAATAAATATTTTTTTAAAAAAAGAGAGAGAATGATGCAAGAAAATCATGAAAAGCAAATCAACAGCCTGCTAAAGTAGACCCAAAAAACACACTGAAAAAGATAACACCTTAAAAAATAGACTAACTCAAATGGCAAAAGAGTCTCAAAAAGCCAGTGAGGAGAATGCCTTAAAAAGCCAAATTTGCCAGATGGAAAAGGAATTTCAAAAATTCTCACTGAAGAGAATAATTATTACAAAGAGAGTTATTCTCACTGAAGACAATAACTCCTTCAAAATAAGACTGGAGCAAATGGAAGCTAATGACTTTATAAGAAATCAAGATACTATAAAACAGATCCAAACAAATGGAAAAAATAGAAGGCAATGTGAAATATCTCATTGGAAAAACCATTGACCTGGAAAATAGATCCAGGAGAGATAAAATTTAAAAATTACTGGACTACCTGAAAGCCATGATCAAAAAAAAGAGCCCCTAAACACCATCTTGCAAGAAATTATCAAGCAAAATTGGCCTGATATTCTAGAGCCAGAGGACAAAATAGAAATTGAAAGAATTCACCAATTGCCTCTTGAAAAAGATCCCAAAAATAAAACTCCTAGGAATATTATAGCCAAATTCCAGAGTTCCCAGGTCAAGGAGAAAATACTGCAAGCACTCAGGAAGAAACAATTTGAGTATTATAGAAACACAATCAGGATAACACAAGACCTAGCAGCTTCTACATTAAGGAACTGAAGGTCTTGAAATATTATATTCCGGAGGTCAAAAGAGCTAGGACTAAAACCAAGAATCATCTACCCAGCAAAACTGAGTATAATGCTACAAGGGAAAAATATGGTAATTCAATGAAATAGAGGATTTTCAAGCATTCTTGATTAAAAAACCAGAGCTGAACAGAAAATTTGACTTTCAAATATAAGAAAGCAAGAGAAGCATGAGAAGGTAAACAGGAAAAAGAAATCATAAGGAACAAACAAAGCCAATGTAACCAAGATTAAGAGAAAAGTGGAAAACTGAGAAAGAATTTTTACAACTAGTGTCTCTGATAAAGGCCTCATTTCTAAAATACACAAAGAACTGAGTCAAATCTATAAGAATACAAGTCATTCCCCAATTGATAAATGGTCAAAGGATATGAACAGGCAGTTTTCAGAGGAAGAAATTAGAGATATCTATCAGCATATGAAAAAATGCTCTAAATCACTATGGATTAGAGAAATGCAAATCAAAACAGCTCTGAGGTTCCACATCTCACCAGTCAGATTCGCTAAGATGACAAAACAGGAAAATGACAAATGCTGGAGAGGAGGTAGAAAATTTGGAATACTAATGCATTGTTAGTACAGTTGTGAACTGATTCAAACATTCCGGAGAGCAATCTGAAACTATGACCAAAGGGCTATAAATAAGTGCACACCCTTTGACCCAGCAATACCACTCCTAGGGTTATATCCCAAAGAGATCATAAAAGTGGGAGGAAGACCCATACGTACAAAAATATTTATAGCAGCTCTTTTTGTGGTGGCAAAGAATTGGAAATTTAGGGGATGCCCATCAATTGTGGAATGGCTAAATAAGTTGTGGTATATGAATGTAATGGAATACTACTGTGCTATAAGAAATGAGGAGCAGACAGACTTCATATTTACCTGGAGAGACTTATACAAATCAATGTTGAGTAAAAAGAGCAGAGCCAGAAGAAAATTGTACACAATTAGACACAATGTATGTATGATGACCAAATGTGATAGACTGGGCTCTTCTCAGCAATGCAAGGTTATAAGACAACTCCAAAAGACTCATGATGGAAATAGATGTCTACATTTCAGAGAAAGAACTACAGAGTTTGAATGCAGATTGAAGCAAACTACCTGCTCTCTTTCTTTTTCTTGTTTTGTTTTGTTTCCTTTTTCCCATTGTTCATTCCATCAGTTATAATCCTTCTTTAAAACCTAACTAACGTCTAATGTAAATATCTGTAAATATTTGTAGATCCTATATTTGATTGCGTGCCACCATGGTTGGGGGAGGGAGAGAAGAAGGGGGGAAAATTTGAAACTCAAGGGATTGTGGAACTGAATCATGTAAACTAAAGGTAAACAAACAAATGGATAAAGACAAAAAAAATTTTTTAAAGGGAAGCTATAATGCTTATGGTCTAAGATTCTATACATAAGGGCACAGAATATTAGTAGCAAACATACTTAATGCAAAGAAGATTCAAATATAGAAATAAAAGAAGATACCCTATTCAACAGATAAAAAAAAGAAAGTAAAGTAGTATTGAATAGCAATAATATAGCTATAAGAATACTCCTAAAGGTCTGTGACACTGGGATGGGGGTAGGCTTGGAGTGAAAGTGGCTATGACAACAGCTTCAGCAGCAGCAGCAGCAGCAATTTCAGGAGTTCTCATCTTGGAGATGGTAAGGGGACTAGACAAGTGGCAAGAAAAATCAAATGGGACCCTGAGCTGACACTGAGCACAGGATTGGGCACTGTTTGGCAACTCCATTGACATTACACAGTTCTTGGTCACAATTCCAGGGTGGAGAGGAACAGGAGTGGTCAGTCACCACTAGGAATCAGGGGACCTGGTCACAGTTCCAGGGCTGAGGGGAGCACTAACATTTGTGGCTGCAGGAGACCAGACACCCTTCTTGGGTAAAGATGAGAGAGCAGACCAGGAGAGCAGTGATCATATCTCACCCAGGATAATACCACCTTAGAAGCACCAAAAATTTGCAGACCCCCAGCAATGAGAAAAATCCTGAAGCTTAGGACAGTGTTTCTCCAGAGCCCAATTTTAACATAAAGTTCAAGGTCAAGAAATAGGTTGGAAAAAAGAGCAAACAATGAAAAAAGAACCTGAACATAAAAAGCTACAATGGTGGCAGAGAAGATCAAGACACAAACCCAGAAGACAATATGAAAACAGCTGCAAGCAAAGCCTCAAAGAAAAATGCAAACACAAGCCAAATAAGAATTCCTGACAGGGTTAAAGAAAGGGGATAAGAGTGTCACAGCACCTTGACCCAGCAATACCACTTCTAGGTTTGTATCCCAAAGATATCACAGAAGTGGGAGGAAGACCTATATGTACAAAAATATTTATAGCAGCTCTTTTTGTGGTGGCAAAGAACTGGTAAACAAGGGGATGCCCATCAATTGGGGAATGGCTAAACAAGTTGTGGTGTATGAATAGGAATACTATTTTGCTATAAGAAATGAGGAGCAGACAGACTTCATAATAACCTGGAGAGACATATATAAACTGATGTTGAGTGAGAAGATCAGAACCAGGAGAAATTTGTACACAATTACAGACACAACATATATATCAATCTGTTGTTTGATAGACCCAAAGATCCCAGCTTCTGTGATAAGAACTCACCATTTGACAAACTGCTGGGAAAACTGGAAAATAGTCTGACACTGTATACCAAAATAAAGTTCAAATGGGTTCACAATTTAAATATAAAGGCTGATACTAAAAACAAATTAGGGGAGCAAGGAATAGTTTATCTGTGAGATTTATGGAGAATGGAGGAATTTATGTCCAAACAAGAGATAGAGAACATTATGAAATTCAAAATGGATAATTTTGATTACATTAAATTGAAAAGTTTTTGCATAAAGCCAATGCAATCAAGATTAGGAGGGAAACCAAACACTAGGCAAGAATTTTTACAACTAATGTCTCTGATAAGGGCCTCATTTCTAAAATATACAGAGAACTTGGACAAATTTACAAGAGTACAAGTCATTTCCCAACTGATAAATGGTCAAAGGATATAAACAGGCAGTTTTCAGAGGAAGAAATTAAAGATATTGAGGTGGCTAGGTGGTGCAGTGAATAGAGCACCGGCCCTGGAGTCAGGAGGACCTGAGTTCAAATCCAGCCTTAGACACTTAACACAAAAACTAGCTGTGTGACCTTAGGCAAGTCACTTAACCCCAACTTCCCTTCAAAAAGAAAAAAAAGAAATTAAAGCTATCTATTGTCATATAAAAAATGCTCTTAATCATTATTGATTAGAGAGATGCAAATCAAAACAACTCTGAGGTACCACATCACACCTATCACATTGGTTAACATGACAAAACAGGAAAATAATAAACACTGGAGAAGTTATGGGAAAGTTGGAACACTAATTCATTGTTGATGGAACTGTGAGCTGATCCAACCACTCTGGAAAGCAATTTGGAACTATGTCCGAAGGGCTATAAAAATGTTCATACCATTTGATCCAACAATACCACTTCTAGGATTGTATACCAAAGAGATCATAAAAATGGGAAAAGGACCCACATGTACAAAAATATAAGAACTAGAAATCGAGGAGATGCTCATCAATTGTGGAATGGCTGAACAAGTTGTGGTATATGAATGTGATGGACTACTATTGTGCTATAAGAAATGATGAGCAGACACACTTCAGAAAAACCTGGAAAGACCTATATGAATGATATAGACCTGATGCTGAGTGAAGTGAATGGAACCAGGAGAACACTGTACACAGAAACAGCCACAGTGTGTGATGATTGACTTTGATAGACTGAGCTCTTCTCAGCAATGCAAGGACCTAAAACAATTTCAAAAAACTCATGATGGAAAATGCCATCCACATCCAGAAAAAGATATATGGAGTCTGAATGCAGATAGAAACAGGCTATTTTCTTTTTTTGTTTCCTTTTGTTTTACATTTTTTTTCCTCATGATTACTCCCATTTGTTCTAATTCTTCTATACAACCTGAAAAATGTGAAAATATGTTGGAATGTATATATAGAGCTTATAATAGATTGCAGGCTGTCTTAGGGAGGGGGAGGGAAGGAAGAAGAAAAATTAAAACTTATAGAAGTGGGTGGGTGGGGTGGAGTTAAGATTGGCAGAGTAGAAGCAGGTCCTCCGTACAGCTCCAGCTTCTACCTTCCCCAATAAATGTAAAAGGGGACTCTGAACAAACTTTGGAGCTATAGAGCCCACAAATTGACACAGAGAAGCTAACCTCCTGCTGAGGACAGCCCAGCAGGCCCACAGGAATCGGCCAGCGCAGCACTCTGGGAGCCAAGTGCAGGCCCACATGAGCCAGAGGTTTTAGCCCCAGGTTGGGCCTGACCAGCCACCAGCTGGAGGGACTCCAGATCACCAGCAGCTGTGGCCATTTCCAGATTTATCAACACACAGATGCAAAGGACAAAGTGAGAGGTCAGTGCAGTATGGACTTTGAGACCGAATAGTTTGGGAGTATGTCGGCTTTTGCCCCCAAGCGAGAAGCCACTGAGGAGAAGCGGCTGGGCAGCTGCCCCCACATGGCAGCTTCAGCTCCTGGCCTGCAGAGTGTAGGGGTCCAAGTGACCAGTCTGAGGGGTAATCACTCTTGCTTTAACCTGCTTAGATCTGGATTGCGGTCTAGGGTGGAGGTCCTGGGGTATGTGTCCAGCTTGCCAGAGTGTGTGGTAATTTCAGCAAGGGCACCCAACTAATACCTCCAGCAACTGAGAAAACCCCAGAATTTGGTACAAATCTCCCCTGTCTGGTAGCAGAGTCCTACTGTGGCAAAAAGCCCAAAAGTCAAGTAATTGAGTGGCAACATTACCAGGCAAAGGAAACAAAGCAGACAGAAGATTCCAACATTAGACTCCTATATTGGGGACAAAAAGGAGCAAAGCATGGAACAGGAGGAAGACAGTGAAGTCAGAACTCCTGCACCAAAAGCTTCAAAGGAAAATACGAGCTGGTTACAGGCCATAGAGGACCTTAAGAAGCAGATAAGAGAAGTGGAGGAAAAATTGGGAAGAGAAATGAGAACAATGCAAGAAAATTACAAAATGAGAGTCAACAACCTGACTGAGGAACATCACATCTTAAGAAATAGACTAACTCAAATGGCAAAAGAGGCTCAAAAAGGCAATGAGGAGAAGAATGCCTTAAAAAGACAAATTTGCCAGATGGAAAAAGAATCTCAAAAGCTCACTGAGGAGAATCATTCCTTCAGAATTAGATTGGAGCAAATGGAAGCTAATGACTTTATGAGAAATCAAGATGCTGTTAAATAGATCCAAACAAATGAAAGAATAGAAGGCAATGTGAAATATATCATGGGAAAAAACACTGACCTGGGAAATAGATCCAGGAGAGATAATTTAAAAATTATTGGACTAACTGAAAGCCATGATCAAAGAAAGAACCTAGAAATCATCCTCCAAGAAATCGTCAAGAAAAACTGCCCTGATGTTTTAGAACCAGAGGGCAAAATAGAGGTTGAAAGAATCCACCGATCACCTCCTCAAAAAGATCCCAAAAAGAAAACTCCTAGGAATATTATAGCCAGGTTCTGAAATTCCCAGATCAAGGAGAGAATATTACAAGCAGCCAGGAAGAAACAATTTGAATATTGTGGAAACACAATCAGGATAACCCAGGATCTGTCAGTTTCTACACTGAGGGATGGAAGGGCTTAGAATGTGATATTCCGGAGGTCACAGGAGCTGGGATTAAAACCAAGAATCACCTACCCAGCAAAACTGAGTATCATGTTTCAGGGGAAAATATGGTCATTCAATGGAACAGAGGACTTTCAAGCATTCTTGATGAAAAAAACAGAGTTGAATAGAAAATTTGACATTCAGATACAAGAAGCAAGAGAAGCATGAGAAGGTAAACAGGGAAAAGAAATCATAAGGAACTTATCAAAGTTGAACTAGTAACATTCCTACATGAAAAACAATAATTGTAACTGATGAAACTTTTCTCAGTATGAAAATAGTTTAAGGGAATGGAAATATACATATATATACATACATGTATATATGTGTGTGTCTATATATGAGGGTATATGGGCATATGAATTCATATGTGAATGTGTGTATATATATGTTTACAGGTAGACATAGATAGAGGGCACAGGATCAATTTAACAGGAAGGGATGATACTTAAACAGTGAAATTAAGAGGTGAGAGAGGAATAAAATGAGAGGCGATGGGGAGAGAGAGAATGGGGTAAACTATCTCACATAAAAGACGCAAGGAAAAATGGTTTCAATGGAGGGGAAGAATAGGAAGGCAAAAAGGAATGGGTCAACCTTATTCCCATTGAATTTGGCTTGAGGAGGGAATGAAATACACACTAAATAGAGTATCTCACCCTCCAGGAGAGTAGGGGGGGTAGGGGATGAGAAGCGGGATGATGGAAGGGAGAGAAGACTGGGGGAGAGGGAAGTTGGAAGCACCCACTTTTGAAAAGGGACAGGATCAAAGTAGAGAATAGAACAAGTGGGAGGTGGGATAGGAGAGAGAGAAATATAGTCAGTTCTTTACAATATATCTACTATGTTATTGTTTTACAGTAGTCACACATGTACAACCTATACTGAACTGCTTATCTTCCTAGTAAGGGTGGGTAACAAGGGAGAAAGGGAATGAATTTGGAATTCAAAATTTTTAAATCAAATATTTAATTACGTATATATATTATTAATACTATTTTACATGTAACTGGGAAATAAGATATACAGGCACTGGGGCATAGAGATCCATTGGAAAAGTCTAAAGAGGTATGGGAGAAAATATGGGAGAGAGCAGACTGAAGGAGGGGATATCCTGTGGTACTGCTATTTTGGGGTGGTGGGTAAGGGAAAAACTGGGAGAAAATTTGTAACTCAAAATCTGGCAGAAATGAATGATTCAAATCAGAAGTTAATAAAGTTATTTGAAAAAATAATAATAATTTGGCTTGGGGAGGGAATGAAATACACACTAACCCTACAGGAGAGTAGGGGGGAAGGGGATGAGAGGGGGGATGATGGAAGGGAGAGCAGGCTCGGGGGGCGGGAGGGAAGTTGGAAGTACCCACTTTTGTAAAGGTATGGGATCAAAGTAGAGAACAGAACAAGCGGGAGGTGGGATAGGAGGGAGGAAAATATAGTCAGTCTTTTACAATATATCTACTATGTTAATGTTTTGCATTAGCTACACATGTACTACCTATACTGAACTGCTTATCTTCCCAGTAAGGGTGAGTGACAAGGGAGGAAGGGAATGAATCTGGAATTCAAAGTTTTAAAATCAAATGTTTTATATATATATACATATATACTATTATTAATACTATTTTACACGTAATTGGGAAATAAGATATACAGGCCCTGGGGCATAGATATCCACCATGCCCTACTGGAAAAGTCGAAAGGGGTATGGGAGAAAATATGGGAGAGAGCAGATTGGAGTAGGGGATATCCTGTGGGACTACTATTTTGGGGCAGTGGGTAGGGGAAAAATGGGGAGAACATTTGTAACTCAAAATCTGGCAGAAATGAATGATGTAAATCAGAAGTTAATAAGGCATTTGAAAAATGAAAAAAAACTTATAGAAGTGAATGTTGAAAATTAAAAATAAATAAATTAACCAAAAAATTAAAAAAGTAGAATTCGCCAAATAGAAAAAAACAGGTATAAAAGCTCACTGGAGAAAATAATTCCTTAAAAATTAGAATTGAGCAAGTAGAAGCTAATGATTCTATAAGATATCAAGAAACAGTAAAACAGAGTCAAAAGAATGAAACAGAAGAAAATGTGAAATATCTCATCTGAAAAACAACTGACCTGGAAAACAGATCAAGAAGATTTAAGAATTGTTAGACTCCCTGAAAGCTATGATAGAAATAGAGCCTAGATAAATTTCGAGAAACTATCAAGGAAAATTGCCTCAATATCTTAGATCCAGAGGATAAAATAGAAAAAAAAAGAATCCACCAGTCACCTCCTTAAAGAAATCCCAAAATGAAAATTCCCAGTAACATTATTCCAGATTCCAGATTCCCAGCCAAATTCCAGATCTCCCAGGTCAATGAGAAAATACTGCAAACAGCCAGAAAGAACCCATTCAAATCCATGGAGCTATAGTCAGGATCATACAAGATTTAGCAGCTTCCACTTAAAGAATCGATGGGCTTGGAATATGACATTCTAGAAGGCAAAGGAGCTCAGATTATAATAAACAAAAACCAACCTAAAGGCACAGTGGCACAGTGAATAGAGCACTGGACCTGGAGTCAGGAGGACCTGAGTTCAAATCCAGACTCAGACACTTAACACTTACTAGCCGTGTGACCTTGGGCAAGTCACTTAACCCCAATTCTCCCCTCCAAAAAGCAAAAACAAAAAAACCAACCTAACAAAACTGAATATACTTCTACAAAGGAAGAAAGAGATATTTAATGAAATAGCAGACTCAAGCATTCCTAATAAAAAGAACAGAGCTGAATAGAAAATCTGACATTCAAACACAAGACTCAGGAGAAGCATAAAAATGTAAATAAAAAATAGAAATCATAAGGGACTTATGAAGCTTAAACTGTTTACAATCCTATATGGGAAGACAATACATGTAAAAACTTTATCGTAGTTAGGGCAGTTAGAAGGAGTCTACATAGAGGATACAGGAGTGAGTTGATTTATGTTGGAAGGATCTCCAAAAAAAATGAAAGAGTGAGAAAGAGGGATGCCCTGTGAGAAGGGGAAAGGGAAAGGATAAATAAGGAAAATCATCTCACATAAAAAAGGTGTGGAAGGAAGAACTTTTACAATAGAGAAGAAAGGGGGAAGGTAGCAGGCAACACTTGAACCTCACCGGAAATAGTTCAAAGAAGGAAATACATATACCCACATATGCACGCGCACACACACACACACACACACACACACACACTCAGTTGGGTATAGAAATCTGTCTTACCCAACTGGGAAGCAGGAAGGGAAGGTGATAAGAAAATTGGGAAGGGGAGAGGAGAGGGTAAAGGGAAGGCAGAGGTCAGAAGCAAAAGAGACAGGGTAAAAAGGGAGAGAGAAGAAAATAGGATGGAGGGAAATATACAGTAAACATAACTGTAAATGTGAATGAGGTGAACTCACCTATAAAACTGAAACAGAGACCAAAATGGATTAGAAATCAGAATCTGGGGCAGATAGGTGGTGAATAGAGCACTGGCCCTGAAGTCAGGAAGACCTGAGTTCAAATCCAGCCTCAGACACTTAACACTTACTAGCCGTGTGACCTTGGGCAAGTCACTTAACCCCAACTGCCCTACCCTCCTCCCTCCAAAAAGCAAAAAAAAAAAGCAAACAAAGAAATCAGAATCCAACAATATGTTGTTTACAAAAGACACACATGAAAAAGACACAGGGTTAAACTAAAGGGCTGCAGCAGAATCTATTCTTTTAGATGAAGTTTAAAAAAAAGGCAGGGGTAGCAATCAAACAAAGCAAAAGCAAAACCAGACCTAATTAAAAGAGAGAATCTGAGTTAAGTACATTTTGCCAAAAGGTACAATGAAATAATATCAAAAAATTGTGCAGCAAGTTTCTCTGATAAAGGTCTCATTTCTCAAGTATCTGAGGAACTTAGTCAAATTTATGTAATTAAGAACCATTCCCCAAATGATAAGGTGGTATGAGTAGGAAGTTTTCAGAAGTAAAATATCTATAATGGTATGAAAAATTATCTAAATCATTAATAATTAGAGAAACGCAAATTAAAACAACTCTGAGATACCACCTCATACTTACCAGATTGACTAAGATGACAGAAAAGGAAAATGACAAATTCTGGAGGGGATGTGGAAAAATAACATGTGGGAAAAAAATACTAATGCACTGTTAGTGGATCTGTGAACTGTTCCAACCATGCTAGAGAACAATTTGGAACTATGCCCAAAAGGCTAGAAAACTGTGCATACCCTTTAATCCAACAAGACCACTCCAAGTCTATATCCCAAAGAGATGAAATAAAAAGGAAAAGGACTTACATGTACAATAATTTGTGGTAGAAAAGAATTGGAAATGGAGAGAATGCTCATCAATTGTGGATTGGCTGAACAAGTTTTAGTACATGATTGTGATGGAATACTATTGTGCTATAAGAAATGAAGAGGCTGGTTTCAGAAAAACATGGAAAGAACTATGTTAATTGATGCAGAGTAAAGTGAATAGAACCAGATGATCATTGTACATAATAACCACAATATTATAATAATAATCAACTGAGAAAGACTTAGCTACGCTAATAAATACAATAATCCAAGGCAATTCCAAAGGATTCTTGATGAAAACTCTTTACTTCCAGAAAGAAAACTGATGAACTCCAAGTAAAAATTGAAGTATAATTTCCTCACTTTCTTTGTTTTACTTGCTTTTTTGTAACAACTAATATGGAAATGTGTTTTATATTGTTTCACATATATAAATATCATATTGCTTGCCTTAACTAGTGGGGGAGAGACTAGAGGGACAGAGAAAATTTGTAACTCAAAAATTTTTTTAAAGATAGTTAAAAATACTATTTCTTAAAAAAAAGAAAGAAAAGAATTGCATTCCCTCAAGAACAACGTTCTGATAGCACAAGTACCAATGCTTCCTATGAGCCAGAAAAGGCTAATTTGGATACATGAGGAATTCATCCAGTAAAGCTCTGCACCGGGTGCTACACTAGGCACTGGATTTAGGGGTTTTTTTTATGTCATGTACAGAATACAGAAGCAAGAGTAAATTAATGCGAATGCATAAAAAAGCATGATTTTCTAAGTATAAATGACATCAAGAATACTAGAGTCCAGATTAAGCAGAAGTTTACAATGAAGGTAAGGTCTTTTTGGGAGCAAAAGAAAAAGACCAGACTGTGACCTGTGTTGACTAGGAAAGCAACAAAAGATGACTTACTGAAGGGAGAGCTGTATTCAACTTTTATTTTGCTTCTGATTTCTCTACCGAGGAGAGTGATGTTCAGCCTAGAGGGCATGGGGGAAATGGCAACTCAAGATAGTAAAAGGTGGAGGATTTAGAAAAAGAACAAAGAGTTGAATGCATGAGTTCAAATCACCAGGCCCAGCTGAACTACATTTGGTACGTAGTAGGTAGATTTATGGGATAACGAGGTGGTGCCGCAGATACAGGACCAGGCCTGGAGTCAGGAAGATCTGAGTTCAAATCCAGATTCAGATTACTAGTTCTATGACTCTGGGCAAGTCATTTAACCCTGTTTGCTTCAGTTCCTCATCTGTAAAATGGGGACACATTGTAAAAGAAACTAGCAAACCACTCCAGTATCTCTGCCAAGAAAACCCCATAGAAAAAGTCCACGGGGTCATGTTCAGTCAGACACAACTGAACAACTGAATAAGATAAAGTTATGCTGAGCTACTAGCAATCATCTTTGAAAAATAAGAGATGAGGAAAGGGGTTACAAAACTAGAGATAAGCAACTGTCCTGATATTCAAAATAGGAGAAAAGGTCTATCATTTAAACTGTAGGTCAGTAATCCTGATGTCAATTTCTGGCAACATTCCAAAATGTATTATGAAGAGAATGATTTGTGAACATTTAGAAAGAGAAATGGTAATCACTAAGAGCTAACAACGTCATACAAGACTAACATCACTTGTCTTTTTTGAAAGACTTACTAGATCAATGGAATTACATAGATATGAGATCTAACAAAGTCTGTCACTGTACCATTGTGGACAATATGAAGAGATCTGAACTAAATGACAATACAGTTAGCTGGATTCACAACTGGTTAAATAACCAAACCTACTGTAATTAATGGATTGTCAACATGGAAAGAGGTCTACACTTAAACATTCCAACAATGGTCCTTGACCATGTTGTTCAACATTTTTATCAATGACTGAGACAAAAGCATAGATGAGAAGATTATCAAATCTAAATGACAAAGCTGGAAAGCGCAGCTTGTATGTTGGTGTACAGAAAAATCTCTACGCACTTTAATGACAGACTGGGTCTAATAAACTGAAATTTAGTAGGGGTAAAATGTGAAGTCACATACTTGGGTTTTTTTTTCCAGGTGTAGGATCTAGAAGATGAAGCTCAACAGTATTTCATATGAAAAAACACCTGGGGATTTCAGTGAACCAAGAACTCAACAGAAGACAATAAAAGTGTGGCAGCTAAAAATGCAAGTCCTCTCTTAAACTAGATTAAAATCTATCAAGTGTCTAGATTAAGGGAACTGATAATCACATTGTACTTTAAGCCCAGGCAGAGCATATGTGGAGTAATATGTTCAGTTCTGGATACCACATTTTAGGGAGAACATTTATAACTGGGAACATATGCAGAGAAGTATGACCAGGAGGGCAGGGAGATTCATATACATGTCATATCAAAATCAGTAAAAGGAACTTGGAATGCTTAACCTAGACTTATAGTGAACATAAGAACTGTTTTCAAATATACAAAGTACAGTGTATACATATATATATATATATATACAGTAAAAAGAATTAGGTTTGTTTTGCAAAATTAGATTTTATTTGGCCACAGAAAGCAAAACTAGAAGTATTGGGCAGAAGTTGCAAAGAGGCAGATTTTGGTTTAATATGAGGAAGAACTTCCTAAGGACTAGAATTGTCCGAAAGGTGGAATGTGTTACCTTGGAAGTTAGAGAAGTAGGAATAGGAATCACTGTAAATCTTTAAGTATAAACTGGATGACCACTTTAATATTATAGAAAAGATTCCTATTAAAAAAAGATAGGCTGGAATAAATGACCTTTTCAGTTCCTTCCAACTTGTATTTTATGATCATATAACAAGAACTTTAATAAATGTTTGGGTTTTTTTTTTTTTTGCTTTTTGGAGGGCAATTGGGGTGAAGTAACTTGCCCAAGGTTACAACGGCTAGTTTTTTTCTGCGGGTGTTAAGTGTCTGAGGCCGGAACCGAACTCGGGTCTTCCTGACTCCGGGCTGGCTTTACTCACTGAGCCACCTAGCCGCCCCAATAAATGTTAACAATATAAAAAAGAAAGAAATCTTCTAACAGAAGATTAATGTCCAAAACTACCTAGGAATAGAAGAAAGAAAGCAGAATGGAAGCTAGTAAGTTCTAACACCTGGTAAGATGGAGTTTAAGTCTGCATTAAGTTTGAGAACACTGATATGTACCTTTATTGCAAAAGATGGACACACAGTCAAGACACAGTACCATAGAACTGGGAGGGCTTTTGATATCGTCTAATCCAATCATCATTGGATGAGGAAACAGAAGCCCACAGGAGTGACTTGTCCATTCAGGTTGTGGAATGAAAATAGAGTCTCAGCCTCCAGTCTATGGCTTAAATAAAGCATGGTACCTTCTTATGTCTCTAAAATGATTCTGTAAGCCTACATTATAGAGAATTAACTTTGTGACCTCTGACAGTTCCCTTCACAGTAGTCTTTCTTCCTCTGCACATTAAATAAGGATTATTTTCTGTTCATAAGTCAAGAGTTAGAATCTACCATATCTCTGATATCTTTATGAAAACGATAATGGAGATGGACATGGCATTATCTACAAAGTACTAGGACTATGGACTAGGAATAAAATAATTAAATATTATTATTAAATATAATTAATTAATTTAATATTTTATTATTTAATATTTAATAATATTAGTAATATTTGAGTAATAAATCTATGACCCTGATTGAAGTAACTCTAGAAACTAAGAGAAAATAAGTAATAAAATATTATAAAGAAGAATGGAAGAATTAAAGAACCTCAAAGTGTTTTTTAGGATTACAATAACACATTTTACAGATATTGAAATTGTGACAGGAGATTGTGGAATCAGATTATAAAGGAGTGTCTGCTGTAATTACCCTGGGACAAGAGAATCAAACTGCTGGTAAATACAGTAGACAACATCTCAATGTTAATGCAAGCAGTATCACAAAGCAAATAAGTAATTCTCACCAACGGAGTCATGAATTCTGAGGCATGCCAGTCAGTGGGAGATGATATAACAAGGGATGTGGTGAAGGTGAAAGCATCAGAGTCATAGCATCATAGAATTCACAGCTGGCAGGGATCTAGAGATTATCTAGACCAGCCACTTTATTACACAGATGAAGAAAGGAAGTTCTACAGAGGCAAAGTGCCTTTCCCAAGGTCACATAAGTAAATAACCCAGGCAGGAATCAAAACTCTGATTTCATATTCTTTCCAACTCTCTCTGTCACATACATATACAAACACATACCTATATAAACACACACTTTTTTTAGAAAAAAAAAAAAGGCAAGATGGACTTCAGAAGCAACATTTCCATAGTTTAAAGTTAGACCTAAGGGGTGGCTAGGCGGCACAGTGAATAGAGCACTGGACCTGGAGTCAGGACTCTGAGTTCAAATCCGACCTCAGACACTTAACACTTACCAGCCGTGTGACCTTGGGCAAGTAACTTAACTCCAACTGCCCTGCTTTCCCCCCCTCCAAAAAGCAAAAAAAACCAATAAAATTAGACCTAGAGGACCATTCTTATTCCCACCATAGCATTTTTAGTATATAACCCATGAGTTTTAGGGTGAGTCCCTAACTGGACCTTTTACTGACCAGGAAAGGAAGAAGTTGGAAGGGGAGGACTGTTACTGGGGAAGACATAAAATGTAAGGATCAGAATCATGGATTTGAAGGTCACAGTTCTAATCACAGGTCTGCTTGCTATTCATATGATCTTAGACAAGTCCCTCAACCTCTGAGGGCCTCAGCTTCCTTATCTATAAAATGAAAGGGTTGAGCCAGATAATCTCTCAAATCTCTTCCAGCTCTAAATTCTATAAACCTTTTAGAGAGACGTTTGGAGACATCCAAAGACATGCTATCTATAACTAGTAACAGTACTAGTTAATATCTGTTCATTAATTTCTGAACGCTAGGCTATAGTACCAGCTTCACTTTAAACCTTTCATTCCTGGGGAATGTCTGATCCAAAATAAGGAAAAGGAAGGGCCAGCAGCTGTACTGACAAGGGAACCTATGTTCAAGGGCTCACTTACCTGCTGCTGGCGTGCACCAACTCCTTCTGGATAAAGGTGCCAATGTGAATGGAGGTAACCACTAGCCATTTGAAGATTCTTCACTGTAATCACAGAACCGTATGCCAAGTCTGAAAAAGTAGGGGAAATGGATATTCTCGAGCACATTTCTAAAGCACTTCAATTACTACATAGTCCCAAACAACAAAAATCTCCAACTTTACCTTGTAGGGAGTTTCTTTTTTTTCTGCCGTAATTCAGTGGAGGTCAAACAAGCCACATATATGCAGCCTTACTTACAACATAAAGATCATTGGTATGTCTCACTTAATCCACTATTCATGATTAACTGAATGTAAGTGTCCTGATGAAGAACATCTACAATCTTCCTCTAGACTAAGCTACACAATAATCAGGTAGAGAAGGCACATTTCACTATTAGCTGTGTCTTCCTTTCAGCTCTAAATCTATGGTTCTATTCCTTCAGGCATCTATATAAAGGAAGAAGGCAGGGCTTACTTGGACAGCAATTTTGAAGTTGGTTTTGTTTTTTTTTTTTCTTATGAACCCTATTATGGTAAAACCAGGAGGGGTGGGAACCTTCAGCCTTGAGGCCACATGTTGATTTTTATTAAGGGGATTATTTTTAACAAGGGGATTTGTTCTGTGAAGTTTAGATTCAGTCAAAGGGCTGCACTTGAGGACCTAGAGGGCCACAAGTGGCCTCAAGGCTGCAGGTTCCCCACTCCTGCATAAGATCATATCACAGAACCAATATATGTACTATTTCTAGGAGGGACCCTCAGGTGAAAAGAAAAAAATGGCAAAAACAAAAGCAAGGAAACTAGATGAATCTGACACCACACAATCTTCTCTGCCTTAAAATTTATCTCACAGGATGAGAGAAAGGCCAAACCTTATCCCTGTACCTTTGAGTACTTCTCCCACAACCTGTATTCTCTATTTTTCTCCTTTCTGACATCTTCAGTCTCTTCTGACTCTTTCCCTTTTCTTTAAAGACATGTTCACATTGGGGTGGCTAGGTGGCACAGTGAACAGAGCACCGGCCCTGGAGTCAGGAGGACCTGAGTTCAAATCCGGCCTCAGATACTTAACACAAAACTAGCCACGTGCCCTTGGGCAAGTCACTTTACCCCAATTGCCCTACCTTCTCCCCTCCAAAAAGCAAAAAGAAAAACCTAAAAAAAAAAAAACACATGTTCACATCTCCACTATATCCCTTCACCTGCCCCTTATTCTCCCTTCTACCTCTCATTTTCCTTCTTTTCTTTTTTCATAGCAAGCTTCTAAAAAGAACAGTCTGTATTGGCTGCCTCAATTTTCTCACCACTGACCTATGAGTTAAGCTCTGCAGCTCACATCCACTACTGCAGTAACAGGTCCCCAAAGACTCATCTACCTTGCCTCAGTTCTCTGATCAGCCTAATTACAGCACACCAACATTTGGCTCAACTGATCACCCCCTCCATTGACTGCCCATGATACCTGATTTGAAACTTACATTAATGACATGAAGGGCAGGGTGGGAAGGGAAAATTCACTGTCTGGTCTGAGAAATCTCACCATTTCAGAAGTCTTCTGAGTTTCCTCTGACCAGCTTACTCCTTTAAATCATCCTTCCAGGTCCCTCAGGGTCTTCCTCCCCATCCACCCCCAACAAGAACCCTGAAACCATTGGCAGATCAATGTGGCATAATATAGACTTTTCCAGTGCCAGCTCCTAGAAATTCCCAACACTGACCCACCCTGGACAGTGGATAGTTAGAAAGAAGCTATTTCTGAGGACCAAAGTAGAGTATGCTCACGTTCTGGAATGGAAGCATTGTGAAGGTTGTTCCCCAAAAGCCGAGACTGGAAGGCAGAACTGAAAAAGCCATCACCAGGGCCACTGGAAGAAAAAATGGAGATATAATAGCCATGAGGCACAAGGGGAAAATCAGGTGGTTCTAGAGACACTGATTTGTCAATAGCATCAGGAATCATCTCACTTAGCAGTTTTAAAGAAGCACATACAGAGAGGTGTGATTTCCCCATCCTATTAAGTAAGACACCTGATTGGCGTGAAAGACTATGCTGAAGGTGGAGAATCTGGCAGTACCTTCTATTCAATATGATGAAGTGAACTGCAAATAGGGTAGTATAGAGAATGAGAGGAAACACAATGAGGCACAAGATCCGGGCTGCCAAGTGCTTCCCCAGTGTTACCTGCAAAACAGAGGCCAATGTATTTGATGAAATCCACACCAAGTAAGGAAGAACTCGCCAAGAAAAAAGACACACATCATCCCAATATTCTCATCAATATATAAGCATCCAAAAGTTACAGAGGGCTAAATACAGGGAGGTTCTGGAGGTGGCTTGGGTTTTTTGTTTGTTTTTATGAATTTAACAAATACTTAACAAAAATTTTACAAAAACACTGTTTTCTCACCATTGTAAGATTAAGGTCTCCCAGCAGCTGCCAAAGGTCTGAAATTGTATTCAATCCTACCTGAAGGACAATAAAGAGGCCAACAAACTTGACCCCTAAAGCACCAGCAAGACTGACTCCTGTCAGACTGAGCCAGAACCACCAGTAGATGGAGAAGGGCCTGCAAAAACAGAAGAGGATATCCTGTTGTAGCAAAGAACAGAAAGAGAAAAGTTTCCTCCTTTATAACATAAGGGGTTGGACTTGTTCAGTCATTTTTCAGTTGTGTCTAATTCTTCTTGACCCCATTTGGGGTGTTCTTGGTGAAGAACCTGAAATGGTTTGCCATTTCCTTCTCCAGCTCACTTTACTGATGAGGAAACTGAGGCACACATGGTTAAGTGACTTGCCTAGGGTCACCCAACTAGTAAGTATCTGAGGCCAGATTTAAACTCAGAAAGATGAGTCACCCTGACTCCAGGCCTGGCACTCTATCACTGTGCCACCTGTCTGCCTAGGAGTTAAACTTAGATTCTTCTAAGGTTCCTTTGTTCCAGCTTTAAAAATCCTACAATTCCATAAAAATTCAGTATTTTCTGTAGCACAGAAAAGTCATACTATGTTCTATGAGTTCAACTGTAATCTACTTTTCATCAATGACCACTCAGTTAGAAATCAAAAAGAAAATTCAGGAAAGCTCTCTGGATATAGAACATCTGAGAAATTTAAAGAAGCCAGAGCTGGCTGGTACAAATTTATTCAGATTTGATTAGCTTTATTGATTTTAAAGTGAGTGAGATAAAAACTGCTTCTCAATAATGAGCCTTAAAAGCCTAGGTACTAGCCTTTTTTTTTGTCCTGAATAAGGTGGATGATTAGGGTCCTTCTGCTATGCCAGGATGTAAAAAGAAGCCAAAGACTTGTCTGCGAAGAACATTAGAATTTCCAGATGAGTTCTAGAACTAAGCCCCTCAGGAATTTTTATAACAGTATGAACCTTTTAAGTACAAACTCCATTTACTGCACGGAATTAAATGTTTTCAAACATCCTGGTGGGATGGGAAGGGATCCAGCCACCAAGGACAGAGATGTAAGGTGACAAGCAAAGAGGCATTTTTCTTGATGACAGATACCCCAAGGAACAAAATGACCAAGAATCTTAAAACCCCACACACCTAAATATTTCGCTTACCTATCTGCACAGGAGTTATACTTGACCATGCTCAGCATTGCAGCCATGATGAAGAACATGAGGATAGGATCCAGAAGGATGTACTGTGACAAAGTAAGGCAGCCAGTGTCTGAAAAACAGTTCAAACCCTTCAGGAAAGGTGGATCAGATTCAGAGATGAACCCAAAAGCCAAAACACCTGAATGCTGATCAGTCTATCAATTACAATTTCTGGAGCACCTGCTATGTGTCAGGCTCTCTGTTAGGCACTGAACATAAAAAGACAAAAGTGAAAAAGTCAATGGTGTGGCCTGAGTTCCAGAAAACCCAACAGGCAAAACTTTATCCCTTAAATTTAACTCACTTTTAGGTTAGTTATGCACAAGCATTTGGAATGGAAGGACAAAGATAAGAGAAATTAACTTCTATACATGAAAGGTCTGCAAAGTGCTCTTCTCACCACAACCCTGTGGTGAGTATTGCAAGCATCATTATCTCCATTTTACAGTTGTGGAAACTGAGACTCAGAGAGGTTAAGGGACTTACCTAGATCGCACAATCAGTAAGTGTCCAGACCAGGCTTTTGGTTTTGTTTTGTTTTTCTAAATTCAGGTGCCTCCTGAGATCAATTCCAGCACATGTTCCATAATACAATGCCTGTCATACATGTCTATCAACATGCCACTATGTCTTTATGCTCCAGATGAGAACAGGTGACACCAAGGCCACGAGGTGTGAAACATGAACACAGCCAGTCTGTTGTCCCAGGCACAGCACAGAACTTCCTTTGAATAACTGCATGCTCTAGACACTGGAAATACTCCATCGTTTGCTAAAATAGGGTGTACATAACCACTGACAAAATCTGCGATTTCCTTAATTTAAGAACAAAATTCTGCAAGGCACTAACAACAGAGGCATAAAGACTCTGACTCCATCATTTCTACTTGCCCACTCTCATCCATGCTCCACTCAGCTGCCAAAGTGCTTTACCTAAGCCCAGGTCTGACCATGCTGATCCTTCTACTCATCCCCAGTGGCACCCTATTACTTTCAGGGTCAAATATAAAATCTTTTTTCTGACATTTAAAGCCTTTACTAACCTGGCCCTTTCCTACCTTTTCCTAGGAAGCTCAGTAGCACAATGTGCTAGACCTGGAGTCAGGAAGACCTGAGTTCAAATCCAGCCTCTGGATAAGTCACTTAACCTCTATCTGACACAGTTTCCTCAACTGTAAAACAAAGATAACAATATCCTGTACCTCCCAGGGTTGTGAGGATCAAACAAGATAATATCTGTAAAGCATTTAGCACCCTGGCAGACAGCAGGAGCTTAATAATTGCTTGTTCCCTTCCCTCTTCCAATCTTTTTACACTTTACTCCCCTCCACACAATCCAGCATCTAATTGTATTGGCCTGCTTGCTGATGCTCCTGGAATAGAACAGTCCAGCTCCTGACTCCCTCCATGCCTGACACGCTCTCCCACCTTAACTCTGACTCCCAGGTCCCCCAACTTCCTTTAAGACTCAGCTCATGTCCCACCTTCTGCAGGGAGCCTTTCCCAATCCACCCCAGCACTAGTGCCTTCTCTTTGAGACTGTCCATTCATTCCGTATATTTATCTGTTTCCCTCATTGGAATGTGAGTAACGAGAGCACAGACTATCTTTTGCCTTTCTTGTACCCTTCACACTTAGCACCATGCCTGGCATATAGGAAGCATTTAATAAATGTTTGTTGACTGACTGACTTTGGGTCAAGGGAAAGGAAATTTTTTTTATAAAGAAAGGAAAAGGGGCAGCTAGGTGGAACAGTGAATAGAGCACCAGCCCTGGAGTCAGGAGGACCTGAGTTCAAATCTGGCCTCAGACACTTGACACTTACTAGATGTGTGACCTTGGGCAAGTCACTTAATCCCAATTTCCCTGCCTCCACCCCTCCAAAAAAAAAAAAGAAAGGAGAAATCCACCATCTGTTTACTATGAACCTGGGAGTCTCCAGCACCATGACCTTATACCATAATAGAGTTCATAACAAACAAAACTAAACTATCTTCAAAACAACTATCTGAGAAAGCCTTGCCTTCTTTCTTCAAAAAGTGAACTACTTAAGGATGCTCAGGACCATAGACTTACAGCTGAAAGGCACCACCTGCAGAAGGTGGGATTTGAGCTGAGTTTTGAAGCCACAGAAAGGAAGAATCAGAGTGTTCCAAGAACAGGGCCATCCAGTGCAAGGCACTTCGTGCCAAGGGGTGTCCAACCTCCTCAGGACAAGGCTCAGACAGGGTGACTTGCCCAACAGCACACAGGCCATAAATGGCAAAGCTAGGATTTGAAACCAGCACCTCTGACTCCAAAGCCAGTGCTCCTTCCATTTTACTCAGTTAAAAACAGTGTTAGTCGGGGCAGCTAGGTGGCGCAGTGAATACAGCACCAGCCCTGGAGTCAGGAGGACCTGAGCTCAAATCCGACCTCAGACACTTAACACAAAAACTAGCCGTGTGACCTTGGGCAAGTCACTTAACCCCAATTGCCCTCCAAAAAAACCAAAAAAAAAAAAAAAAACAGTGTTAGTAAATAGAAAATCTGTATGGTCAATTATAAGTCTTTGGGTACTTTACCCAGAGTAAACGTCAATTATGTTTTAGAATTCAACAATAACAAAATTCATTTGGAGGAACAAATAACTTAAAAGTAGATATAAGGGGCAGCTACGTGGCACAGTGAGTAGAACGTTGGTCCTGGAGTCAGGAGGACCTGAGTTCGGTTCTGGCCTCAGACACTTGACACCCACACAAAAATACTAGCCGTGCAACCTTGGGCAAGTTACTTAACCCCAATTGCCTTCCAAAAAGCAAAAAAAAAGTAGATATGAAATGGTCTTGTTAAATCACATATCAAAAAAAATCACATATCAAGTTATATTACAAAGCAATAATTATTAAGAGGCAGCAGAGGATAGTAAATAGATAGCTAACCTCATAATCAAGAAGAGCTAGATTCAAGTCTTGCCTTTGATGCCCACTATATGTGTGATATTGGGCAACTCTCTAGGATTACATATTCCTTGTTTGATATCTACTGATAGGGAGTCCCCTATGCCCATGATATCACAGATCCAGGCCCCCTCCAAAAAAAGTCAAAGCCATCTACTACTCAATAAAAAAATACATAAACATAAAACAGCAGACTAGATTAAATAAGATTTAGAAATATTTACATCAGTCTAGCATTGGGGAATGGATTTTTTATTCAATAAAAACTTTTGGGAAAATGGAAAGTAGTCTGGCAGAGAAGAGATTTAGAGCAACATTTTACAGTCTACATCAAAATAAATTGTAAATGTTTGAAAAATATCTAAATATAAAAGTCACATGATAAAAGAATTAGGAGAAAGGAAATCTATATTTTCCATAACTATGGATTGGGAAAGAATCCATAATCAGACATGGGGATAATATTATAAAAGACAGAATAGACAACTTTTGTTACATGAAATTTAAAAGATTTTGCACAAATAAAGGCAGCTAGAGTTAGAAGATAATGAATAGGATAAGATCATTGTATTAAATGCCTATGATAAAAAGTCTTGACATGCAAAATTTAGAGGAATTGACACAAATCTCTAAGATAATACATTTCCTTATAGATATTTTGTTAAAGGACATGAAAATTTTAAAACAGAAGAAATATGAACTATCAACAATCATATGAAAAACTATTTAAAAACACTAATAATTAGGAAACCTAAAATTACAAAATAATTAATACTCTAAGGTGTCACCTCACATTCATTAAATTGGTAAGGATAGCATAATACAATGTTGGAAGGGCTATGGAAAAAAGCTAATTCACTTCTGGTGGAGATGATGAACAGGCCCAACCATTCAGGGAAATAATTTGGAATTATGCAAGAAAAAGTAATAAGCTGTTTATACCTTTGACCTAGAGGTCCCACTACTAGGTTTATATCCTCAATGAGGCTAATGACAGCACAAAAAGATTCTCACAGAATATTCACAGAAGTATTATTGGTAATAAGTAACTAAGAACAAAATATTTGCCAATAATCAGAGTATGGCAGAACAAATTGTGATGTATTAAGGTAAGGGACTGTTGTTGTGACATACGGAACAATGAATATAAAAATCTCAAAGAAACAGAGGCAGACTTGTATGAAGTGATACAAGGGGAAGAAAGCAAAGTCAAAAAAACCCAACATACACAAATAACTACAATGATGTAAACAAATGCAACACTAACAAAAACCATCAATAAACTCTAAAAAAAAAAAAAGACAACACTAAAAGGGAACAAAATGTAGATCAAAGACAGCAGACATCTTTCCTTTATTTTTTGACAAATCAGTGAGGCATAAAAATGCAAATTGGCATGCATTATCACTGCAATTATTCTATTAGATAATTGTTTACAAAAACAATTTGTGGGAGGACTGAGTGTTTGTTGGATAGTTTGTTATTCCAAAACAAAATATACAACAAATTTGTCACCTAGAAAAAAAAAGGATATTTCCAAGCCTGTTGTCTCTAACATTCAATTACTTCTAAATACTCAGTCAACGTGTTCTTATGGCAGAACAAACTAATCTTAATACTGGCAGATCTGCAAAATTATAGCCCTTTTAACTTGAAGGAGCAACTTACCAAAGGTGAGTAGGGCAGCAGTTAGTAAGGCTGCTGGCCGGGACCTAGACAGCTCAAGCACAATGAGGTAGGCAAAAGGGATCAACCAGGAGCCCAGGAAAGCACAGAACTGTCAGGTGAGAGCAAAAGTGAGGAGGAACAAGGAATCAATTGCCAGTAAAATATACAAAGTATTAGTCACTAATATCATTGCCTCATAAGATGTGTGAGATAGGTAGTACAAGTATTATATACTATTTTGCAGATGAGGAGACTCAGGGTCAGAGAAGTAACTGTCCCAGGGTCATACAACTGGTAAATATGGGATCTATAATTCAAATCCAGATGTTCTGACTCCAAATCTAGTCCTCTCCTATACCACAGTCCCTCTCACACTTGATTGACTGACATTCATGTCTCAGCAAAACTGCTCTGGTTTGCACTAGAAAACACTAACTTTGGAAGCATGTTTTCCTTTCCATCTGGACAAGTATCAGGTAGTATAATAATGTAATGAATAGTAAAATCAATGTCAACATGCATTTATGGAGTACCTACTCTGGACACAACCCTGTCCAAAGCAGCAGGTAGTATAATAATGTAAAGAAGAGTAAAATCAATAAGTCAACATGCATTTATGGAGTACCTACTCTGGACACAACCCTGTCCGATGAACTGAATAAAGCACTGGACAGGGTCAGAAGAGTTCAGTGGTGCTTTTAACTTTAATACAGACTGGATGACTCTAATAAGTCACCAGTTTTCCCATCCATGGCTTGAGGATGTGTAGAGGTCATGATAACATCTCTTCTGCAGTTCCCAAATGTCACAAGATCTCAAAAAACTCATGTTCCCCCCGCCTCCAAAAAAAAACCCCAAACCTTACATTTCAAGAACATACATCAAAAACAGGCATTTACACTGGTCTTCCCATCCCAACCCAAGAGAGGGTATAGGTTTTAGGGAATGACTGCTTTAAATGTCTACATCTGCATTAGGTTTCCACTTTTCTCCTCCTAAAATAACTGTTCTTTTACAGGAAAAGTTCATTTCGGAGGACTGGAACTTTAGGACACTGGGGAAATAAATTACTCTTGCAATAAATGCAATAATACTTTTGAAAACTGAATGTGTCCACACATGACTTTAATGTGAAAAATCAGTCAATAAACATTTATTAAGTGCCTATCCAGACAGATCACTGGACTTTGAGTCAAGAAGACTCATTTTCATGAATTCAAATCTGGACTCAGACACTTACTAGCTGTGTGACCCTGGGCAAGTCACTTCACCCAGTTTGCCTCAGTTTCCTCATCTTTAAAATGAGTTAGAGGGGCAGCTAGGTGGCGCAATGAATATAGCACTAGCCGTGGAGTCAGGAGGACCTGAGTTGAAATCCAACCTCAGATACTTAACACTTATTAGCTGTGTGACGTTGGGCAAGTCACTTAACCCCAATTGCCCTGCCTTCCCCCCTCCAAAAAGACAAAAAAAAAATTAGTTAGAGAAGGAAAAAGCAAACCACTCCAGTATCTTTGCCAAGAAAACCCAGAATGGGATCACAAAGAATTAGACATGACAAAGTGCCTACTACATGCCAGGTACTGTGCTAAGTACTGGACATAGGTAAAGATATTTAGTCTTCTTACTTAATTCCAACACACACTCTTCCCAGGTAAGGTCCAAATACAATTTTCTGTCCTACATGGTGTTAAACACAATATGGAGACTAAAAATTGTTTTAAAAATAAGATTCCCCGAAGGTAAGGGATTGTTTCTGTTGTTTTATACAGTATAACCTGAGAGCACATGCATGATAATTAGCCCAGAGCAGGTGTTCAGAAAGAATTAAATACACTGTTCAGTGTTTCTAAAACATTTTTAAATCCTCAAAGAAAAGGAGTTTTATAAATGTAACTGAATTACAGAATGCATTCTATGCATGCATAGAATCAGATTCAGAAGGAACCTTACAGGTCATTTAGCAAAGCCCTTTTCTGAAGCCTCTACAACATCCATGATATTTGTCCTACAGCCTTCTGTTTGCACTCTTTTGGAGTGGGGAACTCACTAACTAAAAAGGTAGTACACTCCCTCTTTGGACAGCTCTAATAAGAAGGTCTTCTTTACTGAGCCCAAATCTACCTCCATCTCATTTCTAGTCTTACCTCTACTATCTGAGGCAAAATGCAATACAGTTTCAATCCTACTCTTCCATATCTGTTTTTCAAATATTTGAAGGCCCTGATTGTCCTTGGATAAGGGTATAGATTTTAGTAACAGATGAAGCTTAAGTCATTTGGGTTTCATTAACCAACAAAACCTTACCCCTCTCATCCCAATGTAATTGTGATGTTCGTATTTGTCCCCAGGCTTCTGGAAAGCAAAGGTGCCATCATAACCACTCAGGTAACCAGCAAGTCCTATAAGCATCTGGTGAGGGGGAAAAAGGACAATTAAAAAAGAAACAGAGAGAATTTAAGGCAGCAAAATTCACTCTTGTTTTCCCAAACCTCCCCCATGAAACTCGGTTCCAGCTGCACCCACAGTTTTAGAGCTCCCTCTGCTCACGGATCTAATTAGTAATACCATCTTCTCATGCAGCTTTTGTAAAAAGCAAAGGCCTTTTTGTCTGGAAAGTGCACTGCATGAAACAAAAGTTCTCTGTGCCTAGGAAATGGGATGGGGCTGGGGCTTTCTGAGCTGGATTGAGTTCTTAAGATCTATAAAGACCACACATTTGAAAGCAGATATGTGAGAGGGAAATGGGAAAATTTGATGAGCAAGGATAATGAGTTGCTTCTCATTCAGCCTTATTTAATTTGTTGTGAAATTAGAAATGATCACACTGGGGGAAGATGGCACATTCTATTTTCTGCCTGAACATTCCTTCCAAATTGATTCTGTGAAAGAGAAGAGAGATTCTGAAATATGAAGAAAAAAAAAGAGGCAGAAAGCAGAGAGAGAGAGGAAGCTGAGGAGGCTAGGAAAAAAGGGGGAAGAAGGGAGAAGGTAAATACAGAAGGAGCATCACAGAGGGAAAGAAGAAAAATAGCTCATTGAAAAGAAATACTTAATTCTTTGTTACAAGGGATGGCTCTCTGAGGAGAAGAAAGATAAATTTGGAAAATAAAGTAATATAAAAAGAAAAGCTATCAATTAAAAAAGAATATTTAGTGACTAATTCCTAAACAAAAAAAAAAACCTTTTTAAGTGCAATATCCCAAAAGAATTATTCCTGAAAAATTCAAAAGATGAAGATGTGCCTTTTCAAACCTAAGCAAACTAGCTATAAATTGGGACTGTGAATTATAAATTCTTAAGAGATTAGAGGATTATAGAATTTAGAGCTAAAAGGGCCCTCAGAAACCACATAATCTAAACCACTTATATTAAAGATGAGGAAATTGTGTCCCCTCATGTTAAAGACAAGGATATTGTGACTCAGAGAGCACAGGTGGAATAAAATAAGCCAGGACTGAATCCAGGACCTGTGTCTACAGATCTAAACAGTATCGTGCTTACCATACCAAACTGTTTACTCTGCCATAAGATTATAGGATTTAGAGCTGGAAGGGCCATTAGAGGTCATCAGCCTCTTAAGCTGATTTTTGCATCTCCTCTGTAATAATGTAAAATCCTCCTTTATACAGGGAGGCTAGATGTCAAAGTGAATATAGCACTGGCCCTTGAATCAGGAGGTCATGAGTTCAAATCTGGCCTCAGGCATATGACACACTGACTAGCTGTGTGACCTTAGGCAAGTCATTTAACCCCAATTACCCTGTCTTCCCCTCTCCAAAAAGACAAAAAAAAAAAAAAAACTTCCTTTATAGACATACATCAGGAGCATCTATAGGAGACAAAAATCAAAAAAGCCACTGGACCATTCAGTCCAACATGGTGTCCAAGGCCTGAAACAACCTATATTGGAAATACAGAGTAATGACTGGCTGCTTTAAAAACAACTTCTAGAAATACTGCCAGAGTATATACTGCTCAGAGCTTTTTATCCAAAACATAAGAATTCTTGTTTTTCAAAAGTAACTGTAAGAAGTTGAGCATATGCTTGCCACAAAAGTATTACCCATTATCACAGAGGACATGCAGGCTGAGTCTAATAAAAGAGGGATTCCCAATAGGTGGTAAAGCACTCCACATGCTCCTCCTTGTGGAAGACACTGTTCTGACTGCATTATGCCCCTAGATACTTCAGAGAGCCTCCTAAATGATGAACCACTCAAAAAGGCACAGCCAACAACTAACAAAGATAAAAACAAATGAAAGAGGAATCCCTATTGTCCAGACTATGATACGCAGTTGGATGGATTGCTCATCATGCACTGATCCTCCAAGGACCTTTTATATCTAGACAATGAAATGGACCCAGCATTGAAGAAGTAGAAAAGTGTGGCCTGGATTACATCTGGGATCTCATATACAGTACCTGTAGTGACTCCAAGCTTCTCCCTAAAATAAACACAAATCCTTCTAACACCAATAATGTTTTAGTGAAGCTATATGGCTGCAATTCATGAAATAACACAATCTCCACATATTCAAAACGGTGGGCTGTGCAAAAGTCCATGGATAGATATGTGGTGGGAGCAAAGAGATAATACTATATTACCAATGAAAAACTCCATGGAAGAAATATTGTAGAAGCTATCAAAGAAATGCATGACCCAAAAAAAGGACGTAGGCTGGTCACATAGCAAGAGCAAGGTAAAACTGATGAAGAGTCTATGTGATGTATGGGTACTCAAATGTCAAGGGACCCTGAGGAAGGTCCTAAAATGCTATATGGACCAACTCCCTACCTCCCAAGGATTTATGAGACCAGCAAATATCACTAAGATGGGAAGATGTGGATTGTGGTTTGGAGGAATACAAAACATCAGTGGAAGTGCTCACAGATCCATTAAAGAAAATTTGGAAGAGAAAAACTTTGAAAAAGTATTTAGGTCTGAATCACAGTTTAAGGGCTAGGATTGTGCAATCTAGGCTTTGTAGCAGGAGATTCCAAGGTGCAATAAATTGAGTATTTACATTGTACCAACATGTGTCTATTTCTCTGCTAAATGCTGTAGGAGATACAAAGGAAGTAAAAGTAGAATCGTTACACATCCATTGTTGTGTTATAAAAGTTTCTAACTGAATCAGGAACTGTGAAACATTGTTCTAAACTGATTAGGTTCTCAGGCCTGGCCACAAAAGAGTAATCAATAATAAAGTTACAGGGCAGCTAGGTGGTGTACTGAATAGAACACCAGCCCTGGAGTCAGGAGGACCTAGGTTCTGATCCGGCCTCAGACACTTAACACAAAAACTAGTCGTGTGACCTTGGGCAAGTCACAACCCCAATTGCCCTGCCTTCCCCTCTCCAAAAAGACCCCCCCAAAAAGTATATCTTTGGCAATCTCCCACCTTTTACTTTCAGGCTAACACCATCATCACCATAGAGGATTCTATGTCCTTATGATCAAATGAGATATTACTTACAAAGGCTTAGTACCATGCCTGGCACATAGTAGGTACTTAATAAATGCTTGCTCCCTTCCTTCTTATCCTTCCCCTCCATGTTGTTCCAAGGTCTCCTTTATCCACCATATTTAAACTTCCCATAATACTAACCAAAAGCAGTACATGATTAAACCTATCTTCCCTTTTCCTCCACCCAAATCAAAACGTCCACTATCTCATTATACTCAGATATTGGGAAAAGGAAATCTAAATAAACTAATTTACATAAATATGTAAATAACAGGTAAACCCTTAGCCCTCACATATTTGTTTGTAATTTTATGAACAGATTCATGGAAACCCAAACAGTTCTCTAGATGGTAGAATTTTAGGGTAGCATGACAAAGTGAACAAAGTGAAAAATACCAGGGTTTTATGTGGGAAATATATTTTTGAGTAGGAAGAGTACTATCCTGGCAAGTTAGCCTTGATTCAAGGTCCAACCCCAAATTAAGCTCCCCTAAATTATTCCAGCATTTCACAAATTCTTTCCTTTTTCTATTTTAAAAGCAGAAAAAAAACCCAAACCCACAGGTTTTCAGAAAGCAAGTTTTGTTTTTGTTGTTTTATTTTTTCATAATGCCTGGAAACTACAGTTCAGGGTGGAAAAGAGGTTGGGGGCTATGGAGAAGATAAAGAGAAGGCTTTCCTAGCTGGTTGTTTGTAATTTGGGTAGTATGTGACATGGTACCTACCCCCAGCTAGCCAACCAACCATACAACTAGCTGAAGAGACTTCCCAGCCCACATAGCAAAAAACAGCTCCTCACCTTCCCCAGAGGTGGGTGAACATCAAAGAAAAAAGTACGATTGATATAGTAACTTCCCATTTTTCCAAAGTGAGTTTCATCCCAACTGGAGCAAAAAAGAAAAGAAAAAGATGACTTAGTAATAGCAAACTACCCAGCTCCTACAATCATAGCTTAAACTTGCTATGTATAAATCATGTCACTGATCAAAGTATGGATTGTTCTACTTTTCAGCTCTTCTTCTCAGTCTCCCCTGAAGTTCAGGATAAGGTGGGGGTGGTGTGAGACAGTTTTCTAGGGATTTTCCATTCCTAATCAGTTTCTGGAAGCATAAAACTACCCAGGCCCCACACATAAAACTATAAAATGTGCTTATTTCTCATAAAATATGGGTGTTCCAGGTTGCAAATATCATTAGGATTCTAGACTGCACTACAAATATCATAACTTTAGCAAATGAACAGATGGGCATTCCCAAACCCATACTTACAGGACTGTTCATTAATCTTGTTCTTTGGCACAGTTACTGTCTCCTACTCCATCTTTCACACTGTTACATGGTTGTTACAATAACCAGGTTGCAAATTGATTCATTTGTCAGTTAAAAGTTGCACTAAAGTCTCTCTTTCTAACCTGAAGTCCAACTTTTTTTAACCTTCTGTAAAAGTAGGCTACAGACTTCTATGCCTCCTCAGTTCCATCCTCTCAAACTAAATATTTAAGAAGAGAATCAAGAACAATCTATTCCTAGAGGGCAATTCCAGACCTGGTTTCCCAGAAATATAATCATGTCCCTTTGATGTGGTTACAAGGGCAAAAAACATCTCTTTGCTGCTGTGGCCTAAAAAATTAGGATATTACCAATGTGGTTTTGGAGAAAGCAGTTGTCCCTATGCCTTCCCCAATATCATTAGGCTAAATTCATTGCACATAGACGGCAGTGAAAAAATCCTAAAAGCATTAAATGATATTCGTAATGATGGCTAATAAATGGGGGAGGGAGGATCTCAAAGCACTTTTTAAAATATTCTGGCAACACAGAATTATTCTCTTTCCCTAAGTAAGAAATCCCATATAGATGAACAAGCTGAGTTGAAGGCTCGTCTCTCGGCCCTTCAAAATCCATTCATTCAACAGGTGAAAAGTGTTTGTAGACTGAGGCTGAATCACCCTTTCACAGGCAGGTCACCTCCAGTCACGCCCCACCCCCTCGGCCCGCTCAGCCAATGAGACGACTACTCGTCCCCTCCCCGTTGCCATGGCGTCCAGGCCTCTCACCAGACGTGCGCCGGCTCGTGCAACTGGTGGAAACGAGTAGCAAAGGCCAGCGTGGTGATCGCGGCCAGCAGGAGCCACTCCACGGCCTGCCCGGGGGGCTGTAGTCTCGGTTGCGGAAGCTGCTTAGAGCACAGGTCGCCATCCCCGGCGGCCAGTTCCGGCCCTGACACTGCAACCCCGGGAGCCTTCGCCCTGCAGCGGCCCCGACGGAGGCGAAGCCCGGACTCAGCCAGGCCTACTCCCACCGCTGCCGGGCACATCCTTTCTCCGTTCTGTCCAGGCCCAGAGACAGACCCTCTCTCCTCGCCCGCCTCAACATGAGGCGGTCTGGGAAATGTAGTTCTCCCCTTGCTTGCCCCGCCCCTTAACCTGACCAAAGTTGATAGCGGGGGGCATTATGGGAATAACCGGCACCCCGGAAGTCTCGAGTAAGGCACGAGAGGGGTAGTTCTACTTGCTGTCGTGTTAGGAAGGAGAAAGCGACAGGAAAGGGTAGAAGGGACTACCGCTTCCACGAGCGCGAGGGAAATCTCAGACTATAAAAGGAATCCAAATTTGACAAATTAAGAAACTGAGGCCTTGAAAATCAAAGTGGTTTGCACACACTCTCCGACGAGTCCCAGTCGTGAAGTTTCTTGAGCACAGAAAGGTACAAGATGCAAGCAGGAAAGGTCTGTGCACAACGGAAGGGGAGGGCTTAACGAAGAAGCCTAGGTGCCTAGGGCGGGGGGAAAAGTGTCCAAGCCTCCCCTCTCCTTTCCCCTCCCCCGCCCGCTTCCCGCCCCAGAACTAGGCCTGGCCACCGGAAGGCGCCCTTTGTCTCTCCGAAGTAGAATCGCGAGTCCGACACGCTCTAAACTTGAGGCGGCCCCACTGCACCCTGGGATATGTAGTCTCGAGTCCGATGCTTTAAAAAAAACCCTCAACCTGGATTAGCCCTGGGAATGCACGGAGGCGCCCCACAGCGCCCTCTGCTGGGATGGACCAATGAGGCCCTGAAAGGGGCTTGGTTACTCCTAAGGACTAGGGGGAAAAAAATCAGTCGCAAAATCAGAACTAGTTATTATCATTTCTTTTGCGCTTTAAAGTTTGCAAGCTACAACATGTCATTTTATCTTCTCGAAACCTAGGGAGATATAGGCGGGGTAATTATTCCCATTTTGCAAATGGAGAAACCGAGGCACAGAAAGGTTAAGAGACTTGTCTACAATCACACAGCTAGTAAATTACAGACAGGATTTTAACCGGGGCGTTTATCAGTGATCTATCCACCTAGCTGCTTCAAAACCTAGAAACAGGGCTCCTGATTTCTATCAAATACTTAGAAATGCTAATTAGTGACCCTCCTTCCAGAAGCCTTTTCCAATTCTTATAATTTGGAGGGTATTTTTTTTCCTATATGAATAAGCAGAATGGTTAGTGAGCCAGCCACAGAGCTAAGAGGACGTGGGTTCAAATCCTAACCCTAATGCATTCTGGTTGGCAGTTCCTAAGATGAGACGGTGCTGATCTGCATTGGTAGAAGGCATTTCCTATCACAGTCCCTATTTCTGTCCTGTATTGACTTACCTGCTCTAATAGAATGTTCAGTTCCTTGAGTATGAGTCTCTCACACTTTTGTATTTGTATTCCTGGGGCCTAGCACATAGTAATAATAAGTGCTTGTTGATTGATCTTGTGGCATGGTTGACGGGGCTGGGACTGATTAAATTGATCAAGCAGACGGTTCCATGTGCCCACTATCCTAATATTCCCCTTTACTTTGAACCCCAACCCCAGAGCACCTTGGCCTTCCTCCCAGTGACCCATGCTCCTAAATTTCATAAGCCTCTTCCTCTCCTGCAGACAGTTTTCTCAGCCAGTCAACCCTAAACAAATTAATAAACTAGAGAGCATCTAAGAGTTAGGTAATGATAATAGGGCAGGCAGGGGCCCATAGCAGGAAAGAAAAAAGGTGGTATTAATGGAAGGAAAGCTAGACCTTTAATCAGGAGACCTGAGTTGGAATGGCAATTCTAATACTTACCAGCTGTGTGACCCTGGAAAAGTCACTGAATCTCCCAAATCCCCAGTTTCTCCCTCTGTAGAATGCAAATAATATCTCCACTATTTAACACAGCTTTGTTATAAAAATTCATTGTAAAAAAAAACTTTATTAAAGTACAATGTAGGTGTGTTATTATTACAGATGCCTCTAGAGGCCCCAGTGTTTTAATCCATGAGAATGACTGTCTAATGGTAACATTTCAGGTGATAGAGATATTTGGGGATTGCCTTTTCTCTCCCCACCCCAAAAGCAAATTACAGCAGGATTGGAGAGGACTGGCTTCACTGAAGTCACAGTCCCCAAAAGGGGGAAATAGACCTATGTGATCTAATTTGAGCTCTGAGGACATATTTCTCCCCTGGAATGTCTCCTTCATTGTTCTGTGAAGTTCTCCTCAGCAGCAAATCTCCCAATGATTCCTAAAGACTTTCCCTACCCAAAAAATATCTCCCACATTGCACCTTCAAATTGGGCCATTATCAGATTCATTCTTTCGTTCCTATTACATTTTTTAAATATTACCTTGTGTCAGAAACTTGACAAATAACAGATCTCTTTGGCTTATAAAACCCTTCCCCAAGTGCCAGTGGCTCCTTTCCAGTCTTCTTATACTTTTCTCTTCTCCATTTACTTACTCTACTATCTAGAGACATTGGCCTTATGGTTACTCAGACAAACCACATCTTAATATAATGCCTGGAACATGGTATAAGCTGAATAAATTCTTGTTGACTTGACACAAATGGCCCAGGTATACTCTGGGAACCTTCCTCAGAATTAACTGGCCCCAATTCAGGAAAGCTGGGAAAATAATAGACATATCTAGTATACCCTCCAGGCAGTTTGGTGACTCAGTGGATAGATCTGGGCCTGGAGTCAAGAAGGTCTGAATTCCAATCCAGCCTCAGACACTCAGCATCTGTGTGACCCTGGGCAAGTCACTCAACCCCTGTTTGCCTTAATTCACTGGAGAAGGAAATGGTAAAGCACTCCATTATCCCTGCCAAGGAAAACCCTATACAGGGTCACAGACTCAGATACAACTGAACAACAAAGTGTACCCTTCAGACCAGCTCCTTACTTGCAAACATGTAGTTCGTACTAAACACCAGAAAGTTTTATTCAAAGGAGAGATGGAATAGAGATCATAGAATAAATAACCATCTATCCCAAAGATGTATTAAATCCCAAGGGTTACTTAGGTCAGTCACAAACATGAGAGGAGTTCTGGCCAGTATCCTTCCCCACAGGTCCTGTCATGTCCAGCTTCGCCTGTCAGTGGAAAGGGGATTTTTTTTCCCTTTTCCTCTTTCTTCCTGTCATTCCTGATGGCTCCATAGCTTGGCTGCTGAGTCCCCAATTTTTCAGGCCAGGTCAGTAAGTCTCCATGGAGCTCTAGTCACTCTGTTTCATTTCCCCAGTGCAAAATAATGCAAAAATATTTCCTGAAGTCTCCATTATTCTTTTTCTTTTTATTTGGAGGCAATTGGAGTTAAGTGACTTGCCCAGAGTCACACAGCTAGGGTCTGAGTCTGAATTTGAACTCAGGTCCTCCTGATTCCAAGGCTCTACCCACTGCATCATCTAGCTATCCCCCTAGGCCTCTAATCAGCCAATTGATAAATAAGCATTTATTAAATTGGTGCCATATACTAGGCATTGTTCTTTGTTTTCTCTACACAAACTCCTTTTGCTCTGTTACAGACCTTATTTCTCTCAGTTGCTCAGATGGGAAATGGAAGAGGAGAAGGCAAATATCCCAGGACTCCCTATACTGAAGACCCCTACTCTATTCCAATCAGTATCAATCCATTTGATAGGATTACAAGTTCTGTGTATTGGGCCCCAGGACACTGAGTTGCAGATGGTAAAATCACTTGCATAATCTTGGGAAGCTGGCTGGAGGCCCTCCACCCTTATTTTTTGGTGTCATGGTGACCAAGCCCAGTGTGGCAGAGGTGACTCAACTACATGGAAAGTCCCCCCAACATTATTTTTGTACCTCCAGACCATTCTCTTGTCCAACATGAGCAAGTGTCCATCTTATGACCACCTAGTCAGAGAAGATATTCCTCACTTTGCCAAACTCGTGACTCTGCTGATAGATTGTTTTGCTTATTTTAGTTTTTGCATCATATGTCAACAAGTGAAATTATTCTGTATCTGGTATAGCTGTTCTTGAATGTTTAAATATTAAACCCTATAAAAATAGGGCCCTGGAAGGAGGGGGCATCTCAGATTGTGAGTAAGATCTGAAATCCATTTCATTAGAGGGGACTATAGACCCTTTAATAAAGTGCCATTGCTGAGGCAGCTAGGTGGCACAGTGAGTAGAGCACCAGCCCCCATTAAACATCTTGGAAAGAATTTATCTGATTCTTTAGAAGTCAAAAAACACTGAGGATCTGGGAGAGTAAAAGTAGTGAAAGGCCATAATGGGGAAAGGGAGTGCCCAAAAGACACACATTGCTTCATAGTTGTGCGTTAGGCTGACTCACTATGCACAGAAAAATGGGCTCAGCAGTCCAGTGGGAAGAATGTTGAGAAAAAGAAATCCCACCAAGACTGGGACATGAGATATTGTATCTTTCCCAGATCCAGAGGCTGACCATAGCATCCAGCCAAGTAAAAGAGAACTAACTTCCCCATTGGCTCCTGCAGCCCCACCCCCTTGTTACCTCCTCCCCGCACCAAGCAGATTTTGAGGGAAATTCCTCTGTTCAAAGGTCATGAGAGCAGAATGGCAGTTCCTGAGAAGGTAAGACTTTCTAAGAGCCCCAGACAGATAAAGGCCCTTAGGTCAGTGAAGACAACTTCCTGTCCTCAGAAACACACTCCTTCCTCTTCCCTGTCTACCCCAAAAGCAAATTACAGCAGGATTGGAATGGACTGGCTTCACTGAAGTCGCAGTGCCCAAAAGGGGGAAATAGACTTGTGTGACCTAATTTGAGGAGCCTTAGAGCTCCTCTAAAATATCTCCGATGTTTTGTGAAGTTCTTAGCAGCAAATCCCCCAATGATTCCTGAAGACTTTCCCTACCCAAAAATTTCTCCCTCACTGCAGCCTCAAATTGGACGATTATCAAATTCTTTGTCATTCCTATTACGTTTTTTAAGTGTTACATTGTGTCAGAAACTTGACAAATATCAAGTCATCTGTTTGGCTCTTAAAGCCCTTCACAGAGTACCAATGGCTCTTTCCCTACCTTTCCAGTCTTCTTATACATTTCTATCCTCCATTTATTTACTCGCTATCTATCTATTTGGTTCCTTATATCATCTCTCTTAAAGATCCAAATGTGTCTTGGGAAACTCTCTTTGCTCCCCTAAGGTTTTTAGTGACTTCTGTCTCAAAGCAAGTTATCTTATTCTGCAGTCCCACTGCCTACCTGGAGAGGGAAAAAGGCATCCCACTCTGCCCACCTTAGAAAGAGTTCTGTGACTAAGATCAGAAAGCACCATTTAAACTTCTCTACCCCCCTCTCTCTTCTCAGCCGATCCTCTATTCTTATTTCCGAAGTTCTTGTTCCTGGAGAGTTCGAATAGGTAAGAGCGGTCTCCCCTGTCCATTCCCATATTCCTGGAAAAACTACAAGGTGGGGTAGAGGGAGGAATCAGGGGAATCCAGCAAAAGTTAGGAAGGCAAAGTGCAGGTGCACCACTTTGGGGCAAAGCCTACAGCCCTTTTCTTCCACAGCCCCTGCAATCTGCTAAGCCTTACTAGTTGCTGGGTTTCCACAGAAAAATGGAAGGGGGCGGGGGGAGGCATTATTTTTCTGTATTAATTGATTCTTCTCTTTACCCTCCTCTCTGGAGCCCCCTTAGTAATGTTACACCAACCCTAGTAGAAGCCAGCTGTCCTGGCAGCTCCATCTTTGCCAGGGGCCAGGAAGAACAGGGCCTGGTGTTTATCATTATTGCTTTCCTTGCCAAGCTCTTATCTTATTTGATTTTGCTAACTAATCAGACTAGGCAGGTCAACGTCCTGCAAAGAGAGCCCTTTAGATTCCCTCAGCCTGCTGGAAAAAGAGGGAGAGAGTTCAGTGGAGGGAACAGTTGTTAATCTCTGAACCTGAGGGGGCAGGGGGACCAAGTGAGAGCAGGGCCCTGCAGTTGTCAGCTAGCCAAACATTACTCCAATGGCACCATCTTTGTGCCTTAGTTGTTATCTTACTGGGCTTGAAGTCAGGAAGTCAGGTCACTAACTGTGTATGACCATTTGCAAATCATTTCATCCCTTCCAGCTACCTTATCTATAAAATGGGGATATGAGGTTCTAGGAACTAAAATCTATGGAAATTCAGAAGGAATCTATTGAAAGCAATTTGCAAACCTTCAAGTACTAGATAAATAAAAGTTATTATTTGACTCTAAAGCAATACACACCAATACACCAACCAGCACCCTAATAACGCTTTGCCTTTTAAGCCTAATAGCAACCTTCTGTGTTATGCTTAGAATCTAGGAATCTTGGAATCTGAGAGGCCCAACCCTCACCTTATTTAGCAGCGTCTTCTGCAACATCCCTGTCAGGGGTCACACCAGCTTTGCTTGAACATTAGCAGTATCAGGGAGTTCACTGTTTCAAAAGAAAGACTTTTGTTTCTCCAAAAGCTAAAACTGATAAGAAGTTTTTCCTTATTCCAAATGGAAACTACCTTCCCTGGAACTTTCAACTCCCTGATCCTGAGGGGAACTACTAATCCCTACATGGAGATGACTACAGGCTACACGTTGACTTAGTTTTAAAATGTAATATTATCTATATTTCATTGGATTTTTATTTATTTTGTTAAATATTTCCCAGTTATGTTTTAATGTGGTTTGGGTCAAACATAGGAGCCTATATTTGACACCTCTGCCCTAGAACAGGGGTTCTTAACCTTTTTCATTGTCATGGATCTTTTGGCATTCTTATGAAGCCTATGGACCCCTTCTCAGAATAAATGCATGTTTTAAATGCATAAAATATGTAGAATTGAAAAGTAAACCAATTGTATTATGATATAGTTATTTAAAAAAATTTAACAAATTTCCAGATCCCAGGTTAAGAACCCCTACTCCAGAGCAATATAGAATAGATCTCACCCCTCTTCCACATGACAACCCTTCAGATCTTCAACTTCAGACTGATAATCAAGGGAGTTCTGGGTTATGGAACCAACAAGGTGGTAGACTAGACACTTTTCCCATCCCACCAATTTAAAAAAAAATTTTTTTTCAAAAAGTAATTATATGCCATATGTAAAACTGAATCCACAGAACAAAAAAAAGCAAACTCTGACAAAATAAATGAATACCAGAGAAAGTTAATCCTTACAGCATTCATTCAGCAATCTCTGCATTCTGGGCAGGGATAAACTAATCAAAATTCCTGGTGTATAGTAGGCTAATTGATTGACTGACAAGCCCCTGAATTTTAGGTCATGTACCCATATTTGGGTTCTCCCTCTTCTGCTCCAGAGATTTTGTTGGCATTCCTTACACCCTGCTCTACCTCCACTCTGAAACAAGCAGCAGAAATGGATCCTGCTTTAAGGGGTGAGGGGAATGTGCTGACTAAGGAAGCCCCTAAGCCCTGGAAGCTGCAAAGATTCTGTGTGGAATTCTTTCCCACTCTCTTCCTAACCCTGCAAAGAGTGGCAGGTTCTAATTCAGTTCAGTCAAAAAAGGAAAGGAGAAAGGCTCTGTCATGAGTGGCAGCATCATACCTGAAAGAAAGGAGACTAAAACCCAACTAGGTCCAGTCTTTCCTATCAGATACTACCTAGGGCAGAGATTAAGACCAATGAACTGTAAGTCTCGCAATGTAGGAAGAAAGAAGTAGCTTTGCAGCCCAATTCTCAAGAGTGTAATCACCCCAAGTAAAGAGGGAAGAATCAGAAAGTGAGTGATGGGGAAATATAAGGGGGAAAGGCTGACACCAAAGATTTCAAGAGGAAGAAAAACCTAGACCACAAGCAGATAAAGCAACAGGGAGCATCCTCAACCTAAACCGGAAGGATGAATACTAAATCTTCAAAGAGAATACAAAGGTCTTGACAAATATAACAAAAGAAAAGTAAACCAATGCCTAATGAAACATAGAATCCTGTATAATCTCAAGAGAGCATGGAAGTACAACAAGAAATTCCAGAACAGTTCAAAAGAAAAATGAGAAGAAACTAGGAATATATTGGAAGTCATAGTTCTCAATGCAGCAATAAAAAAAATCAGTTAACGGATTACAAAAAACTGAATCGAATTCCTAATCCAGGAACTATGAATTTCAGCTTAATATACCAGTGGTTCAGAGCTTTATTCATCTTCTGAGATATCGGTGAACCATTTGGTACACAAGTGGTAGCAGAGGTAACAGGTGGTAAATTAATTTCCACCTCCCAACTTCCCACATCCATTCATCTCACCTTCCACATTCTACCCCAATTACATGTTTCTATACCCAAAATATCAGTAATCCATTCCCAAACCCTTGCCAACCATGCCTTTTTCCTTCTATCTAAGGTGAGGTATATTCAGCACCCTCGTCTAAAATTGGCAAAGGCAGGAAACTCGTTTCTGGACACACTAAGAACATCTCAAGCTATTTGGGAGACCTTATTAGGATAGACTAGTGAGGAAAGGGGTGGAGCTTATCCATGCGGACTTGGTTTCCCCTTTTCAACATTGATTTATGGTCCTGAGCAGATTACCCTAATCAGAGAAAGACTTTGAGAAATACTCTGTTCTGAGATAAGATGAGATACTGCCATTTTAAAAGCACCTTCCCTTGAGTGATTGGTAATGTCTTAAGCCACTTTAGAAAGCAACATTTTTATAATTAGAAGAATTAAGTTCAAATGCCCATATCACATGGAGAAATCACTTTCACCCCTTTTGTATTTCAGTTTCTTCATCTGTCAAATGAAGAGGACTGGGTTACATGATGGCTAAGTCCCTTCCAATTCTGCTTCATCTTTGTTGATGAGATGGAGGAGGAGGGGTCCATTTGTTCTTTCGATTTTGGGTGCTCTAGTTACCCTCCTCATCATTCCCACCCTGGAGGGCTTAGGTTTCCAGGATTTGAATGAATTCCTTGCCAGGAAACAACTATGCCCATCCTGTTCATTCAGTACACAGTTATTAGGTACCTACACTAGGCAATGCACCATGCCAAGCGAAAGGGAAAGGTGACAGGGATGAATAAGGTAGACTATTGTCCTGGCCCTCCAGGAGGTTATGGTCTAGGAAGAAGTAAGAGATACAAATAGTATCTTGCCCTATAGTGTTGCATAGAATAATTACTGTGTAAATAGTAATAATACCAGCTAACATTTATATGGGATACAAGCCTAGTAATGGAGGCAACTGTATGACTCAGTAGATAGAGTTCTAGGTCTGGGGTCAGGAAGACCTGAATTCAAATCCAGCCTCAGACACCTACTATCTGTGTGACCCCGGGTAAGTCACTTAACCTCTGTTTGCCTTAATGTACTAGAAGAGGAAATAGCAAACCACTCCAGTGTCTTTGCCAAAAATCTCATGGATAGTCTCGGCATGCAATGGTCCACAATGCAACAACAACAATATTTATATAACACTTCTAAGGTTTGCAACGCGCTTTACAGACATCTTAATTTATCCTCACAACAGCCCTAAGAGGTTGGTGCTATTTTATCCCTATTTTATAGATAAGAAAAATGAGGTGAGGTGATTTGCGCAGGGTCACTTGAGTAATGTTTGAGATGAGATATAAACTCAGGTCCTCCTGACTTTGGGTCTCGTACTCTATGCACAGAGCACCTAGCCACCTAACTAAGGCCTTAGCCTAAAAGGGCCAGGGTCTGCCATTGCATCCTGGGCCACCTCTAGTCATCCTAGTCATCCTGATGAATATCTGTCTGGCCACTGGACCCAGATGACTCTGGAGGAGGAAGCGAGGTTGGTGACCTTGCACAGCCCTCCGTCACTCAAAGTCAACTGCAAGTCATGTCATCATCTCCTTGATGCCATGGGCCTCTTCGAGAATGAAGGACAAACACACAACACAACAACAAAACCTCCTGACTGTTCTGGGCAATAGATACTTAAACAATACAGAGGAGAGAGAGAACATTCTGCACTGAGGTGACCAGGGAAGACTTCCTGAAGGTGGTGGGCCTGATCCCTCTAGAGACTGGAGAAACTCCCTTCAGAAAATTCCTCTCCGCCCAGGCATCACAGCCCAAAACTGCTTCCTGTAACCACCTCTTTCTTTGTGTGTGTTGTTTTCTCATCTGCAGCCCTAGCTCTCAAGGGGATTGACTATGACATCATTCCCATTAACCTCATAAAGGATGGAGGGCAGCAGGTAAAAAAGAGTATAATAAAGCCATGGGGTGTATGAAGTGCTGAGATGTTTGGAGGTAGTAGGAAGCATGTCTGAGTTTTGTCAGGATGGGGTTCTCAAGGAAGGCTTCATGGAGGCATTAACTTTTGAGCTAGGCTTTGAAGGGCGAGTCAGACTTTAGTGAGCAAAGATAGTAGGGGGGCCACTCCAGGCATAGAGATGAGAAAATGTAGGACATGTTTGGGAAATGGGGAGTAGTCCAGTTTGTCTATGGGATCCAACCTAAGCTGAGATCATCAGTGATAATAATAGCAGATAATAGCGGCTAACATTTATGTGGTACTTTAAGATTTTGAAAATGTTTTACACATAATATTTTATCTTCACACAACTTCACTTAAGTTCCAGGGTTGGGACAATAGTGGAATCCCAAATACCAAACCAGTGCTACCTGCAGGGGGAAGACTGTGCTCCAGGGTAGGAGAGAGGACTCTTTCACAAGCTGGACTGTGCCAAGGAGAATAGGGTGAGGGAAAGCTGGATATATAAACTTATGCCAGATTGTGGAAAGCCTCGAATGACAGCTTATGAGTTTGGCCTTCATTTTGTAGAAAGGCAGGCCAGGCAAGGAGGAAGAGAACTATGTCCCTCCCCTCCCCACCAGCCTGACTAACCCAGGCTTTCCCTTTTCCTTTGGGACCTTGTCTTCACAGTTTACTAGGGAATTCCAGACACTGAGCCCCATGAATCAAGTGCCGGTCTTGAAGATTGATGACGTTACCCTTGCTCAATCAGTGAGTGCTGTGGACCAGTCAGCCCATTACTCATTCCAACAAGAGGGCTGTGAGGAAGCCATTCTCCCTTGCTCTCTTCTCCCTCCTCTCCCCCACATATAAACAGGTCTAAGGATAGACCATGAATCAGACATCTGAATGCCAAAACTCCAGAGTTAAGGATTAAACTGCCTTTTTAACCCCTCCTTCAATGATGACTATGCCCCGCTGTACTAGTACTTCAAATAAACCTGGACAGGGGGAGGGACTCTGTGTGTGTGTGTGTGTGTGTGTGTGTGTGTGTGTGTGTTGGGGGGGAGGGGGAGGGAAGCCGGGGAAAGCAGGCAGAAAAGTGAAAAACAGTTGGCATTATCCTCACTCCACTTGGGATCAAACACTTTCTCCTTGCTTTGTTTCTTGTCCTTGTGGGTTGCAGCTGGCCATCATTGAGTATCTGGAAGAAACACGACCAACACCTATCAGGCTCCTGCCACAGGACCCCAAGAAAAGAGCCAGTGTTCGAATGATCTCAGATATCATTGCTAGTGGAATTCAACCCCTGCAGGTACAGACCTTTAAAGAAACTAAGAGTCATGCAGTACCATCATGGTACCTACCCATGGTACAAAAAAATAGATGACAGGGCAACAAGGAGAGGAGACCTAAGTTCAAACCACCTCATGGAATCAGGAAATTTTGAGAGAGACTTCTGACTTTATATAATTTATCCCTTATCCAGTCCAATCCTTTTTAAATACCTACTATATACAAGGCACTGTGCCACCGCAGGGAAACAAAGACCAAATGATGGACAGTCCCTGCCCTCAAGGAGCTTACATTCTGTTGAGGAGGTAAAAAATGTAAACAGATAAGTATATCCACAGTCATTTGACGAGGAGAGAAATTATAGTAAAAACTGGTAGGATTGGGAAGTAGTTTGTCCATAGGAGTTAGCACATGAGCTGAGCCTTAACAAAGCTACTGAAGCAATAGAGAAGTGCTTTGTTCTGAGTTTTTGCAGCTTTATAGACGTCCAGCCTAAGAACCAGATCCCCTGATTCATAGTCCAAGGCCCTTTTCTACATCACTTTAGTGGGGCCCAGACTGGGAGTGAGTCACTCATTCAGTGACTGATTGTGCACCTTAATGTAGGCAATGGCAAACAGGAGACTAAAGAGAAGTCTTGCTGACTTTCCCCTCTCCTTTACAACTATTTCTAAGTAGGGCTCAACCTAGATGTTCCTGAGTTCAGAGTACTTTATATTTTTTTTCCTTATTATGAACTTAAGAAATATTTCCTTATACATAGAAAAATAGAAAAAGAGACCTGCACATGAAGCTGTGGTTCTTCACTATACGCAACTTGGTTATTCTATTCATTTATCTTAAAGCCTAAAACTGCACTAAGGCTTTTGAAACAATTTAACATGGTAGTTCTAACACTGCCCTTGTTTGTCTCTGTCCCCTTCTGAACTTCCTTCTTATCTCTTCTTTTTTAATGATTCATTGACTCATTTTTCTCTATTTTCTTCCTTTTTGGTATATCAATATAATTACCCTCTCACTCACTCTCCAACTTTCCACTCCACCAAAACAAAATAGAAACCCTCCCTTGTAACAAATAAGTAGATAGCTAGGTGACACAGTAAAAAGAGCGCTGAACCAGGAGTCAGGAAAACCTGAATTCAAATCTAGCTTCAGTCACATTTCTTTGGGGTATAAGCCTAGTAGTGGTATTTCTTGGTCAAAAAGTCACAGTTTAGTGGCTTTGGGAACATAACACTAGTTTTATTTCTAGAATGATTGAATTTCAGTGATCCAACATCATATTAGTGTACTTGTCTTCCCACAGCTCCCCCAACAATTATCATTTTTTTGGTCATCTTGGGCAATCTGATGGATGTGGGGCATAACTTCACAGTAGTTTTTATTTTAATTTCTCTACTAATGATTTGGAGCATTTTTAAAAATATGGTTGCTGGGCAGCCAGTGTTGGGATGACCTGGAGATCAAATCCCAGGCTCAGACACTTAGCACCCACCCAGAAACACCTGGCTGTGTAACCTTGAGCAAGTTACTTAACCCCAATTGCTTAGGGGTGGCCAGGTGGCTCATCGAGTAAGAGCACCGGCTCCAGTGTCGGGATGACCTGGATCAAATCCGGGCTCAGATACTTAGCACCACACACAGAAATAACTGTCTGTGTAACCTTGAGCAAGTTACTTAACCCCGATTGCTTTAAAAAAAAAAAAATATGGTTGCTGATAACTTAGACTTCTCTTCAGAACAACCTGTTTGTACATTTTGACTATTTATCATTTGGAGAATGGCTTTTGTTCAGATTTGTTTGTATCAGTTCTCTATATATGTTGGACATCATAATCTTTCTTAGGAAAATTTGCTATAGTAATTTCTTTTCTACTTAACATTTTTAATTCTAATTGCATAATTTTGTTTGTGCAAAAACCTTAAATTTTATCCATCAAAATTATCCGTCTTGTCTCTTGTGATCTTCTCTATTCTTTGTTGGGTTGATAATTCTTTCCTTATTCATATTAGTTAACAGTATCTCCTGCTCCTCTAATTATTTTCTGATGAGACTTTTTATAGCTAACTCATGTATCCATTTGGAACTTATTGTGGTACATTGTATAAGATACTTATCTAAACCCAATTTCTGTTAATTTTCCTAGCAATTTTTGTTGACTAGTGAGTCCTCATTTTAGTAGTTCAAGGCCTTGGGCTTGATGACGACTATGCTACTAAGTTTGTGTCTTGGTCTTGTATAGGTAATCTGCTCTGCTAATCATCATTTCTATTTTTAACCAGTACCAAATAGTTTTGATGATTGCTGCTTTGTGGTATAATGTGAGGTCTAGGAATACTTAGGTAAGCCCCATTCCTTCCCACTTTTTTTCATTTCTTCCCTTGATATTCTTGACCTTTTATTTTTTTCTTTTGGTTCTTCTGATGAATTTTTTTTTAATTTTATAACAGTGAAACTTTGGTAATTTTATTGGTATGACATTGAATCTGTAAATATATTTAAGTAGGGTGTTGTTATTTTTAATATACTGGCATGGTCCAGCAAAAAGTCTCTCTCCAATTATTTTAGGACTATCTTTATTTTTGTAAGTGGTGCTTTTTATTGTGTTTGCATAATTTCTCTATTTGTCTTTGTTTCTGAATTCCCGGATTTTTTATATGTTCTCCAGTTATTTTGAATGACATTTCTCCTTCTTTCTCTTCTTGCTGGGTTTTATTTGTAATATATAGAAAAACTGGTGATCTTTCTGAGTTTGTTTTTATATATTACTACTTTACTGAAGGTCTTAATTGTTGCTCTTAATTTTTAGTTGACTCTTAAGGGTTACCTGCAAAAAACAATAATATCATCTAAAAAGTGAGTTTTGTTTCCTCTTTGCTTATGCTGATCCCTTTAATGTTTTTATCTTGTCTTATTGCTGTAGGTAGCATTTCTAGTATTTTATTAAGTCATAGTAGTGACAATGACATCTTTGCTCTGCTTGGGTCTTTTCTTTTTGTCCCTGATCTTTTTGGAAGGGCTGCTAGCGTTTCTGTATTACAGACAATGCTAGCTCTTGGTTTTAGGTATTGTTTACCTTATTAAAGTACACTCCATTAATTTCTGATTTTTTTTTTTACTATTTTTAGCATAAACAGATATTGTATTTTGTCAAAAGCTTTTTTTCTTCTAATATAATCATGTGACTTCTATTGTTTATTATTTTTTGTAGTAAACTAACCCTGTAATCCTAGTATAAATCCAACCAGGTCATAACATATGATCTTTTTAATGTATTGTTGTAGCTTCTTTGCTATAATTTTACTCAAGATTTTTCATCAATATTAATTAGAGATATTGACCTATTAGTTACTTTTCTCTGACAGCCCTTCTTGTTTTAGGTATCAGGACCATATCTATAGTATACAAGTTTGGCAGGATCCTTTTTGCCCATATTTTGTCAAATGATTTATATGATATTGGAATTAATTACCTTTTGAATGTTTGATAAAATTCACTTATAAATCTATCTACTCCTAGGATTTTTTGTTTGGAAGTTCCTTTAATGCTTGTTCAATGTCTTTTTCTGAGGTTAGGTTATTTCACTCTATTTCTTGATTGGTTTTGTTAACCTTCATCTATTTTGGACATATTCATTTAAATTACCAGTTTTGTTGGTATATATTTGGGCAAGAATAGCTTCTAATAATTTCCTTTATTTGTTGTGATTTCTCTTTTTTCATGTTTTTCTTATTGGCAGTTTCTTGTTGGGAGGGATTCAATTGGCAAAGGGTTTGTTTGTTTTTTAACCATCTTCTAGTTTTATCTCTTAACTAATTGGGAGGTTTTTTCCTAATGTTTCTCTCTTCTGTTTTTTAGACTTTTATTTTTATGTTTGAGATGTTTTTAAAAATTTATTCCTTTTCTAATTTTTTTAGTTGTATGCCTAACATTGATTTGTTTTTTTGTTGATGAAAGTGTTTAGAAATATAAATTGTCCAGTAAGGAATGCTTTGACTGAATTCTAAAAGTTTTGGTATATTGCTTCATTGTCATTTATTTTAATGAAATTATCTCATTTCTATGATTTGGCCTTTTCCCACAAATTCTTTAGGATTAATTTATTTAGTCTGCATTTAAGTTTGAATTCTTTCTTCAAAGCCCTTTACTGATTATATTTTTAATTCTGTCATGGTCAATATGGAAGGTATTTGATATTTCTGGTTTTCTGCATTTATTAATGAAGATTTTGTGTGCCCTAGAATATGGTTAAGTTTTGTAAAGGTGTCATGTAGAACTAAGAAATATGCATATTTTTATTTCTGTTCAACACTCACCAAAGATCTGTCTTTCAAGTCCTTAGCTTCTTTCTCACTTATATTTTTGTTAGATTCACTTAGATTTGAAAGGGGCACATTGAAGTCTACAGCTATCATAATTTTACTTATATAAATACTTATGTATTCTTCCTATAATTGGATAAATTTTTCCTTTAAGTTCTTAGCTGTATTATTTATTGAATAAGTATTAAGTATTGATATTTTTCTATTACATGGGTGTCATTAAGAATGATGTTAATTTCCCTGCTTATCCCTTATAACTATATCTGTTTTTTTCTCTTGCCTTGCCTGAGACCATGATTATATAGAAGAAAATTCTATAGTCTGTGTTGTAGGCACAAGCCTGCCAGAAAAATCTTATCAATTAAATTAAACTAATTTAAAGTATTTTCTAATTAGAGAGAGATCCAAAAATGGAGAGTTTCCTGTTGCCTTTAAGTATCTCTGATATCCAGTATCAGGTAACTGTCTCTGATGCAAATAATTTTGGAATTACAGTTTATATTATTCTCAATCAACAAAATTCCAAAGTAAGATTAAGCAAGAGTTCAGAGTCTCAGAACAAAAATAACTTAAAATGTCAGTGTAACTTAGAAAATAATTTTTATAAACCCTATTTGACAGCTTACTCTAAGGACTCTCCTTTCCATCTGACCAAAGGGTCAACTCAAGAGATACTTCCTTAACAGAAGTAATAAAAACATTGTTTCTTTCTCCTAGTCTTATCTTTACTGTCTGGTCAAAGCATGGGGAAAGAGAGAAAATTGGAGCAAACAGTGACCTCCTTGTCTTTGTTGGATCACACCACCCTGACTTCATTCTCCAACATAGTTCCTCCCTGTACTTTCACTCAGTTTCCTCAAAGGAAGTGATTAGGTCTCTGTTAAGAAAGAGGAAAAATAAAAAGGATTTAGTACAGGGCATCGTTTTCCTAAAATTCTGATTAAATATTTATAATTTTTCTCATTTAGGTGGGACAAAAGACTTTAGATTAAAATATAGTCCTAATGTTATTTCATAATGTGTAACTTAAAAAGGCAATGGAGTCATGTGGGGTGGAAGGATCACCTTGGCATACTTCCACAACTGCTCCCTCTACTTTTTAAAATTTTTCTGAATCATAATAAATTCTTCTCTAGCCCCTCAGTTAGATTCTGTGAGAATCTTTATGTTTCAGGCATGTTGTTTATAAACAACACATTATTAGTTCTGCTTTCTAATTCACTCTGCTACCTTCCTTCTTTTTATGAATGTGTTCATCCCATCCAAGTTCATGACTATAATTATTAATTGCATAATTTCCACTGTCATCCCACTAATATCCCTCTTATACTTCTTTACATTTAAGAAAAAGGTAGAGAAAAAGAAGAGATCTGATCAGCACTAGTAATCTTTAATTAAGATAGCCTTTTCCTACTCCTCTGCTCCCCATCTCTCACCAGTCCCAGACCTTGATCTCTAGTTCTTATCCTTTTTCTTTTTAATCTTCCCTTTATAATTAACCCTCCAAAGCTGAAGCTTATTTTGCCTGTTTTCTTGTATTTTTTTTCTTTTTTTGCTTGTATTCCCTGTACAACCCAACTCTACTCTCACTCTTTATCCCACCTCCCTTTTTCCTGTTCCCACCTATTTGCCTGTTGAATGTTTAATGTATTGCTATACCATAATCTGTGTGTGTGTGTGTGTGTGTGTGTGTGTGTGTATTCAGCCCTCGCTTATGCAGTTAGGATAACAATGTCATTATATGCACCCTCTCTCTACCCCTTCCTCCATATTTAAATACTTTTCTGATGCACTCTATTTATCTGAAATAGTCAATTCCTCCTCCTATTCCCCCTTTTGTCCTCTGGTGTATTCTTTGTCCCCTCCCTTTTCTTTTCTTTCTGAAAACCAACAAAACAGAGCATTGACCACATGAAGGCCCTATGGTTTTTTCATTTAATTTCTTCCAGGACCCTTGAAGGCTTAGAATTCTAAAGATATACTTGTCTCTTCTCTCCCTGTTAGAATGTAGGTACTTTATCATTGTTTAGCCCCTCTAGTAGTTGAAATGTATTTACCTTTCTAGGCTTCTTTTTATCCCTTTGTTTCCATTTCAGAGTTTCTTCTCAGTGGTCTTTTCCTCAGAAATTCTCAGAAGTCCTAGGCCTCTATTCTATTAAAGGACATTTTTACTTCTATAGGATTATACTCAGTTTTGCAGAGTAAGTTATTGTTGGTTGTAAAACCTCTAGCTTTTACCTTTTGTAATACTGTATTCCAGGATTTTCTCTTCTTTATTAGAGTTGTTGCTAAGTCTTGTATTCTATCTGTGGATCCTCAGTACTAGAATGCTTTCATTCTGGCTCCTTGCATGACTTTTTTCTTTGACTTGGAAGCTCTCAATTTTTACTATGACACTACCTGGTGTTGAATTTTAGTTTTCTTTTTGGAAGTGATTACTGAATGTTCATTGGTATAATAGATCTGAGCCATCTCTTTTATTATTTCTTGAAATATGGTTGTCTAGGTTTTTTATTTGGTCCTGGTTTTTAGGGAGTCAGAATTTATAATTAGTTTGTGAAATTATGAAATAGGGACCAGCACATCCAGTTCTTTGAGTACTTGCCAATAATATGAATGACAAGGGGAAACAGGGTGACAGTCACACTTTATCCACACAAAAGTGTGGGGGCAAATAATACATCAGAGACACGTGGCAAAAGACATATAGAAGCAAACATCAGGGGAAAGAATGATGAAGGGAGACAGACAGAGTGGGCAAGAGAATGAGGAGTAGGAGAGGCACAGAATATCATGCATGTAATCATTGAATAGAGTTGGGAGCACTTAGTGTCATGGAAATGGAAGAGTGCTTGGGGGTAGGACTTTGAGGTCTCAGTTTATAGGGATTTTTTTGGAAGACAGACTTTTTCTTATCTGTGTCACCTTGGGGTTAGTTCATTACCATGTCCAAATCATGTCAGAGTTGTTACTAAAACATTAAAGTCAGCATGTGCACATCATCTCAAAATTATCAGCACTATTTGATGTTCTGTTGGTCTTTACTGTGGAGATCCAAAATTTTTCTGGAATTTATATATCATAGCACCAAAGGTCCTGACAGCAGTGCCTAGATGGCATCTACTAATTCAGCACATATTACAAGGATGTGAGTTTTGGTTAATATATGTTACAGTTTATAAGTTATGCTCCTTTGCTCTTAGGGACAGTTTGTATGTGATTTCTAGGTTGCCATTTGCAATCTTATTTCCTGCTATTGCCCCTTTATTTTGGCTACTTATAAACTTATTATTCTGACTGGAAGAAGAGAGATGGTAAGAGGAGCCAGAACAAGTTACAGTTTTAACCCAGAGTCCAATGATCCTTCTGGGTCATTTATTTTATAATACATACCTTCTCATTTTTTTCTGGCTTTGGACTTTGTTCTAATACTTCTTGTCTCATGAAATTACTCACTTGTTTACTTTATTCTGTTTTTCAGGGAGTCTCCTATTTGGGTGAGGTTTTCTCTTTTCTGTTCTAAACTATGCATTTGTTCATTTCTACCTTTTCTTTCTGAACTCTGATATGATTTATAATTTCTTTTTTTTTTTTAACTTTTTGCTAATTTCTTCTAGGCCCTCTTTGTAGTCCTTGTGGCTAAACATTTTTTTCCGCCAAGATTGTACTTGTAGTTGCAGATTTACTCTCTTCTCAGTTTAACTTTTGGGCTTCTCTTAACCCATAATATTTATGTATTCTGTTCAATGTTTTTTTTTCTATTTCCTTATTTCCAGCCTCAGTTCTTGTACTGCTATTTTGTGTGCAGACCATTCCTTTCTGGCACTCTTGGATGGTTAGTACTTGTTCGGCCTTCTCCCTTCTCTAGGCTGGGTGTCACTGCTACCACTGATCTGGATGGGTGGCTGGTATTAAGCCTATCTGCCTCAATTCTTGACTTTCATATCAGTCTCCTATTGGACCTCCAATATCTGTCTTCTTTCCTTGCACAGTCTTTAACTGGGAATTGCTCCATCCCCAGATGTGGGTCTGGCAGACCTCACTGGGATGTCAGATGTTGGATGTCTTAGCCTCCTGCACACTCTGTTAACAGTGGTGCTCTGACTGTTGCTCTGGCTCCCAGTGTTCCAAAGAGTGCATTCAGGTCTTGTCTCCCCGTAATTTGACCTGTGGGGGCTGTTTCTTTCCCCCATTGCTTTTGTGATGGGCCAGGACTAACATCTGGCTGTAGAGTCACAATTACTGGAGTTGGCAACGGCTCATAATCTCCCTGTTCAGGTGTTGAATGGCTTTAGGCCATTGGGGGGAGCTTGCACAGGTTTCCCTGACAGGGCTTCTGTCTTCATTGCTATATAAAATGCAAGAACAACTATCCTGTAGCCTGCAAGGTTATATGTCACTTAGTTTCTCTTCTTCCTGGTCTTAATACTTAGTCCATAATTATAGCCACACCTACAAGAACTCCAATCCCTGGCCTCTCTATTCCCCTTTTGCTCCTTTATTACGTATCACATTGGTGGGTGTGGTCATGGGAGTTTTTTAGCCACCAGCACTTTAGACAGTCACAGAAGAAGGTCTCAGGGACCAAGCATCTCCACCCTGTGCCCCAGACTTTGAGAATCTAGAATCTTTACACAGCAGAACCTTTCAAGACAAGAGGAAGAAATGACTTCTCTCACCCCAGTAGGGAACTACACATTGCTAGACCTAAGGGAAGGGTTGGCTCTGAGTTGGCAGGATCAGCAAGGCTACTTAATCTGACCAGTGAATTTCTTTTGGCTTATCAGAACTTATCTGTCCTAAAGAAAATGGGCCAGGAGACCCAGCTGACATGGGCACGAGCAGTCATCAACTCTGGCTTTGGAGGTGGGTCTCTGTCTTGTCCTGCCTTCATCCAAGTTCCTGATCCCGGGATTTCAAAAAATTTGTCTTGCTCACCCAATCTTCCTTTCATGATCTCCCTAAAGTCTCTGTGGTGATGATAGAATAGGCTGGGAAATGGAGGAACTACAGGGCCAGCAACTGGGAAGGAGATGGGCCGAACAAGCGGCCACATCGGTCTAATGAGAGCAATTAATCTCAATCCAGTGGTCAAGTCTCCGACTTTTGGTGTTGCCTGGGCTTCCAGCCACTTAAGTCCATGGCTTTGCCTAAAAATTACATCCAAGAGACTGAGGCCAAAGCGAAGATGAATTGTGTAGTACAAGAACACTACCTTGTGTTTTACTCACTGCAGGTGGGAGAAATGGGAAACATCTCCCCTCTGATTTGCTTCAAATCCTCCACTATCCTGTCTGCCACCTTTCGTGCAGCAAACAGGTTCAAGCTTACATAGCCCATAAATCCCATCTCAGGCACAGGTGCTATTATTATCCCCATTTTAAAGAAGAAATAGAGACCTAAGAGTAATGACCCCGAGCTTCCTCCTTTCTGTATGTGCCTGATTGTTGTTTTCTTTTCATAGCCCTAGAGCATGTCCTGCAGAGCACAGCAGGGAAGTACTGCGTGGGAGATGAGGTAGGGGCAATCCGTAGTTCCAGTCTTCCTTATCCTTGGCCGCTGTCAGAATTTGTTGCTACAACTATACTGAACTTCACAGAAAAACTAGCTGAGCCAGTCAGTGCCAAAGCAATAGACTCTCTTTTCTGGCATGTTTAAGGAAAAGCCTACAAGGGAAGGCTGTTGGCTTAACTGGAAACACCCAAAGTGGGAGGTGCAGGTCAGGGGAGGGAAGTCCAGTTAGCCCCTCACACTTCAGCTGTGACTGACACCTTCAAACTAGGGTTACCAACTGAACTTCCTTACACTGAAGTTGGGACCAGTGTCCTCAAAGCAGGACAGTGACAAGGACAGAATCCCACCTAGAGATGTCAGTAGGAAGTCCTTGGTTGATTAAAGCTTGGCAGGCTACTATAGACAGAGACTTTGGGGCAAGGGATGGGATTATTCAGCTTGAGAGGGAAAAAATACAGTTCATGACTGCTCTATTGAGGTTTCCAGGGATAGTCAGAACCCAACAGGTGTGTGGTCAGGGATCCTGCACCAGGATCAAACTTGACTTTTCTCTGCAGATCTCCATGGCTGACATATGCTTGGTGCCTCAGGTGGCTAATGCTGAGAGGTGAGTGAGAACCCTGTCCTCTCCCACACTCACCAGAGAGCCTTCTCCATACATAAACAACTACCTCTCCCCCACTGGACCCCCACCTCTCTTTTGTATGAGTTATCCTGGTAACTCTCAACTTAACTATTTCTGTAATGGAACTCCACTTTCCCTTGCTTGAGAGAGCCACTGAAATGCCCTCACAATCACTGCAGAGATGATCAGCTTCTGCTCATAAGAAGGGAAGGGTGCCTGCATTCTAGCTCCCTAGGAGGCATCCCAACAGCAGAACCCACCAGAAAGTATTTGTCCACTTTCTCCAAGTGTTCACTGCCTGCAGGGATTCCCTGAATTATCTCCAGAAATAAGAATGGACCAGGGTCCAGACCGCCAGCCCTACCCATTCCCTTCCTTTTACCCCAGTATGGCAAGTATCAATTAAACTTCTCTTATGTGCAAGGCTCCATTAGACACATAGAGGAATACAAGACAGCTTCCAATCCCAAAGATCCTGGGTTTTATCTAGACCAGGGGTTCTAAACCTCTTTTGTGTCATGGCTTTGGCAAACCAGTGAAGTCAGCCTTCTCAGCCTAATTTTTAAATGCATAGAATTAAAAAGGTAACCAGTTATATTGAAAGAAAATTAACAAAAAAAATTAGGTTCACAGCCCCCAGGTTAAAAACCCTTCATAGAAAGACAGGATATGAAAAGATATAAATCACAAAACCAGACAGGATAAGGAACAAATGATACTGTACTGCCTCCAGAAGGCCACCACCCTTGCAATTTCTACTTCTATTTTTTTTGTTTTTCTTTAGTCCTTTTCAGTAGCATTCAACTTCTCATGACCCTACTTGGGGTTTTCTTTTCAAAGATGCTAGAGTGATTTGCCATTTCCTTCTCCAGCTCATTTTACAGATGAAGAAACTGAGGCACACAGTGTGAAGTGACTTGCCCAGGGTTACACAGCTAGTGTGAGCCAAATTACTTGCAAGTCTTTACTTACAGCTAGTAAGTATCTGAGGCTAGATTTGAACCCAGGTCTTTCTGACTTTAGATCTGGCATTCTATCAACTGCATCACCTAGCTGCTTTCTTTTGACCTCATAGGAATTTCCCTGCCCAGTTAAATAAATGCCCAAACTTGCCTCTCCCTGCTTCTCAGATTCAGTGTTTCCTTGCAGAAACCCCAGCCTCTGCTCAATGACTTATGTTCATATTGCAGATTTAAGGTGGTCTGCTCAATGACTTACGTTCATATTGCAGATTTAAAGTGGACTTCTCCCCATACCCCACCATCAGCCGCATCAACAAGACCTTACTCACCATGGAGGCTTTCCAAGTGAGCCACCCTTCCCGGCAGCCTGACACCCCTCCAGAACTTCGGGCCTGAATCCCGGCATTTCCACCTTAGGGACAACTGAGAGTGTGAGCTGCACAGTTTTAATGCCACAAAGATAAATAAATCGTGCTTAGTGAATGAGCCCTGGTGTGGAAGCTGCGAGATCTAGGTTGGAATTTTAGCTTTGCCAACCACAGAATTCCTTTGGACCTGAGTTTCCTCCTCTGTCAAATCTGAAGGTCAATAATGTTCTGCCTATTTCATAAGGGTTATGGTGATCAGAATCAATGCAATCATTTAGTTAAAATGCTTGGAAGATAATGAAGTACTCAATAAATCAATGACAGGAAGTACTGCCTCCTCTTTCTGTGGATAGCTTTCATGAATACCATGTATTTTTGTTAATTAATCTCCATGTTCATCCATACCCTCAACTCTGGATCCAAGAAGAGTAAGCTTATCCAATTAAGCCAGAATAAAGATAGCGGAGATGAGGCATCTTTATTCCTCTGATGTAGTGTACCAGTCCCTAGCTCATTAAAGGCCATGGAAAAGGACACAGACCTCTGGAATTTTCATAGCCACTGAGTAGTTCCTCCCTGTTTCAGGGGGAATCAGCTAGGAAAGGGGAGAACAAAGGAGGGAACCTGTGGCTTCACTGGAGCCAAGAGTGTTGTGCAAACTCTCTCCAGCTAGACAGAGCAATAACTCACCTAGTCTTAGAGAATAGCCTGGGGCAATGAGGTTAAGTGATTTTCCTATGGTCACACACTCTCTATATGCCCAGAAGAACTTGAATTTAGGTCTTCCTGACTCCAATCCACTCTGCCCTACTCCTGTTTCCATAGTCGTGCAAATAGCCATAGTTTGGGTCCCGGAACCTTAAAACTATATGTGGTGGTTGTTTGACCTTCATTGGCTAACAGTACCTTGGCTTGAAAGTAAATTGGATAGAAGTGAGGCAGTGCTATGCAGAGTCACGAGCCTTACTTTCTCCTCCAGAGCCATTTGGGTCCAATGACAATCAGGATGACTGGAGATGGGCTCCAGATACAGTGGGAGACTCTGGCCTTTTTTTAAACTAAGGTTTTTCCCAGGTCTCAGTTTGACTGAGGCAACGCCTATTAAATAACTAAGGCTAGGTAAGAAATGAGGCAAAGAATGGCCTCTTTTAGCTACTCAAAAAAAATCAATATGGGAGGGGGAAACCCTTAGGGTTTCTGGCCAAAATTGCTATTTACGTTCACTCTGAGCCATCTGGGCCCAGTGACCAAGTAGGGGTTGGACTGGGACCTATTATTGGCCAATCAATGAGAGCTGAAGTGATTTTTGTTTAAAGCATGGTCCTTAAGAAGAATACATGCAGTAAAGAAGAAAACATGGAAATATTAAGTCCATGAACCTTTTAGCCTATAAGCTTCAATTTCCCTACCACTCATCTTTTGACTGACACCACAAGCAAAGGGTCAAATTGATTACCTTGAGATTATCTATTTTTCCCTTTCCTAGGCTCCCCTGAGAAAAATCAAATTGATGTATCTACATTTTTTGTAATTTTATTCTCTATCACCACTGACATTTTGCATAACTGCTTAAGTCACTTTTATTTGTCTGTGAATTAAGTTCAGAAGTTCATAGATTCAGAAGTCCAGTCTTCCTCTCTGAATTAAGTTTAAAAGTTTAGTTTCCCTATAAATTGATTTAATTAAAAGATCTCTATACCACTAGCTGTCCTTGACCAATTAGAGGAAATCATCATCTATATAACATTGGTTAGCCATGCAGGTGGATATCACCAATGAGCCAGAAAGTGGAAGGACGAGTTATTACTAGGCTTGCATATCTGCTGTCCAGCTAATTATATTGTCCTCCACATCAATGATGCTTCTGACTTTGTAAACAATCATGTTGTTTTCCCCATCTATGATGCTGTCATCCTTTTTTTTTTTGGATGTTCCCCCTTTTATCTGTAAAAATTATGTCTGCCCTCATTCAAGGTCTTTTTGGCTTGCAGAGGAGCTAAAGACCCTTTTTGTTGGTAACTACTAGCCTTACCAATAAATTGAACGTGCACAGAGGTTTATGCCTTAGTTTACCTTAATTTCAATTAGGACAGCCAGAAGTAGGAGGTTGGAACAGAGGACACTGGAAACCTCTAGAACCTACAATCTGGAATACTGGCCCACAGATAAATTGGAAATTGGTAGAGAAAGTGTTGTGCTAGTAAATGTTTAACAACTGGCTCTCTAAGGGGGGAAATGTAAGCACAACACACTTAAGCTTAATTTGCATCATTAGCAATTTCTCTATCACTGAAGTCTAGGCAATCAACAAAATGATAAACAAACTCTTGATTCCATAGCATTTGCTGATTTCTGAAGCATACATGCTCACACTAAAAATTTTGCAATTATCTCCCAGTTGGAGCTAGCTCTGGCACAGCCCTGTGGAGAGGCTTTGCTTATTAAAGAAGGATGAGGTTCTAGCACCTGCCTGTGTTTCTGATTTGGAAGAATGGGTAAGAAGAACCTGGTGAAGGTTAACTGAAGCCCCTAAGAGGGGGGCTAGGAATCTCAGCATGCATGGACCTTGCTAATCGATTCATAGCACTTCTTGCCAGGTTTTCTCCTAGCAAAGCTCCAGTTCCCACCACCCTGATACCAGTCACCCCATCCTGATGAGGAATATCACTCTATTTCAAGGTTGAAGTACCCAAGATCATCCCTGGCTTATGGTTCTCTCCTTGGTCCCAGCAGTCCTTTTTCCTCTATCAAAGGGACTGGTAAAGGTCTTTTGAGCCTAGGCTCAACTACTTTTCAAATGTATGGGACTCCTAACAAATCCCTTCACCATTCTGAGCCTCATTTTTCAATTTGGACAGTAATTCTCACTCCTGATTTATTACAAACACTTTTTATGCCTTTTCTTAAAAGTAATGTATCATCACCAAGTTTCTGAGGATGGGTGGGGGATGGGCTGAAGTAATAGAAACAATAATCTTCCTGTCCTTCTTCCAGACAGACCATGGAATATTTTATTCCCTGGCTTTACCTGTCAGAGATTGGTTTGGGGGTAGGCAATTCAGAGATTTGTGTTAAATCTCTATTTTCCCCTGATGAGAGACAGCATGATGTAGTAAATAGAGGGACAGCCCAGAGATCAGGGTCATTGTGCCACTGCCCCTTGAATGAGAAATAGTTTCCTCCTATAAAGCCATGCATAAGCAGCTTTCCAGAGGACTGCTGCTGTGAACAGCTTTCAAGGTTCTGAATACACAATATAGTGAACTCTCTATTTGTTCAATAAAAATCAGAGCAAAACATTTGCAGAAAATCAAGGTACAGCATTCAAATGTTACAACTTATCACAGAAAATTAAAATACAGCATTCACCATGTCACAACTCAACAACTTATCACTAAAATGGCCACATAGTTTTCAACAAAGTACATTCATTTAGTCAATCCCAAAAATCCTTAATTCAATCATAAAGTCCAAAAGTCAAAGTTCTCCACCCTGAGGTCACAGTAAATGATAATCTTCTCAGTCAATACACAGTATCCAAGTAAAGTATTCTTTCAGCTTGACTTGAGGCTGACTCTCAGCTTCCATGGTTCCTCTTCCAAGGTCCAAGCTCCAACTGTTACCTCGGTTCAAAATCAGGCAGCTCCCAGTTCCTTGTCCAGCTCCTTGTCCAGTTTTTCATCCAGTTCCTGTTCCATATTGAAGTTCACAGTGTCCAGTCCACCTCAAGTCCTTCACAGTTCCTGTTTCTGGGAAGACAAAGCTTGACAGAGTCACAATAATATTCATGCACATTGCCAGTACCATCATCTATTCACTATCTGCCTGTGAAATCAATTCAGACCCACCAACAAGCTCTGAGAACTCAACACAAATCATCAATAGAGAAATCATCACAGACCCACAAACAAGGTCCAAGAGGTCAGCACAAATCCTCAGTAAAGTCCAAGGACCTCCAAAACCCTCCTCCAGGACTTCTGTAACATATCAACCAGAAAATCCTCTTTCAGGGCTTCCAGTAAGGTCCCAGGGCTTCCGTACAAAGTATCACAAACAAACATTAACACAGAACAGAGTGCCAGGATACCACCAATTTTCTCCTTCTTGACTCTGCCACCACAAGAGTCCTCTTCTCTAGCCTGGAAATTCTCCTGATATATGGTCATTAGCTCCTCCCCTTCCTGTTACAGGAGTTCATATGAGTTCTAGGGTTCACAAGTTCTGTTTCTTAACAGACTTGAAACAAGACTCCAAAGAAACCTGAACTGAAACAAGGTGTTAATTCAAAAGCTGAAACAAGGTGTGAACTACTTCTGTGCTTGCCATTACACCTCCTTACTATCCTACTTGTGCTGCTCTGGAGCTAAGAAGAAAGGTTGATGAATGCTAAGGGCTTCAAATAATGAATTTTAAGATCACGTGAAAATGCTTCAAAAGGTGGGTTGTGTCATTATATTTGACTGGGAGTTCTTACATCCTGAGCCTTTATTGTTTGGAGGTTTGGTTCAGTCGTGTCTGACTCTTTGTGACCCCCTTTGGGGTTTTCTTGGTGGAGATACTGAAATAGTTTGACATTTCCTTTTCCAGCTCATTTTACAGATGAGGAAACTGAGGCAAACAGGGTTGGGTGACTTGCCCAAGGTCATACAATTAGCAAATTGTCTGAGGCCAGGTTTGAACTCAGGAAGATGAGTCTTCTTGACTCTAGACCTGTCATTCTCTCCACTGTGCCTCCTAGCTGCCTGGCGGCTTGGTTACATTCCTTTAAAGGAGTTCAAAACCTGCTTCTGACATGGACTATGGGGCAAATTATCTGACCCCCCAGTCCTGCAGGCACTTCTCTGTGACTAAAAATTATAGATGGGTTGTAGATTGGCTCTCTGATTGGATAGAGGGAGCTTCTTACAGCATGGAATCACAGGTCTGGAAACAAACTCCCTTCTTTTCTTCCTTCCTGTTCCCTCACTCCCCCCCAAAACCAAAACAAAATAAAAAACCTAGAGTCATTTGGAAGTGGTTACTAGGGATACAGAATTCTTAGTGCTTTGGAAAGTTAGGCAAATGAAGGAGAGAAGGTAGCAGAGTTGTTAAGATAAGGCAGAAGATGGGGAACCACATGTGTGGGGGTGGAGGGCTTGATCAGAGGTCCAATCCTACAGGGACCACAGAAAGGAGAAGTGGGCATGAATGTCTGCATAGGGAGATTCATGACATAGGCATGGGGGGAAAGCCCTGTGCAGAGAAAGTCCCTTTCTGCCCTCGTGGTCTCAAAATAAAGCATAGGGGTAAATGGAGAAAGGAAGAGAAATAAGGATTTTTTAAAAAGGAGAACATCATCCTTCTTCTAGTCTGCCAATTACAGTGGCAAACTAGCCAGGAACTTCAATATTTCTTTGTGAAGGGAATTCAAATCAGTAACTTTGGCCCTGTCATCTTAGCCGATCTGATGGATGTGAGGTGGTAAATTGACTTCTTTTGATCTGTGTTCTTAAGAACATTGTTCTGAGAAGGCTTCACCAAAAGTCAAAGGAGTATGTGACACAAAGTAGGCTGAGGGGCAGCTAGGTGGTTTAGTGAATAGAACACTGATCCTGGAGTCAAGAGGACCTGAGTTCAAACCTGGCCTCAGACACTTGACACCCAGTCCCACACTGAGGCTTAAGCCTCCGGCTAGAGGGACTCCAGATCAGCAGCAGCTGTGGCCATTTCCAGATTTATCAATACATAGACACAAAGGACAAAGTGAGAGGTCAGTACAGTCTGGACTTTGGGACCAGTAAGTGGCAGTGTGTGGCTTTTACCCCCAGGTCAAAAAGCCACTGAGACGCTGGCACAGCCAGCCAGCGCCACATGGAGGCGTCAGCTCTTGGCCTGCAAAGTGTAGGGGGACCAAGCACCAGTCTGAGGGGTAATAGCTCTTGCTTTAACCTGCTTGGATCTGGATTGCAGTCTAGGGTGGAGGTCCTGGGGTGTGTGTCCAGCTTGCCAGAGTGTGTGGAGACCTCAGAGAGGGCACCCACCTAATACCTCGGGCAGCTGAGAAAACCCCAGAATTTGGGACGAAAACTCCCCTGTCTGGTGGCAGAGTCCTACTGTGGCAAAAAGCCCATAAGTCAAGTAATTGAGTGGCAAAATGAGCAGGCAAAGGAAACAAGCAGACAGAAGATTCCAACAATACACTCCTATTTTGGGGACAAAAAGGAGCAAAGCATGGAAAAGGAGGAAGACAGTGAAGTCAGAACTCCTGCACCAAAAGCTTCAAAGGAAAATACAAGCTGGTTACAGGCCATAAAGGACCTTAAGAAAGATTTTGAGAACCAAATAAGAGAAGTGGAGGAAAAATTGGGAAGAGAAATGAGAACAATGCAAGAAAATTATGAAATGAGAGTCAACAGCCTGACTGAGGAAAATAATACCTTAAAAAACAGACTGACTCAAATGGCAAAGGAGACCCAAAAAGGCAATGAGGAGGAGAAGAATGCCTTAAAAAGCCAAATTTGCCTGATGGAAAAAGAATCTCAAAAACTCAATGAGAATCATTGCTTCAGAATTAGATTGGAGCAAATGGAAGTTAATGACTTTATGAGAAATCAAGATGCTGTTAAACAGATCCAAAAAAATGAAAGAATAGAAGGCAATGTGAAATATCTCGTGGGAAAAACCACTGACCTGGAAAATAGATCCAGAAGAGATAATTTAAAAATTATCGGACTACCTGAAAGCCATGACCAAAGTAAGACCCTAGAAATCGTCCTCCAAGAAGTTCTCAAAGAAAACTGCCCTGATGTTTTAGAACCAGAGGGCAAAATAGAGGTTGAGAGAATCCACCGATCACCTCCTGAAAAAGATCCCAAAAAGAAAACTCCTAGGAATATTATAGCCAGGTTCCAGAATTCCCAGATTAAGGAGAGAATATTACAAGCAGCCAGGAAGAAACAATTTGAATATTGTGGAAACACAATCAGGATAACCCAGGATCTGGCAGCTTCTACACTGAGGGATCGAAGGGCTTGGAATATGATATTCTGGAGGGCAAAGGAGCTGGGATTAAAACCAAGAGTCACCTACCCAGCAAAACTGAGTATCATGTTTCAGGGGAAAATATGGTCATTCAGTGGAATACAGGACTTTCAAGCATTCTTGCTGAAAAAAACAGAGTTGAATAGAAAATTTGACATTCAGATACAAGAAGCAAGAGAAGCATGAGAAGGTAAATAGGGAAAAGACATCATAAGGAACTTATCAAAGTTGAATTATTAACATTCCTACAGGGAAAAACAATAATTTTAACTGATGAAACTTTCCTCAGTCGGTGAAGGGATTAGAAATATATATATTTGTCTATCTATGAGGGTATATGGGCATATGAATACATATGTGAATGTGTGTATATATGTTTACAGGTATACATAGATAGAGGGCACAGAACCAATTTAACAGGAAAGGATAATACTTAAAAGGTGAAATTAAGAGGTGAGAGGAATATAATGAGAGAAGATGGGGAGAGGCAGAATGGGGTAAACTATCTCATAGAAGAGGCAAGGGAAAATGTTTACAATGGAGGGGAAGAACAGGAAGGCAAAAGAGAATGGGTCAACCTTATTCCCATTGAATTTGGCTTGAGGAGGGAGTGAAATACACACTAAATAGGGTATCTCACCTTCCAGGAGAATAGGGGGGGAAGGGGATGAGAAGGGGGGGATGATAGCAGGGAGGGTAGGCTGGGGGAGAGGGAGGTTGGAAGCACCCACTTGAAAATAGACGGGATCAAACTGGAGAGTAGAGCAGGTGGGAGGTGGGATGGGAGGGAAGGAAGTGTAGTCAGTCTTTTACAATGTATCTACTATGTTATTGTTTTGCATTAGCCACACATGTGCAACCTATACTGAACTGTCTATCTTCCCAGTAAGAGTGGGTGACAAGGAAAGAAGGGAATGAATCTGGAATTGAAAGTTTTAAAATCAAATATTCAAATATGTATGTGTATATATATGTACATATGTGCGTGTGTATATATGTGTGTGTATACATATATATACATATATATATACTATTATTACTACCATCTTACATGTAATTGGGAAATGGGGTGTGCAGGCACTGGGGCATAGAGATCCACTGGAAAAGTTGAAAGGGGTATGGGGGAAAATGTGGGAGAGAGCAGATTGGAGGAGGGGATATCCTGTGGGACTCCTATTTTGGGGCAGTGGATGGGGGAGAAATGGGGAGAAAATTTGTAACTCAAAATCTGGCGGAAATGGATGATGTAAATCAGAAGTTAATAAAGCATTAAAAAAAAAAGTAGGCTAAGGACCCCTGATCTAGAGAAAACAGCTGGGAGGGGTAGATAAGAGCACTAGACTTAGGATTCAGAATTAAGACCTATCTGGGCCATTTACTGGCTTTGTAACCCTGAACAAATCACTCACAGCCTCAGTTTCCTTTTCTATAAAATAGAGATAATAATAGCACCTACCTCACAGTTTGTGAGTCAAATTAAATAAAATATGTAAAGTGTGTTCAATAAAAGCTAGCTACTATTATTAAGGAAAGTACCTTTTTTAATTTTAAAGGTACTTTATTTCTGAAAGGTACTACTGTTGGTACAGTTGCAAAATAGGGGTAGAGAGGGGTTTCTTTATATGGGAAGAAGTGTTACGCTATTCTCTTCACTACTTAACCTCTTTTCACTTTATTTCCCTTCTCTTTCCCCAGCTGTTCTATGGTTTTACTTAGAAACTTTGAGGTGCATGAGGGTAGAAGATATTTTCTCCATAGATATTTTCCCCAAGGAAAGGACAGCTACACCCAAAGGCTCAAAAATACTTGGCAAATTTTGAGTAGTCAGACCTCTTCCATCCTGGCAACCTTTGAGCAAACCCTCCTATGGCATGAGCCATTTTTCTCAACATTCCCACTAAGGACTTCAAGAGGTTAGTTTCAACAACAGTTTTCCAACATATGACAGTTGGCAACCTGCTGCATGGAGGAAAATGTTGAGGAAAAACTAGTTTTTCTAGGCTGGGTGGAAAAGAGACTGTCTGATTTGAGCTCACAGTTTGGGGTGGAGTGAGGTGTCCTTCAATGTTGGTAGTGTAAGCAGCAGAGATTAGCAAATTCTTTGCAAGGATTAAAGTTCCAGGATGTGTAGTTTGGGAATCCTCAGTGAGAGGGAAATTACTGGGAATAAAAGTAGACTTGATATTTCTGTCCCAAGGAACCTCATACTTCCAGGAAAGAAGGTGTGGTCAGCTATAAGGCTGGGTCTTCATGCAGGTCCCTAAGAAAAGTGCTGGAAATAATCAAATTACTTTCAACTGTAGGCTCCTTCTAACTCGCTAAACACAACAGACTTACCTGTAAGTCAAGGCTCAGAGATGAGGACCATTGTGCCACTGCCCCTTGAATGAGAAATAGTCTCCTCCTTAAGATCATTCTTGTCCTACTCTGGAGCTAAGAAGAAAGGCTGATGAATGCTAAGGGCTTCAAATGATGAATTTTATGATCATGTAAAAATGCTTCAAAAGGTGCATCATGTCATTACATTCGACTGGGAGTTCTTACGTTCTAAGCCTTTGTTTGGAGGTTTGGTTCAGTTGTGTCTGACTCTTTCTGACCCACTTTGGCGGGGTTTTTTGGTGGAAAAACTGAAATAGTTTGCCATTTCCTTTTCCAGTTCATTTTACAGATGAGGAAACTGAGGCAAATACAGTTGGGTGACTTGCCCGAGGTCATACAATTAGCAAATTGTCTGAGGACAGATTTAAACTCGGGAAGATGAATCTTCCTGACTCTAGACCTGGCACTCTATCCACCACTCTGCCTCCTAGCTGCCTGTGGCTTGGTTACATTCCTTTAAATTATGATTAACTTCATATAATTTCCTCCCTTTAGTTTCCAGAACACATTGAGAAGGGAAGGGGAGAATTGCTGTGTCATTTCATGATAAATAGAAGTTTATATTAAAAATGAGTAAAATCAAGGGAAGAAAAATTGGAACATGTGTTATCCTAACAGGAAACGACATATAGATTGTTTCAGGGTACAGCTAAAATGCCTCATCTAATGGGAAACTATCCCTGATCCTTTTGGTCTTTAGTTCTATCTCCCTCCAAAATTTACTTTGTTACTTTGCATTTATTATAGGTGGATATATTGTATTCCCACAGTACAATGTGATCTGCTTGAGAGTAAGACTGTTACATTTTCTGTTTTTATTCCTTAAGTCCTAACACAGTGCCTCACTCATTGAATTTAATTACAAAAAGGTGTTTGTTTGTTTTTAAAGAGTTCTGTAATTATGTATCAGTGCCTTCTAAAGCAAGAACAAGTGTTTAAAAAGATGTCAAGGGGCGGCCAGGTGGCTCAGCGAGTAAGAGCACCAGCCCCCAGTGTTGGGATGACCTGGGGATCGAATCCGGGCTCAGATACTCAGCACCACACCCAGAAATAACTGGCCATGTAACCTTGAGCAAGTTACTTAACCCCAATTGCTTAAAAAAAAAAAAGATGTCAAAACATACCCAACAGCTTTGTGAGGCAAATAATGGCATGTGTCGTGACGTGAGATGGCTGAGACAGAGATGAAGTGAATTTGTCCAACAGTCACACTGTTTGCAGCTATGGCAAGACTATACCCCAAATCTCTTAGCCCCACTATTTAGTAATACCAGATTTGTGGAGTGGGAATGTGGTTCAGGCCCCAAGTACAAAGTCTCTCTAAAACAGTAGTATATTTCAGACTTATATGTCATAGAACTGTAATTTCTCTGTTCCAACTCCATGCTGGTCTGTAAATGTGTAGTTTGCACAAAGACAACAAAACTTTAAATACAAAGATCAGAAGGACAAAGCAAATTATTTTGGAAAGTTTGTTTTTAAAAATGTACAGTTAATGGTTTTATGGTTTGGTTTACTATTCAATTCCACATTGTTTGTTGAATGTTAAATTTGTAATAAAAGTTAAAAAAAAAAAGATGCCAGAGATACCACTATGTAACAACCACGTTCAGTAAAACTCCTACTAGCAAGGGTAAGCAGGTTATTGAGACTACTCTCTCCCCTCCTCAGTTGATGAAATTACAGAAGACCCAATATATAATCACAAGGTATAGACTTATGGGTTAAGAAGGAAACAATATGATTGTCAGGGGAAATAAATTAGCCATAGGGCTGGGGATCCTCAATAACTAAGTCATGAATTTTAGAGTTTGAAACAGTGGTGAAGGAGACCCATGGAGAGGATTGGTCAGGCGGAGATGTCTCTCTTTTTCCACTCTCTCACCATTGGTCAGTCATGGCATCCAACACCAGAATAGGAGACAATTCATCTGGAAGTTGGAGTTGAAAATCTGATGATGTAGCAAGTCAGAAACTGCCTGTGGAGGAAATACTTGCAATACTTGAGGGATAGAAAGGGGAAGAAAGAATTTCTCTCTGTTGCCCACTCCTATCATTAGCCATGTGGAGCTACTGGACCAGCAGGAGACATTGCCTTCACTGGGAAGTAGAGACAGCTCCAGATACCCAGATACAGACTGAGAGACAGTCACCCAAAGAAGAAAAGCAGCTTCAAGGACTGGGACCCCTGGCAATTGAGAGTTGAGCTGTGGAAAACAGCAAACCCTGTTTTCCTCAGGGGAACTCCCCATGAGGACTCTCCAGAGAAAGGACTTTTGGGCTTGGAAGTTCTAGTTGTGGTGTGCCTTTGTCATTTATGTATCCTGTATATGTACCCCACTGCCATACCATGCTTGAGCCCCTTCCTCCCATGGATTTTGTATTTGTGGGAGAATGTGTCCTAGAATGCTTTACAACTACTAGGGCAGCTAGGTGGCATAGTGGCTAGCGCTCGGCCTGGAGTTGGGAAGATCTGAATTCAAATTCTGCCTCAGACACTTATTAACTTTACGACTTGGGCAAGTCACTTAACCTCTGTTCGCCTCAGTTTCCTCATCTGTAAAATGAGAATAACAAAACCACCTATCTCCTAGAGTTGTGAGGATCAAATAAGATAAGCCATTGGCACATAGGAGGTGCTATACTGGTGTTTGTTTTATTATTATGTTTTTGCTATACCATCTGAACAAATACTTTTGCTTAAAGCTAATTACGTTTACTGGCTGATTGTTAATGGAAAGCTCACAAGCTACAGTAGTTTGAGGAGACCCCTGCAAAGTCACTCCCTAGAACATGATGCAGTTACTTCCTCTAGGGACCCAATCTACAAAACCTGTGAGAAGGAACTGGGGAATAGCCCAGGGCAAGGGCTACATGTAGAAATGGCAAGACTGAATTCATCTCACTTAGCCTTCCTTACTTACTCTGCTATGACAGTCCAAAGTACTGGTTCCAAATTTTAACAGAGTAAGTTGATCACTTTTTAAAATAAATTTTATTATAAATTTAACAACTTATCAAAGAGATAATAAAATGAACATAAAAATAAGGAATGAAATCTTAAATCTTTAACATCTAGCAAGGTAGAACCAAATAAATTTGCAATAAATAAATTATATTTTCCTGTGTGTTACTTTGAAAGTCCCTCGGAAGTTATGTCATTTGGGGCTTTGTTTTATGTAAATACATATCGTTATGGTCAGTGTGTATATAGTCCTGGTTCTGCAGATCTCATTTTGCATCACTTTCTATTAAGTCTTTGCATATTTCTTTTTTTTTTTTGGAGGGGGGAAGGCAGGGCTATTGGGGTTAAGCGACTTACCCAAGGTCACACAGATAGTAAGTGTTAAGTGTTTGAGGCTGGATTTGAATTCAGGTCCTTCTGACTCCAGGGTACCACCTACCTGCCCTAGTATATTTCATTTTTTAATACCATAATATATTATCATATTAACATACCATCATTTATTCACTCTACAATTGTTGAGGTATCTCAAGGGTTTTTTCACTCTTATAAATTTTGCTCTAAAGCAACTATAAATAGTTTCACATAGGCCCCTTTAATTTTTTATGATCAAATTCTAGCAAGGGAATCAGAGTCAAAAGTTATAATCAATTAGTGACTAATGTTGCAACAATCTATCCTGCAGAGTTACCCATTTCCTTACAGTCCTCCCAAAATTGAATTTTGTAACTTTTTACTATTTTTGCCTTTTATTTGGGAGTAAAGTGGCATCTTAAAATAGTCTTCATATGCATATATCTCCGATTAGATAATTTAAGCATCTTTTCCATGTTATTAAGTTTATTTCTACTTTTAAAAAATGTCTGTTCAGGTCCTGCTGAACAGGAATTAGGAACTGTTACTCATACAGATATGTCTTCTACTATTTGTCTTATACATATTGCTTAATGAATCTGGATGTCAGGTCTTCATATAGTTTATTTATTACATATACTTTTTTCTGCAACGATTTTTTTCTCTTAATTTTGAAGACATTATAACCCTTATTTTGTCTCCATTAATCTCTTTCATTTGTTTGATAAAAATTGCTCCTCTAGTTTGATCGTTGTTGTATATTTAGACGATTTTCTTGTTTCACATTTTGTCCCCCTCCCCCCATGGCAGCATATAGTCAAGTATAGGATCTGTAAATACTTTCACACTATACATTAGTCAGGTTATAAAGACGGATTGTATCAGATAGAATGAAAAATGGTAAAGAGTACATAAAACCAAACAAGAGAAGGAAATATATCAGGTATTTTGCTTCCACCAGTATATAAACTCAGTTCTTTCTAGTTCTTTCTCTGGATGCACATATTTCTCTCCATCACGAGTCTTTTGGGATTGACTTATATCACTGCATTGCTGGGAAGGGTCTAGTCTATCAAAGTTGGTCATCACACATACGTTGTGTCTGTAATTGTGTACAAATTTCTCCTGGTTCTGATCTTCTCACTCAGCATCAGTTCGTATAAGCCTTTGCAGGTAAACATGAAGTCCATCTGCTCCTCGTTTCTTATAGCACAATGGTATTCTATAACATGCATATACCACAACTTGTTCAGCCATTCCCCAATTGATGGGTACCCCCTTAATTTCCAATTCTTTGCCACCACAAAAAGAGCTGCTATAAACATTTTTGTACATATGGGTCTTCCTCCCACTTCTATGATCTCTTTGGGATATAACCCTAGGAGTGGTATTGCTGGGTCAAAGGGTATGAAATTATTTATAGCCCTTTGGGCATAATTCCAGATTGCTCTCCAGAAAGGCTGGATCAGTTCACAACTCCACCAGCAATGCATTAGTGTTCCAATTTGCCCACATCCTCTCCAGCATTTGTCATTTTCCTGTTTTGTCATCTTAGCCAATCTGACTGGTGAGATGTGGGTTGTTTTGATTTGCATTTCTCTAATCAATAGTGATTTAGAGCATTTTTTCATATACTTATAGATATCTTTAATTTCTTTCTCTGAAAATTTCCTGTTCATATCTTTTGACCAATTATCAATTGGGGAATGATTTGTATTCTTATAGATTTGACTCAATTCTTTGTATATTTTAGAAATGAGGCCTTTATCAGAGACACTTGCTGTTACAATTCTTTCCCAATTTTCCACTTTCCTCTTAATCTTGTTTACATTGGCTTTGTTTGTACAGAAGCTTTTCAATTTCATGTAGTCAAAATTATCCATTTTACATTTTATAATGTTCTCTAATTCTTGTTTAGTCACAAAGTCTTTCTCTATCCACAGGTCTGACAGGTAAACTATTCCTTGTTTTACGAGACTGCTTACAGTATCAACCTTTATACTTAGATCATGCACCCATTTCGACTTGATTTTGGTATATGGTGTTAGATAATCGACTATGCCTAGTTTCTGCCATACTACATTCCAGTTTTCCCAGCAGTTTTTGTCAAATAGTAAGTTCTTATCCCCAAAACCAGGATCTTGGGGTTTATCAAACAATAGATTACTATAGTCGTACTATAGTACAATGAATCTTGTGTGCCTAATCTATTCCATTGATCCACTCCTCTATTCCTCAGCCAGTACCAAGTAGTTTTGATGACTGCTGCTTTATAATACAGATTGAAATCTGGTATAGCTAGTCTACCTTCCCTAGCATTTCTTTTCATTAATTCCCTTGATATCCTGGACCATTTATTCTTCCAAATGAATTTTGTTACTATTTTTTCTAGCTCTATAAAGTAGTTTTTTGGTAAATTAATTGGTATGGCACTAAATATATAATTTAATTTAGGTAAAATTGTCATTTTTATTATATTAGCTCAACCTAGCCACGAGCAATTGATATTTTTCCAATTAGCTAGATCTGACTTTATTTGTGTGAAAAGCTTTTCATAGTTGTGGTCATATAGGTCCTGGGTTTGTTTTGGCAGGTAGATTCCCAAATGTTTTATAATGTCTACAGTAACTTTAAATGGGATTTCTCTTTCTATCTCTTGCTGTTGAATTTCATTGGAAATATATAGGAATGCCGAGGATTTATGTGGGTTTATTTTATATCCTGCAACTTTGCCAAATTTATTTATTGTATTTAGATGATTTTCCAGTTAGCTGGTAAATGGGTAAGGTATGTATTGAAAACCATTTTTCATCATATGGTCATTCAGTTTTTATTCCATTCCTCAGTATTTTAAACATGAGTTTAAATGGCAGTCTCTTATAGATACTAGACTTTACTTCTAGGCTCTCTATTCTCTTGTATTTTTTTTTTCAGAGGACCTGATTTTGAATCCTGACTCTGCCATGTACTTGTGTGACCTTAGGTAAGGTAATTAACCTTTGGGCTTGGATCCTCTTGCATAAAATAAAAGCATTGGACTTCAAAGGCATCTTACAGCTCTATGATCCTATGATCTACTTCCTTTTTCAGTAATAGTTTTAAGAAATAATTCTTGCTTGATAGTAGATATCAGAATGTAAAAGTGCCAGTCACTGTTTTCCGATTTCTTTTTCATAGTTCATACTTGCCTATCTACTTTTCCATGTACATTTAATGCCTATCTAATTCTAAGAAATAGCCTTTTAGCTTTTTGAATGGTATTGCACTCAACCTGCAAATATGTTTGGGAAGCATTAACATTTTGAATATATTGGTGTATCAGCAATGCCATCTTTAAATCCCATAACCCTTACAATTGGTTCTAATCATGAACAAAGGATGTCCCTCCATTTGTTCAGTCCTTCCTTGATTTCTGTCAATCATTTTGAAGTTATCTTAATATAGATCTAGTCTTGATAAGTACAGTTGGCATATTTTAAAATAAGCATAATCATGTAGAACTATATTACATTCCAAAAATCTGCTCTTTCTAAATTGTTACACAAAATCTAATTTAATTTCTACCCCCAGACTATAATTACTCAGTCATAAATACAAGTGCAGATTAAAAAAACCTATTATTTATTACCTTCAAAAGTTTGCTCTTAAAAATATATTCCAAAAATATCTTATTTGATCTTATGTGATCTTATAAGATATCTTTCATACCTTCACTCCCAAAAGATGTTTAGGAAAAATGAAATATAGGGGCAGCTAGGTGGCACAGTGAGTAAAGCGCTGGCCCCAGAGTCAGGAGGACCGAGTTTGGTTCCAGCCTCAGACACTTAACACCCACACATCCACCCACACCCACCCACACACCGACACCCACACACCTACAAACCTCCCCCACACACACACACACACACACACAAACTAGCTGTGTAACCTTGGGCAAATTACTTAACCCCAACTGCCCTCCAAAAGGCAAAAAAAAAAAAAAATGAAATATAAGAGATCTGAAATCTCAATGAAGTTTACTGTGATATAAATCAAGACTCTCAAGTGCATAGTGAAAAAGTTTATTTACGACAGGTTTTGGAACTTTGAAGACAAGAATTCACAAAGGCATCACAAAACCGTCGAACAATATAAAAACACACAAACTAAGCTATTTAAGGGACTGTAGCACAAAAGCTCATCTGCATGTTACAGCAACACATTCAATGCCACAGTTCATTAAAACATGATTTTTGAGAAAAAAAAAAGCCTCAAACAAAAAAGACACCAAAATTAAGTAGTTTGGTACAGAGTGCTTTACATGGTTTGAAGTGACAAGCTGATGCTCAGTTCTACCATCATAACAAATACTTATGAGTAAGAAGGAAACAATCTGACCAGACCAAAAACTATTGTTCTTAAAGAAAAAGAAATGTTAAAGACTGAGAGTGTTTCTTCTTCAAGTCACTTTCTGGAATGTTGAACAATCCGAACATTTTGCAGTAAAAAATATCTGTCTTTGCAGCTACTCTGTTCCTTCTTTAAATTTATTAGGAAAATGTAGTTCTCATGATATAATTAACCAAAACTTAATATTATAGGAGGCATGAGGGCAAAAAGGACCAATAGCATGATCTGGTTTTTTGGAAAATAATCACATAACTCACTGCTCCGGTCATCAGTCCCCTATCCTCATCAGGTCATCAGTGCCTACCTCTCCGAATAAAATTCTCATCATCATTTTGGAGCAGATAGCAACTTTTCTCTGGGGACCTCAAAGTACTTCCCATCTTCATCTTCTCTCACAAACACTTTTGGAACAAAGAGGGAAATATCAGACACACCCAGAATACCAAAGGAGGAACAGAGACATTGAAATGTGGGGAATCAAAAGCCCATTATTCTGACCTCTGGCCTTCACATTATTCTCTAACATAATCAAGTGAAAATTCAACTTGATTAAATACCAATGTACCCAGAGAAAATAACCCCAGTCAAAGATGAAAACTGCTAACCAATCAGAGAATATACAACAATAAAATAGGTACCACAGAAGACTGCATAATTCAGGGAAATGAGTGGCTTCTTTGTAGATAATTTTCAAGTTAAACCGAAAATAATATTATAGACTTTACCAGATGATTTCTGAGGTACCTTCCAATTCTCATCCTCTGATTCTACAACTGGCTACTACAATGGCACTTACGAGAGCTGAAAAAGAATTGTTCAAAATGACTGGAAAAAAGGATTCTTCCATCATGTGGCAGTATTACTGGTTCATGGATAAAACTGCATCTGAATCAGACGTCCAAGACTGTAAACCAGAAAATGATCCTACCTTGACTCTCAGAGAATAAACATTTTCATGTGACTGTTCCCATTTATGATACTGGTCTAGCAATCCACACAAGAAAAATCAAGTAAAGAATGCATATAGCCCAGATTATGACAATCAACTTGGATGCATAACCCATCAATTAATTCTGTGTGTGTGTGTGTGTGTGTGTGTGTGTGTGTGTGTGTGTGTGTGTATCTTGGACAGGTATTGCAGATGTACAACAAAGTGGGCCCAGATTTGGAAAGAACAAAGTACATGTGGGAAACTCTGCAGAGCTCTGTATGAACTCAAGATAGTCAATGCCAAAAAAGTACACATATTTAGCATCAATATTTTTCTATAAGTCATAGAACAAACACTACAATTTTGGGAAAATCAAAATAGCAGATGACCTGAAGAGCAACAGAAAGATTCATGTCTTTTTAATTAGACCAAGAGTATTACCATCAACGATTTTTACACCGGCAGTGGTGTAAAAGGACATGTATGATGAAAAAAGGGATAGGACAAACATGCAGCAAGAAGGACAAAGCCTGAGTTAAATTGCACTGGTATCCATAAAACATTTGAAGACCCATAAGGAAAGAGCCAGACCATTTGCATAGCTCTGCTATGGAATATTTATAAAAGAAGACAAGGATCACTCAGGATTTCAAGGCATGAAGGATTTATTGGACTGATGGGAGGAGTACCCACCACCAATAAAATCATGGAATCTTCAAAATAATTTCATAAAGATCATTTCTGCTACAAGCAAGTTCCAGCCACCTTTAAAAAGATAGCCAGTGGGATTTAATTAATCACATTTTTCTAAACAACTTTCATGCTATCCTGGATTACTAGGTAATATACAAACTCTAGTCAACATAAATAATAGGAAAGGGAGCCAGACTCAAAAGGTCTGACATGGCAGTCAAGAAAATAAATCCCAGTTCACATATTCAAGGGCATGATCTAAGTCAAATAGAAACAGATAATACAAATCAAATAATGAACTCAAATCAGATAGAACAACTTAATAGCTAGGTTCTGGACTTTAGGTTTTGATCTATGTGTACAGAACAATGTTAAGGCTGCACTGGGATAGAGTACAAAAAGGGGTGATCACGACCTACACTGGATACACAGCAAGAACCCCTATTTCCCTATCAACCACCTATTCCCAGAGGTTAGGCTGTATCAGCACACTGCAATCTACTAGGAGTTGACTCTCAGAATTTTCTCCTCTTTCTATGCAGGGGTCCTACCCAATGATACATAGAGATGCTTTGGTATCCTCTATAGTGGGATCCTGAGATCTGCTGAAGAAATTCATTCTCAAATATCAATACAGTCAAGGGCTGGGGGTGATAGGGGAAGGGAACCCCAGGTGGAAGTTTGTCTTACATTACAATGCTCACCTTCACACAAGGTTACTAATAAGGCAGTTCCCAACTCAATGGTAAATAAGGCATCCAGCTGCCTGAACCTAGACTATAATTAATAAATTTCCAAAGCTCCACTTCTAACACAAAGCTATCTATATCTACCTACTCCAATTACACTTTCTTTAAGCTAATCAGTCTGGACAAAGACCCATGGTTATTATGCTCCAAGGCATTTTATGAACAATTGAGGCCCCTATGGAGAAAGGACTTTCACAAATCCTATTTCATAGACTAAAGCTATGGAGAAATTCAATACTACTGTTTCTTTCTGGAGTCACAGAGAAGACTTGTCTGCTAAGGGTCTGGGGGGCAGGATCACTGCTAAAATGACTGACTTGCTATATTCCCTGTGCATGATATTTCATCTCCCATTTGTGCTTTTACACAGATGCTATCACCTCCCCATCCCCCATTCCTGAAATGCTCTCATTGGAATGAGCCCTACTTCCTGGGACCCCTATATCCCTTCCAAGTCTCAGCTCAAACACTACCTCCTATAAAAGGCCTTTTCCAATTGCCCCAGTTGTTAGTTCTTAAAGTCTCTCATCTTTATTTATCCATGTACATAGTCATTCCCCTAGTGGATGAAGCTGTTTCTGTTTTTGTCCTTGTATCTTCAGAGTTTAGCACCATGCCTGGTAGACAGCAGGCACTTAATAAATGTTTGTTGAATTGCACAGAATATTCATTCTAATTTAGGATCACTGAAATTCAAAACTGAAAGGAATTTTTAGTGGTTGTCTGGTCCATCCCTTGCAATATCTTTTCCACAACTAATCTTGTATTTTCTACAATGAATATTAATCTTTCTTATGATATTCTCAAGGTGGTCATCCAGCCTCTGCCTAGATACCTCCATTGATGGGGAATCCATTAACTGACAAGTTCTGTTAGTTAGAAGGGGAAAAAAAAGCAACATTTTTTCTTTTTTTAAATATTGAGCTGAAATCTACCTCCCAGTAACTTGGTTACCCAAGTCCCTCTGGAACCAAGGAAAACAATTCTAATCCCTCTTCCACAAGATGGCCCTTCGAATAGCAGAAGGCAATTATTATGTTTTCATTAAGTCTTTTCTCCAGAGGGCTAAATTCTCTCCAGCCTCAAGATACCATTTAAAATCCCCTCATTATCTCAGTCATCTCACTCTGGATATGTTTGTCTTCCTTCAAATGCAGTGCTAGAATGATTCTGGATATGGTCTAAATAGTCTTAGGTGAGGGGTTACATGGATGCTTGACATACTTGGTCATCTGAAAACAGATATGCCAGGTTTGAAATCATTACCTGAGAATGGCTGTTAACACCTAGAACTACTCTCTAGATACTGTCTACTTTTGAAACCAGTTAGGTGGGGAGCCTGCTCAACTTAAAATAGGATATATCTACTGAATTGATTTTTTCAAATTAAATAAGGAGAATTTGCTGCTGGGGTGAGGTAGTATTTCTCTTTCCCCTTTCCTCATAGGCTCTGACGTTGGCTGGTACTTCTTTAATAATTAGATGGGTTTCAGGTGTCTTAGGAAGCTGTGGGAGGATACATTTAGGTTATGTACACACAGAGATGTAGATAGTCCCCAAGTCCCTTTCAGTTCTATAATTCCTTAAGTGTGGGAGAAATGAGCTTAGAGATCCAGGGATCTGAGGGTATGCTTTCTGGAATACTGAAGAATATTCGACTGTAGGGTCTGAAAAAGCTCTGAGAAGGCAATTACTCTCTTTCTCTTGTTATGTACCATGCTATGCACATTCCTAACACTGCATTAGATGATAACAATAATAACATTTATATCAGATGTTATCAGTTATATTAGATGTTATTCAAATGAAGCCAGTCAACAGTGGGCACACATTACCATGGGAAAGCATGTTCTAATGGCTTTGGTCTCTTCTGTGATGTAGTAGTTGTGAAAGGCCTGAACATTCCATTAGCCAGAGGCTACTATAATTCCAACAGACTTCTCTTGGTTATTTTACTGTCACTGTCTTTTCTGAGGCCAAAGGAATCCCTCAAAGGAAAAGTCCATCCTCAGGTCAGCATTACAACCGATTAAGGAAAGGGTAGTTCACTGAGTTGATCCCTTTGGGCAGACAGCAAAGGGGGCTTGGGATTTTCTTAACAAGCACATTAAGACACACCTCCTCCTTCTCTACCTTCTTTTTAAGAAAGAATTCTAACGTCTGACTTGCAAACAGAAAGTATGAGCAAACGGAAAACACTCAACCGTTCTGCTTTCTCCTGTCTTTGTTTGTTTCACCTCCTGCTGATTCCCTTTCTTTTCTTCTTCACAAGTGAGTTGTACATCAGCATGTTACAACAAAATTCTATCTTCTGCTCTCATCCCTTCAAAACAGACAGAGACATACAGACACAGACACACACACACCCCTATATCTATTAAAACTACAGTACTTCCAGTTAAACTTTGGGTTAAAGGTGGAGAAATAATCCTACCTAACATCTGGAAACTAAGAATTTTGGTCCTACCTATCTCTCCCATGAAGAAATAAAGCTGAGAGGATTTCCCCTGCGAAATGGCTGTCTTTCCAGAATGACTAATTATGCACAAATGGTGAGTACCTTTATGTTTATAGAACTACATGCTGTTTTTAGCGCTGGCATTGCTGCCCTTAGCAGTTATAAGAGAAAAGTAATATTCAATCATAAGAGAGTTTCAGGTCAATGAACTCAGCTCATTTGTTTGGGGGGGGGGGTGGAATTCTTTATAGTCTTAATTTTTAAGATGTATCATTTATGAGGAAGAAGAAGAAAAGTGTAATGAATTGTCTGCCTTAGAATCAAGATAGAAGGACCAGGGTTCAAGTAGCACCTCTGGTGGAGCTACGGTGGGAGATAATACAGGGGATTCTACAGCCTCTAAGTGGCCCCAGCCAACTTTACAAGACTTTGAATTGCAGAAGAGTAGCTTATCTGCATGATAGAGAGCTCCTTATAATGTTGAAATCCTAGGCAAGAACAAAAAAAAAAGGAGGGTTGGAGATGGCAAAAATATTTTTCAAAGACTTGAGTCTTTATTTCCCATCTTACTCTTAATAAGCAAAAAGATTTTTTTAAAAAGTTCACTAAATGAGCAAAAAGAAATACAATAGTATTCTAAGTTGTTATCTATTTCATTTTTTAAAGTATATTTGATCTCAAGGTTGCACTATGCTCCAGGATCCTGAAGGCATGCCAATAAGCAACTGGGAGAAGAAAAGTTCTTTCAGAGTTAGCTTCATTAATAATCACATGGTTCTTGTGAGGGTCAAATGAAATAATGTATGTAAAGTGCTTTGCGAATTTTAAAACATTATTTAAGTATCAGCTATTATTATCATGCTGTAGGTTTGAGCAGGGTTAATACAATAGGAATTATGGCCACAGGGATTGGGGGGGGGGGGGCAGATAGTCAAAGAAGGCAACTGAAGAATATTGACAAAGATCACATCCTAGATGCCATTTGTTGCAGTACTGGCTATCAACCATACACTTTCTTAGTGGATGGACACTAGTCAAGATTTCAACTTACTATTTAAAATTAACACTCTAAAACTTCCTTTGTCTCTCTAAGCTTCAGTTCCTTCACTTCTAAAATGAGGATGTAGGTCTCCTTCTAGTTCCAAAAGTACTGTGATTCTATGAGAATTTTTGGCCAAGTCCTCATAAATGCATCCAGTCATACAGTGGCACAATTTAGACAGGTGCAAAACATGCAGCAGCAACTGGGCACAGCCCCAGAAAAGGCAAGAGGCATAATCCTTCCTTTGGCCATGACCATTCTCCCTAACTGTTCCGGATAAACTGAAGGACCTGAAGATATTTTAGCCTAAAGAAAAGAAGGCTTAAGGAGAGACATGACAGCTGTCTTCAAATTTCTGAAGGACTAGCACATGGGAGAGGACAGAACAGGCAGCAGCAGAAACCGAGAGAGAGGAAGTGAGAGAGATTTAGACTTGATAGAAAAGGAAAACTCCTTCACAGTAAGAGCTATTTACCCCAAAAGTAGAATAAGGGGAGAAAGTGGGTTTTACCCCCCCCCCGGAAGTGAGATTTGGTGATGTCCTTTCAGTGATGGTGTACCAGCTACAAACTGGACAAGTTGGCCCTGGAAGCCCCTCTACCTTTTATATTGTTTGATTCCACAAATTTTAATTTAGTTTTTGGAGAGGAAGGAGGAGAAAAAGGAAAATCTTTTTTTTCTTTTTGTATTTTGGTTCAGTGAGTTGAGATGGGGCTAGGGCAGCTCTTAGAAGTTCTCTAGGATGCTGAAATTCCAAGTAAGATCTTTTCCTCAGTCGCGAATTATCTACAATTGAGAAATATGACACAAGAATTTTTGTAGCAGAAAGTGAAAATACTTCATGTTAAGCTATTTTGGGCTGATGGGAAAATACCACTCAGGTTGTTTAGTACAACACCAGAATGGAATGAGGTATAACGAGGTAATTCTAGTAATGGGCATGGCAGGAACAAGAACAAAGAGATTATGGGAATATAATGCTCTCCAGGTATCCCTAACACAGCAGATCTGGGTATCCAAAGAAAACGAAGGGCAGAGTTCTTTATAGCACAGAAATAAATGCTAACCTAAGCTAAGGAGGCCTGCTCTTTGTCTCAAAAGTTCACTGATGGAAGAAAATAAGCCATTATGGAAATAAACAAATAAAGCAAATAAGATTTCAGTCAAATGGGAAATCATTCAGGATTCACCAAATCTGAGAAGATAATCTCTACATGGCAAAGGTGTACCAACTTAGGTTCAGTCACCAGTAAGCTGATCAGGGCAGCTAGGTGGCGCAGTGAATAGAGCACTGGCCCTGGAGTCAGGAGGACCTGAGTTCAAATGCGACCTTAGACACCTGACACACCCTACTAGCTATGTAACCTTGGGCAAGTCATTTAACCCCAATTGTCCTGCCTTCCCCCCTCCAAAAAAAAATTAAAAAAAATAAAAGAGTAAGCTCATCATCCAGCCATCTGACCAATTTGCTCACTGCACAAAGTGCCTTCTTCTACTAGGGAAGGGCAGTCATTCAAATACTTCATTTGTCACCAGAGACACACTTGGACCTTTGCAAAATGCAGTCACTGATATATAAAGTAATGGGCATGGTGCAGTTTTGAGAAGAATTATACCATTCCACCACAATATGAAACTATCAGGGTGGGGTTCTCAGGGGGAACCAAAGGCACATGATGTCATCATGTCCTTCATATACAATGATGATGATGCCACTAACCCACCATGAAAAGAACATATACTTTGGGTTATTTTTCCAGTAGGAATGATGGATTTTTGATAAGTCAGGCACACAAGCAACACAAGAAACTAAGGAAGAAACCAAAGGAGAGCATAGGGAAAGACTATCCTGATATCTGAAGGTGTGCAAAGTATTTTTGCGATCCTGTATACAAGGAAAACTCTGATTAGCCTGTCAATCTTGGCATGCCTGAGTCCTTACAAAGAAACACACTCCTTCAAAGGCTGAGGAAACAGGGCACTATATATTCCCCACACAAGCAGTGGGTTAGTCTCCCTCTCTCTCTATCCTGACAGCAAGACTACTCACAACAGCATCATTTTTAACTCTATGGAGAAGGCTGCCCAAATAGCTCAGAACAAAAGGCAAGCCTCTAGAGTAATTGGGGTGAAAATTATTTCAAAGGTGAACTGAAATGCATTTTAAAAATAAATAACTTAATAAATAAATGTGTTTACTCCTTACAATCCTAAGACACTAAGAGAACTGACAAAAAGAATGAGGGGAAAAAAGGAGGTAAAGACAACAGACAAATCCTGATTCTCTATCTTTTCTCTGCCTAAGTACCAAGTTGCTCTGGCAACAGCTAAAAGCACCACCTGATACTATGTGGCACTCCTAGGATTTAAGGTTAATTGTGTAGGTAGGTGGGGGGGGGGGGGAGACTGTCACCAGGGAAACAGGATTTGGCAGGGAAATGAACAAGTAACAAAATGAGCAGCAACCATAAAGCTCCATTATCACCTTCCCTAAAAGACTTAAGATCAAAGATGGTAAGCAGCAACTCCAGAAAACTCTAAACTTGTGAGCTTTTTGCATGAGTCTTAACAGGTAGGAAAACATTACAGAGAGAATTTCCTGAATAGATTTCACTGCATTTGGTTCTAAAGCAAATTCTCTAGCAACATTCACATTCTAGTAACAAAGAGGGGATGGGAAGCTTGGGCTGTTATGATAACCAGACCACATTCTTCTTCACACGAAGACAGAGCCACACTTCAGTGTCAGGAAAGTTATGTTCTAGGATGGCAAAAGAGCTGTTTGGTGTCTGATCACCACTTCTGACCATATCTAACCACTTTTCTCTTCCTGCTGCAGTGACCCTGGGTTAGGGTGACTGCTTATTGACAGAAGGAAGAAGTGGGGAATCTTTTCTTCCCAAGAGACTCTAAAAATACATTGGATCTTAGAGATTACATAAAAAATCTTTGCATTGGTAGCAAGTACACAGATTTAGCAGCTGAGGACTCACCATGGGGAACAAGGCATAGTCCTCAAAGGGCAGTAAGGCCTCTTCAAACAGAAGAGCCAGGGCTAGGCTAACAACAAGGAACAGAGTAGGAACATGGCAGTGGAAAGAGGCTGGGCAGAAGAATTCTTTCTCTTTAGCATCTCAGTTTCTTTTTATAAACATAAGCTTTCCCCTTCCTTAGTGATTTGGAAAGCCACAGGTGAAGAGAGCAGGGACCCACTTCACAAATTTATAAAACCAAAGAGGCTAGCAAGTGCTATAAATGGCATGAGGGTTTGGGGAGAGAAGGGAAAGGGCAGCCACCCCCAGCTCAGTGGCATACCGAGTATGAAGCAAAAAAGACAGACAAAAAGACAACATCCCACTTCCTTTTAGGTTCTTGCCTGATGACTTCACAGAGTGTTATCCCTTTAGTTTATATCAGGAGAACCTGTAAAAGTGGTGGAAGGGGAAGAAGCTATTCTTAGGTCAACAGGCAGGCATGCCAGGCAGGCAAGTGCAAACTTCAGAAGCCTCACACTCAGCATTTAAGCAGGTTGTCCACAGAAAGCAAAAGGTGTCAGAAAAAAAAATCCCCCATTGCCCACCAGACCTGTGGCCTCAGCCCCTCAGCTGGTGTAATATACATGATAGTAGAGAGTCTTGTTGCGTAACAGAGAGTAGGAATTGTCAAATTTAAGCAAGTAGATGCCTTCTCCTGGGTAGTCATGACAACCAGCCTGTACATCTCGATGGCTATCTCTCCGATAAACTGGCATGATCTCCCCATAGCGATTCCGAAGAGAGCTCTTGGAGCCCATCTCTACATCTCCAATTGGGACGAGTCCTACGCGAGGAAAGAAGTAGAAAAGTTTGGCATTAGGTCAACAGGCAAGCAGAAGAGAAAGTCATAAGCCAAGCCCTGTCTCGTGAGACAAGGGGACAGACTAAGTTAACATTTCAGGGTCCTTCATAGTTCTCAAAGTATATAAATAGTTCAGGATTACAGGACACTAAGCAAGAAAACACTGGCTCCTTTTGCATTATACAGATCTCTAAAAAAAGACCCACAATAATTTAATGACCATAAAACTTCCATTTTCCCTATTAGAACACAGTAGCATATGAAAGGATGTAGCTCTCTACTATTCAGGAAGCCTCTAGATTTCCCAGCAGTCATAGACTCAATAAAAAAAATCTTACCCATGGCTACTTTAAAGAAAGCATGAGGGGAAAAGGTTTCAGGGAGATGTTGGAAAATGAAGGAATTATTATGAGCACAATTGGCTTGGTTCCTGCTCATATTATCACACTGCAACCACCACATTGACCTCCCACCTGGGTTGGCTTTGGATAAACAAAAGACTAGACAATCCTAATGTTCTTACATAAACTTCAGTGTTTTTCTGGATACAAAAATGGCAATGTGTGTGAATCACAGAAGCTGGACAGGATTTTATCATGTAACAGTACAACTCCCTCAGTGTAAAGATGAAGAAATTGAGAGCTAAAACGATTTGCCTCAGGGGTCACATTTTTAGCTAGTAGAAGAGTTAGGATCAGAGCCACAATTATAAAACTTAGTCCAGGACTCTTTCCACTACACCACTTAGGACACCAAGCCAGATTGTTGACCAGTAGCTTCTGTTGGCACCAATGGCCACTATCTGGCCCTACTTCAACAACACAGGTGAAGCAGACCGGAGCCTGGCCCACTTGATCTTACAATGCTCTTTAGAGACTGAATTTCTCTACTTCTCTGCTACCCACTACTATGCCTTTGCCTTCATTTGTTTCTGTCCCTATCCCTATACTTATCGATCACCAGCCATTTAGGAAAAACTATCCCTAGCCCCCAATTCCTGTTGTCTCCTTCCCATCTTCATTCCCCCTCAATCTTATTCCATGTATATTCTGCTTCAAACCTGACTATTCCTCCTACTGTGCCACCAGGAATCACTGTCCTATAGGGAACAAACTCCATTTCATCCTGAACCTCCTCCTTCCCCTTTCTCTTATGCTTTTTCTATCTATTGGCTCTAAGACCTCTCTAATGACACTGAATCCCTTGCACCCCTGGCATTCTTCTTTGGCACTTTCTCTCATACCCCTCAACACACTGGTCCTAGAGGAGAAGCTAGAATACTTATTACTCTCCATTATCATTTCCAGACTCTCCATTTATTCTCCCTCCACTTAACAATCTTTTCTCTTTTGCAGTTCACACGATCTAAAATTTCCACCCAATTTGGGCTTTTTTTGGTCTGTGTTTTCTTTCACAGCATGACTTACATGGAAATGTGCTTTGCATGACTACAAATGTATAACCTATGTCAAATTCCTTGCCTTCTCAATGAGGTAGGGAAGGGGAAGGAGAGAATTTTGAATTCAAAATTTGAAAAAAAGAATGTTAAAATAATTTTTACATGTAATTGGGCAAAATAAAATATTAAAAATGTAAATAAAAAATAAAATTTTTTACCCAATTTGAATTATGGCAGCTATAGTATACTGACCACCCACATCATCCTCCCTTCTCATTCAAATCTTCAATTCCTGCCCTTATATAAGGGGGCTGTCATACAAATTTAGAATAATGTTCCCTCAAACTCCTGAACCCCTAATTCCTTGCCTTTCTTAAATCCAATCAGTTCTTCTTTCACTCAGCCTCAAACACACATAAGCAATGGTCGCATTCTCACCATTACCCATAAATATTCCATTTCCCTAACTCCATAACCTATCATTCCACTGCTCTTTATGGTTCATCTTCTAAACCTTTCTTTTTTTTACCTCAAGACCTTCAACCCCTCCATCGCACAGTATTTTCTCAGATCTGCTCTGATTTCCTTTCCCTTCTTCTCTCCAGTCTCAACCCAAGAGTTAGTTATTTCAACTCTATACTGTCCTGTTCTGGAATCCTTTCTCCTCTTCTAGCACCACTCTTCCCCTGCCAAATCTCAGTCTTAGATTACTCTCACCACTGGCCTCTTCTACTCCTACTCAAGTATTACTGAATGCAGCTGGAAGAAGTCTCACAACCAAACTGACTGTGTACATTAAGAATTTCTGTTATCCAAGCTCAATGAACCTCACTGCCACAAGCTAGTCCACCTGTTCCTCCCCAACTGAGTGATCTTACTCCCCATAGAAGTGATTCCAAAATGTCTCTCCCCATTCTTCCCAGCTGAGGACCTTGTCTCTTACTTCGTTGAAAATATTTTGACCATTCAACATGAGCTCATTCTTTTCCCACAAAAGTTCCTTCTCCTCCCATTATCTTAATCTCCAAGTCCCTTGGTACCATCTCCTACTATTTCATTTCACCCAGTAACTGACAAAATAGTGGCCTTTCTCCTATCAAGGACAATCTCTGTAAATGCGCACTTGAACCCGTCTCCTCCCATCTTCTCTAGAACAAATATTCCCTATTCTTGAATGTTCAGTCTCTCCATAACATCTACTTCCATTCCTACTACTTTCAAACATGCCCAAGGCTCCTCCATCCTTAAAAAAAAAAAAAAAACCTTCACTAGACCATGCCATTCTCTCAAGTTATCGTCTTATATCTCTCTTCTATTTTCAGGTAAATGCCTTGAAAAAGCTGTCCACACTTGCTGCCTACTGGCTTTCCTTTCATACATTCCTCAAATCCTTGCAATCCAGCTTCTGACCTCACTGACTAAACTGAAACTACTCCTTCCCAAGTTACTAATGATCTCTTAATTGCTAAATCTGAGGATCTTTTTGTAGTCCTAATCCTTCTCAACTTCATTTGACACAATCCTTCTTGGATACTCTCTCTTCTCTCAGTTTTTGTGACACTTCTTTCTCCTAGTTTATCTTCTTTTTCTCATCAGCCATAACACAGTCTCTAAATAGACATGTTTCCCAGGCTTTCGTCCTAGGCCCTCTTCTTTCTATATATTCTCTCTCTAAGTAAACTCATCAACTCCCATGGGTTGAGCTATTGTATAACCAGACCTAATCTCAGAACTTCAGTCCCACATCACCAATTACCTATTCGATATTTCAAACTGGACGTCCAAGGGACAACTTAAACTCAACATGTCCCAAGCCAAACTCATTATTTTTTCCCCTAAACCCTACCCTCTTCTCCAAGCTTTCCAACTTCTGTCAAATATATCACACTCCTTCCAGTCTCCCAAGTTCGTAAATTTGGCACTATCTTCAATCTCTCACTATTCCTCACCCCACATACCCAAACATATGCCAATTATTTCCATTTCTACCTTCACAACATCTTTCACATCTGGCTCTTTAGCTCTAATTACACAGCCATCACCTTAGTTCAGGCCCCCATCATCTCTCATCTACATTATCACAGAAGCCTCCAAAATGGCTGTCCTGACTCAAGTCTCCCATAGCTTCTATCTTAAATGCTACCAAAGTAGTTTTACTTAAATGCTGATCTGTGTGAGTACACAATCAATCAACTCCATGGGCTTCCTATTGCCTCTAGGACCAAACAGAGACTCTTATATTTAGCTTTTAAAGCCCTACACAAATGGGTTTCAGTCTATCTTTCCTGTCTCTCCCACACTCTGCAATACAGCCAAACTGGCTTTTCCTGTTCCACATGACACTCCGTCTCTTATCTCCATGCCTTTGTACTGGCTCTCCTCCATGTACAACATGTACTACCTCTTTACCTCTGCCTGATAAAATCCTTCATTTCCTTTAAGACGCAGCACCAGCATCACCTTTGTCAAGTTGTTCCTGAGCCCCTCCCCTAAGTGCTAATATCCTCCCTCCAAAACTATATTTAATAACTGTGGAAATATTTGTATTTATTCACTTGAAATTCATGCTGTATCTAGTTTTCTATTTCCTCAATGTCTCCTTCATTAGAATTGAAGTTCTTTTCAAGCAAGAACTGTTTTCCTTCTTTGTACTTGTATCCTGAGCAATTAACATGGTATCTGGTACAGAGTGGGCACTTCATATACTTGTTGACTGACTGATTGGTTTATACTACAGAACAAGAGAGAGAACAGGAGCCAAAGAATGTCAGAGAATACCAGGAAAACATGAACAAAAGGGATCCATCAATCACACTTTAACATTGATACAACTGGAATGGAGAATAGCAGCAGTTGTTTTAATTTCCACAGAATGGAATGAAATAATCCAGTCAGCTGTGGAAGTTCAGAAGAATGTAGGCCAACTGAATGTAATCACACAATTTGGAATTAGTCCAGGGCTTTGGGATAAACATCCTTTGACCAAGGAATTCCATAGAATAGTGGAATCAAACTCATATAGAAATGGGAGGGCACTTAAACCATACATAAGGATTCCTGAGGGTTGCGTACTTAGAAAACCACATATTAACATTACCTATATTCTTGTGTATTTGGACTCATTTTAAGCATTTCTCAGTTACATTTTGATCTGGTTCTGGCCACACTCAGGAGTGTAACTCATCATGTGTTTGACACCTTTGCCATAAAACACCAATTTTATTTCTGATCTAAAGCATACTGCCTGCCTTCCCCCAATGAGGATTGTCCTTGGAACTGGCTCAGTACTTTAGAGGAAACAATGTCCCCAAATGAAGCAACAACATTAACTCCACCTGAGTGTTCTCTCAGAAATTACTTAGACTTTTAGCTCACAAGACCAAATGGGATTCTATGACTGGCTTGAGGGAATATGGCAGTGGCACAACGTAGCCATCTTAGAATAAGAAGGACCTGCTAAAGCTCAAGATGAAAAACACATAGGGGTGGGGCAACTAAGTGGCACTGTGAAAAGAGCACCAACCCTGGAGTCAGGAGGACCTGAGTTCAAATCCAGCCTCAGACACTTGACACACTTACTAGCTCTGTTACCTTGGGCAAATCACTTAACCCCAGTTGCCTTGCTTTCCCCCCTCCAAAAAAAAAAACCCAACACATAGGGGAAATTGAAAAGAAGGTCAGTGTCATACTTGCCTTCAATCCCTCCCTCCCCGTCCTCTTCATCATCCTCATCCTCATCACTGGACTCACTGACATGCACAGTGACAGCAGTGCTGGTTACAGGGGTCCAGTCAAAATAGACACCAAAGCCAATGTCATAATTATCAGTGGCAAATTCCCAAAAGAGACGCTTCCCATCAGGGTGGGTGGGCACACGGACTGTCACTACCTCACCCCGCTTCACCACCAGCCGAGAATTCTTCACCTTGCTCATCTTAGCTTTAAATTCCTTCATCTTGGCAAAGGTCCATATGGATGGAGGAGACAGAGGAGGTGTTGAGACTGAAAGAAACACAAAGCTTATCAGAGTTCGAGGAGACCCTCAGGAAAAGCCGAAGCACGGTGGCAGAAAAGCATTTTTCCTATCCAATTCTTTGACCTTGTCATCTCTCCTTTTTTTTCTTAAAGAGCCCATGCAAAGACAAACCACTTCTCTCTCCCAAAATCTCACCTCTTCTCTGTTCTCCAAGGAGATCCGCAGACTCCAACTCAGTTGAAAGGACATCCGAGGCTCCTGTGTCTCCTGTGTCTGACTGAATCATCACCACGTCTCCTGATCCTTTTGGTGCTTGGTATTTGCTCATCCGAACAACAGATTCCTGGTTGAAGGGCATGCCCCAAAGGTCCTTATTAAGCATTCTTTACCCTGAATAGTTCAAAAAGCTTCTGGCTAAAAGGTAACTTCACCCTAACATTTCATCAGTAATGAAAACATTTCCTCTCTTATCCTGCTTCAAAATCTAATGCCCCATCTAGACTTGTTCCTCTCCTCTTCTCTCAATGACACAGCTTTGCTCAATTTCTTCTGGCCTCCTATTTCTAGTTGTTATATTCTTCTTTCAAAGATTTCTCTTTATTCCTTCATCTGCCTTTCACAACTTGCCCAACTCTATGCTTTCTAAAAATCTTTGCCCACACCTGTAATCATATTCATATTTTCTTCTGCATTAAATTTCTGCGACCTACTGTAAATTTTTTACTTCTCATCTGCGGAGGCACCTCCCTAACTATTTTCATCTATTCTTATGCCACCTGGGACTTAACTCTCCCTCCCACTGTGTCATGAATTCCCCTACTTTCCCAATTCACCTCCCACCTTTCAGGTAACTGTCAATTAATACTTCACAAAAGCACTGTACAAATACACAAAATAAATACTCTCTTCTCTGTACCACCTGGCTTTCTGGTTCCATGTTTGAATTTCATTGTCTGTTTACCTTGTCAGCACCCTGAGGTAGGGACTTGTTCCCTATTTTATTCAGTCCTAATAGTGCTCTGCAAATAATTATAATCTAATCACTGACACCAAGAACTGGGGGGGGGGGGGGGGGGGCCTGACTTGTAATTTACAATACAAATGGAGTCAGCTTTGTCTTCTTCGATTCAAAGCCCTCTCTAACTTATGTGACTGGTTCATAATCTAATCCTGGATGTTTCCTTGAGATCCTTGTTCTACCTCTGCACAAAGAGAGAGGTGTGTTATTATTCCCTGGCTCCTTTTCCCGGTAGTAGTTTAACAGAAATGCTATACCTACTGGCCAAAGGACAGAACATATCACAAAGAAACTGGGAAGAGCTTTAGGGGCTCCGTACTTTCACTTACAAATAGTGCAATGGTGAACATGTGGAAACAGATCTACTTTGTAAGCCTTTTCCACAGTTTTCTCACGGGAGTATGTTTCCAGTGATAAATCCTTCCAACTGTCCCCTGTGTGTATGTGTAAGCCAGACCCCTTGAGGTAGTGTTCAAAATGAGTCTCCTCTTCCCCCAAAGGAATATTTTTTCATTTGTCTCTTTAATACTTCCTCTACCCCTAATAGAAAGAGTTCTACTACTATCATTCCTCTGAAATCTTAACCAGAAACTTGAAGCAGATTTACTTTTTTTTTTTTAAGCAGGGAAGGGAGAGACAGAAAAAAACACTACTAGTGATAGAGACATCATAGTGGAATAGAAAGAACACAGGATTTAGAGACAGAAGAACTGGTTTGGGGTGTTGGCTCCATTATTTACCACCTAGAGAACTGTAAGGTCACTTTTCATCTCTGTGTCCTAATATCCTCATCTATAAAATGAAGGGGTGGAACTAGGTGACTTCTAAAGTTTGGGCTATGATTCTATCTCATTATTAAATAATTAATCTGATATTAAGGCAGTTTTAGGGAACATGGTATCACAATTTTGTTCAATTCATTCATTATTGAAGCATTTAATGTGTTGGAACTGAGGAGAAATGGAATTCTGTGAGATGAGCTAGAAATACAAATATGAAAAATTAGCCTTCCTATTCTATAATTTCTGTTTCTACTTTTAATTCCCAAGTTATAAAACCAGACAAAACTCAAGAGGATAATTTCTAGACTATGGTATCAGAAATTCTCCCCTTTAAGATATGAAAGTGGGGCAGCTAGGTGGCACAGTGAATAGGAGTCAGAAGGACCTGAGTTCAAATCTGCCCTTAGACACTTGACATACTTACTAGCTGTGTGACCTTGGGCAAGTCACTTAATTGCCTTGCCTTCCCCCCCTCAAAAAAAAAAAGAAAAAGATACAAAAGTATATGCTCCTTACCTCTTTAAGAAGTTGGTCTCCTGACAGTGTTTCCCGACCCACCAATGCCTGCTCCTCCAAAGCACCGTCACCTTTGCCAGGATTTTCTGTTACATCCTCAGTCACCGAAGATACACTCTGTGGCCTCTCAGAAGAAGACAACACATGAATTCAAGGGCTCTCTGGAGAAACATTCACTTTGGAGCAACTTTTTGAAGAAGTCAGCATCTAAAGGATCCCCTCTCAGCAATCAGTTCTGTTGCCTAGTGCCCTTGTGTCTGCAATGCTTTAGCTGACCACTAAAATTTGGCTGACTTGAAAGTTTTGAAAACTAGGGCTCAGAGGCTGAAGACAGCAAAGTACCTGTCTCCTAGGATCCATGCAATCACCTCTACAGATAATAAATAAGAGAGAAAAGGAAAAATCTAAGTTGTTCTACTTTACAAAAATGACATGAAGAGAATCAAAGAGAAGGTACCTAACTCAAACCAGGAACCGCCATTATGAAAACAAAGGTTATTTAAACTGATTAACAAAAAAAATCTACTTGTTCTCCAGGGGCAAAGTCTTTCATTCTTTCTTTTTACCATTAAAAAATCAAGTGACCGCAAAAAACATATGATGGTTCTTAAGTCATTTTGGGGAAATAACTACATTTTGGAGTCAGTTTATTAAAAATACAAAATGGGCTAAGTTTATTGATTACTTCCCTCAAATAACTAGAAAAGGTAATATTCAGTTTTATGTTTAAATATTTATGTTTAATAAATAATATTTATATTTTACTACTCCAGATATTCCCTCCACTGATGCAGTCATAATAACCCCTGGACTACTTGGTAGATTATCTTCAGAGAGTTACTGTGGCTGAAAAATCCATCAATTTGAGACCAAGCCAGTGAATAACTTCTCCATAGTTAAGGAGACAGGTCTCTGAATGATATACATACCATCATCACTAGCCTCTCCACACCATTATCACTGGCCCTTACTTTTGAAACTTATTCCAACTGCCTGAATTTGCCAACGTTTGCATATGCTCATGGCATAACCTTTAAGAATTTGCCAGGGTTATCTCACTGGAGGAGGATTTCAATATATCCCAGAGTGAATGAGTTGGTTTGTATAGGGCCACCTATGAGAAACATGGAAGTGAATAGACATCATGGGATCATAATCCTTAGAGTTGGAAAGTTCATCGAGTTCAATGCCCTCATTTCACAGATTAGGAAACTGAGACCCTGGGAAGTCAAGTAACTCACTCAAGATCACCCAGGTAGCAAGTGAAAGAGTTGGCATTTATAACCTGGCTCTTTCCATCCCTAAGGATTTTGTCCCAATGACCCCTCTACCATCTCTTTAGCTGGCTATAAGCATTCCTTAGCGTTTACAGCATTAAAAAAAAAAAACAGTAGAGATGATCTCTGGGGTTACTGTGTTGCTCCTCCTGTAACACAACACATTGTCATAGTAATGGAATTTAAAGATCCCCCTGTATTGGCTTGGTTTTGGGATTGATTGTGTTAAAACCCAGAGCTTGTGAATCCCATTTGTGGGATGGACTTGTTGATGTGAAAGGAGAGGGCTGAACTGGGAGGAGCTGGTGACATAAATTTAGAGAGACACAAGCAAAGAGAGAGGCAGAAAAATTTCTGGAAGCAGCATCTTGGAGGCAGAGAGAGACTGAGAGGATTGCTGAGGGCCACTTTGAATTGCCCAGGACTTTTGAGAGCTGCCACCCAGAGCTGCCAAGGACTGAGGAGACATGGCTGTTATGCTGGTACTTTGTCTGTTTTGATGTTGTTTTGCCAGATTTGTCCACTGGTGAAGGACAGTCCTGTTGTTGCAGAGGGCTTGGAACCTTGCTGTTGGTTCAGAGCTCCAGAGACTGTTCTGCAGACAGAGAGTGAATTCTGTCCACTGGAGAAGGACAGTGCTGTTGTTGCAGAGTTCCTGGAACCTTGCTGTTGGTTCAGAAGCCCTGAAGAAGGATTTTCTTGTTGTATGTTTACAGAAATCCTGGAAGAGGGTTTTGCTAATGTTTTCAGGGGTCCTAGGACTGTTCTGCAGACAGAGAATGAATTAATGAAGACACTGGCAATGTATCTTGTGGCCTTGCTAAGCTTTGTCTCCCCAGGAACAAAGATTGCTGAGAACTTGGCTCATGTCAAGATGAAGAAAGGACCTCCATTTGGGTATTAAGTGCTGTGCTTAAACTTGTTGTAACTCTGGGTAGATTCAATTGTGATCCAGGGATGGGGAACTTTTGACTTTTTTGTTCTCTGTGATTAAACAAATGAATGTACTTTACTTATGATTGGAAACTAATCTCCATTTGAGAAGAGGGGCATTGTGGTTGACTAAATGAATGTACAGCCTAGGGGTGGAGTAGTACTTAGAAGAGGGTCTTTGGGATTGACTAAATGAATTATAATGTCCAGGGGTGGAGTAGTACTTAGAGATTGTTGAATTACACTTGGTGAATGCTGTATTTTGAATTATGCTATATTTTGATTTTCTCTGTTCTTAATTTTTCACTGAATAAAATGGAGAGCAGCTATGCTGGTATTTTGAACCTTAGGAAGTTGCCTTTGCTTGGCATTACACACATGAAACTGTAACACAATTACAATTACAAATGTAACACAAAACATGAAACTGGCATGGTTTTATCCTCCTAGCATGTTATTTTTGTTTGAGAAAAAAAAAAAGAAGAATTACGATCTATTAATCACAGAAACCTACAGTTGGAAAGGACTTCAGAGGCCATCTGGCCCAATCCATACCTGAACAAGAATCCCTCTACAACATATCCCCAACACATGATAACCTAGTTTTTCTTTGAAGATGCCCTAGTGAGAGGTAACCTCCTGAGAGTGCCCAGACCACTTCTGGACAGATCTAATTGTCAGAGTAGAAGCTTTTTCTCATATCAAGCCTGAATCTACCTCTCTGAAACGTCTGCCCATTGTTTCTGGACAGCTCTTCCAGTTCCTGAAGAAAACTAACCAGACTTTCTCCACTCTCTAAATTCTATTCTCCAGGATCAACAAACAATTTCAGCTCCTAATTCATGAGGAAGACGCATTATTTCAGGTTATTTATGTGAACTCACTGCTGACTGTTTCTAAAATGGAGTCTTTATTTTGCCTTTAGCGTCTTCCTTTCCATGTTGTTGCTGTAGTTCAGTTGTATCTGATTCTTTGTGACCCCATTTAGAGTTGTTTTGGGTAAAGATACTAGAGTGGTTTGCCATTTCCTTCTCCAGCTCATTTTACAGATGAGGAAACTGAGGTAAACAGGGTTAAGTGACTTGCACAGGGACACATAGCTAGTAAATGTCTGAGGATAGATTTTAACTCAGCAAGATGAGTCTTCCTGACTCCAAGCCCAGCACCTTGCCATCTAGCTGCCTTTCCACAGATAAGTGGCTTCCTTACCAAAAAGATCTATTACATACCACATGAAACAGTTGCATTTCATTACTATTCATGACAGCATTTTATTCTCTGAAGAACTTGGGGGTGGGGGATTGGAAGTAAATTAAATTGCAAATTACTCAATGCATATGATAAACCACAGTTAAGAGAAAATACCAATTTCAAGTTCTTTGCTCTCCCCTGACCTGGAAAAGGTGAGAGCAAAAAAGTGTATTTGGTGGCAGGAAGAAAGAAGCATTCAATCTGTATCACCGGAGATGGCAGTGGTATTAAAAAAACTCTATCTTGACAAAGATGTAAAATAATTACTAAACTTAGGCCTTACCGTGTGCTAGATTTTAAAAAGCCAACCTGAATGTTGTCTTGCCTAAGACTACTCTTTGCCCTCTCTTAAGATAAGTGTATTTAATATTAAAGGGAAAAAAACTCTTCTGGGATAACAGCTCCTTCAAATCAAAGTGTGCTGAAAATCTGTAAAATGAGGGGCCTACATTATATTATCTTCCAGCTCTAAATCCTATGATTCTAAGAATACAGAGCAGAGTAAGGAACAGGGAGATAGAATTAAGAAAACTGAGAGCTGTTCCCACTCTGTAACTAAGGTAGTTGAAAGAGCACTATAAAATAGAGATAATACTTGTACTATGTGACTAACTGGGTTGTTAAGAAAGTTCTTTGTACAGTGTAAGACAGTAAAGAAATATGAGCTGTTATTTAATAAAATTCCCAAGAGTTTTTAGGAAGCTGTTTCTTCTAAAGTGTCTGTTATATTCAATAACCTTAAAAGCTTAAAAATAGAACAAAGTATTTTAGAATAATAGATAGCATTTATACAGCCGATTTTGCAAGGCACTTACAAATATTATATTCTTTTATCTTCACAACAACTCTGGGAGATAGGTGGTAATATTATCTCCATTTGACAAATGAAGAAACCAAGACACAGAGGTTAAGTGACTTGCCCAGAGTCCCAAAGCAGTAAGGGGCTGGATCTGAACTCAGGTCTTCCTGCCTCAAGGTCCAGTACTCTATTCATTTTATTGTCACCTTGCTCTTCATAACTGACATTCTGAATTCTGGAAAAGAAAGGATTTTTCCCTTAGTGATAGAGAGAGAAGAAACTACAGATAGGTATAAGGGGGTGGGGGTGGGGGGGCGCGAAGAATCCCACAACCAACTTGTATGACTTGGCTGTGTGAAAAGAACAATGGACTTGGATTCAGAAAATGGACCTTTAAATTGTGGTCCTTCTATATACCAGCTGTGTCACCCTGGGCAAGTCATTTCACCTCTAAAGCATTAGTTCTGACAACAGCAAAGCAAGGATAATGAACTTTCACTACCCTAAATCACAGGGTTGTGAAAATGAGATATATAGGGGCGGCCAGGTGGCTCAGTGAGTGAAAGCACCGGCCCCAGAGTCAGGATGACCTGGGATGGAATCCGAACTCTGATACTTAGCACCACACCCAGAAATAACTGGCCGTGTAACCTTGAGCAAGTTACTTAACCTCAATTGCTTTAAAAAAAAAATAAAAGAAAATGAGATATATATATATATTATGATATATATTGAGATATAAATATATATGATAAAGAGATATATACATAATATATATGAGATATATATTATAATAATAGTTTACACATTTGCAGGTATCAATCTATTTTACAGATATTACCAAACCCCAAATGAGGTCATGACTCAAATGACAAGAACAGCAATCAGAGGACAGTCTGTGGGTAAGTAACTGTCCTTCCCCATTCATCTCTTTAGATGATGGGCAGGGATATTACAATACAAATATGGACTGCCTATTCAAAAATGGAAAACCCTCAAATGTTTTTATATAAATATACTTTGAGTCTATTTTATATATGTCTGAAAACAACAGTAGATGACATTTGTATTTTCCAAAGCCTTCCATGGTCTAACTACAGCCTACCTTTCTAGGTAACTCCTCTTCATGCACTTTGCCTTCTGGCCAAACTGACCGATTTGCTATTCCAAAGACACCATATATCCTATCTTCTACCTCTGTGCTTTTGCACAGGTTAATTTCCAGACCTGGAAGGGACTTGCCCCTCTTAGAATTCTTAGCTCCCTTCAAAGCCTGCTCTAAATGCCATTTCTCTCATAGGGTCTTTCTTGATCAACATCCTCCCCCCCCAGCAGTGACTACACTCCATTCACAAACCTAATTACCTTTGTGTTTACTCGTGTTTACTGTGTATATATTTTGCATTAATTTAAATGCTATGTTTCATTTCTACTGGAAGAACATAAGCTCCTTGAGGGTAAGGTCTGTTTTGTCTGACTAACACAGTATCAGGTACATGGTGAGTACTTTATCAAATATTGTTGATGATCATAAACTTAATCTAATTTGCTTCTCATAGCACCCTTATGAGTTGCCCTATATTACAGACAAGTAAATTGAGACTCAGAGAAGTCAGGTGACTTGCCCACAGTCACAAAGCTAATATGTATCTAAGGTGGGATTTGAACCCATTTGAACCTGAGTCTCTGCATTACAACAGACTGCCTCTCATCTGACTAAGAAACTATACTTAAAATGTTTCAGTGAGTCTGATTTCTGTAATAAAGTTTAATGAGAAAACTAGTAACTTAAAAATAGGTATCACAACTTATTAAACAAAATTCAGGACAGATGAACTAAGTAGGACAAAATGGGACCTATTCCTTATTTTTACTTGTCTCTTCCTGAGGGCTGTTACTGTCTTCTCTTTGAGTCCTAAGGCAACAAGAAAAGATCCCTAGAAGTTCTGGGGTCTGTTTTATTTCAAAGAGCTGCTCTTCCTACCTGCCAGGTGAGGATGATGGTTCCTGTTCAGAAGCAGTCATCATTGGGGAAGCAATATCACTGGTTCTGTGGTCTGGATTCTCATTTTCTTTGGAGGCAAAGAAACAAGAGAAAATAATTAAATATTCAAGCAAAGACAAACAGGAAGCACACTGCTAATTATCTGACAATCAGATTTGCTTGGGGTGGGGGAAGAAATGTTAACAAGTTTTCTTCTTCTCAACAAATTCAGGGCAAGGTCTTTACCCTGGAAGGATAAACATATAAATTTGTCAATTTATTCAAATCCAATCATTTTATAATCACAACGCATTTGTGTAACAAGAACTTATTTACCAAAAGAGTTTCTTGCCTATCTAATTCAGGCATACTATAAAATCAAGAATAAATCATTCTTGGAAAGCAAGAAAATTCTAAATATGTCTAATACAAGACCCATCAAAGAAAGAAGAATATGGATAAAACAGACTGATGGTTCAGAAAACCATCTCTGAGACCCCAACTTCTGGGATAAGAACTCACTATCTGATTAAAACTGTTGGGAAAATTGGAAAATAATATGGCAGAAACTGGGCATAGACCAACGTCTGACACTGTATACCAAATGGGTACATGATTTAGGTATAAAGACTGATAAAATAAACAAATTAGGGGAGCAAGAAGTAGTTTATCTGTCAGATTTATAGAGATTGGAGGAATATATGATCAAACAAGAGATAAAGAACATTATGAAATGCAAAATGGATAATTTTGATTACATTAAATTAAAAAGATTTTGCACAAAGCCAATGCAACCAAGATTAGGAGGGAAGCAGAAAACTGGGAAAGAATTTTTATAACTAGTATCTCTGATAAAGGCCTCATTTCTAAAATATATAGAGAACTGAGTCAAATTAACAAGAATACAAATCGTTCCCCAGTTGATAAATGGTCAAATGATATGAATAGGCAGTTTTCAGAGGAAGAAATTAAAGCTATCCATAGTCAGATGAAAAAATATTCTAAATCACTATTGATTAGAGAGATGCAAAACAAAACAACTCTGAGGTACCACAGCACACCTATCAGATTGACTAACATGACAAAACAGGAAAATGATAAATGTTGGAGAAGATGTGGGAAAGTTGGAACATTGATTCATTATTGGTGGAGCTGTGAGCTGATCCAACCATTCTGGAAAGCAATTTGGAACTATGTCCAAAGGGCTATAAAAATGTGCATACCCTTTGACCCAGAAATACCACTTCTAGGATTGTATTCCAAAGAGATCATGAAAATGGGAAAAGGACCCCCATGAACAAAAATATTTATAGAAGCTCTTTTTGTGATGGGCAAGAGGTAGAAATTGAGCTGGCCATCAAATGGGGAATGGCTGAACAAGTTTTAGTTTTTGAATGTAATGGAATACCATTGTGGTATAAGAAATGATGAATTTCAGACCTCAGAAAATCCTGGAAAGACTTATATGAACTGATGCTTAGTGAAGTGGGCAAAAACAGGAGAACATTGCTCACAGAAATAGTCACAGTGTGCGATGACTGATTTTGATAGATTTAGCCCTTTTCAGAAATGCAAGGACCTAAAACAATCCCAAAGGACTCATGATGGTAAATGCCATTCACATCCAGAGATAGAACTATGGAGTTGGAATGCAGAGTAAAGCAGACTATTTTCTTTTTTGTTTTGTTTTTTCTTTCCCATGGTCTCTCCCATTTGTTATAATTCTTCTATGCAATATGACTAATATGAAACTTAATCAGAATGTATATGTAGAGCCATATCATATTGTATGCCATCTTGGGGAGGGAAAGGGGAAGGAGGGAGAGAAAATTTAAAACTTATGGAAGTGAATGTTGAAACCTAAAAAAAAATTAAATTTTAAAAAAGGAAAATCATCTTTGAATCTAACAACTGTAATTCATGTAATGCCATGCACAGGAGCTTTCCAGAAGAATGCTACTGTGAACAGCTTTTAAGGTTCTGATTACACATTATAGTGATCACTCTATTTATTCCATAACAAATCAAAGCAAAACTTTCACAAAGAATCAAGGTATAGCATTTACAATATTACAATTTATCACAGAAAATCACAATATAATATTCACAACATAGTCTCAAAGTAAAATAGTCACTCTTAAGTTAACTCAATCAGTCATTTATCAGTAGTCTCAAAGTACATAGTCAAAGTCTGCCACTCAAGGGGCAGCTAAGTCAACTCAATCAGTCACTTATCAGTAATAATATCTCAAAGTACAATAGTCAAAGTCTTCCACTCTTGGGGCAAAGTCTTGATTAACTCAATCAGTCACTTATTCAGCAATCAATTACTAAGTATTACACACAAAACCCTCCACCCCTTAGGTCACTAGTAAACTATAATTCCATAATTACTCAGTACCCAAGGAGAGGTCTTTTCATCTTGACTTGGGGCCTGTTCTCAGATTCCCTGGATCCCCTTCCATGGTCCCACATTCCACCTGGATTCACCAGACTGTCACCTGGGTTCAATGGAAGACAGCTCCCAGTTCCTTGACCAGCTCTCTGAGCAGGTCCTGCTCCACACTGAAGTTCACAGGGTCTGGTCCATGTCAGATCCTTCACCATTGCTGCTCCATGGAATTCAAGGTTCAACTAAGCCACAAACCAAGTCTCAGCATCCCAGTCATGCTTCCTCAGTCACCTGGGCTCCTGAGCTCCTGGCTCCTGGGCTCCTGACTCCGGTCTCCTGTCCAGAAGAAGCTCCACCACCACAAGCCTCCCAGGAAACTCTGGCTCAGTTCTCCATTCTTCTGCAGCTGCTCTGCCACCAGATCTTAGTCTCAAGAAAATTCTGACTGTGCCTCTCTGGAGCTTTTCTTATATACACAGCATTAGCTTCCTGTTTCAGCCAACCCCTTCCTGTTACATCAGTAACAGGAGACAGGAGTTCATACCTTCTGTTTCCCCAACAGAGGCTTGATCAGTTACTAGGTGCTAAATACCTGCTACTTTTGCCAACACAAAGGGATCTTCAAATTCAAAATTACATTACCATTACAATTCTATGACACAAGCCTGAATTCATTCATTTATTCACTCTATTCAACAAAGATTGACTGAATACTACTAAGTGGTTAGGATTCATAGAAAAGAAATGTTAAGACTCAGACCCCCTCTTTCAGGGAAAATTCCAGCTTACTTATCTATAGTTTCTGAAATCCATTTTTTACCACTTATAAAAAATAAAAATATCTGCCTAATCCTAGTCTTTTTACATCTTTATTCTTCTTCATCCTTGATTTCTCAAAGAAAGCACCAATCCTTCTATCACTTCTGCAGATTTTTCAATAATCGGTAATTCATCTGGTCCTGATGACTTGAATTCGTTCAAAGTATCTATGTACTACTGTATCTATATTGGGCTTCAGTTTCCTCTTGTCAATGTTACCTTTCATGTTTGAAGACCAATTTCATTACATAAGATAGAAGCAAAATAAGAGTTGGGTAGATCCGTCATCTGTTACCAATATATCAGTTCCCAAGTCCTGTCCCTCGATTGGTCATCATCTTACTCTAAATGTAACTAAAATTTATGAAGGCTATTTCTTACTTTACACAGAAAAATCTTTTTTATTAAAAGGGGGAAATAGCAATGTATATGAAAGATAATATAAAATCAACCAGCTCAAGGATATTTCCAAAGGGGATTAAGTACTAATTTTTAAAGCATAAAAATACATCTAAGAAAGAAATACTTAAGGAAAGGTCATTTTCTACTGAATCAAAAGGTAGAATACTTACAGAGAACTAGTCTAATCTAGGATATCTTGGTCTTCACAGTATCTTGACATCATAATATGTACACAAATATTTTTTGAATCAGGAATAAAATGTTCCTGAAAAACTGATAAAATGGCTACATTTAATTTTAAGTTAAAAAGAATTCTCTGGATTATTTTTAAATTACGTGATATGGGGGCAACTAGTTGGTGCAGTAGATACAATACTGGCTCTGGAGTCAGGAGGACCTGAGTTCAAATCTAGCCTCAGACACACTCACACTTACTAGCTGTGTGACTGGGCAAGTGACTTAACCCTGAATGCCTCCCAATAAGTAAATTCATTCATTAATTAAGTGATATGGGTAAGAACAATGAAAAATATAACTTTAATTAGAGTCAGAGGGGCAGTAAATGATGAAAGTAGTTAGGAAAAGATATGATTTTTATATTCAGAAGTATAAGGGGGGAATGCAGTCTTGCTTTATAAAAGGAGACAATTATATGACTCCAGGTTTTTTTTAATGCCTGATTTTAGTGAGTTAGAAAAAAACAAAGAGGAAAAAAAGCAAGATGTACTGATAAAGTATACCTTATCAGGCAAAAGCACTAATAAAAATTTGTGGAGCAAATTTCTGTTCAGATACAAGGTTGGCCAGATGACCTCTGAAGCACCTTCCACCTCATAAGTTTTTGAAGTCCAGCAAAACATAATATAGAAGAATGATGAATGTACCCTTTAAAGAGGCAACAGGGTACTTGAGAGATCAAATGAGATGGGGGAGAAAGAAAAAGGAAGTACAAGATTAACTCCATAATTCATAAAACAAAACTGAGCAGAGTCAAGTGAGAAAAGAAGCTCAACTTTAAAAGAACCTATTTTGTATCTAATACAACTTTCAAAATGAGAATTCTTTTTCCAGACAAAATATAAGAAGCCTCATACCAGGATTTCCTTATATTGTTACAGATTCCTATTCAGTGTGCATCCCACACTTTCTAAAAAAAAAAAAAGAGTCAAGAAAGCAAATGATTTGACTATTAGGTCAAGGTTTTCAGAAGAGTTCCCATAGAACTACAAATCTATAATGTTAGAGAAACGGCATCCTCACTATTGAACTGATAGATAATCCATCTTTTTAGGTTTAGAGGAATCAATGTTATTATTTACAGATGGGAGATATTTTAGCAAAAAATTGCCAACATCTATTTTACAACAAGGTCATGAGGCCATGCAAAACAACCTTTTAAAACTCCTGAGTAGGACACTAAGAGACCTGGCTTCAGATTCTTGGTCTGGGATCATTAATATTATAGAATCACAGAAGTTTTAGGCTAGAAAAGGGCATTAGAGACCATCTGGTCTTTTATTTATTTTACAGATGGGGAAACTAGAGGCCCAGAGAAATGAAATGATATGCCAAAGGTCACAATACTAGTTAGAGGCACTGCTAGAATTAAAAATGCCCAGGTCTTCTGGGTCTTCTTTCCAGGGTTTTGTTTTGTTTTTTCACTGAGACAGATCCTGGGCCATCACACCAATCATGTTGACTTTTGTCTTGCCACTGAACTCCAATGATTTGGGAAGAAACTGAGACTGATGACTTTGTGCAGCTCTGCCTCACTTAAATCCAAATCAGGCTCAAGTCAAGACATTACCTGGTGATATCATTGGTCCTATTTGAGACTGAGGAAGGAACAACATCACTGAGCCAGTGACCATCTCGCTGCCCTAGCAAGTAAAAATGTCAATCAACTAATAAGCATTTAAGTACCTGCTTTTTACGAGGTACTATGTGACAAGCCAAACAAGCCATACATAACACTGATCTCAGCTGGTGCTAGTGTACTCTTCTCTCCCCCAAACTCCCTGGTATTCATTTTGCATACATTATTTATGTATATACTTAAATACATACTGCTTGCCTCCTCGATAGAGTGTGAGATCTTTGAGGAAAGAGACTATTTAATTTTGTCCTCATATCTTATTGCTCAATACATATTAAGTGCTTATTAAATGTTCATTGGTGGGTTAAGAAGTTTATCATTTAAGACAAAACTGTAACAGGAAACTAGAAGATAAAAGGAATATTTGCTGTATACAGCTGCATACTGTATTAGTTCAGAACCATGAATGACTGCATCAATTCTGTTTCACAGTTTTAAGTGTTCAACATCTTATGGACAAGACAGACAACTATCAAAGTAGCAGTGTGCTCTATTGCAGAATTTCTTCCCTTAGTGTCCATAAAGACCCCCTAAATTAAGATAAATGATGCAACACTTATATGAAGTATTTTACTTTCTGAAAAGCAACTTGTTCTTTTGGGACATGAAGAACTCATATGCCCCCAAGCAGAAGAGGTTATTTTAAAACATCATATTAAATGAAACAAGTACATCTTGATAACTGGTTTTCATACCATGACTTTTAGTTAATAATAAACATGTGACTCTCCAAAAGGTAAGCTTCAAGAAATTCTTAAAATGAACTAGATACCTGGGATGGTTGCTAGTAAGTTGAAAACTGAATCCCTTTGCTAAAAGCAGATACACACTCACCTCCCCTCCCCCGCCCTCCAACCCACTCTCTTTCCATATTTCTTATTGTGTATTCTACTTTGGGAAAGTATAACAGAATTTTTATTCAATCTCATTCTTTTTGGGTTATTGTTCATGTGTTGTGTTATTCTCTAGCAAAGAGTGAAAGAAGAATGTTCCTTTTAAGGCTACTATACTGTGACAGAGCTAAGTCTGGTATCTCAGCATCTCCAAACACGTTTTCATCCAAACCTTAAGCACATCGTTGGATATTCCCATTGTAATCCTTCAGTACAATTGGAAATCATTCAGAAATTGACTTTTTATAAGTGTGGTTGGGAAAAACTCAGCTTTTCCATCTGTTTATCTTAAACATTTACAAGGTTAAAGGAGGGATAAGGTCCCACCTCTTCCAATTCATATAAAAGGTGACTCTGAACAAACTTTGGAGCTACAGAACCCACAAAATGACACAGAGAAGCTAACCTCCTGCTGAGGACAGCCCAGGAGGCCAGCAGGAATTGGCCAGCAGAGCAATCTGGGAGCCAACCCCAGCGCCACCACAAGCCAGAGGTTTTAGCCCCAGGGTGGCATGACCAGCCACCAGCTGGAGGGGCTTCATATCACCAGCAGCTGTGGTGGTTTCCAAAATTATCAACACACAGATGCTAAGGACAAAGTGAGAGGTCAGTGCAGTGTGGACTTTGGAATCCAATAGTTGGGAGTGCAGTCAGCCTTTGTCCCTGTAGTGAGAAGCCATTGAGGCTCAGTGGCCATGCAGCTGCCGCCACATGGCAGATTCAGCTCCTGGCCTGCAGAGCTCTTGAAGAGTGACCAAGCAACCAGTATGAGGGGAAATTGTTCTTGCTTTAACCTGCTTGGATCTGGATTGCGGTCTAGGGTAGAGGTCCTGGGGTGTGTGACCAGCTTGCCAAAGCGTGTGGAAGCTTCAGAGAGAGCATCCAATTAATACCTTTGGTAGCTGAGAAAACCCCAGCATTTGGGATGAAGCTCCTCTGTCTGGTGGCAGAGTCCTACTGTGGCAAAAAGCCCAAAAGTCAAGTAATTGAGTGGCAACATGAGCAGGCAAAACCAAGCAGAGCAATCCAACTTTACATTCCTATTTTCGGTTCAAAAAGGACCAAAGCATGGAACAGAAGGAAGACAGTGAAGTCAGAAGTCCTGCACCTTCCAAGAAAAATATGAGCTGGTTACAGGCCATAGAGGACCTTAAGAAGGATTTTGAAAACCAAATAAGAGAAGTGGAGGAAAAACTGGGAAGGGAAATGAGAATGATGCAAGAAAATTATGAAATGAGAGTCAACAACCTGACTGGAGAAAATAATACCTTAAAAAATAGACTAACTCAAATGGCAAAAGAGGCTCAAAAAGGCAACGAGAAGAATGCCTTAAAAGCCAAATTTGCAAGATGGAAAAAGAATCTCAAAAGCTCACTGAAGAGAATCATTCCTTCAGAATTAGATTGGAGGAAGTAGAAGCTTTATGACTTTATGAGAAATCAAGATACTATTAAACAGATCCACACAAATGAAAAAATAGAAGGCAATGTGAAATATCTCCTGGGAAAAACCACTGACCTGGAAAACAGATCCAGGAGAGATAATTTAAAAATTATTGGACTGCCTGAAAGCCATGACCAAAGTATATATATATATATATACACACACATATATATATATATACATATATGATTGTAAGGGTTATGGGATTTAAAGATCTCCCATGCCCCATGGACGTGCTGACATAGCAGAGCAAGAGAAAGTGAAAAGACGAGCTAACGGTCCTGCGGTTGGCGGTTGGCGGCGGTTGCGGTTGCCTTTTTTTTTTTTTTTTTAGTTAGGACCCCTGCTGAGCACTGCCAGGGGCCGGAGCTGCTGGGAGCAGGACTTTTCTGCTAAGGACCCCTGCTGAGCACTGCCAGGGGCCAGAGCTGCTGGGAGTGTGCTTCCAGGACTCTGGGTGGTTGCTGTGAGTGGGGAGAGGAAGACCTTTGCCTGAGGTAGCCTGTTCTGTTTTAAAGGCTTGAGAATGTGGGTGCTTTCTACTTTATCTACCTGTGCCAATGTCATAACTACTCTGATGGCTTTCACTTTCTGGTTTTGGGACTCAGTCTTTTGGTATCTTAATAAATTTTCTAGTTTATTTCCCCAAATGGCAAACCTGACGTATTTTGTGATGGATAATTATATCAGCATATTTGTAATCTCTATAGGCATTGTGAATATGGCATTGCTGATACA
>NW_027185809.1:36172143-36182482 GCF_028583685.1 Petaurus breviceps papuanus
AATGGCAAACCTGACGTATTTTGTGATGGATAATTATATCAGCATATGTGTAATCTCTATAGGCATTGTGAATATGGCATTGCTGATACAGGTGGGTACGGGAAAAACGGGGAGAAAATTTGTATCTCAAAATCTCGGGGAAATGAATGATGTAAACTAGAAGTTAATAAAGCATTTGATTTAAAAAAAAGGAGAGGTAAGTCAGTTATCCCTCCTAACTTTCAAATCTATCAATGGCATCATCACTTTTCCAGTAACCAGGCTCAAAATCTTGGAATTATATTTGACTCATCATTCTCTTTATGTCCTCAAATCCTAAGTTAAATAAAAATTTCTCCTGTATTTATTCCTCCTTCATTTAATTAGAAATTTTTTATTCCAAATTTAACCAAAAATTTTTGAATATTTTCATATACAAAGAAAAGTGAAACAAAATTATGTGAAACCGCCTATTACATACAGCTTTGGTTTTTTTAAAAGTATATAAATACAGCACATTACTTTCAAAATTCTCTTCCTAATTTGTTTCTTTCTAAACTTCCTTCTGTTAACTTCTGTGCATGTTTAATTAATTAATTAACAACGCTTCCATAACCTATTTTTCTTTTACTTTGGCAATACAACCTCTCCTTCACATTCCCCCTCCTGAGGAAACAAAAAAAAAAAAAAGGAAAATTACAATCTCTGTAATAAATAAGCATAGTTAAGAAACATAAATTCACAAATGTGCCATTTCCACAAAAATGTATATCTCATTCTGCACCTCAAGTCTATTATCTCTTTGTGGGGAGATAGTTGAGTAACATGCTTCATCGTTAGTACTTTGGATTTGTGGCTGAGCTTAGTTCCAAAATGATTTCCAGAATGGTTAGACAATTTCACAGCTCCACTAGCAATGAATCAATGTGTCCATTTTTCCCAAGGGCAGTTAGGTGGCACAGTGGATAGATCACTGGCCCTCGAGGCAGGAACACCTGAGTTCAAATCTGGCCTCAAGCACTTACTAGCTATGTGTCCCTGGGAGAATCACTTAACCCTGTCTGCCTCAGTTTCCTCACTTGTAAAATGAACTAGAGAAGTAAATGGCAAAGTACCCCATAGTTTTGCCAAGAAAACCCCAAAGGAAATCATGAAGGCACAACTGAAAATGACTCAACAACACATCTTTCCCATTTTCCTTTTTTGTCATCTTTGCTAATCTATTGTGTATGAAGTGAACATCAGAGTTGTTTTAATTTGCACTTCTCTAATTATTAGTAATTCTGGAGCATTTTTATGTAGCTGTTGATAGCTTGGATGTCTTCCTTTTAAAACTACTTGTTCATATCTTTTGACCATTGTAATAGTAATGGCATTTAAAGATTCCCCTGTATTGGCTTGGTTTTTGGTTTGTTTGTGTTAAAACCCAGAGCTTGTTAATCCCACTTGTGGAATGGACTTGTTGAGGTGAAAAGAGAGTGCTGAACTGGGAGGAGCTGGTGACATAAATTTGGAACAAGAGAGAGGCAGAAGGACTTTTTGGAAGCCGCACCTTTGGAGGCAGAGAGAGACTGAGAGGATTGCTGAGGCCATTTTGAATTGCCCAGGACTTTTGAGAGCTGCCACCCAGAGCTGCCAAGGACTGAGGAGACATGGCTGTTATGCTGGTACTTTGTCTGTTTTGATGTTGTTTTGCCAGATTTGTCCACTGGTGAAAGACAGTCCTGTTGTTGCAGAGGGCTTGGAACCTTGCTGTTGGTTCAGAGCTCCAGAGACTGTTCTGCAGACAGAGAGTGAATTCTGTCCACTGGAGAAGGACAGTGCTGTTGTTGCAGAGGTCTTAGAACCTTGCTGTTGGTTCAGAAGCCCTGAAGAAGGATTATCTTGTTGTATGTTTACAGAAATCCTGGGAGAGGGTTTTGCTAATGTTTTCAGGGGTCCTAGGACTGTTCTGCAGACAGAGAATGAATTAATGAAGACACTGGCAATGTATCTTGTGGCCTTGCTAAGCTTTGTCTCCCCAGGAACAAAGATTGCTGAGAACTTGCCTTGTGTCAAGAAGAAAAGACCTGCATTTGGGTATTAAGTGCTGTGCTTAAGCTTGTTGTAACTCTGGGGTAGATTCAATTGTGATCCAGGGGTGGGGAACTTTTGACCTTTTTGTGTTCTATGATTGAACAAATGAATGTACTTTACTTATGATTGGAAACTAATCTCCATTTGAGAAGAGGGGATTTGTGATAGACTAAATGAATGTACAGCCTAGGGGAGGAGTAGTATTTAGAACAGGGACTTTGTAATTGATTGAATGAATGTAAGGTCCTGGGGTGGAGTAGTACTTGGAGATTATTGAATCACACTTAGTAAATGCTGTATTTTGAATGATGTCATATTTTGATCTTCTCTGTTCTTAATTTGTCACTGAATAGAATGGAAAGCACCTATGCTGGTATTTTCAACCTTGGGAAGTTGCCTTTCCTTGGCATTACATTACAACCATTTATCAATTGGAGAATGGCTCTTGTTCTTATATATTCTAATAACTGATTTTCATGAGACACCGTTTTCATCATTAGAAACAAATATGAAAGAGCTTTAGACCAGGTCAGGGGAGCTAAAATCATCTAGTAAAACACCTCATTTTGGGAAAAGGACCCACATGTATAAAAATATTTATAGCAGCTCTTTTTGTGGTGGACAAGAATTAGAAATTGAGGGGATGCCCATCATTTGGGGAATCGCTGAACAAGTTGTGATATACAAATGTAACGGAATACTATTGTTCCATAAGAAATGATGAGCAGGGGCGGCCAGGTAGCACAGCGAGTAAGAGCACCGGCTCCAGTGTCGGGATGATCTGGGGATCAAATCCAGGCTCTGACACTTAGCACCCACCCAGAAATAACTGGCTGTGTAACCTTGAGCAAGTTACTTAACCCCGATTGCTTTAAAAAAAAAAAAAAAAGAAATGATGAGCAGATGGACTTCACAGAAAATGTGGAAAGACTTATATGAACTGATGCTGAGTGAACAGAACCAGGAGAACACAGCACATAGTAACAGCAACACTGTGCAATGATTAACCTCAACAGACTCAGCTCTTCTCAACAGTGCAAAGATCTAAGAAAGACAACTCCAAAAGACTCATGATGGAAAATGTTATTGATATCCAGAGAAAGAACTTTGGAATCTGAATGCAGATCAAAGCATCTATTTGCTCTCTTTTTTTCCTTTTTTGTTTTTTCTTTCTCATGGTTGCTCTTCCATTAGTTCTAATTCTTCTTTACAACATGACTAATGTGAAAATATGTTTAATGTGAATGTATATGTAGAGTCTATATCAGATTGCACACTGTTTGGGGGTAGGGAGAGATGAGAGGGGGGGGAAATTTGAAACTCAAAATCTTATAGAAAAAATGCTGAAAACTAAAAAATAAATTAATTTTTAAAAATTATTATATTAAAAAATTATATTTAAAAAATTTTTAATAAACACCTCATTTTACAGATGAGGAAAGTGAGACCTAGAGACATTAAATGACTTTCTCAAGGTCACACAGGTAATAAAATAAGAAAGATTTCTTTTTACCCAGATCCCCTGACTCCAAATTTGTTTTTTTCCCCCACTGTACCATGTTGTTTCATATCAACTAGATGTGTAATCTTGAGCAAGTATATGTAACCTATCAATGAGTCTCAATTTCCTCGACTACAAAATAAGAGTTGGGATAAGATGATTTTTATGGTTCCTTTCCTGTTCTAAAAATGTTTCATGAAATTCCTCATTTCCTTTTATCTAAACCCTATCCATTCCTATTCATCCTGCAAGATCCAGTTCAATGTCCACTTCAACTGCTAGAGCATATTGAAAAACAATTATATAGTATAAAATTAAATTAAAACAAAACAATTATATATTGTTTGTTTTCATTTCGAGTAAACTCATTTTGTCTTTCCAAATAAATTATAAGTTCCTTGGGGGAAGGGATTATATATTGTATTTCCAAATTCTCTCACTTCATTAGCATAATAATAAACATGTAAGCATTTGTTGACTAACAATTAATTGACATGAATCACTCCATCGTACTCCAATGGATATGTGATATCATTAATAAACATGCTCCTCCCAAAGATGCAGGTGAGGGATGGGTTGTAAAGAGCTATTCATGGCTCTGATACTATGTGACCATGGGCAAGTTGTTTAACCTTTCTCAGTCTCAGTTTACTCAGCTGTAAAACAAGGATAATACTATTTTGTACTGCCTTTGCTCACAGGGTTGATATGAAGATGAGATAAAATAATATATTAAATATAGAAACGCCAATTATCATCATCATCATCATCAACCCAAGCCAACAATGCCCATCAGCACCACACTATTCTTATCCATGTCTTCCCTCCTCTACAAGATGTCTGCGCAATATAGTGAGGGTCTTCTCTTTAACTCCAAACCAATAGATGGATCACATCTGCTTTTTTCTACCACCCCGGAAGAGAAAAATACAGAGTTGAATCAGTCCTGTGTCAACTAGTGAAATTAGATGAAGAGTTTCCTATGGGCTACAGTCTCATATCCCTTTGGACCTGGATGAAAGTCCCATTTCTGCTACCTACAACCTGTGTGTCTTTCATTATCTCTGGGTCTCAAATGCTTTTCAGGGGACTGAAATAAGATCTCTAAAGTACTTCCTTCTACCTTCCTCAATCCTCCCACCCTAAAGTTCTAACTAAATGCTACTCACTTTTTCCACTGTGCTCTCTGGAATTCTTACTTCATAGGCAACAAACTTATTTTCATCTTAGATCTTTTCTCCTTCTACGTTTTCCATTTTCTGGCAATCACTACGATCTGGCTGTCCCTTTCCGTTACTGGCTGCACTTTCCCTCCATTGTTCTTGGCTCACTGGTCAAGGTAGTGGAGTTGGACATTCTTTGCTCTTTGCTCCCTCTGAACCCTTCTAGGTTCTCCCTCTCCTCTCACTACCAGCCTTCTCTCCTCCTCTGAGGTCTATATAAGCCATATCTTCCATCCAATCACAATCCTTGTAGCTGTTATCTATAGAACTCCAGGATATCCTCTTTTCTTCCTCAATGAGTTCAGTGCATGGCTCACAATCTATCACCTCCCCAACTCCTGCCCTCATGCTAAGAAACTTGAACATACATACTGACACTCACTTAAACATTTTAAATTCCTAGATTCTCACTTCCAATGATCTATTCTTCCTCTCCACCTAACCCTATGGGAAGGTGGTAATACTCTTGGATTTTTCCGTCACCCACAAATGTTCCACCTTTATGTTCAAGAACTCTGAAATCCCCTTATCTGACCATAATCTATTGGCTTTTCATCTCTCTCTCTGCTTTGCCTTACAAAACTCACACTGTGACCTCCAATCCCTCAGCCTCTCAGTTTTCTCCCAAGCCATCAACCCTGTACTGGCCACTCTCTTTTTTTTCACCATCCTGACTCCTTGGTGAAACAATCCAACTCTATATTGTGCTCTTCTATTGAGTGCTTTGCCCCCTTCCTACATTGCTGATTGTGCCCTGCCAAGCTTTAGCTTTGGGTCATTCCTGTTATCCACTACCTTTGCTCCTAAACATACGTTGCTGAATGAAGGTGAAGAAAAATCACACAACCATTCTAATTGGGTCTACTACAAATTTATATTACACAATACCTCTACTGGGCCTTGCATCACTGCTGCTAGGCAATTGAGCCTTCTACACCTCCCTTATCAACTCACCATCCCACTATCCACAGTGTTCTTCCAAACCTTTTCATCATTCAAACTTCCCATGGCTTTCATGTTCTTCTATCCTCTTAGTTGAAAACCTTGTATTTTACAGAAAAAGTTGAGGCCATTCACTGGGGCTCCCTCTTCTTCCCTCCTCCTCACCTCATATCATGTAGATGCCTTCTGCCACTATCTCCTCCTTTATCTGTGTCTCACGTGAAGATGGAACCCTACTCCTTGCCAAGGCAAACCCCTCTACCTGCACAAGGAATTCCATTCCTCTTTCCTACAACAGAATACTCTCCTTCCCACCCCAGCCTTGCCTCATCATCCTCACTTATTTTCAATCTTTTCTGGTCTACTGACTTTTCTACTGCCTACAAATATGTCCTTGTCTCCCTCATCCTGGAAAAAAAAAAACCAACCCACACTTGATCCTTCCATTCCCACACTATCATCCTATAATCTTTTCTGCCATTTGTGGCTAAACTCCTTGAAAAAGGCTATCTACAATACAAGTGCCTCCACTTCCTCCCCTTTCCTCTCTTCTTAACTCCTTACAATTGGGTTTCTGACTTCATCTTAGTCAACAGAAACTGCTCTCTCCAAAGTTAGCAATGATCTCCTAATTGCCAAATGCAATGGCCTTTTCTTAATCTTCATTCTTCTTGACCTTTCAGAAGACTCTGACACTGTCAATCTCCTCCTCCCGTTTGATACTTTCTTCTCTCTAGGTTTATGGGACGCCACTCTGGATCTCTTTCTACCTATTTAACCACTCTTTTTTAGTCTCCTTTGCTGTATCTTCATCCAGATCATATCTGCTAATTGTGAGCATCACACAGAACGCTGTCCTGGATCCTCTTTGCTTTTTCCTCTATGCTACTTCACCTGAAGATCTCATCAGCCCCCATGGATTTAATAATCATCTCTATGCTGATGATTCTCAAATCTACTTATCTATCCCTAACTTCTCTGTTGACCTCCAGTCACACATCTCCAACTTTCTTTCAGACATCTTAAACTCAATATGTTCATCAACTCATTATATTTTCCCCTATACCCTAACCACTTCCAAACTTCTCTATTATTTTCAAGGGCACTATTGTCTTTCCAGTCTCCTGGACTCACAACCTACTTGTCACCCTCTATTCCTCACCATCTTTCACCCTCCAAATCCAAACTGTTGCCAAGACCTGCTGATTCCACCTTTGCAACAAGCCTCCTCTTTCTGTGATAACTGCTGCCACCCTAGTATAACATTCATCACCTCATGCCTGGATTACTGAAATAGCCTACTGGTTGGTCTGCTTGATGTAGTCTTTCTACTCTAGTACATCCTCCATTCAGCCACCAAAATAATTTTCTAACAGCACAGGACCAACCATATCAGCCCCATACTTAAAAAACTCCAATGGTTCTGTATCACCTCCAGGATCAAAAACAAAATCTTCTGTTTGGCATTAAAACTCCTTCATAACCTAGCCCCCTTCTACCTCTCCTGTCTTCTTATACCTTACTCTCTGCCATCTTTTGGCTCCAGACATTTTCCCTGGCTGTCCCTCATGTTTAGAACACTGTCCCTCCTCATGGCCACCTCTTGGCTTCCCTGGATTCCATCAGGTCCAAGCTATACGGGAAGCTTTTCCCAGTCACTCTTAGTTATTTCCTGTTAAGTATTTCCTATTTATCCTGTATATAGCTCATTTGTACACATTTGTTTATTTGTTGTCTCTTCCATTAGATTATGACCTCCTCAAGGGCAAAGACCATCTTCTGCCTTTCCTCGTATCCCCAGGGGTTAGGAGAAATAGTAGGTGCTTAATAAATTACTTACTAACCTTCAATCCCATTATTATAAGTCCAGTGTCATATAGTTTGTTGAGGAAGGCAGGAGGAAATGGGAATACGTCTCAAAGGGGACCTTGAGTATTCCCTGTAGCTAGTAGCCTGGGAAAAATCAGTGAAAGGAGGGTCCAGCTGGAAGCCAAGGAAAAATATTCAGAGACAAACACTAAGACATTTTAAGCTTCTACAGAAAAGTCATGGGAAAGAGTTGTAAGGTTCTCTTCCCTCATCCTTTGGGGGAATAACAGGAGAAACAAGTGGAAAAAAGAGGGATCTCCAGAGATACCTGGCTAAAGAGAAACCACATAACAGGCATAAATTATATCATGGGCCCTCTAGGTGGTCAAATTGGTGGTCTTCTGTAGTACTGAGGGTTGCAATATGACAGACAATATTTATACCTTGATTTCAAAAATGGATTAATGATTGCCACTTTGTTTTACTTCCTCAAAAATAGCACCTCTTTTATGGGAGTAAGAGGGGTGATGAGGAAAAAAAGGTATTTGGAGTCTATTTCTTGTTGAAGGAACCCACTGCTAAATCAAGAGCCAGTAAAGAGGGCAAGACCAACAAGGGTGAATGTAACAAGCAGGGAAAGGGAGTAGCTACTGAATAGAGGGGACCAGGGACAAGAGCTGAAGGGGTGTGTTTGGGGGGAGGGGGGTGGAAGAGGTGAGGAATAATTGGGTGCTGGCCTGGCCAGAGGAGGAGGAGGGAAAGGCAGGTGTACTGTACAGCAACAGATGTAGTGTATAAAGTGCTAAATGTATAGATGTGGCCTATAGAGTACTAAAAGGGGCCTCAGAAGACTCGGTTTCTCTGGCTTCAGACATACTTAAAGCTGTGTGACCTGGGCAAGTTATTTAAAGTCTTTAAGTTTCAGTTTCACCTATGTAAAATGATGAGGTTGGAATTGATGACCTATTTATTGTGGTGATTTTTAATCTTTTTTTTGTATCATAGACCCCCTTATCAGTCTAGTGAGGCCTATAGATTAGTGAGAATAATGTTTTAAATGCAAAAAAAAAAATGTATACGATTATAAAGGAAACCAAAGGATGGCGAAAACTGATAGCACTTTTTTCCCATCCAAGTTAACAGATTCCCATTACACTGAAGGAGGGGAATATCTTTTGCCTTTCTTGGTACCAATCCCCAATTCTCAGCACATGTCCTGGCACATTAAGCGCCTATAACAGGCACTTAACAAATGCTCATCGGCTGACTACAATTTATCTACTGGACTCCCAGTTAAGAACCTCTTGATCTAAATTAAAGTTCCTTCCAGTTCCAAAACTATGATCTTATAAGAGAGCTGAGTCAAAGAACAGATAGAGGCTTGGGGACCGGGGGAGAAGAGAAAAGGTGGTTTGAGGGACGAAGGCATACAGTGGGGTTCAGGGGTTAAGAAGGGGTCTCAGGTGTAGAGGAGGGCAGGGTTTGGGGCTGAAAGGAGGGTGGGGTAAGGGCGACCATTAGGAGCAATCAGTCTGACACCATGTGGGCTAGACGGGAGGGCTGAAGCATGAACGTTCCCAAACCGGAGTAAGAAAGTTCGGCCACGAGCAACCTTAGGGGAATAAGGGGGCTGCGGCAGCGGAGCGCTCTGGGGAGCGAAAGGGGGGCATCTACTCGGAAGGGGCGGGGCTGGGCGAGGTCAGCATCCACCACGTCCATCTCAGGAGAAGGATGGAGGAAGGTCCCCCTTCCTGCGTGGACGGCAGCAGCAGCAGGTGGCGATCTGGTCACACCGATGGCTGAAAGCATGGGCCAGTCAGTGAGCGTTTATTAAGCCCCTACCGTGTGCCTACGAGAGCATGGAGATACAGAGAGAGGCTAAGAGAGAGTGCGAGGGAGCCACGGAGGGGAGGAGGCAGCCCTCGATTTCGGAGGGTTCTGGGGTACATACCTGGGGCGGGGGCCGGACAGTCCCCAGCTCCGGCTGCGGCCTCTACGCGGTCGCCGGCGGGGTTCGAGAACCCAGAACCCGAGGTGAGCGGAGCGTCCGACATCTGCAGCGGCAGCCGCAAGCGAGCTAGACGGCGAGAGAACGAACTCGCTCCGGAAACAGCCGAAGCCCGAAGGCCGGGGCGAGGCGGAAAGAGCCGAGGACCGAGTGGAGATGGACCGGAAGGGCCGTGTGCCGGAGCCGCCGCCCCCCAGGAAGGTTCTGCCTCATTCAGGGCCCGTGCGCCCCGGTTCTGGCTTGTAGGAGGCGTGGGGGAAAGGCCGGGAAAGGAGGAGCCCCCTTTGGAGACACTGGGTCTAGGCCATGGCCAGAAAGAGCGAGGGGAGGCCGGCGCGGGGGGGAGCGGGCGCTTCCGGAAGTCGTGGTCTCCATAGAGACGCTCCTGTGGAGGTGCCGGTTGCCTCGGAGGCCGGGAGCGTCCTCCTCCGGCGCGACAATGGCGGGTTTGCCTGAGGGTGATGCCTCCGAGCCTGGGGATGATGGCAACCCAGAGACCCCCGGCTTTGAGGAAAAAGCAGGCCCGAAGCCGCCTCAGGAGGGGACTAGGTCTGAGGCAGAGACTTCTCAGAACCCTGAAGCCGAGCCCCAGGAGCAGCGGGGGATCCCTCAGGACCCTGGGCTGGGGGGCTTCTCTCAGGAGACCACCGAGGAAGTGTCTCCCGAAAAAACAGGGTCAGAGATTCCCGAGGGAACTCAGTTCATTGAAGGCCAGACCCAGGAAGAGACTGAGGAAGAAGAGTCCCCCACAAAGGCAGAGCCAGAGATTCCTAAGGAAACTGAGGCAGAGACTCCCCTGGG
>NW_027185809.1:36182492-36263373 GCF_028583685.1 Petaurus breviceps papuanus
AAACTAAGCTTGAGGACTTAACTCATCAGGGCACTGAGGAAGAGTCCCCTTTGAAGGCAGAGCCAGAGATTCCTAAAAAGACTGAGGTAGAGACTTCTCAGGGCACTGAAGTTGAGCTCCAGAAGAAATTAGAGCCAGAGATCCCTCAGGAAACGAAGCCTGGGGAAGAAGTGAAATCTGAATTTTCCAAGGAAGTTGAACCAGAGTTGAGAAAACATAAGGATTCCATTGAAAACAATAAGGATGAGATGGAATCCAAGGCTTTGGATTCTGCCACAGATGAGGAACCACAGGCGTCCTCAGAAAGTGCAATAGACTCCTCTAAAGAACTCATCAGATTTCAAAAAGCTCCTAGGATGACCAGATCCAAGGCCTTAAAAATTCAGGTGTCCTTGACTGATGCTAAGGAAGAAATTTCTACTGAAAAGAAATCTAAAAAAGCTGGTAAGGAAGTCAAGAAAGAAGTAGCTATCCCTGAAAGCATTTCTGAACCTAAGATCCAAGAAGAACCAGAAAAATCTGAAAATGTTGAGACACAACCTTTTTTCCTCACATGGAGCCCAGAAGATGTTGCAGAGTGGATTAGCCAGCTAGGGTTTCCCCAATATAAGGTAATAACATCTCAAATTCATATATAGCTTTATGGTTTACAAAACATTGTTCCACTCCCAACCCTATCAGTTTCCATTTTATAAATGAAAGAATGCTGAAGTTAAGTGATTTACTTACTGGTGCTGTAGTGACTAGTAGGTGAAGCCAGGACTCAACTCAGGTCTTTTGGCTGGAAATCATTTTACTCTTCAACAGCATCTCTCTTTATCCCACTCATCCCCCTGCATTTGACTCACTTCTTCAGAAGCGTAGAATTGAATAAATATTTCTTGAATTGAAAAGAAAGAGCACGAATCTGTGATTCAGAAATTTGAGTTCTAATTCTGCTCCTGTCACTGACTGGATGGGTGACGCTGAAAAAAATCATTTAACCATTTCTTAAATTGGAAATAAATACTACTTGTACACCTCATTAAGGATGTAAAGGTATCTAAAAAATACATGTGTAAAGAACTTTCAACTTTATAAATGCAAAGCATATTTAAATTATTTAAGAACTAAATGCATATTCAACAAAGTTATCCTTCAGTGCCTCATCATTGTAGTATGGAAGTGACATCCTAGATTTTTGAAGGTTTTGTCAAGAGAGGCAGCTTGGTGTAGTGGATAGAAGGAGGCCTTACTAGCTGTATGCCCTGAGGCAAATCACTTAATTTTTTTTTTCAGGTTCTAAATTGATGAAGATTAAGCCCTCTCTATCTTGGGAGTGGTGAAATCACTGATAGGAACAACAGAAAAAATATATCTGCAGTCACAAATTTTGGCATATCCTACTAAAATAGAAGGGCCAAAGGAACAGGCCTAAGAATATACTGTGTCTGCTGTCCTAAGACCATTCTAGCTAAATATGGGAGCTTATCACTAGGTAAGGAATTTTCTAGGCCACTGCAACACAAAGATCAGCTACTGAATTGTAAAGGGCTACTAAACCTTAGATATTTTGAAGTATTTATTATGCACCCCAATTTTAGCCCTTTTCTCCTTCATTCAGCAAGCATTGATTAAGCACCCACTATATACTACATGCTGTGGATATACATCCAAAAATGAAACAGCTTCTCCTTTCAAGGACCTTACAATCTGTTGGGGGAAACAACATACATAGAAGTAAATACAAGACACATGCAAAGTATTTATAAGGTAATTAGAAGGTTGGGGATGAAACTAGCTGTGGAGATCAAAATAGGCCTCATGAAGGTTAGCCAGATTGATCAGAACTTGGACTATGGTGTTCCTTCCAAATTAGCCTATTTGCTGCACTCTGTACATAACATCCCATCTTCCCACTCAATGCCTTTGTACAAGTTTGGAATTCACTCCCTTCTCAGGATCCTTCAAAGTTCAGCTCAAGTTTCTAGAATAAAAGGTTGAACAGTTCACATAAACATCCCCATTCTTGGGAATTCCCCCCGCCCCTACAATTTATAGTGAACCCAATTTAAGGATTCCACCTCTAGATCTATAGTAGTAATGTTTTTGTCATGTCCTGTGACAGGTCCTCAAGATAGGTTCTTCAATGCTTTTCATGTTGTTATAATGGCAGCTCTATGACCAAAGACTTGGAATACTCTGATTACAGTTTCCCTTAGTATGTCAGCAACCAAATATATCATTATGTCATTCTGATTTAAAGAGTCAGTAATTTGATTTAATTTAAGGAGTCAGAAAATTATTTATTAGAAAAATGTCAGTCATGATGAAAGGAATCCTCTTATTAGGAGGTTTTTTTTTTCATAATAAGGCACCACCAGGCCACATTACTCTCTTTCCTTCCTTATTGCCAATAACTTTTAACACCTTTTACCATCAACCTGCATTTCCAGACATCATTACAATTTGTAATTAGTATTTTGGACCCATTAAAATAACTATAGTCCAATTTCTAAAAGTTTTTAAATGTCAGTGACCTTACAGTCAGTTGTCACTGAAACAAGAATCATTTTTGTTTATTCTTACCATAGGGATACTAATTTGAGATTTTAAAAAAGTTTAACATACACTCTAATATTTGATACAAAATTCTTAAGTTTATACATGAAAAATAGTTTTTCTTTACTCATGCCTTGCCATACATGTATGACAGTGTACATGCCATATACGTGTCATATAACAATATATAGATTACATAGGGCTTGACCTTGATTTTGTACATTGGAAATTAACAAGTGAAAAATGTCCTCAGAATTCATAATGCTTTTTAAATGAAAATAAAAATGGTGATTTTGCCAAACATATTAGATTTCCTTATGGGCATCACTTATCTTTAGGGCAATTCTTATTTTGCTGTACAAAGTACCATAAGTTCTTTCTTTGAAGGGTGAGAGATCAGTAAAAATTAGGACAATGGAAAGAAGTAAACAGATCAAACCATATTGCTCTAAGGTTAAAAGAGTGATAGAAACGGGTACTAGCCAAATGAGCTCTGTGGTAGCACCAAGGAAATGGGCCTCAATGGGGTTGCTACAAGATCTTCTCCATAAAAGGAGATGTGGAGGCAAGGAAAAATGTTAAGTTTCTAAGGTAGTGAATGAATGAATTGAAGCAATTATTAAGTTCTTCATTATGTACAAAGGGTAGCCACATGGTACAGTGGATAGAGCACTGGGCTTGCAACTAGAAAGACTCAGCTTCTTAAGTTCAAATCTGGCCTCAGACACTTAGCTGTGTGACTCTGGGCAAGTCACAACCCCATTTGCTTCAGTTCATCTGTAAAATGAGCTGGAGGAAAAAAAATTAACTGGAGAAGGAAATAGCAAACCACTCCAGTGTTTCTCCCAGTGTAACAACAAATGTACTAAGCATTACAGACACAAATAGAAAAGTGAACCCAGTAGAGTAGTATTTGCCATTTGTGCAGTTCTTAGTGCAATAATTGCACGAGGTTGTTTGGGAGAAATCAGACTCAAATAAGAATCTACCACAGAGTGGGGAGAATATCAGAATTAGAGACTGCAGTACTGGAAGGCAGTATTGGCAAGCAGGGGGATATAAAATGGGTTAGATTATTCAAGGGAGAAGGAAGTAATAATTACATTGGGAGGGATGAGGAAAATAAGGTCTCAAGAGATATACAGACATTATTTTAATACATTGTTTATAGGAAATCATATATATCTTGGAACAACAGCTGATTATAAGCCTTACGGTTAAAAGCAATCCTCAATTCCTTTTTGTCATTATTACTCAAACTAGCCAAGAGTTCATTTCCATCTCCTTCAGTTTATCAAAATGAATGTTAATCTGAGATCCTATATTCTCCTTCAATTTAAACACTTTGTGGAATATAGAAGTACTGGTTGTAGCATGAGAGGAGAATGAACCTGCAATTTTTTAAAGGGTGGCTAACTAAGGTGATAAACCTGGCTGGAAAAAAAAACCATAAACAGTTATAGTAAAAAATAAAGCTTACTTTTCTAAGCATAGGACTAGAAACAGTCATGATTTCTATTTCTTACTTTTGCTGCCTGCAGTACACGTTTCAAGTAACATTCTTCTTGTACTGACAGGAATGCTTTACAACAAATTTCATCAGTGGCCGGAAACTCATCCATGTTAACTGTTCAAACCTTCCTCAGATGGGAATAACAGATTTTGAGGACATGAAGGTGAGCAATGTTTACAAAGAATTCCTTTATAGCACTCTTTACTGCAGGATGTATTAAATTAGTTAACTATCGTGTTTCCCTCAAAATTGATTTCTTTTTCCTGACTTTTCCTTCTTTCTCCTAATCAGGTACCATCATGCTCCCAAATCTTCCAAGCTAACAACCTCTGTCATCTTGGAATCTTTCATCTGCCCTGCTTCCCATATATTATATTCTCTATCCTTTTCCATTTGAACTCTGTCACCCTATTTCAGACCCTTATCACCTTCTGCCAGGATTATTTAATAGCTTCCTAAGTGTTTTTTCTGTTTCCACTCATTTCCCTCCTTCAATCCATCCTAAAAACTTCTGCCATATTAATTATCTTAAAGCATTCTTTGCTCCTCTACAAGCAAGCCTCAACCTGCCTTTCCCAAGCAATCATAGAATTACAGAGTCGGAAGAAACCACAGAGGTCATCTAGTTAAACCTTTAACCTAAGCAAAAATTCTATCTATAACAACCCAGAAGAGTGGTCATCTCCCTAATCCTCTACATTCAGGCTATGCTTTACCTATATTAATCTCTCTCTCTCAAGCATACCTTTTACATTCCTGCTCTGCCTTTGTTTATACCATCTTTCTCACCTAGACTGACTTCTCTTATACTTTCCACCTGGTCTGAATTCTCTCCATCCAAACTCAGGTCCCATCTACTTCCAGTGAAGCCTTTCCTAACAACCCCAGCTCATACTGTCTTCTTCTTTGAACACATATAGCACGATATAGTATACTTATTTGGCATTTAAGAATATGCTGTCTTGTGCTGGTAGATACCACTTTTTGTGTATTTGTTTGTCTCCTCTCCCCAACTAGATTATAAGCAACCTGAACAGACAGGGTTTGTGTTTTAAACTTCTTTGTAGCCCTTTCAGAACCTCGTCAGTACTCTATTTATAATGTATTTAACAAATATTTGTCAACCAGCTTACCTCAAGTGTCATTGGGATCAATGTCACTGGCCTAAGACCCTAGTCCAAATGATATTGGTGAGAAGGTAAGGGAATGGCAACTAGTAATATCCAAGCTCTATTATTGACACCTGAATCTAGACAACTACTTTTAAGCCCACACACCTACTCCTATTGGAAATGAAACTGCTGAACATATGTCATCCAGTCACAAAACAAAGTATATTTTTCATATCTACATCCTGACTTTGCTGCTAGCAAGGTGACCTTGAGAAAAATCACTTAGTCTTTCTCAGCCTGAAGTTTTAATTTTTTTTTTACCTCTAAAATCAGGGGGGTTTGATGGACTAAGGGTCCCTTCCAAAAGAATTTTGGTTATGTATTGATTTTTTTTTTTTGCCATGGCTACAAGAAGATATCACTCACTAGTAAGTAGGGTTGTCTTCAAATGCAAAGGAAGAAATAAAGACATCACTTTTTGAGTGTATAAGCAATACTGTGATCATCATTATCTATTTTTCCTAATTAAGCATGTATATGAACTTATAAATGAGGAACCAGTTTGGATAAGTGATTGTGATTCTTCCCCCAAAATATAAACAAACTTCTATTTTTTTTTTAAAGCAATCGGGGTTAAGTAACTTGCTCAAGGTTACAGGGCCAGTTATTTCTGGGTGTGGTGCTGTGTATCTGAGCCCAGATTTGATCCCCAGGTGTAATAGTAATGTAATTTAAAGATCCCCCTGTATTGGCTTGGTTTTTGGTTTGATTGTGTTAAAACCTAGAGCTTGTTAATCCCACTTGTGGGATGGACTTGTTGACGTGAAAAGAGAGGGCTGAACTGGGAGGAGCTGGTGACATAAATTTGGAGAGACACAAGAGAGAGACAGAAGAACTTTTTGGAAGCAGCACCTTTGGAGGCAGAGAGAGACTGAGAGGATTGCTGAGGGCCACTTTGATTTGCCCAGGACTTTTGAGACCTGCCCCCGGAGCTGCCAAGGACTGAGGAGACATGGCTGTTATGCTGGTACTTTGTCTGTTTTGATGTTGTTTTGCCAGGACAGTGCTGTTGTTGTAGAAGTTTGGAAACCTTTCTGTTGGTTCAGAAGCCCTGAAGAAGGATTTTCTTGTTGTATGTTTACAGAAATCATGGAAGAGGGTTTTGCTAATGTTTTCAGGGGTCCTAGGACTGTTCTGCAGACAGAGGATGAATTAATGAAGACACTGGCAATGCATCTTGTGGCCTTGCTGAGCTTTGTCTCCCCAGGAACAAAGATTGCTGAGAACTTGGCTCATGTCAAGATGAAGAAAAGACCTCCATTTGGGTATTAAATGCTATGCTTAAGCTTGTTGTAACTCTGGGGTAGATTCAATTGTGATCCAAGGGTGGGGAACTTTTGACCTTTTTGTGTTCTGTGATTGAACAAATGAATGTACTTTACTTATGATTGGAAACTAATCTCCATTTGAGAAGAGGGGCTTTGTTATGGACTAAATGAATGTACAGCCTAGGGTTGGAGTAGTATTTAGAAGAGGGACTTTGTAATTGATTAAATGAATGTAATGTCCAGGGGTGGGGTAGTACTTGATTAAATCAGGTAGTACTTGGAGATTATTGAATCACACTTAGTAAATGCTGTATTTTGAATGATGTCATATTTTGATCTTCTCTGTTCTTAATTTTTCACTGAATAAAATGGAGAGCACCTATGCTGGTATTTTGAACCCTGGGAAGTTGCCTTTGCTTGGCATTACACCAGGTCATCGCGACCCTGGAGCCGGTGCTCTTACTCGCTGAGCCACCTGGCCTCCCCTAGAAACAAACTTCTTAACCAATCAAGATCTATGAAATTCAGTGCTGATCATCAGAAAGTATTACTAGCCTTCATGCTTATTTTGTAAACCAGGTTAGTATACTCTTTGCATTCTGACTTGCAGAGTACCGTGTTTCCCCGATAATAAGACCTATCCCGAAAATAAGCCCTCCCCTTACTGTGTAAGATTCCTCTAAAATAAGCCCTCCCCTGAAAATAAGCCCTATTGAGATTGCTACTGTAGTGAAGGTGATCCCCTGTGCTACACGCTACATTACGGTACCCTCTGTATGCACTGTCCTCCCTCTCCCCCCCGGTGAAACGCACGCCGAGCTCCAAGCTGCATACAAAGAGCTGCAGCAGTGAGCGCGTCATCCTGTTCTTCCCCAGTGATTTGCTTATTGAATAAAGGTACATTTTTTTGTTCACATTTACCTGTTTATTAAAATTGCTGTCAATGTTCATTAAAATAAGCCCTCCCCTGAAAATAAGCCCTCTGGTGTTTTTCTGTCTAAAAAAATAGTAAGACAGTGTCTTATTATCGGAGAAACACGGTAGAAGCTTTTTTTGTTTTTCCAGCACTTTCATTTCCAAATATATCCTTTGGCCCCCTACTCATGTGCTTATCCCTTCTAACAGAGAGTAAGAGAGAGAAGAAGAAAGTTCAGAAGAATCAAGCAACACATCAACCAAATCTGACAGTATATGCACTGTTCCACACCTCCTAGCCCCCCCACTAAAGAAAAGAGAGAAACGTGCATTTTCTTTTTTGTTTGTTTTGCTTTTTGGAGGGCAATTGGCATTAAGTCACTTGCCCAAGGTCACATAGATAATTTTTTTGTGTTAAGTGTCTGAGGCTGGATTTGAACTCAGGTCCTCCTGACTGCAGGGCTGGTGCTCTATTCACTGTGCCACCTAGCCACCCCAAAGGTACATTTTCTTATCTCTTCTTCAGTAACATTTGGTGAAGATAACTTACCTTATTGTAGGTATTACTCAAATGTATATTGTAGATAATGTGTAAATAATTTTCCTGATTCTGCTTATTTCACTTGATATCTTTTCAAATTAGTTTTCCCATTCTTCTCTGAATTATTCATATTCTTTGTTATTTACAGCACAGATGTTCCATTACATTCATGGTACCAAAATTTGTTTAGCCATTTTCCAAACAATGGGTAACTATTTTGTTTCCAGTTCTTTGCTACCACTCAAAAAAAAATTGTTATGAATGTTATGGGATACATGAAATCTATATTTCTATTTTTAATTGTGGAATTAGCCTAGTAGCAAGATTTCTGGGTCAAAATGTATGAACATTTTAGTTGCTTTTTTTTAAAGCATAATTCCAAATTGTTTTCCAGAATAGTTGGACTGATTCATAGCTCCACTACATGTATTAGTGTCATTCTTTTCAGTTTTCCTTTATAGAACCTTATTCTGGGTCCTAGAAGAGACACAAAGATGATGAGAGACAACTGTCATCCTCAAGAAGATTATGATTTAAGGGGCAGCTAGGTGACACAGTGAGTAGAGCACCGGCCCTGGATTCAGGAGGTCCTGAGTTCAAATTCGACCTTAGACACTTAACACAAAAACTAGCTGTGTGACACCTTGGGCAAGTCACTTAACCCCAATTGCTTAAAAAAAAAAAAAGAACCACTGAAGGGTTTTGATCAGAAGAGTGACACAACAAGATCTGAACACAAGGACTATTAAACCTTTATTGGTGTGAAAGGGCAAGTGGTGAGCAAGCAAGACGGGTTAGGAGACTTTTTTTTTCATCCAAATTTAAGAATTTATTTTTTTTAATGTTTTATTAACTTCTGATTTACATCATTCATTTCTGCCAGATTTTGAATTACAAATTTTCTCCCCGTTTTTCCCCTACCCACCGCCCCAAAATAGCAGTCCCACAGGATGTCCCCTCCTCCAATCTGCTCTCTCCCATATTTTATCCCATAGCCATTTCGACTTTTCCAGTGGATCTCTATGCCTCAGTGCCTGTATATCTTATTTCCCAATTACATGTAAAATAGTATTAATAATAGTATGTATATATATATGTATATACACACACACCTATACATATATTTTAATATTTGATTTTAAAACTTTGAATTCCAGATTCATTCCCTTCCTCCCTTGTCACCCACCCTTACTGGGAAGATAAGCAGTTCAGTATAGGTTGTACATGTGTGGCTAATGCAAAACAAGAACATAGTAGATATATTGTAAAAGACTGACTATATTTCCCTCCCTCCTAACCCACCTCCCACTTGTTCTATCCTCTACTTTGATCCTGTCCCTTTTCAAAAGTGGGTGCTTCCAACTTCACTCCCCCCCAGCCTGCCCTCCCTTCCATCATCCCCCCTCTCATCCCCTTCCCCCCCTACTCTCCTGGAGGGTGAGATACCCTATTTAGTGTGTATTTCATACCCTCCTCAAGGCAAATTCAATGGGAATAAGGTTGACCCCTTCCCTTTTGCCTTCCTATTCTTCCCCTCCATTGTAACCGTTTTCCCTTGCCTCTTCTGTATGAGATAGTTTACCCCATTCTGTCTCTTTCCATCTCCTCTCATTATATTCCTCTCTCACCTCTTAATTTCACCTTTTAGGTACTATCCCTTCCTGTTAAATTGGTCCTGTGCCCTCTATCTGTGTATACCTGTAAACATATATACACACATTCACATATGTATTCATATGCCCATATACCCTCATAGATAGACATATATTTATTTCTATTCCCTTCAATTACTGAGAAAAGTTTCATAAGTTACAATTATTGTTTTTCCATGTAGGAATGTTAATAGTTCAGCTTTGATAAGTTCCTTATGATTTCTTTTCCCTGTTTACCTTCTCATGCTTCTCTTGCTTCTTGTATCTGAATGTCAGATTTTCTATTCAACTCTGGTTTTTTCATCAAGAATACTTGAAAATCCTCTATTCCACTGAATGACCATATTTTCCCCTGAAACATGATACTCAGTTTTGCTGGGTAGGTGACTCTTCGTTTTAATCCCAGCTCCTTTGACCTCCAGAATATCATATTCCAAGCCCTTCGATCCCTCAGTGTAGAAGCTGCCAGATCCTGGGTTATCCTGATTGTGTTTCCACAATATTCAAATTGTTTCTTCCTGGCTGCTTGTAATATTCTCTCCTTAATCTGGGAATTCCGGAACCTGGCTATAATATTCCTAGGAGTTTTCTTTTTGGGATCTTTTTCAGGAGGTGATCAGTGGATTCTTTCAACCTCCATTTTGCCCTCTAGTACTAAAACATCAGGGCAGTTTTCTTTGAGAACTTCCTGGAGGATTATTTCTAGGTTCTTACTTTGATCATGGCTTTCAGGTAGTACAATAATTTTTAAATGATCTCTCCTGGACCTATTTTCCAGGTCAGTGGTTTTTCCCATGAGATATTTCACATTGCCTTCTATTCTTTCATTTGTTTGGATCTGTTTAACAGCATCTTGATTTCTCATAAAATCATTAGCTTCCATTTGCTCCAATCTAATTCTGAAGCAATGATTCTCCTTTTTTGAGATTCTTTTTCCATCTGGCAAATTTGGCTTTTTAAGGTATTCTTCTCCTCATTGCCTTTTGGATCCTCTTTTGCCATTTGAGTCAGTCTGTTTTTTAAGTATTATTTTCCTCAGTCAGGCTGTTGACTCTCATTTCATAATTTTCTTGCATTGTTCTCACTTCTCTTCCCAATTTTTCCTCCACTTCTCTTATCTGCTTCTTAAGGTCCTCTATGACCTGTAACCAGCTCATATTTTCCTTTGAAGATTTTGGTGCAGGAGTTGTCTTCCTCCTGTTCCATGTTTTGCTCCTTTTTGTCCCCAAAATAGGAGTCTAATGTTGGAATCTTCTGTCTGCTTTGTTTCCTTTGCCTGGTCATGTCGCCCCTCAGTCCCTTGACCCCTGGGCTTTTTGCCACAGTAGAACTCTGCCACCAGACAGGGGAGCTTTTGTCCCAAACGCTGGGGTTTTCTCAGCTGCCAGAGGTATTAGATGGGTGCCCTCTCTGAGGTCTCCACATGCTCTGGCAAGCTGGACACACACCCCAGGACCTCCACCCTAGACTGCAATCCAGATCCAAGCAGGTTAAAGCAAGAACGATTACCCCTCAGACTGGTGCTTGGTCCCCCTACACTCTGCAGGCCAGAAGCTGAAGCTGCCATGTGGCGCTGGCTGGCTGTGCCGGTGTCTCAGTGGCTTCTCGCTTGGGGGCAAAAGCCACGCACTCTCAATTACTGGGTTCCAAAGTCCAGACTGCAATGACCTCTCACTTTGTCCTTCGCATCTATGTCTTGATAAACCTGGAAACGGCCACAGCTGCTGCTGATCTGGAGTCCCTCCGGCAGGCGGCTGGTCAGGCGCACCCTGGAGCTAAAACCTCAGCTTGTGAGTGGCTGGGCTTGGCTCCCAGAGCACTACTGCACTGTGCTGGCTGCTTGCTGCCGGCCTGCTGGGCTGTCCTGAGTGGGAGGTTAGCTTCTGTTTGTCATTTTGTGGGTTCTGCAGCTCCAAAGTTTGTTCAGTGTCCCCTTTTCACATTGACTGGGGAAGGTGGAAGCCGGAGCTGCGGGAGGTCGTGCTTCTACTCCGCCATCTTGACTCTGTCCCAATATGCAGCCTCGTTATACTCCCTTTCATATTTTAAACTCATCAGTTATTCCATGTTCAGTTCCAACTGTTGCTTCTTAGCCTTCCATACAGGTTCCTCGGGAGACAGGTAAGATGATCTGGTACTCCTTTCTCTTTGAGGATTTGTCACATTTTGTTGTGATCCACACAAAGGCTTTAGTCTAGTTAATGAAGCATTAGTAGATGTTTTTCTGGAACTCCCTTGCTTTCTCCATAATCCAGTGAAGGTTGGCAATTTGGTCTCTAGTTCCTCCACCTTTTTGAAAACCAGCCTGCTCCTCTGGTAGTTTTCAATTCACATATTACTAAAACCTAGCTTGCAGAATCTTAAGCATAACCTTACTCGTATGTGAAATGAATGTAACTGTTCAGGAATTTGAACATTCCTTGGCATTGTCCTTCTTTAGGATCGGGACTTAAACTGATCTTTTCCAAATCAGTGGCCACTGTTGTATTTTCCTGGCATGTTGATTATAGCACTTTAATGCTATCCACCTCCAGAGAGAGAACTGATGAACTCTGAATGCAGATCGAAGCATACTTTAAAATTTTTTCTTAATTTTTGTTGTTTTATTTTGTTTGCATTTTCTTTTGCAACTTGGCTAATATGGAAATGTTTTTTTTAATACCTTACAAAATCTAATTTTTGCCTTTTCGAGGGGGAGAAGTGGGAAGGAGGGAGAGAATTTGGAAATCAAAATTTTTAAAAATTATTGTTAAAAGTCATCCTTGAGAATTTAATTGAAATAATTTTTACTGATACCCTTTGTTTTTTCATATTTCCTACTTACATGTAAAAATATTTTAAGGATGACTCTTTGATAGATCACATTTTTATGCAGAGAATAAAAAATTTATTTGAGCTTAAAGTGAACTATTTAGTGTTCACTTGTTTCAAAGTTAGTTTTTGCCAATTCAGTAATTTCTTTATTTCTATTACGTGATGTAATTTCTCTTTTTAGTTGCAAGTGGACTGAATTTCCTACAAGCAGACCCTTTGTTTGAGTAGGGGCTGTCGATAGCTTCCACGAGGATATCTGTGGCTCCTGCTCTGAAATATTCCTTGATCTTACAGTTGTTAAGCTGCTCAACTAAATGAGACATTAATTTGTCTCGTAGCATCTAATGTTGGGGAATAGAAAACGTGATCATTGGTGCCTTGAGATTCATTTCACATTTGTGTATGAATTTCTCCTAGAAAGTTGTTAGCTTGCATTAAGAACAGACAGGTCACTTGGGTTCTGACTTACTGCATCATCATGATTTCATGTGGAAATACCTCACGGATTTAGGTTTAGGGAGGCCCAGGAAGTTAAGAGGAGTAATTTTGATTTAGTTATCCTCAAGTTAGGGCAATTGTCCGTTAAAAGACATTTTTCTCGTATTCCAGGTGATTTCACGTCACACACGGGAGCTGCTTGGAATTGAAGAACCATTATTCAGTCGCAGCATTTCCCTTCCCTACCGGGACAACATGGGCTTATTTTTGGAACGAAAAGCTCATTCTGGGGTAAAATCTGATGCTCTGACCCTATCTCAGTTTGTCAAAGAAGCAAGGTTAGAGGTCTGTGTTCCTGCTGAACCAAAAGTCAAGCCCCGCCCAAAAAGAAAGAAAAAATCCCATACATTTAGTTTAAAAGATCAAATTAAATTAATTTAGAGGATTTTTTTTCCCCTACCAAGAACTCAGAGAGTCAGAACTACTGGTTCTTTTCCTATTTCGCCTGCTGTGTTACTCTTTATTTCATTTTTACAGTGAAGATGAGAATACTGATTTAATTGCATCAGGGGAATTATGATGGGTTTTTAATGTATTATTCAAGTAATGCAGTCTGGTAGTATGAACAAAATAGGCTATAGAAGAAACCAAATGGGTTGAAATCTTTCATTTATTTATAGATTGGGGCCTTGAGTTTACCTAATATACTATACTTTGTAGTGTTGCTCAAGCATATGAGCAACTAGGTTAAGGTTCACCCATGCATAATTTCTTCATAGAAGAAATTTTCAGGCAACTGTTGCTGCTAAAACTGAATTAAGACACCAATATGGCTTTATAAACTTTTACTGTTCTTTCTCCTCCATTTTACTTTTAAAATCTTAAAATTCTTCTGGGGCTATATACTAAGCCAGAGGGGTCTGTGACATCTACTAAAAAATCCTAGCATTTGGCTGAATTATTCACTATATTATTTCTTCCAAGTGAGAGAGAAGAAACCGTTTCTCAGATTGGCATTCATGCCAGACATTACATTTGGATAAAATAGCTAATTTCCTCCCATGCTAAGCCAAAAAGATTTAATCTAAAAGTACTCTAACATCATGCCACTGAGCTTGGCTGGCTCACAATTATGCAAAAGCCAAAATGTAAATGATTAATCTAATACCATGGAAATTTACATTTACACTGAATAATTTTGTTTTAGAATCTGAGTTCTCAGACTGTAGAGTGTCATCTTGTCAGTCAACCTTGACACCATTACCATTACTACTGTTGTTTTTTATTTTGTTATTGGGGGGGAAAGATTTATAAAACATTTAGGAAGTAAACATACTTAAACTATGTTTATATTTATATAAACATTTTACATTTATTAAATTAAATTAAATTAATAATTTAAATTAATTTTTTATTTACTTTACATTTATTTAAAAATCAAATTTTATGTTTTGCAAAATGATTTTTTATTATTTAAAATAAATATAAGCTACTGAAGAAGAATGGCTTATTGGAACAATTTTTGACAGGACAAGACAAAAATAAAGTCTTATTTAGTTGAAATAAGAAGCATGATGAGAATCAGAACTTGGTCAACTGGTTTGCCCCATCTCTTTATTACAGTGTTGTCATATCCATCCTTATTCTGAATATATTCCTATAGGAATGAAGTTGCAGAATATAACTATATTAACATTGGAACTATCTAAATTTAGACTTTTGAACAAGAGTCAGTATCAAGAGACTGTAATCTTAGGTGAGTCAGAATGCTTAGGTTCTACTGGTGATCCCCAACAGCCAAATTCACCTCTGATTAAGAAAAAAATGTTTTTTTCCTACAATTTTAAGAGCCAACAATGCAATTTTTCCTTTTCCTTATTGCTCAGTTTGTGGCAAAAACAATACTATGACATGTTTCACCTTCTTGACTTGGTATTTATCATCAAATTAATCAAAACCTTTATATTTTTGTAAATCTCCCAACAAGCTAATGCTAAATAAAGCAGCCACTATTGCCAGCAGTGAAAGTCAAGGCCCATCCTATTTAAGGGGGCTGACCTGGGGAGTAGATCATGCTGGTCAGTCTGAAGAATCCCCAAGCAGCTGAAAAACTTGACTTTCAGGACTGTGGGCCTGGAGCCTCCTCTTCCTCTTCTTTTTCTTCCTCTTCTATTTCTTGGGAAAGTGAGATACCAAATGAGGCACAGTAAAGAACAGTTAAGTGTTCCTGAAGAGTCACACTTTTTCTTAGGTGCTGGCTAAAGGGAGTTTCCTTGAGTTGCACAGTGATCAAGTCAAACCAAGGGAAAACACTGAAAAAAAGAACAGAGGTATTATTAGTAGTGGTACTATTTTTGCTGGTAGACATTATTGTCTTTTCAGTACTTCTTGATTTAACTATTGAAGTTTTCCTTTGGAAGAAAATTTTCCTTCATTTGGAAATGAGATACTCCATTTCCTATACCAACTAGTTAAAATTTAGAGCTGTACTAGAAAATCTGCTAGAACTATTCAGTGTATCAGTTTCATTTTACTTAAAATGAATTTTTCATTTATATAGAATCTTTTAAGTGCCTTGAGGTCATACTTTATAAATAATGATTAAAATATGGCATACTATTTGTAGTTTGTTGTCTTATAATTAAGGAAGAGGCATGCATCAGGGAATTATGGACATTGAAAACAGAAAGGGCCTAATTACAACTTTTAAAGTATTTAGAGGAAACAACAATTGTCTAAATTATCAGCTAAAGCAAAAGACTGAGAGAAAACTAGACAAACCAGGAATGTCAGGAATCTGGCATCTTACTTGCTTGGATTTAGGGTCTTGGCAAAGGCTTGGTTGACAAACTCTGTGACAGTGAACCTTGGGCAACTGGTCTTATCCTCCCCACACGTTTTTGGATGCACAGAGAGACACAAATCACTGAGTATCTCTAGCGTTTGTTGGTAGGGTATTTCCTTTAAGGTGCACATATTTAGGGCTGCATAGAAGACTGCCTCCAGCCACTTGATGTTAAGAGTTATTCCTCCTATATGTCAATGAAGAGGGCAAATACAAGTTACCAATTTGTAATTTGATAGAAAGGGAGCTTAGGCCAGGTCCCCTGGGGGTAAATAGCAATGTGAAGATTAATCACCTCCCTGGATCAAGGGCCCCAACTCTCTGATATTTATGATACATTCTAAGCCTAGAATATAATCCAGCAAGAGAAGTCTAATGATTCTTTTTTGCTTTTTTATTGGAGGGGGGAGGGCAGGGCAATTGGGGCTAAGTGACTTGCCCAAGGTCACGAGGCTAGTTTTTGTGGTAAGTGTCTGAGGCCACATTTGAACTCAGGTCCTCCTGACTCCAGGGCCTCTATACACTGCACCACCTAGCCACCCTCAAGTCTAATGATTCTTTAGGTTTAAGAGAGAAAATCTTCTGAAGAAGATTGTCTTGCTTTAAACAAAAATGTGAAAGCTATAGAATGACATCTTTTTAAATTCTCAGAGCAGTTCCATCACAGATGGAACATTCTTCCCAGATTACCAGTACTAGAATGTTCCTGCTTGGCCTGGGGCAAGACATTCTTAAAAAGTTAAGGTAATGAAGTCAAGCTCCTCACTCCTCCCTTCAGAAAATTGCCTTTTTAACAACTGATAGGCTATCTCTATTAAACCCTGGGGACCAAAGGGAATAGTTCTGTTTCCTCTTCCCAGTAATAGAATGTAACAGGAAAGAACAGGTGGAGGGGTAGAGACATTTTGCAGGAGTACATAAAGCTTGGTGAACTTTTACCATCCGTGCTATAAGGAGAAGTAGCCTGAACTATCTCAGGATCTTGAAGCGCAGACTTGATGTCCTCATTGGACCCCCATATATCAATATAAGCTTCAGCACACTGATACTGGGGGCGCAGGATGTTGGTGTGGCATAGCAGCTGCTTCAGCCTAGAAGTAAAATCACGGTGCCCATTCAGAGGCAGTAATGAAAGGAGGAGCATGGCAGAATAACAGCAGTGATCATAAGAGTAAAGTATTTTATAGAGATCTCATTTGATCCTCACAACAATCTTGGGACTATGATTGTTACTGGGACTGTTAATACATAGGTGTTAGGACTTCCTCCATTTTCCAGATGAAGAAACTGAAGGTGAAGGGGTGAAATAACTTGTCTAGGGTTACACAGCTCATCAGTGTGTGAGGCTGGATTTGAACTTATGTCTTGCTGCCTCCTCCATCTATCACCTAGCTGCCCCCATCTCAGGACTAGAAATAAAAGCAAGTTATCTGACCCAGTAGTACAATTTGGGATCCCACTAAGTCCTAGCAATAAATTCTGTTGCAAAACATCACCCAGAAGTAAGCAGTCTAGCAGGGTACTCTTTGCAGAATGCCTGAAAAGAATGGAAGAATTAATAAAGTGTGACATACTCCTGCACAGCAAATCAGTATCCACCTTAAAAGGAATCCTTACTCAAATACCAAAAGAGATTGGACCAGATAGTACAAGGAGGCAGAGGGAATATAGCTCTACTAGATGAAAACTCTGTCTGACCCAAGGGTTCTTAATCTTTTCTGTACCATCAACCCCTTTGCAGAATAATATTTTTAAATGCACAGCATAAAATACATAGAACTACAAAGGAAGTCAATTATACTTAAATACAGGTATCTGAATTATCCTAAAAAGCAGATTCAATGAACCTCCAAGTTAAGAATCACTGATCTAGACTCTAAAGTAGTTACCTAGGCAGAGGGACAGCTGTGACCAGGCTATACACAATGCAGGATTTCTCAAGTCTAGTGTTGATTTCCAAGCAAATGTGAGGCAGTTGGGATGGCAGACAGCAGAGGAAGACCAGATTGGCCCAGTCTACCAGAAAACAGTTATGGTAAAAGCACTGGATCCCCATCTTCTGGAGATCACCTGAAAGGAACAAAGTGACAAAGAGAACTTTGGGTTAGGTCTCTTGACAGAGATTGCAGGGGAGTTTGTACCTAAATTTTATGGTGAGGAAAGGTTTAAAATTATTTCAAAAGCAGCCCACATAAGTCATTTCCTCTGACTTTTGTCTTCAAAAACTTACTGCAGCAATGCACTAACCCCATTATTAGAACATCTGCCTCCACATGAACAGTTTTCTAGGTGAAGGAATCAATCCTCCTCATTGTACTTTCAAGGAGGACTTAGAATTTCTCAGAATTTTTCCATTCAGGAGGAGTTTTTCATTGCCTCTCTTCCCTTAAAGGATCTTTTCAGGGGGTATTGGGGAAGTGGTGGTAGAAGATGAGGGGTTAGAGATTCAGAAAGTTAGAATATTTCAGAAAAATATGTACACAGTTAAATGTAGATAAAGCTTTTTACAAATGAAGAAATGTGTTCCTTGATACTACTTAGTGATAAGACCATGAGGTGGAAGCAAAATATATTTTCTGTATAGGATCCCTAAGCCTTAAAACTTCTTACTTAGGGTCTCTGGCCTCCGAGTAGAGATATGAAGGCTCTGGGCAGGGACGGAGGCCCAGTGGAGTAACACTAGAGCCAGCTGCTTTCCCAGTCGTCCACCTCCAATGATGCCTACTTTCAGATGTCTTTTGGAAGGTTTTTTGTATGGGTCTTCCTCCTCCTCCTCCTCTGAAGGGAGCATAGAGACTGAGGTGATCCCATCCATTTTCCTGGGGGAATAAACACACAAGTACCTTGAAGCTGTCCTAGAACTTCATTTCTACAAGTACATTAATCTAGCTTTTTTATGTAAAAATAACTTCCCAAAAATGCATTACAATGACCTCATTTATCTGGCATCATCAAGAAATAAGCTGTGAATTTTCCAGATAAAAATTTTTTTTTCAAAATTCACAAAAGTAGGGACAACTATGTGGCACAGTGAATTAGAGCACTGGCCCTGGAGTCAGGAGGACCTGAGTTCAAATATGGCCTCAGACATTTGACACTTAATAGCTGTTGGACCTTGGGCAAGTCACTTAACCCCAACTGCCCTGCCTTCAAAAAAAAAAAGTTGAATCCCTTTAGCTTCCAACTTTATTTACTCATTCTGGTTGAGAATTTCTAATTATGCATTTCTGCCTTCTTAGGCACAATTTGATTCCCTTTTTGTATTCTAGCATAGTTAGGCACCTGCTTTGAATTTTTCAATTCCTTCCCAGTCTACATCAGCTGTTACTGGGCCAACTTCTTAACAACCCACTTCTATCACATAAACCTGCTGCTAGTTTGCTGTTTTTAAATTTTCTATGAAGTGGAAATTTTGCCTTAAGCCCTACTCCAAAGGCACAGATGTGACCCTAGGTTATACCGGTAAAGCCTGAACCATGCCTGCTCAAGATAAAGTTGGAAAGGTTCTGAATAATAGGCCCAGGTGATATCTGTCAGCCACAGCATCCTCGTGCCAATCTGTGTGTGGTGGTGAAGGAATAAAGGAGTACCCATGCTAATGAAATCAGCTTTTGAAGTGTTACTGAACTAAGAAATGGCCTAGCAAACTACATAACCTAACTTAATAGAATTGTGTGATAATTAAGAATATAAATAAAGACTCTGAGTGAGGGCCTCAGGACCTCTCCTATGGGACTTGAGTTCCGTAGATTTAGTTACCCTGCAATTGTAATAGCTATATGTTGTGTCCATAAGCCTTTTTCAGTTACTTCTAGTTTGAGACTGTGTTAGCAAGGGTTGAAGTTGGAGAGTCTAAATTTTAGATAAAGGAGGACTACCATAGCTGATTATGGTCAAAAAACTCTATGCCGCCCCGTGCTTCAGTAGTGACAGAACCATTGGGGGCTTTCTGGGTTTCCATAGTTACATCAAGTACAGCATTTACTTAGGGCTCTTCTCCTGACTGAGAAGCTGACTAGGTGCCTATCCCATCCCCACTGTAAAAAAGCCCAAATCAGGTTTACCAGATGATTTCTTATTATTCCCCCTGGACCTAGTGAGGTCCTGCAGTCTGCTCAATCATCATTGTGCCCCTTTTCTATGCTCACTGCCTGAGTACATAGCATTTAAGCTAGACACTTCAGGGAAGAGGTGTCTAACACTGGCCTATGAACCACATGTTGTCCACAACACTCCTGAGCGTGGCTCAAGCCAGATTAAAATGTAGTTTCTGATTTGATATAGTATTGATATAGTCATAAAATGTGTGTGTATAAATGTGTGGTTTTCTAAGTCAATATGTAGCGCATAGGGATCTTTATGAATGGTTTAGTGGCCCCTATTTCTATTTGTTTGATATCACTGCTTTAGGGCTGAAACATCTAGATTTGGTCCCTTCATCAAAGTGGTGATGGTTTAATTTCATAAAGGGCAAGATTAAGGCACAAAGAAAAATGACCTTGAATTGAAAAATCTAGGCGTGACTTGAAGGCCAACAACGGGTACCTAACTCACCTACATCTCTTATCTAAGCAACCTGGAAGCCCAGGCACTTGGAGGGAGTTAGGTATCATGGGATCTTTTCACCTCAAATAAAGAAATCTATCTAAATCAGTCTAAATGTCACCATCCTTAGAAAAAGGCTAAATTAGATGACCACTAATTCACGGTCTCCAAGACCCAAGAACTTTCTTAAAGAAAAGGGCTCCAGCACTATCTCTAGATAAGAGAAAGAACCCAATCCTTACTCAAGTGATAAAACAATGTTCACTCTGGTGTAAATGAGACATACATACTGGTAGCTAGGTTCTGAGTCTTAACAGATCCACTCAACTGCACAGAAACGGCCACTAGCTTGGAATCTTAGGTAAGTGGCTTTGGATATGGAGTAGCATGGTTCATGATGGCTGTGGGGCGGAACAAGAAGAAGGGCAAATTGGTACTGCTCAAGGAAATCCCCCTAACAAGATCAGGTCTTGGACCTCATCTGTAGTCAATGGTACCCAGAGTTTTCTCCATCTGCTGGTTTGGGGGCCTAACTTACCTCAGGGCCTGGAGTAGTTTGCAAAAAAAAGCTGCATGGGCACAGGCTTGGATCATCAGTCCTCGGGAACGACTCTGAAGAAACAGCCAAGGGATCTCTTCCTCTCGAATGCCTTGCTCAAACTGCAGGGATGTCAGATTGTCCATCAGGTCTATAGTCTCCATATCTTCCAGTCCCTACCAAGACGGGTCATCAGTTTGTCTACACTACCCAATCTTGAAGGGAATGGGAACCTCTAACAATTGTGTCCCTGTCTCACCAGCACTTATAATTCGGGACTAGTCATTCCATGCAGCTCCTTAGGACTTGGTGGTCTAATCCAGTTCTCTGAGTGAATCTCGGCACATTTCTAATCACTGACTGAGCTCACATGCCCAGGGCTGCCATGTCTTTTCTGTCCTGGAGAAGTAGAAGAGAAAATGCCCTATCAGCCCATACGTAGTTCCTCAGGCAGACTTAGATTTCCTATTGGCCCTACCAGGATCATCTCAAACCTCTCCTTACCCCGGATTCCTCCACCCCCTCAGTGTTTAGGAAACAAGTTGACAATCAGTACACATTTCCAAATAACTCCTTCCATTAAACTTCATGATTTCTATGACATTGAAAAAGAACCCAAATAAATACCAAAGGGCCGTTGTACAGTTTGGATCTAGACAGCAGCATAGTAGGATGTATACAGACCCTTTCTTATCTCACCTAGCAGAGTAGTGAGTTGGAGATTTTGTCTGCTCCACAGCTTTTCCTGTCCTGGACAACAAAATCCAAATAGATCTTTAGGAGTTACCCAGGAAAGTTGTCATGGTGACTCCTTAGCTACCACATTACTTTGGTCTCTGAGCCTTAAAGGGGCCAACTCTTCCCAGAGAAATCATTACATTTTCCCCATACAGTAATATGGGCTTATTTTTAAATGCTACTAGGTATATACAAATAACTCTTCTAATATTGTCCTCTAATATATTTCCCAGCCATTTCTTCACATGTCCCCAAAAGATAAATCAAAAGTTCCAGATCTGTAAGCCTCAATGGCTAAAGCCCTACATTCTATTTTTTCAATGGAGGAAAAAAAAAACTCAATGCACAGAAGAACTTGCTCAGTTTTTTTTTTGGAGGGCAATTGGGGTTGTGACTTGCCCAAAGTCACATGGCTAGTTGTGTGTCAAAGTGTCTGAGGCCAGATTTGAACTCAGGTCCTCCTGATTCCAGGGCCGGTTCTATATTTATTCACTGCCTCTTGCTCAACGTCTTAAGGCAACAGCCAGACTGAGTGAAACTCCAAAGGGATTCTAATTTCTCATCTTTTTAGGGTAACCCACTGTACCATACTGCCAACCTCTCCAAAAACAAGTCTCAGCAAATTGTAGGTGGAATATAGGCTTTATGAGTAGTAAGTCCTTAGGTAGTTGAGTCTTGGCATACAAAAAGACTTTGAAAAATCAGCACAACCCATAGATTGCTTACCCTTATGTATTAGAGATGGGCCAGAAATAACCAACCATTAATATGCCCAATGTAGCCCACATATTCCACAAAGAATTAACTTGATCTGATCAGTCAACATCTAGGCTTCCTGGTCAGCTTGTAAAAATGCTCTGAAATGGAAATAGCTTATCAAACAACTATATTTGCTTGAAAAACAACCTGCCAATACCAGCTTAGCAAATTGGGCTCCTGCCTTTTCAGCTACTAGAGGCAAGGCTGGGGGGATGATGGGGAGAACTAAATATGAAAGGACCAGCAATGCAAAGACAAATACTAAGTAGAAGGAGAGAATATGTGTCTTCTGGAGTTGTAATGAAAACATGGTGTAGGCGCATGCCTATAATTAATAAACACTGAATTGGCAAAGTGATTCAGTCAGAAAGACCCCCCTGGGTCTTGTGCCTCTGACACAGATTGTGTGAGATCTGAGGTTAGTCACTCAGTTTCTTGGAGCCCCTAACATTCTTTTTTTGGAGGGGGGAGGGCAGGACAATTGGGGTTAAGTGACTTGCCCAAGGTCACATGGCTAGTGTTAAATGTCTGAGTTCAGATTTGAACTCAGGTCCTCCTAATTCCAGGGCGGATGCTCTATTCACTGCGCCACCTAGCTGCCCCCCTGCTCCCAATATTCTTAAAACTTAGAAGCTGGTAGAACAGTTGTTCTATTGATGGAGGGAATTTACTTACACAGAGAACCCCATACCAATGAGATCATAGGTCTCGACCAAAACTCTTCCCCCAAATGCTTAAGTACATACAATATGTGAGGCATTTTGCTATGCATCCATGTGTATCATCTCCCTCTCTCTTGACACCTCACATACTCTGTGTCGTCACAGACTGAATTTTTAATTGGAAGAGAGACCTTAGAAATGATACAATCTAACCTCCCTCTTTCATTTATTTTATTTTTCAGTTAATCAACAAATATTTATTAAACATTTACTTTTGTGCCAGGCACTTTGCTAAGTGCTAGGGATACAAAGAAAGGAGCTCATATTCTAATGCTCCCTCTTCATTTTACCAGATAAAAATGATGCCCAGATTTATGACCTGACTTGCGTAGGGTCACGTTGCTAGAATCTCTGATTTAGAAGGGAGCAAAGAAGTCAATTAGTCCAACCTCTCTCCAGTGAATGAATCCTGCATAGTGTCACATAGCTTCCTCTTGAGTAGCACTAGTTAATGGCAAAGCTAATTAGAATCTTCTAACTCAAAGGCCACTGCACTCTCCACTATGCCACCCTGCTTCTCTCTACACCATGCTAGCCACAATGACTACACATGTTTTGAGGGAAATAGGTGTGTTGTTGTTCAGTCATTTTTCCAGTGGTGTCTGACTCTTCATGACCCACTTTGGGGTATTCCTGGCAAATATACAAAAATGGTTTGCTATTACCTTCTCCAGCTCATTCTACAGATGAGGAAACTGAGGCAAACAAGGTTAACTGACTTGCCCAGGGTCACATAGCTAGTAAAAGTCTAAGTTCTGATTTGAACTCAGAAAGGTAAGTCTTCCAGATTCCAGGGCCAGCAGTCTATCCACTGTGCCACCCAGCTGTCCTTTTAAAGTAATTGTACAGAACCATTAAGACTGACTTAGGGCCACCCCAAGAAAAAGGGTTATGAAGTTCATTCTGAAGAGAATGAAAGGAAAGAAACAGAAGGCACCTAGGGAGGCATAGAAACAGCTTTATTAGGAGCTTAATGAGGGTGGGGCAAGCCAGCTCTGACACAGGAGAGGAAACTGTGACTGGTGCAGAGTAGTGATCAAGCATTGGAGGGTGCCCTTGGGTGAAAAAAATGTAACCCCATTACAATCCACAGCAGACCAGGGAGCAGGACCAAGTTTGGATCTACCCCAGGTAGACCTACCTGCAGCTTCCAATAAAGGGCCGAGAAACTGTCTGAAGAGAGTGTTTCCCAGCATTGCTGGAGTCTCTAAACAAAGCCTTGGGTCTGGGAGTGGGGTGGGAGAAGAAATAATGGGATTCTGCTCTCATCACCAGCACAAGAAGGACCCTCAATGTGCAAGAGAAAGCAACCACAATCTCTTGGGATAGGAGGTGAGATGGTATAGCAGAGGGACACTTGTTGGAAAAAATAATTCCAGAGGGCATGGCAAAAATAAATGTAAATTGGTTATTATTGTTGTATTCCCTGCAAATCTTCAGCACCCTCTTTTTGCTCCTATGATGTAGATGCATCTGGTCTCTGTCTTTTGACTTTGACTTGACTTAGAATAGTCACTGTTTAACCAAATTCAGTTCCACCATCAGCTGATAGGAAAGCTTCTAGCTCCATGATGACGGACACAGTCCAGGACACCTCTTTTCTGAAGCAATCATCTTCTCAGTTAAAGCAAGAACGTGCCCTACAGAGTCACAAATTTGAAACTGCCTCCCCCCTGACCTTCACAAAAGTATCCAGTCAGCACGGTTTCACAAATCACACTTTAAGACTCAGTATCCTAAGTGTCCTCTGGTCTGAGGCTCAGTTTGAAGATGTTCTGGTCTAAGTGCTCTGCCTGTTGGTGATAGGCCCAGATGATGTGGCTGATAGTGCCTCTCCCTGGAAGGGCTCCTCCCTTCTCTCTTGGGGACAGGAAGAGGGCAAACAGGAAGGTTCCTTGGTTCACTACTTTCCAATTAGTTCTTCCATCGAATTTGCTGCAAAAAGAGCAGACGGTGCAGGAGTCTAGTCAGTATTAGCCTTTAGGCAATGTTGTATCCCTCTAGAAAAACTAAAGAGATAGTAAGACATATCTCCAGGCAGAGGGAAGGAAAGGGAAAAAGAATTCTCCTAGGACATTTCTGTTGATGGGGAACCTAAAATTTATCTTTGTAATCCTCAGGACTAGTTAGGCTGGTACTCTCCTAGGTGAAATTTATAAAAAACAGTGAAAAATCCTAGTTGTGGAAAATTACCACAGAGCACACCCAGAAAATATCTAGTTAGAGGATTAAATTTTGCAGTCCTGCCAGCCAGCCACCATCACTAAACAGATGCAGTCTGTTTTACCTAATTGTTATCACCATTGTAACCCAGTTCCACTTACTAAGAGTCTGGACATTTTAGATCTAGTTCCTTGAAACCACTATTTTGTAGACACCCTCAAGCCCTTCTTCCAGTCCCAATTCAGTCTTAACCTAGGCACACCAACTAAAGGCCAGCCCAAAGATCCTCAGAGAAACTGTTACCTTCATATGATAACCTTAATTTCATTCCAAACCTTGAAAGAAATCCTGCTCAAACCAAACACTGCTGGCATCTGAAAAACTAATATTCAATCTGCTCAGACAACTACTATTCCAACTAGGTCTTGGGAAGAAGCCCTCCTCTGGCTGCTTCTTTGTGGATAGTCTTGTCACCCCAGGCTGACAGAAAGACAAATCGGAGTTGCTCACCGTACTACTGAGAATGTTGTCAATCTTCTCCTCTTCTGAGGATGCTTTATCCACCTTACACCTGTAAGCTATTAACTGCTGCCGATCCTTCAGGTCCCGGTATGTCTGAGCAGTAAACAAAAGAAACCATGTATTTTGTTTCCTTACTACCTTCCTAAGTGAGCCTACCAGGAATAAAGTCTGTGGCGGTTATAGTGGAGTTAGGTAATAATGGAAGTAGGGAGGGTCCTCAACAGAAAAATGTGAAGGAAAATTGGGGAGAGAAGCCTCGCTAGCTTAATCCAAAACCTTGCCTTCCATAAACCAACTCACTAGAGAATACACAGTTGTCAAGGCAGCTGACAACAGGACCCAGGAATCCTGGCTTCCAGCTCAATTTTCACCAGACTACATAAGCCAATATGCAGAAGCAAAACAAGCAGGGAATTAAGGACAGTTGATGTCACGATCCACCTTCTTTCCCTTTCAAGGGCCTACTGAGGGTCTAACCCAGGGGCCCTTTTCTTCTGGGACTTACTTCAATGACAACATCATGACACTTAAATTTGGTAGCCAGACTCAGCTTTGTGTCCACATCTTCAATGAGTCGGATATACTCCTGTAAGACCTGGGGGAGATGAGACATTAGAGGTCCATGGACATCTAAGTCAGTAAAGATAGAGATTTAATAAGAAGTAGTATACAGCATAGAGTAGAAAGTGCATCTGTAGTTCGAAGACATTTAAATCCTGGCTCTCTGCTTTGTAGTTATGCAGCCTTCAGGAAGTAACTTCTCCAAAATTCAGTTTCTCTGCCTCCAAAACGATAGTGACACCCGTACTACTGATATCTTACGGCATTCTTGTAAGGATTAAATATATGTAAAGCAATTTGTAAGAATAAGCATTATACACACACACACACACACACACACACACAAATATATGAACTGACATTTCTGCCCAGAAAAAAATCATTGCAGTTAGAATTAAAATTGAAAGATTAAACTGGGAAAAAAAATCTGACAAGAGGCTGTTGTCCAAAATATAGAGGAAATGTAATTTTCCAATAGATATATATCAAAGGACATGAACAGATAGTTCTAAAAAGAAGAAAGGCAAGCTATTAACTATATGAAAAAAATGCTCAAAATCGCTACTAATGAAAAATGCAAATTAAAACACTTCTAAGTTATTGTAGGGGATGTGGGAAGATAATTACACTAATGTATTGTTAGGAGAGCTGTGAAATGGTCCAATCATTCTGGAAATATGATTTGGAACTCTACCTACAAAGTCATTAAACTGTGTATATGTGACCCCACAATACCACTCTTAGGCCTATTCCCAAAGAAATAAAAAAAAGAGTGGGAAAGACCCAAAAGTGTTTACTGCAACACATTTTACTGCTGCAAGAACTGAAGACTAAGGGGTACCCATCAATTGGAGAAAGGCTGAACAAATTATGGTACATAAATATAATGGGATATTATGCCTTAAGAAATGACAAAATGGATGGATTCAGAGAAACCTGAAATGACCAGTAAGATGTGATGCAAGGTGAAGTGGAAAGAACTAGTAGTGTAAAAGAAAACAGCTGTCAAAGAACTATGATAAATGAAATGGCCAATTACAACTCCAGAAACCTGGTGAACCATGCTTTTCACTTTTTGGCATAGAGGTGATGAACCAGAGGTGTAGAATGAGATACACATTTTTCAGAGAATGTGTGAATTTGTTTTGGAGACATAATTATATGAAGAAACCTTCTTATTTTTCTTTTCTGAGGGAAGACAGTGGGAGGTAATGATTATGATATAAAAAAAGTATGAAAAGAAAAGCCCACCAATGAATCATTAAAAACAAACAAAAGAGGGCGACCAGGTAGCACAGCGAGTAAGAGCACCGGCTCCGGTGTCGGGGTGACCTGGGGATCGAATCTGAGCTCAGACACTTAGCACCCACCCAGAAACACCTGGCCGTGCAACCTTGAGCAAGTTACTTAACCCTGATTGCTTAAAAAACAAACAAACAAAAAAGAACAAAAAGAAGTACAGAAGAGGACACAGAGAAGCAGAACAATGATGAAACTGGCACATTTAAATTTGAAGTGAAAAAAGAAAAAAACAAGTTCTATGTAATAGGAAAAAAATCAAACTATACACAATAAAATTCAATTTCATATACAATCCCTTTTTGTTTTTCTTGACATAATGCAATGTTCATTTTAAATTTTTTACTAAATTCATAATAAAAAAGAAAAAAATTAAAGAGAGATGGAGTGGATTTTATTAAATCCCTCCAGGCACTGCAAGGGAAAAATAGCCGGTCACACATTCTCCTTTGAATCTAACAGTCAGAGCAGGTCAAGCTCCAGATCTGACATAAAGCCATGTCCTTGACACTCCCTGCGAGCAGTCCTTTTCTGTCATGTAAACATGATGTTTATGTTCCCTGTGGATTCAGCACAGCCAAACACTCCTAAATACTTAAGAGAAGTTACTCTCTGGGGTGGACAGAGTCTATCTACTTCTAAAGGGCAGGGGAAAGCTTTCTTCACAGAGCACCTATGCAACACACTTGGTCTCATTCAGCAGATAGATCGACACTGACTAGGAGGCTCAAAGTCAATTGGGACTGTGTCCGGAGCTGTTCTGCATGCAAATTCTCCCCACAGAAACTCCACCTGTACAGGAGCGTTGTTCTTATGCAGAATTTCCACAACTCGGGGGAAACCAATGGGAGCTCTCTTCTTGGTGTACCCCAGCCAATTCTGAAACAGAAACGCAGAGACATGAGAAACACTTAGGCCCAACCTTCTTATCAGAGACAGAGAGCTCAAGGGGAAGAGGACAGAGAGAAAGAGGAGACAACAAAGAAAAAGTGAGGATGAACTTCACAGAACACTTGGCAATGAAGAATAGAAAATGAGACTGTGGGAACCAGAAGCTGGAAACATAAAAGAAGGTTCCCAGGGAGAGATGGAACAGAAAGGAAGCAGGGAGATCAGGCACTGAAGTACTGCTATATTGTCCTAGGAAACTACAAGTGCACATCACAAACCCCAAACTTTATGCCTGAAGTTAAGAGGAACCTTTGTAGCCGCTGGACAATAAAGTGACGGTATCTCTTCCAAGGCAAAACTGAGCAAGAGAAACTTAAAGGCTCCAAGGCATCTATCTACCTTGGTGGTGAAGAGGGCATCCACATCCTGCCACGCTCGAAGTTTGGCACGGGCAGCCAGAGCTGTCAGTACATACTGCTTGTCAGGAATCTGGAAAACAAAGATGGGGAATCAGGGAGATTGGGGAATGGCAGGAAGCAGCAATGGATTTACTGGGGAAGATTATCAGCTGTTTAGTAAAATTGATAAGCAAGCAGCTTCCTTATCACAGTGAGGTCTACACATCCTATTTGAGACCCATTTTCTGGAGATGCATGAAGAACAGGGTTTTTTTGTAGGGTATAATAAGGAGCAAAGATGAAGTGAGGGTGGGACCAAATGGTTCAAAAATATAACTTCTATAAAGTTGGGGTTATAAGATGATATTCTCTCTATTTATCAATACATTCCTAATTATTTGAAGTCAGCAGTGGGGGGATCATTTGAGAAAAATTAGGAAATTCCCACTGAATGAGAACTGAGTAACCCATCCTTTCTTTTGGTCCATGAAGAAGGAAGGTGGCATAGTAGAGGGTTCTTGCTAACTTTAGAAGTCTGTTTCAATCGCTCAATCAATACACATTTATTAATCATCTACTATTTATTAGGAATTGGGAATACAAAGATAAAAAAAAATGAATCAATCCTTACTCTCAAGTTGTTTACATTTTGTTGAGATGGGGGGGGTTGGGAAGTGGGGAAAGGGAGTGTGTGTTTGTGTGTGTGTGTGTGTAATATAAAGAATAAAAACAATTTTAGGGAGTAGTTTAGGGAGGGAAAGAACTGCAGAAGTTGGGGGAAATCAGAAGCATCATGTACAAGATGGTGTGTAAGCTGTACTTACAAGTGAGGGATTTTATGAGGCGCAAGTGAGGAAGAACAAGGGGAAAACTGGCGTTGTGTAGCCACGGAGGCGGGGATAAGGAATGAGAAAGGCAGTTTGTCGAGAAGAGGGTGGAAGGGCAGCGATCCAGAACCTGACTGGGGGGATGAGCTGGAGCCATGTTATAAAGGACTTTACATTTTATCCTATAGACAACAGGGTTTGCTGAGTTGAAGAGTGGCACAATCTGAGGTGTGCTTAAGGAAAGTTATTTTTCCTCTAGCAACATCTATGTGGAGGATGAACTGGGGAGGCGGAGAGAGACTCGAGCTAGAAAGCTCAATCAGGAGGCTTCTGCAATAGGCTGGACTAAAGTTGATGAGGGTCTGAACCAAGGTGATAACTGTGTGAGTAGTGAGAAGAAGCCTGATATGAGAGATGCTGAGGTAAAAGTGGGGACAACTGAATGGATATAAGGAGGTGAAGTGGGGAATGGAATCTAACACTGAGGTTGTGGACCTGGGAGACCAGAAGGATGCTGGCACCCTCAATACAACTAAGGAAGTTCAAAAGAGAATTTCCTTGATCGCTGGAACTAAATAAGTCTCAATAACTTTTCTCAACATTTCCATCACCCATTTTTCTTATTCCTACTTCGTATTTTTCCTGATGTGGCTGCTATCAAAAAAACAATCCATTTATACTTACCTTAAAAGTTTTTTTCAGATTGATGGGACTGCTAAATGTTCCCTGGGGTGAAAATGAGGAGAAGAAACATTATTGTGTTTGCTAACTGTCCTACAGATTACCGTGAATCTTTAAAGCTGGACAACTTCTCACTTCTTTCTATCTTCAGGACTTCCTACATTTCATTTCAAGACCACCTGAGTTCAATATATAAGCATCAGAAACATATTTAGTCTGACTATCACTATAACTCAGCTATATGAAGACTGCTTTGAGAACGTCAATGCCTTCTCCAGTTCTTCAATGAGCCTTAAGAAATGGGAAAACTGGGGCGGCTAAGTGGTGCAGTGAGTAAGAGCGCTGGCCCCAGAGTCGGGAGGACCCAGGATCAGTTCCAGCCTCAGATACTTAACACCCACACAAAAAAAACTGCCATGTAACCTTGGGCAAATTACTTAACCCCAATTGCTTAAAAAAAAAAAAAGAACTGGAAAAACTGACACTCTAATCATTAAACACATCTTCATGAAATCAGAAGTTGTGTCTGCACATACACCTGGCTCTTTCACACCTCACCTCTCTCCTCTACCACCTAAAATCTATCTTCCCCTTTGAATTGCCCTATTCTGAAAGAAAGTCTTCCCCTCTGAACAAAGACTGCTGTGGAAACAAGCAGCCAAAGTACACCACACCAAATTCTGATGCCAGATTGCAGACGGTATGCCAAGTATAAACATACTCTTGCCTGTCCAGTGACCCTTTGAGAGCAAGACAACATCCAAACCTACTTTTAAAATTAATATTAAAAATCATACTCCATGTGCGTGTCCTAGGTTAAGAACTCATGAGAATTTGGACATTTATCTCCTCGATTTTACTTTCACACACCTCAGGCTCTGTGTAGTGGTAGAAACAGGAGTAGAAGAGAGTTGTCACCAGTGGCATGTTGAGGATGGAGGCCTTCCGTGGATGTTTCCGGAAGATTTCTGTCTGCCCCGAAGACTCTAGATGTCGGTCATTCACCTGAGTCAAATGGGACCAAGAGAAAGAGAAAAGAAGAATAAAACCCATAGATTATATAAAAGAGACAACTAACACTACAGAGAAACAAAGACAAGACATTAAATCCAGGAAGACAGGCCAGAACAGTCAAAACAATTCACGCCAATGATCTCAAGTTGGATCCAGAAAAGCTATGGGAAGATAGCATGCTGAGGGAACATTCTTCACAGTACTCAGAAGAAATGGAAAAAGGAAAAAATGGCATAGAATATAAGGAGGGAAAGACACAAGATTCTTAGAGACTAGCTGCCTAGCAGGGTGGCTGAATAAGAGGAATTATGTTTGGAGGCAGAAGGTTCTGGAACTCTCCTCGGTGCTAAGCGGAAATTACAATGGTGGAAGAAAAGGCCTTACAAGCTTTGAGACAGAAAAGCAAATTGGGGATTCTAACCTCGATGATGATCTGTCGTTCCAGGAGTGTATAATGGTCTTGAACATGAGCAGCATCTTCCACTGAAAATGGTAAACTGGTAAAAGGCCAGAAGGTTAGTTAGTACTTCTCCTCAGTAGATGTGTCACTCTCCCAAAGGATGAACAAAATCAAACTATCATTAGCACTTTTACCTGAGGACTTCTTAGTGCTTCAAAATACTAATATGTCTATAAAGATTTCTCTAACAAATGCTTCCTCTATCAATAATAATAGTAGCACCACTATATCTGAACCCCAAATCACAGTCTGTATAATTTCACAAAGATAAGAAGAGGAAGTCTGTGCTGATAGCAACACAATTTTTAGGACTCTGAGGTGTAAATTCTTAAACTATCCAAAAGAGGGAAGACAGCAAATATTAGAAAAAAAAATCACGGACCTAATTACTGGGGGCGGAGAAGTGAATGAAAAATGTCTAAAATTACCAAATTATATACCTACTTTACCATTTCTGCAAAACATTTATGAGAATTATCTCCAAAAACATCAAGGACATTCTTGATTTTATCTTATGAGAAAGGAACAGGTTGACTTATAGAAATGATAACCTACTGCAAGTAACATTTTTATAGACAATTGACTGAAAAGAGAATAAAAGGATCATACCATTGTTTAATGACTACAAAGAGCATTAGACTTGTCAATGAAACCCAGCCTTGCCATAGGTCTCCATATAAAAAAGTCTGGCAGAAAATGGGTTCAGACCAACTTCTTATGATATATACTACAACAAGCTCCAAATGAATATGCAATCAAAACATAAAGGTCAAATAAATTAATTTTTAAATTTAAAGAACAGAAGAGAGCACCTTTAAATCTATGGTTATGGGGGAAATTTAGTCTCAGGAGATAGAAAAGATGAAAGAACACAAAATGATCAAAGTTGATGTAACATCAAAAAGTTTTTGCAAGAACAGTATCTGGGCAGCTAGAATAAGAAGCTGTCAAGTGGGGGAAAATAATCTTTGTATTGAACATTTCTGATAATTTGATATCTGAGATATACAGGAAACTGATACAAACAAAAGATTAAGAGCTATTCTCCAATAGATAAGGAAAGCACATTAATCCAACTGCACAAATCTGGGACAATAGGTAATCATCATCCATTTGGTTTTTCATTTGTAAATATTTAGGTCAAATGCTTCTGAATGATTGTGGGTGCCATTCAGGACGTTGTGTAGTATCCCAGGGCTTGATAAAATGAATCCAGCGACATCTACAAACAGGAGCATCTGGAGGACAGTGTGAAACTCTTTTTCTCTTTGGACTCTGTGAGACATCTTCTGTGGTGGATACCTTTGGAAAGCATTAGGCCCCTGTTTTATACCTTGCCTGACAATAGTAAAAGGATATAGATAGCCTGACTCTCAGACCACACTGCTTGAGTAGCTTCCTGTGCAAGTCTTCATTGCCATTGCATTGCCTCCCTCTTCCCGGACACCATCCTTCTTTTGATGTAGCTGTTTCATACCTAATGTGTACCTCTGTATGGCTCTTTAGGGTAACCTATAGTTTTAGGTCTCTTGGTATTCCATGACTCAGAATCACACATTATTGAAAGACTGTCACTTCTAAAGAAGAAATATAAACTCATCAATAAATACATTAAAAAAATTGCCCCAATCTATGGCAATCAATCAACAAGTATTTATTAAGTGACTGCTATGTAGCAGATACTGTGCTAGGTGGAGAACATACACAGACAAAAATGAAATAGTCCCTGACTTCAAGGAGCATAATTAAAGTCTACTAAAAATGCAAATTAAAACAAATGTGAGTTTTCGATAATATCCTAATTGGAAAAGATGATGCAAGACAGAAATACTCAATGTTGGTGTGGCTGTGGGAAGTCAGACACACTAGAATTGTACTGTTAGTCAAGCTGAGAGCTTATTCAATTGCTTTGGTGTTATACGAGTCACTTAACTGCTCACATCCTTTGCTCCTCCACTCTCACTATAAGGCATAAAGCCAAGGAGGTAAAAGACAGGAGGAAAGGTGTCACACAAGCAAAAATATTCATTGCAACATTTTATAAGGGTAACCAAAAAATGGATCTGAAATGTGTTCCCATCAATTAGGGAATGGCTGAACAAATTGTGATATATGAAATGTAAGGGAATATGTGTTGTAAGAAATGGCAAACATAAAGAATTCAAATAAACATGGAAAGATTATTTAGTAATACAGAATGTAGAAAGTAGAATATACAAAATGACAACAAAAATGTACGTGAAAACACCACTGAAAGAATTCAGATTATACACAAGTTCTAACGCTGGCTCAGGGGACTGATTAGGTAACACACTTCCCTCCTCTCAGGAGAGGGGATAAGAAGCATGGAACATTGCAAATGTTGTCAGGTGTAGTGCGCTACTTTTGCTTACTTAGCTGATTTTCATTGTTCTAAAAGAGGGTTCCATGGGAAGGGAGGGGATAAGGGCAGAGCGCTTAGTCAGAGAGTAGTGTAAAAAAAACCAAAATATTATTTTTTAAATGAAGCCTTAAAGACTTTCCTTCCATCACATAAAAGTGTATCCCATGCATCTCAAAACTATTCAAGACTACCCAAACGATTTAACAGAGACAATCTTGACATTCCTCTTGTCAGTCAAGGTATAAAACAGGGGCCTTAATGCTTGCCAAAAGTGTCTACCACAGAAGATGTCTGAGAGTCCAAAGAAAAAGGATTTCACAGTGTCCTCTAGATGCTCCTGTTTGTGGATGGCACTGGATTCATTTCATCAAGCCCTGGGATACTACACAACTTCCTAAATGACAACCACAATCATTCAGAAGCATCTGACCTAAGTATTTACAAATGAAAAGCCAAATGGATGATAATTATCTATTGTCCCAGATATGATATGCAATTGGATGAACACTTCACGTGACTGGTACAGAAATGCCATTGTCTTGGATAGACACTGTGAGTGGACAAGAAACTGGTTCAAAGGAGGGAAGTAAACTGGATTGGGGAAACTGTAGAATGCTTTTTAACAAATTTCTGAAACAAAGGTTCTTTAAAATAGTGAGTCTTCTGGGGCAGCTAGGTGGCGCAGTGAGTAGAGCACTGGCCCTGGAGTCAAGAGAACCTGACTTCAAATCAGGCCTCACACACAACACACAGACACAGACACAGACACACACAGCCGTGTGACCTTGGGCAAGTCACTTAACTCCAATTGCCCTACCTTCTCCCCTCCAAAAAAAAAATAGTGAGTCTTCCAATAATGTGTGATTTTGAGTCATGGAATCACAGTTTCAAGAGACCTAAAACCATAGGTTACCCTAAAAAGTCATACAGAGGTCCACATTAGGCATAAATCAGCTACATCAAAGGAAGGATGACCTCCAGGAAGAGGGAGGCAATGCAATGCCAATGAAGACTTGCACAGGAAGCTACTCAAACAGTATTGTCTGAGAGAGTCAAGCTATCTGTATTTGTAGGGAAAAAAATGCTCCAGAAACTTAATGATTAGAGAAATGCAGTTTCTACCTCACATCCATCAGAACAGCAAAACTGACAAAAAGGAAATTGGAAAATGTTGGAGAGGCTGCATTGATGGACTGTTGATGAAGCTGTGAATTGGTCCAGCTATTCTTGAAAGCAATGAGGAACCGTGCCCTCAAAGTTACTAAAATGTGCATACTCTTTAACTCAGCAATACCACCAGTACTTCTATACCCCAAAATGATCAAAGAAAAAAGAAAAGGCCTTGTATGTGCAAAAATATTTGTAACATATTAGACTGCATGTCGCCATAAAGGGGGAGGGGGAGAAAATTTGGAACTCAAAATCTTGTGGAACTGAATGCTGTAAACTAAAAGTAAATAAATAAAATACAAAACAACATAAAAAATATTTATAGCAACTATTTTTTGTGGTAGCAAAGAATTGAAAGCTAAGGGGCTACCTATAAATTGGGGAATAGCTGAACAAACTATGGTATATGAATAAAATGGATTATTACTGTGCTGTCTGAAACAATGAAAGGGCCAGTTACAGAGAAACCTAAGAAAATCTGTATGAACTAAGGCAGGATGAAGTGAACAGAATGAGAAGGGCAATTTATAGTATAAGAACACTGTAAAAATGATAAAATGTTTATAAAATAATTTTTAAAGTCTTAAGAACTTTGATCAATGCAATAATCAACCATGATTGCAGAGGACTGATGATGAAGAATGTTACCTACTTCCTAAGAGACAAATGATGGAATAAATATGCAAAATGATACATAGAATCTGGACATGGCCAATACAAGAATTTATTTTATTTGACTAGGCATGTGTGTTAAAAGTTTTTTCTTTTTAGTAGGATGGGAAGGTTGGATAGAGAGAAAATAAATGCTTATTAACTGAAAAAGATTCGATTAAAAAATATGACATTATATTTGATCCTCCAGTCAACAGGGCACCATAATGGAATAAGACGTGGTCAGACCTGTGATTTGGGAAAATCACTTTAGTAGCTGTGCAGATGATGGACTGGAGAGGTAGGATACAAGGTTGGAAAATCATTTAGGAGTTCAGACCAGAAGTTCTTATAACCTGAACTTGGATGGTGAGAGAAGGAAGGAAACATGAGACATGCTGTGGGGTTAGAAACAAGATTTAGCAACCGCTTAAACATATGAGTAGAGGAAGAATGAGGAATTGAGCATAACATCAAAGTTTGGAATTTGGCTAACTTGAAAGATAGTGGTGTCTCAACAGCAATAGGGAAGTTTAGAAGAGGGTAGTTTGGGAGGGAAAAATAATATAATGAGAATTGCAATAGAGTCACAACTTTTCTGTGCCTGCTCATCCTGTGCCATTCACTGTCTCACCCCAAACTAAAAAGGCTCTTTCACCAGCCACAGTTCCAGTGTCCTCCCTTTTCAAAGGTACCTGCTGTGGTCACTAGGTGTTGGGGGGTGGAGGGTGAAATGGGTGGGTATGATGGTATGTATGATGGTATGGAATTTTTCCAAAATCAGGAATGCAGAAGTTGTTATGGATGCCTTTATCAGGATTAGGTTACAACTGCCCTATCAGAACAGACAACAATCAAGAAAGAGGGTAGGTTGTGAATTTATAGTGTTGGAAGGTAGGAAGTGATGCATCTTCCCACCCTCTTTTTTTTTTTCTAAAAGCAATTGGGGTTAAGTAACTTGCTCAAGGTTACACGGCCAGTTATTTTGTTTGGGTGCCAAGTATCTCAGGCTGGAACCGATCCCAGGCCTCCCGACGCCAGGGCTGGAGCTCCCACCCTCTTAATTAGCTGGTCAAATACACCTCAGGATCAAGCTAAAGGCTCAGTGATAGCAGGTGATTGCCCACACTCTGGAGACCATTCATCTAGAAATGCCTCCAGGAAAATGAGTGGAGAACAAGGACAAGACTGTAAAATATGAGGGGATATATTTATTAAGCTCTGCATTTCTGAAAGAAGTATCTAAATCAATCTAAATATTGAAGTTATGTTTATAAAGCACTTTCCTAAAAGCAATCATGTGGCTTAGTACAAATATTATCCCAATTGTATAGTGGAAGCAATTTGAACTTTAGGATGTTAAATAATTAATTTAATAGTTAATATTTATTAATTATAATATAATTAAATAGTTAATTTAATAGTCATTTAACAGGTCTCTATTCAGCCAGAAGTGACCATACACTGAATCTACCTTGGAACCTCTCTGATCCACCCACTCCAACCCATCTTGGCCTATACTCTGTCCTGACACAGAGGAAATCCACTACATGTAGCTGACATCTATCACATGGGGCTAAACCAGGCCTTTCCTATGGTCCCAATCCCTTCCCCACCTCCAAGGTTCCCAGTAGTATGCAGTGTGAGACCTTCGGGCCCTTTTTCTGTTCAATCTCTTAAGGCCTCCAAAAAGAAAAAAATAAAAACATGCAACACTCTTGAACCTCTACCACTTTGGGGATGCTGGCTGCCTAGTAATGACCTCTGTCCTCCATCAGACTTCCTAGAGCTGGGCCCTTCCCCCAACCTGACCAGATCAAGAAGGATCAAAAAAAAAACTTATAAGAACACCCATAGAATTTTCCAGGAAAAAAAAATAAATCAACTTCATTAAAAAAAAAAAAAAGTTACTCAGGTATTAAGTGTCAGAGCTAGGATTTGGGATTCAAAATCAGGCTTTTTTCAAAACCCACATGTTCTAGCTTGCAACACCAACTGAAAGTTGATTGCCCAAGATGCAAACTGGGAATATGTAATTAACTGTTCTTTATAACACTGTTTCAACTACTATATTTTTGGACACATACATACATTACAGGAGAGCAGAGGTCTAATTGTGTGTGTGTGTGTGTGTGTGTGTGTGTGTGTGTGTGTGTTTATGTGTATGGACATGTAAAAGAAAAGAAAAATTTCATCTCAATATAATTAAGAATTTTATAATAGTAAAACCTATCCAGAAATGGTATAGGCAGCCTTTTAGGGGAAAATGTTAGATTTGGAGGAAGAAGCATTGAATTCAATGATTTTTTGACTCTTATTAGCTCTCTGAGCCTGAGCTTTCTTTTTTGTAAAATGGGGGTAATAAAACCTGGAATAACTACTTCACAAGGTTGTCATAAGGTCAGGATGAAATGTATGAAGATACTTTGGAAACCCTAAGGTACTATATAAACATCAGCTTTCGTGACTATTTTTAGTCATTCATCATGACTCAAAGCATTTGACCAGAGCCTAGATGTGGAACATCATGGTATAGCAGGGAAAAATGGGTTTGGAGTCAAAGAACCTGGGTTCAAGGCCAAGAACTTTACAGTGTGCATCTGTGTGATCTTAGGCTAAGTCACATAACCTCTGGGTCTTAAGTCTCTTGTTTATTAAATGAAGATTTGGACTAGATGATCTCTACTACAAAGGGGTACTTCTTAACTTATCTGTCAGGAATGCTGAAGGGTAGAAGAGGATTCCTGCATTGGAGAGCTAGGGCCACATGCCTCCCTAAGCCTCCAAAATGCCTCACAATCTCCTTGTAAACTCACCTCCAGTTACCTGTCCCCACCATCTGCCTTCTTGATCCTTTCTGTGTTAAGGCTCTCATACCTAATCTCCCAAGACTCTGTGTTCAGGGCAGTGCTTACCCAACGCAATTCTTGAGAAATTCTTTCCGCTTCTCAGGGTCCTGGATGCTTAAGTGTTCTTGGTACTGGGACAGCTACAGAAAGAAAAAGGAAAGCTCTGAGTGGCCTGGACTCCATGGAAAGGAGAGAGCAGATAGAGGAGAGCTCTTGTGACTGGCATCACTCCTTCAGAGCACTCTGCCAAGGAAAGCACCCAAAACTCCCAACACATCTGACAGAATGAAGCAAACTCAAGGGGTCAATGGAGCTGTTGCATTTGCCCACCTAACATGGCTTTCTGACCTAGGCTGGGCTTCTTTTCTTTGGGACATTTTACTAGTGCCAAGAGCAAACTGGTAAACATACACATCTTCTCCCAATGCAGACGGGCTACTCTTCTGCAATACACAGTCTTAGTGAATTATCTGGATGCTGAAAAGTTAAGTGACTTGTCCAGGATCACAGACTCCCAGGCTGATTCTCTATCTACTATTCCATGCCACCTCTCCATCTCATCACCTTGGTCCTATGACAGTAACAGTTAACATTTACATTTTCCACACAACAAGCATTTATTAAGGGGCAGCTAGGTGGCACAGTGAGTACAGCACCGGTCCTGGAGTCAGGAGGACCCGAGTTCAGTTCTGGCCTCAGACACTTAACACTCACACAAAAAACACTAGCCGTGTAACCTCGGGCAATTTACTTAACCCCAATTGCCCTCCAAGAAAGGCAAAAAAAAAAACAAAACCCCAAGCATTTATTAAGCACCTACTATGTCCCAGGCACTGTGCTAAGTGCTGAAGCAAAAGACATTCCCTGCCCTCAGGGAGCTCACAGTCTAATTTACATAGCACATTAGAGTTTGAAAAACACTTTACAAATATTATCTGGGGGAGGCTAGGTGGTGCAGTGAATAGAGTGCTGGCTCTGGAGTCAGGAGGATTTGAGTTCAAATCTGGTCTCAGACACTTAACACAAAAACTAGCCCTGTGACCTCGAGCAAGTCACTTAACCCCAATTGCCCTACCTTCCCCCTTCTAAAAAAAAAAGCAAAAAAAAACCCCAAACCATTATCTAACTTGAACCTTAAAACAAATCTGGTGAGGCAAGTCCTAGAGATATTATCCCCATTTTTTTCTTTTTTTTTTTGGTCTCTTTTGGAGGGGGGAAGGCAGGGCAATTGGGGTTAAGTGACTTGCCCAAGGTCACACAGCTAGTAAGTGTTAAGGATCTGAGGCTGGATTTGAACTCAGGTCCTCCTGACTCCAGGGCCAGTGTTCTATTCACTGTGCCACCTAGCTGCCCCATCCCCATTTTTCAGATGAGGAAACAGAACTAAGAATAAAACAAAGAAAATGTAAGGGCCTTGTCTATGTTCACGTAGGTAGTAAGTCAGAGGAAGGATGTAAACCCAAGTCTTCCCAACTTGAAGTCTGATACTACTACTCTGCCTCATTTAGTCTTCCAAATGAGGTAAAGATTACAAACGGAGAACCAAAAAGCCCAGTCTAGTTTTATAGACCCCAACCAAATGAACCACACCAAAACCAATAAAATATGTCATTGGAATATATTCCAATGTTCTAATTAGAATACTAATATACTTAAGAGAATGAGTGCAGCGTATGGTAGTGTCATGCTGAGGGAAAGGTCGTACTTACTGCAAGTTCTTCAGTTCTGTCCAGGTACCTGGAAACACATAATAAAGGAACAGATCATTCAGTCCTCCAGCATTTCTGTCTAATGCTGTGTGAAAGCAATTCCTCTCATCAATATAAGCTCTCATCTTGGGATGACTGATCAGCAACACAGACCAAGGTCATATTCACCAAAACATACCCTAATGTTTACAGTTTCTACCACCACCAGTCTCTCCTCAAAGTGCAACAAATCTTGATGAATACATCTTATTTTATAACTCTCAATCACATCTGGTCAATGACCACAGCCAGATGAAGTGCTTCACTCATCTTCATTCATTAGTCAGGGTGAAGCAGCCCACCACTTTGCTAGTGTCTTAGAATGGAACCTTACTAGCAGGAGCCGATTCCCACAGGTAGGAACTCTAGCCTCTTCTGTGGGTTTGAAGCGAAAAATGAGTATAAATTGTATTCTTCAATCTCATCCTGGAAGGCCTAGACTGCCAAGGGCAGCCAAGTAGTAGCAATAATAAAGATGAAAATGATAACTCACATTTAGACAGCACTTTATAATCAAGGTGCTTTTCTTAAAACAACCCAATAAAATTGGCAGTATAAGAATTATACCACTTTTACAAATAACGAAACTAAAGCTCAGAGAGGTTAAATGACATGTTGTTAAGGTGACAACAGCCACTAAACTGCAAAGCTGAGATGTGACCCATGCCCCATGTCACTTCCTACTCTACTAGATGACCTTGCTTTCATTCCTAACAGGGTCTCTGCATATGGAACTTTGGTTGTTACTGTTGATGGATGGAGTAGCTCTCACCTGAAAAGGTCCAGTAGCATCTTCTGATCACCTATCTCCTTAAGAAAGTGAATGAGATGTCTCAGGGCAACCTGTCGGACTTCTAGCTCTCGGAAAAGAATCTCTAATGAGGAGTAAATAGAGAAAAAAATAAAATAAATCATTCAGTTACATGTTGACTAGTTGTACTGAACTGCCCCTCCCCACTCCCCCCTTTAAAATCTTTATTAAGCTTTCTGTATAGAGGAGGAACACAGACAAATTTGAAAATTAAATGTATGCAAAAATAGAAGGCATCAATAAAAATAGACATTTAAAAATTTAGAATAATCTAATCATGCTAAATGTGAAACTAGTGTCCTTTCTAATACAGTTTTCTCTCCAAATTGTAGCAGGAGACAATTTATCCATCATATACCCTCCAGGACCTAAAGGAAATACTAACTAGTAAGGGAACTCCTCAATTCCCACTAACTCAACCTGCTTGGTCCCCCAAGCTCTAGCCCAGCTACCTGCCTATGCATAAAATGCAGTAGAATTTGTGATTAATGAGTTATTATAAAGATGAACTGCTAATCACTTGGATTTACACTCCCCCAGACATGATCCTACACAAGAGGCAAGGCCCTTGACTACAAGTCAGGCCAAACTATGCTCACCTTTGCTCAGGGTCCTCTTGAAGAAGATCAAAACCTGAGGAAAAAGGAAGAATATAAAGTATAAGGTACATAAGGTTACATAGCCTTTACTTAAAGGGCTACCTAAACACATCAGTGGGTATTCTCTAGCCCTACCCTCAGCAGCCTCTTTGAGCAGCATTTTAGCAGAGGCCAAAAACCCATCAGGGGTTAGCTAATGCAAAGAAAAAGTTCCTGGGAGAAAAAATGATTGAAGCCTTGAACACAAAATCCATCAGAAATCACTTGTTCTTGGTGACCATAAATATTTGGAGCCAACATACATAACCACTTCCCTATCCTCTCACATTTATCCTTCCTCAGGAAAAGTATGAGAGTGAAACAAGAATCTATTCCCCTTGTGGACTTCCAAAATATCCAAGATACTGATTCTATGCCACAGTCAAGGTTCCCACCACACTCCATATCAGCAGCTGTGCCACTGAGAATCCCAAGAGGCACAGGGAAATCAGGTATCAACTCCCCACTTGGCACCAAACCACAGTCCCAAAGTTTGTGGTTGCTGGGTTTCCTGATCCTAAAATAAAGCTCACAGCAGTAATGACGTTCCCATCATGGATAGACACTGCTTCTTCCAGAAGTTGGAGCTTGTCCTGTAGGGAGCGGAACCTCTCTAGGGAGCAGACCTATTAGGGCAAGGGGAAGTAAGAAGAAATTAGAATATGGTTCCCCAGCCTGCACTTACTAGCTTTGAGGAAGTCATATTCCTAAACTCTCTTTTTAGTAATTTCCCTAGAGTGGTACCAAGTTCAGGAAGTGTCACTGGTAACAAAGTCTCAGTTGTCACATCAAGATCCCTGTGCACACTCTAGACCTGAGACTTCCCCCAAAACCTTTTCCCATTAGCTCTGTATTCTAGTGTTACAGTCCTGGGGAAGCCTTGGAACTTGACCTCCACCATAAGTCCCACCACAGCATATCACCGAAGGCAGATCACCAGGGTATGAGACCATTCCAATGTGTCCTTTTCCCTTCCATCCTATATACTCTCCCTTCCATTCACATTAGTCCACACCAAGCCAAATAGTGCTGCAAATTCTCCACAATAAAACCTTTGACCTGTTGGGTTCAGTTCTTTCAGAAACCATCCAAAGTAACCAAATGACAGGAAGGAGATATGAAAATGAGATACCCCTTCCTTGGAGACAATGTGCTCAGCATCCCAAAAGTTCTCCCCATGCCTTTCTTTCCACAATGTTCTTACCTTACCCTTCTGCAGACGCCTGACTGTGTCACTGAGGCTCCAGTCACTGTTGTAATCCTGAAATATTAGCAGCCTGTGAACCCCACTGGGATCAGAGGCCAGGGTATCGGGATGCCATCTCCTCACCCCAGCCTCACAGGTACCAGGAGGGCTTGATCTCAGGTGGCTTGGTTGACTTCACGAGATCCTTTGTCATGAAGGGGGAGGTATTTAGTAGGAGCAAATAGACAAGGGAGAAGCTGGAATTTCGAAAATGGCCTTGATAGGAAGCTGAAAGCTAGTGTTTTTCTGTATTACTGAAAGCACTGAGAAAAGGGGGACATAAGCGAAAGAAAAGAGGGAGAAAGGGATTCTTTCCCATAACCCTCCAAAAAGTCACTGTAAATGGAGCCAATTAGTTCAGAAAACCATAAACTCTAAAGCCACCATTTTAAGACTTCCACCCACTAATGCTGGGTTTGTGCAATATCTGTGCATTCACTCATGACCCAAGTTTGTGGAAGGTTAGATTAGAGTGGCTTCAACACACACTCTGGATTCTTGGCCTCAGAGAGAATTCTTTGCTCAGGGAAAAGTTGTTCTCTTTTATCCATTTCACTTGCAATCTCTGCCCAATTAAGCCCCCTTTGCCAATCCACATGAAAATCACTGGGCTTTGAAGTATAGTTTCTAATAGTAACCCACCTTGTATTCACCCTTAGGTCTTCGTAGCTCTGGAGCATAGTTTTTAGGAGGCACATCTGAGAGGGCTAGGGGAGAAAAGGCAATGGGCTCAATACATACTGAATTTTGCCCCTTGTCACCTTTCCCTTTTAGCATGGTTTTCTTCTCTAAAAGGTTCTCTAGCACATAGACTTAAGGCCAAGGGCAGTGACGTTCTTGTGTCTGCAGTCAAAGACATTATTCCAAAATTATGTCCTACCATTACAATGAAGGTAGGAGAGTGGAGGTGGGAGAAGGGGGAGAGAGGATATATCACTTTATCCTTTATAAAGCTAAAACATTTCCTTTCACACAGTTCAGTGGTTCTTTCTAAGGTCAGAGTACCAAAAGGACATGCCACCTAGTTCCCCAAATCTTGATTGGATATTAGGCCAAAAATTATTCCCCACAGCAAACAAGGGAAGACACTCCGATCCCTAAAGCCCAATACCTACCATCTGAAAGGGACGGGAAACTCCCAAGTCTGCTTCTTCCTAAAGACAAAGAACATATGAAGAATGAGTTCCAAGGTTCAAGCTAAGGTTGTCCAGGACCACTAACAATCATAAACATCCACTGGACACAGAATAATTAAGCAACAAATAAAAATTGACTTTTGTATCATGCTTAAGCTTTCTACCGTTGCTTTATAAAAATACATACATCATCTCACTTGAGCCTCACAACAAATGTTTTCATCTTAACTAAAAGAAAGACTTGCAAACACAATTACTGAGAACTGCGAAATCACAATGAAAGTAGTATATTTAAGTATATTCTTTACTAAAACAAAGGTTTATTTAGAAAATATTAACAAAATATTTTTAAGGCTAAAATATTAAGAGCAAACTTTTTCTTACTTCCTAGTATCCCTCCCTGTAGAAGAGGTTTATTCACAAGTCAAAAATACTGGCACTGAAACTTGGTAAGACGCCTCCAGTGGCAGTGAAATCTTGGTCACATGATCCAAATCATGAAATGTACGCTTTCCCTGATATTTGGATGGAGTTCTTTTGTTCCATTTCCATACATTTATAACTTTTTAGCCTTTGTAAAAAATATAAATTTTTATGAAACTGCTGCGGCATAGAGGATTGAGAGCAGGTTTGAAGTCAGAAAAACCTAGGTTAAAGTCCTATTTTTAAAATGGCGTGGCTGTGTGACTATGGGCCAATCACAACTCCTCAGTATCTCAAACAAATCTAAGACTTTAAGTCACAGATGGAGCTGCTCATCTGCATCTGTAGAGGAAGCATCCGCATCAGGCGTTCTTTACAGTGACGAAATCAGAGGTCCGGATCAAAATAAAAATTTTTCATCAAAGATAATACTTTAAGCTAATGCTCCTACAAAAGAAATGCTCATAGTGCATCTTTCTCAGTAATTCATAACTTTTCTCTTATCGACTCACCTTAAATTTGAAGTTGCCGCCCAAAGCCCTTCTGAGTAGTTTGTCTGCACCCACTGGGTTAGCTTGACATTACAGCACTCTTAGCACTCATGGTGTTATAGCAACAAGGCTGGGCGGGGAGTTGGGAGATCTAAGTCTAATTTCAGCACTCCAACTAGCCGTGTGGCTGGCCAGACGAGATGGCCTGTCTGAAGGGCCCCCTCCAGCTCTCCTCTCCTGTGACTCTCTTGGCTGGTGGCTGGGGATCAGCTTTCTGTCTGGGCCACAAGCACTTATCTACATAATCTGACTAAGCTACTAAAGCTGATTAAAGGGAAGCCTTCAATTTTGTCTCTCCGACCTTCCTGAGCTGAAACTACCTGCTTCTCTTATCCACAATAGAGAAAAAAAAGTTTAAAAGGGTGTAATAAGCCCTAATGGTGTGCCAGTTCTTATATTTTTCTTATATTCTAGCATAGTGCCTAGCATATTGTAGGTACTTAAAAAATGTTTACTGTCTATATCAAAAAGAGGTGGCTTTCCACTTTTGTCTTCATGTCTTCTCAGCTTCACAGCTGACATCTTTTTATGTTCTATAGATTAGTCTAAGTTATATTATAATAGAGTTGAGTATGTGACCTACTTTAGAAACTACCTAATGAAAGACCATGGCTATGCCACATCCTTCCCAAAGCAATGAAAATCAGGGATCTGAAGTTGGCAACATCCTCAGACACCATCTAGCCCAACCTCAACGTTTTAAAGCTGACAAAAGTAGGACCTAGAGAATTTCAGTAACTTATCAGAGTTACTTGCCCCATATGGATAAGAGGCAGTACTTGGATTCAAGCTCATGTCCTCTGACTCCAAATCCATCACTCTTCACACTGCACCGATGTCACTTTGCCCTTGGCAATCCAATGGCAACCCTACCAACTAAGCTCTGAAGACATCTCCCTTTGATCTAGCCACTCAAATGTCTCCCTAATTCCTTTTATCCACAAAATCTTGCAAAGTGACAAAGGATTACTGAATTAGCTTCCAACTCCAATAAAGCATCTTTTTCTTCAGTTTTCCTTTCTTCCAGATTAAAAGAGAATGTTGGGTTCAATCTTTTAATGCTCAAGGGAAAGGGAAACTTCTCACACCTCTTCACTCTTTACCTTTGAAGAAGCTGCTCAGAGAGTAGGAGGAGGCAGGCTTGGGTAGTGAAGGATATGAGGGTAAGCTGTTTCGAGTCTTCAGCTGTTCCCGTCCCTCAAGGGGGGGGCCACCACTGGAGGCTGTCTCTTTGATGGACCAAGAGATGCCTGCATGACAGAAAGGAGTCAAATTGTAGATCTGGTATAGGCAGAATGCAAATCCCCATGGTACCATCTCCCAGCAGGTAATCTAAAATCTTCACAGATGAGTCTGGCTTCCTAAATGACCCTGCCTCCTAAAATTAAAAAGGACACTGGATGACCATAGGAGGAGCTAAATGTTAATAGTTTAAATAGTGTTCAATAATGGCTGGGTGGCAAGACTTGGTAGTTAACTAACAATAGTCTTGTCACAGATCTATGGGAATCCATTCATAACCACAGCTCACAGGCACAGCTGTGCAAGACACAGCAAAGAATGAATAATTTGCCTTTCTGAGAATAAAGGATGTCACATACACTGTCAGAGGTCTTTGCTTTTTTTGTTGCTTTTACTGAACTGTTTTTATTTGTTACAAGAAAGGGTTTAGTGGATTTTGGTGGGAGATAAATGGAGAAGTAACTGTGATACAAAAATAAAACAAAGACATCAATAAAAAATGTATATTTTAAAAAGAAGATGCGAGGAGGTTATGTGGCGTGAGCACTGGCCCTGGAGTCAAGAGGATCCAAGTTCAAATCCGGCCTCAGACACTTAACACAAAAACTTGCAAGTCATTTCACCCCAACTGCCCTCCAAAAGGCCAAAAAAAAAAAAAAGGTAGACAGGCAGGGCATGGTAGCACATCTTCTAGTCTCTGCTGCTGGAGAGGGTAAGGCTGAGGCTCAGGAATTCTGAGCGACAGTCGGGCTAGGTATCTACTGTAAGTCAGAAACCAATATGGTAAGCTGCCAAGAGCAGAGGTAGTCTAAGAGGGGCGAAATAGTCCAAGTCGGAAAAATGAAGAGGTTAAAGCTTCCATGTTGATCAACACAGATATCTAGCTTGTCAGTGGCCACTGCACTTCTAGCCAGGGCAAGATAAGGAGAGCCAATCTCAAATTAAAAAAAAAAATGGAGACAGAAAAGCACTTTCATGTAAAGCTTCTTTACATCTTTCATGAACCTTAAAAGAGGTAGTGTGTATGAAACTTGCCAGTCAGGAGGGCCTGGGTTCAAATCCTGCTTCTCACACATACAAGCTGTATGACCATGGGCAAGTCACTTAACCTCTCTTACATCTTAGTTTCGTCATCTATAAAAGGAAGAGGGTGGACTGGAAGGCCTTTAAGGTTGCTTCCAGTTCTAAATCTATTATCCTATGATCATCTGTCTCTTTATTAGTTCCCCAGTCAAGGAAAGATTTTTAAAGTAACCAAATTTTGAAAACAGAGAAGGTAGGGGAAGGAGGGAGATTGGTTTAAGCAGGTAGGTCTTCTATTAAAGACATAAATCCTGGGTATGACCTCCTTGTATATATTCTACTTACTTCCCACAGGTTCTCCACTCCAGCTGACCCTCTCCAGGTCATCATCATCATCATCCACAATGTCCCGAAGGCTGTTCACCGCCCGTTTGGACTCCTTCAACTGCAAATGGGCAGAAATCTGAGAATCCAAGTCACCTCTTCCTCCTACTGCCCTCCATCAGCATCCAAACTTATTTAGCAAGATGATACCAGAGGAATTTGGGACATAAAGCCAAAAGCCTGAATAATTAGTACTTTAAAAAAATTTCATTTAATACACCCAAAATGCTCACAAAGAAAACTGACAAAGGGAACTGATTACAGGAAGTAGAGTTCAGGTTTCATAGAATAAATTTGAAATTATAAGGGCTTTCAAGTTCTAATTCAAGCTATAATTGTGTTTGTGTAACTTGGTATATGACCAAGTTCCTCTTGGAGATTCAGCAAGTTTTTCCATTAGTAAGATGTAGAGGACATCGTTAATAATATTCCTCCTTTATTTGTGAAGCTGATCTTTTAACTCATATTAGACTCAAATGAAAACCTTGGTCCATTCCCCACTTTTTTATCCTATCCAGTTACTACCCCTCCTCTGCCCATTCTTTCTGGATTGCCTTCCTGAAACTGTTCTGCTGTTAGCAAAAACTGTCACCCTAGGCTGCTGCTTCTTCTCATACACTTCCCATTTCGTTCATGAAAATCTGGCCTCTCTGGAAGAAACTGCATTCCTGACCACTCTCTCCAGTATGGACTGTTCCTTTCCTCATGCAGCTGACAAATAACTTCTTAGGATCACTGCATGATCCTCCCTCTACCACTTTCACTTGGCAACTTCTCTTTTGAGGTCCACTCTGCCTACATCACCCAGCCCAGATCCTTGTTGATATAACATTCTAGCCACCAAATCACTCTTGCTCCTAGCTCAAAGAGTTCAATACCTAGGTTAAGGTCTTCCTCTATACCCCAATCCCTACTCTCATCTAAAGGGACTTCAAAACACATCTGCATATTCCTTTGAACACCCCAGCCTCTCAATTCATCAGTCTTCTTAACTTTTAGCACTTTTATCTTCATGCCACTTCAGATACACATGAAGATATCTTGAAATATTACCATCAATAAATGGTGCCAGAAAATTTACAGCAATCTTCTCTAATAAAGATCTCATTTCTCAAATATATAGAGAACTGAGTCAAATTTATAAAAATAGGAGCCATTCCTCAATTTATAAATGGTCAAAGGATAGAAACAGGCAGTTTTCAAAGTAATCAAAGCTATCTATAATCATACGAAAAATGCTCTATATCACTATTGATTAAAGAAATGCAAACTAAAACAACTTTGAGCTATTACCTATCAAACTGGCTAAGATAACAGAAATGGAAAATGACAAATGTTGGGGTAGAAGTAGGAAAATTGAAACACTAATGCACTGTTGGTGAAGTTGTATACTGATTTAACCATTCTGTCAAATAATGTGGAGCTATGCCCAAAGGGCTATAAAACTATGCATACCCATTGTCCAAGCAACAGCAGTACTAGGTCTATATCCCAATGATTTAGGAAAAAAAAAAAGAAGAAAAGACCTATAGGTACAAAAACACTTACAGCAGCTATTTTTATTTTTAGTTTTCAAAATTTACTTCTATAAGTTTTAAATTTTCTCTCCTTTCATTTCTCTCCTCCCTTCTCCCCCAGATGGCTTGCAATCTAGCAGCTCTTTTTTAATAAAGGCAAAGAATTAGAAATTGAGGGGGTGTCCATCAGCTGGGGAATGGCTGAACAAGTTTTTGTATACACTTATGATGGAATACTATTGTGCTATAAGAAATGTTGAGCAGAATGCTCTCAGAAAAACCAGGAAAAATTTACATGAACTGATGCAAGGTGAAAAGAGTAGAACCAGAAGAACATTGTACACAGTAACAGCAATATTGTACTATGATCAACTGTGAATGACTTAACTATTCTCACCAATACAATATAATTCCAAAGGACTTAAGATGAAAAATGTTCTCCACCTCCAGAAAAATAACTGATGGAGTTTGTATGTAGGTCAAAGCAAACTTTGTCTTTACTTTCTTTTTCTTGTTTTTAAATAATTTATTTATTTTTAGTTTTAAACATTCACTTCCATAAGATTTTGAGTTTTAAATTCTCTCTTCCTCCTCCTCCCCCCTCCCCAAAAGAGTGTGCAATACAACACAGACTCTACTTATACATTCATATTAAAAATATTTTCACATTAGTCATGATGTAAAGAAGAATCAGAACATAATGGGAGGAACCATGAAAGAGAAGAAACAAAACAACAAAAGAAAAGGAGAGCAAAGAGTATGCTTCCAACTGCATTCAGTCTCCAAAGTTCTTTCTCTGGATATGGACAGCATTTTCCATTGTGAGTCTATCTGGACTTGTCTTAGATCCTTCCACTGCTGAGAAGAGCTAAGTCTATCAAAGTCAGTCATCGCACAATAGGGCTGTTACTGTGTACCATGTTGTCCTGGTTCTGCTCATTTTACTCAGTATCAGCTCATATAAGTCTTTCCAGGTTTTTCTGAAGTCCCCCTTTTCAACATTTCTTATAGCACAATAGTATTCCATTAAATCCATATACCATAACTTGTTGTCATTCCCCAACAGATGGACATCCCCTCAATTTCCAATTCTTTGTCATCACAAAAAAGAGCTGCTATAAATATTTTTGTACATGTGGGCCCTTTTCCCATTTTTATGATCTCTTTGGGATACAGACCTAGAAGCTGGGTCAAAGGGTATGCATGTTTTTGTAGCCCTTTGGGCATAGTTCCAAATTGTTCTCCAGAATGGCTAGATCAGTTCACAACTCCAACAAGAATACATTAGTGTTCCTATTTACTTTATTTTTCTTTTGTTTGTTTTGGTCAGTGTTTTTTCCATAACATGACTAATGCAGAAATAAACATTTTGCATGACTGCCCATATATATCAAATTGCTTGCCTTCTCAATTCAGAGGAGGGGGAGAAAGGGAGGTAATTTGGAACTAAAAATTGAAAAAAAAAAAAAAGAATGCTACATTTTGTTTTTACATGTATTTGGGCAAAACAAAATATTAAATCACAAAAAAAGATGATGCTTCCATGATCCACAAGTCTGAAATTCTCTTCTGATCATAATATCCTATTTTTCCATTCTTCCCTCTGCCCATTCCTCTTGAAACTTCTTTTTTCTTTTACTGTAACCCTCTGGGTCTTCTATCTCTCACTCTCAGGGATCTCATCAGCATGGGCTCAATTATTATCTCTATTCAAGTAACTCCCAAGTCTATACATATAACCCTAACCTCTTTCCTGAGCTCTAGTCTCAAATCACCAAATGCCTGCTGTATAAACATTTCCACATGGATTATCACAGTGATTTCAAAGGCAACATATCCAAAATAGTATATTTTGCCCTGATCCCTTCTCTCTCCCTTACACACATTTTTTCCCCTAATGCTATTATGTATCATCATTCTTCCACTTATCCAGGATCAGAACCTCAATTCTTCACTGACTTTCCCCCATAACTAATCAGTTGCAAAATCCTGTTGATTATATTTCTACGATATATCACACATCCATCCTTTTCTCTTTACTCACATAGCCAATACCCTAATTCAGATTTTCATCATCTCTAGCTTGGATTATTGTAATAGCCTCATAACTGTGCTTCCTACTTTCAGTTCCTTTCTTCCTCCAACCCATCCAATTACCGAAATTATATTTCTAAGCCACAGGTCTAAGTCATTGGCCTACTCAAAACACTTCAGTGGGTCCCTACTGTCTCTTAAGAAAAATTCAACTTCCTCTGTATTCAATCTATCTTTATCTAATTTCATTTCATTTCCCTCTATGTAAACAACAATCTAAACAAAGTATCCTACTAGCCAGTCCCCAAATTCAGCACTCGATCTCCAATTGTCTCTCATGCCTAGAATACACTCCAGTCTGTTTTTCCTGTTCCTTACATTATTTAGCTTATTTCCAGAGCAACTCCTGGGTGAAATCTTTTCTGATCCTCCAAGTTATTAGTGCTTATCATGTTTACACCGGACTACCAGTGACACACCTAACTGTATATATCTTACATCCCCTTATTAGAATGTATGCTCATTGAAAACAAGGATTATTGTTTTACTTTGGATTTCTATCCCTTGCACAGTGCCTTACACAAAGAAGATGCTTACAAATGCTGACTGAATTTAATTCTCACTCAAGAATAAGAATAAATCCATTTAAATGAGGAACTTGAGATCCTTTTCTTGTTTGTTTAGTTCAATAGTTTTTTTTTCCTTTTTTAAAGTTAATTTATTTATTTTTAGTTTTCAACATTCCCTTTCGTAAGTTTTAAATTTTCTTCCCCTCCCTCCCCAAGATAACAAGCAATCTGATATAGGCTCTACATAATTCTTATTAAACATATTTTCACCTTAGTCATGTTGTTTAGAAGAATTATAATAAATGGGTGAAACCATGAGAAAGAAAAAAAAACAAACAAAAAAATAAAATAGTCTGCTTCGATCTGCATTCAGACTCCATAGTTCTTTCTCTGAATGTGAATGGCATTATCCATCATGAGAACTTTGGAATTGTTTTAGGTCCTTGCATTGCTGGGAAGGGCTAAGTGTGTCAAAATCAATCCAATTACATTGTGGCTGTTACTGTGTACAATGTTCTCTTGGTTCTGCTCACTTTACTCAGCATCAGTTCATATAAGTCTTTCCAGGTTTTTCTGAAGTTCCCCCATTTAACATTTCTTATAGCACAATAGTATTTCATTAAATTCCTATACTACAATTTGTTCTACCTTTCCCCAATCGATGAACATCCCCTCAATTTCCACTTCTTGCCCATCACAAAAAGAGAGCTGCTATAAATATTTTTGTACACGTGGGTCCTTTTCCCATTTTTATGACCTCTTTGGAATACAGCCCTTGAAATGGTATTGCTGGGTCAAAGGGTATGCAAATTTTTATAGCCCTTTGGGCACAGTTCCAAATTGTTCTCTACAATGGTTGAATCATCTCACAGCTCCACCAACAATGAATCAGTGGTCCAACTTTCCCACATCTCCTCCAACATTTGTCATTTTCCTGTTTTGTCATGTTAGCCAATCTGATAGTTGTGATTTGGCAGTTCAGAGCTGTTTTGATTTGCATCTCTCTAATCAACAGTGATTTTTTTTCCCATCTGACTATAGATTGCTTTAATTTCTTCATCTGAATATTTCCTGCTCATATCCTTTAACCATTTTATCAGCTGGGGAATGAATTTTTACAAATTTGACTCAGTTCTCTATATATTTTAGAAATGAGGCCTTTATTGACTCTTGCTGTAAAAATTCTTTCTCAGTTTTCTGCTTCCCTTCTAATCTTGCTTGCATTGGCTTTGTGCAAAAACTTTTCAATTTAATGTAATCCAAATTATCCTTTTTTGCATTTCATAATGTTCTCTACCTATTGCTTGGTCCTAAATCCCTCCATTCTCCATAAATCTGACAGAAATTATACCTTGCTCCCCTACTTTGTTTATAGTATCAGCCTTTATATGTAAATCATGCACCTACCTGGGCTTTAATTTGGTATATGGTGTAACACATTGATCTATGCCCAGTTTCTGCCATGTTATTTTCCAGTTTTTCCAGCAGTTTTTGTCAAATAGTGAGTTCTTTTCCCAGAAGCTGGGGTCTTTGGGTTTATCAAACAGTAGACTGCTATAATCACTGACTACTGTGTCTATTCCCCTGACCTGCCCCTCTATTTCTTTACCAATACCACGTAGTTTTGATGATTGCTGCTTTATAATACAATTTAAGATCTGATATGGCTAGGCCACCTTCCCTAACATTTCTTTTTATTAATTCCCTTGATATTCTGGATCTTTTGTTCTTCCAGATGGATTTTTATATTATTTCTTCTAGTTCTATAAAATAATTTTTTGTGTTTGACTGGCATGGCACTGAATTAGCAAAATAATTTAGGTAGAATTGTCATTTTTATTATATTAGCTTAGCCTACCCATGAGCAACTGATGTTTCTCCAATTAATTAGATCTGACTTTATTTGTGTGAAAAGTGTTTTGTAATTGTGTACATATAGTTCCTGGGTTTGACTTGGCAGGTGAACTCCCAAATATTTTATAATGTCTATAGTAACTTTAAATGGAATTTCTCTCTCTCTTGCTGTTGGGCTTTGTCAGTAACATATAGGAATGCAGATGATTTGTGTGTGTTTATTTTGTATCCTGCAACTGTGCTAAAGTTGCTTATTATTTCAAGTAGTTTTTTACTTGATTCTCTAAGTATATCATCATATCATCTGCAAAGAATGCTGACTTAGTTTCTTCTCTGCCTAATCAAATTCCTTCAATTTCTTTTTTTTCTCCTATTGCTAAACCTAACATTTCTAGCACCATATTGAATAACAGCGGTGATAATGTTTTCACCCCGAATCTTACTGGAAACACATCTAGCTTATCCTCATTATGCTTCCTAATGGTTTTAGGTAGATGCTACTTATCATTTTAAGGAAGGCTCCATTTATTCCTATGCTCTCTAGTGTTTTTAATAGGAATGGATGTTGGATTTTGTCAAAAGTTTTTTCTGCATCTATTGAGATAATCATACGGTTTCTGTTAGTTTTGTTGTTGATATAGTCAATTATGCTTTCCTGGTATAAATACTACCTGATCAAACTGTATTATTCTCATGGTAAGTTGCTGTACTCTTTTTGCTAATATTTTATTTAAAAGTTTTGCATCTGTACTCATTAGGAAAATTGTCTATAATTTTCTTTCTCTATTTTGACTCTTCCCAGTTTAAGTATCAGTACCATATTTGTATCATAAAAAGAATTTGGTAGGACTCCACCAATTTTCCCAAATAGTCTATATAGTACTGGAATTAATTGTTCTATTCTGATAGAATTTGCTTGTAAATATACCTGGCCCTGGAGATTTTTTCCTAGGGAGTTCATTGACAGCTTGGTAAATTTCTTTTTCTGAGATGGGGTTATTTAAGTATTTTACTTCTCTTCTGTTAATCTGGGCAATTTATATTTTTGTAAATATTCATCCATTTCACTAAGATTGTCAAATTTATGGGCATACAATTGGGCAAAATAATTCCTAATTATTGTTTTATTTCCTCTTCATTGGTGGTGAATTCACCCTTTTCATATTTGATACTGGTAAATATTTTTTCTTAAGAAAGAAAATTATTCTATGTGAACAAAATAAGTGCAAATAGGATATGGAGAGAAGTGGCTGCCTGAGAAAGAAAACTTTTTTTATCAAATATTTCTAGTAAGGGTTTAATATCCAAACATATAGGGCTATGGTGGCATAATGGATAGTATGCTGGGCCAGGAGTCTAGAAGACTCATCTTCCTGAGTTTAAATCTGGCCTCAGACACTTACCAACTGTGTAACTCTGGGAAAGTCACTTAACCCTGTCTGCCTCAGTTTTCTCATATGTAAAATGAGCTGGAGAATGAAAGGGCAAACCATTCCAGTATCTTTGCCAAGAAAAACCCAGGGACAACTAGGTGGCGCAGTGAATAGAGCACTGGCCCTGGAGTCAGGAGGACCTGAGTTCAAATCTGGCCTCAGACATGTAACATGTATTAGCCATGTGTCTTTGGGCAAGTCACTTAACCCTCCTGCCTCCAAAAAAAAAAAAAAAAAGAAAACCCCAAATGGGGTCATGAAGAATCAGACATGACTGAAAAACAATCCAAACATATAGAAAACTAACAGAAATATGTAAAACCAAAAGCCATTCCCCAAAGTGGTCAAAGGATAAAAACAGTTCTCAAAACAGGAAACGCAAACTATTAACAGGTATATGACAATGCCCCAAATTACTAACTATAAGAAAATGCAAATCAAAACAATCCAGGGGTTTTACCTGATACCCAGTGAATTGACAAAGATGGCAAAAGATGTAAATAGTCAACACTGGTAGGGCTGTGGGAATATAGCACTTACTGCATCATCGGTAGAACTGTGAATGCATTAAACCATTTTGGAAAGCAATTTGATATTCTGCAAAGAAAGTTATTTAAAAAGTCCGTAGCTTTTGACTCATAAATTCTACTCCTAGGCATATACCAAAGGAGGTCAATCTCACACCCCCTACACACAGCAAAATATTTACAAGGGCACTTTTTGGGGGGAGCAAAGAAGTAGAAATGAAGTAGATAAATCAGCAACAAATTGTGGCACAGGAACAGAATATTAATGGGCTGTAAGAAATGACAAATATGAAGACTACAGAGAAGCAAGGGCTTAGATGAACTGAGACAAAGTGAAGTAGAGCTAAGAAAAGTACTTACACAATGACAAAAATGTAATTGGAGAGAACAACCAAAGAATGATCAAAAAAAAGTTGCAAAATTATAAGGTTTGGCCCCAAAGAAGAAGTAAAACGTCTCTTGACTCTTTTCCTGCTTCTTTTTCTTAAAAATTAGAACCTTTACTATAAATGATCATTCTCTAGGGAACAAGTAAGGGAGAGATACAGGGGAAATCTAGGCAATGTAAAAAATGAAAGATAGCAATAAATACCCACTTTTTTTAGAAAAAGAACTAAGCAACTGAAGCTGAATGGTGCAAGATTGTAACGATCAAGATTGGGTCCCAAAAAGTGGTATTAGAAGACACTGCCCCTGCTTCTCTGTAGAAGGGGAGGCCAGGGCTATGGTACACTCCACACAACAGTACCTTTTTCATATGCTAATCTTTTTTTCTAACTATTCTTTTTAATTCTTTTTTATAAGTTGGCTTTCTGGGAGGGGGTGGAGAGTGGAATACAGTAGGAAATATAAAATGTTTAAATATTGATAAAAATGTAAAAAGAGAAGTTGATCTTTTTTCTTCCTGTTTCTTCCTATTAGTTCTTTCCTAACACTTCTCCTCCAAGTCTTCTACATTTTATGACCCTGAACATCTTCCAGACTGGGAATTTCATAGAATTCAATGAGGGTTAGAAGAAACTTCAGAAATCATTTAGTTCAACTCTTTTAACAGATGAGAAAATTGAGACTCTAACCTGTCCAAGATCACACAGTTAGTTACTGAACAGAAACCTCTATAAGAAGATGGTTTTAAGAGTAAGACCAGTTAGAATGCTGATAGAGTGAATTTCTGACTAGCAGTCAGAAGGACAGTTATGCTTCCAAGTCTGTTGTGATCTTGGCAACCTACCTGGGAGAGTTCATCATCATCATCATCAAATGTGAAAGCCTTGAACTTGGAGCTGTGCCAGTACTCTTCCTCATCAACTTTTGCCCGATTCATCTGGGGCAGAGAGAAAAGAAACATTCTTAGAGAGGCAGCTTGGTGCTATGGAAAGAATGTTTCAAATGTAGTCAGAAGTCCTGCAATTTTATTGAAGGTTTAACTTGTGCTAGCTATTAGAGACCATTTTACTTCCTCTGTAAGGAAATTATAAAATATAGATGATTGCAAATTGTAAAATATAGATGATAATACTTATGCAACATAACAGGGCTTTTGTGAGGAAAGTGCTTTGTCAACATTAAAGCATTATCTAGATTTAAACTACATAAGGGGAAAAAAAGATACACATACCCCTGATTTCCCCAAATTTACTCTAAAGCACTAGGTTTGTTTGTTTTTTAACTCCTGATCCTCCGAAGGCAGGTGAAATGAGAGAACTTGGCAAAAATACACTTGCCTAGAGCACCTAGGTAACAAGGTGAAGAGATAAAATATATGACTTAAGAGTCAGAAAGACCTGCCTTCAAATCCCCTCTCAGACACTTAATAGCTGTTCGATTCTGAGCAAATCATTTTATCCCTCCTAATCTCAGCTTCCCCATTTTCCAAATGGGGATAATAATAGTGTCTACCTCACAGGGGTTGTTGTAAAGATCACATGAATTAACATATGTAAAGCACTTTGCAAACCTTAAAGCACTATAAATCCTAGCAATTTTTGTTATTTTTAGTATTATTACCTTTCCCATTCCTGAAGGCAAAATCTCTGAGTCCGTCACTTACAGATGATTCTCTGGTTCTTCATCATAAACATAATACAATCCACTTAAGTTTTAACTCATCACAGGGTCAGAGATATACAGATCAGAGGCCACCTAGGCTAACCCCTTTTTTACATATAAGGAAAATGAGACTAAGAGAGGTTAAGTGACTTGCCCAAGGTCACATGGTTTTAGACTGGCAGAGACCTCTGAGGCTATCTAGTCCAGGGGCAAGGAACCTGTGGCCTTGAGGTCATATATGGCCCTCTAGGTCCTCAAGTGCAGCCCTTTGACTGAATCTAAACTTCACAGAAGAAATATTTTTATTAAGGACTATTTTATTTATCTTATATTTGATTTTTATTATTTTATTAAGAACTTTTATTAAGATGAGATTCTAATCCAATGTCCTCATTCTACAGATGAGGAAACTGACAACCAAAAAGGTCAGGTGACTTTGTTGAGGGTTACACAAATGTCATAGCTGGATATGAATATGGGTCCTCTACAGGGCCAGTGCTCTACACAATACCACAACTATTTCATCAAACAGGAGATACTGGCCAATTATCTACTACATGCAAGATGCTCTGATAGGTTCTGAGAGAAATACAAAGAGGAAATAATCTTAAGGAGCTTACATTCAACTTTAGGAGAAAGACACACATATAGCTAAAAAGAATCTCTAAGGCGTAGGGCTAGCAAGTAGGCAGTCAAGAAGACCTGGGTTCAAGACCTGCCTCTGTTGTATGCTGGCTGTGTGACACTAACAAATTATAACCTCTCAACGCCCCCAGGAAATTCTGCAAATTGCAAAGAAAATGGCACAGATCAGCATAGAGAGAGAAGTTCCTCATCATAAGCTCCCAATACTTCTAAAATCACCAATCTGGTAGAAACAAACAAAATAAAGACAGTAAATAAATGCTAAGTGAGTACAGACTGGAAGGACAAGAAGGCTACCATAGGTAATTCTTTCCGAATGCATGAACCAGGCAATCATGTTAACTGAATGAATTTGCAAATAGTACTTCCCTAATTGTTCCAAAATGTTCAATTCCATTTAATTTACTTTCAATTGTACTCTAAATGTTTGGGAAGTCAGGTTTTTGAATGGCAAAAGATATGTTAAAAAGCTATATTGGTAAGGTGTACACCAAAAAGGTACCCATCAAAAAAGTAATGTTTTATCCCCAAACAGGAAGTTTTGTCCACAATGCTACCTAAACCATTCATGGCACTTGGCTTGAAAAGGTTCTTGGGAAACTATAACTGTAGGCTGAAGAGCAAAAAATAAATAAATAAAAATATAACAAGACTAACAAGCAAGGAATAACGGCAGCTCCAAGAACATCCAACTCTGCTTGCCTCTTACTTGGCATTTCCACAGCACCTCTAAGGAAGCATTCTTCAAAGTGAAGCTTGTAGAAAGTTATGATCAGTCCAGCTGAAACTGCTTTCTGACAGCCACAAGCATTTTAGGGTCTAATTACACTAACTTGATAAGGGATTTGTTGGGAGTTAAATTGACTTCAGGAACTTAATATGCACTCTGGGTAAAAATCAAAACTATTGCTTGTTTAGCAAGTGAAACTATAAGAGTCCCAAGGATGCACTGTGGGTACAGTTTGGAAACTGAGGGGAAGCTAAAGCCTGCACTCTTATGATTAAAAGTCTTTTCATTTTCTGTCATTTCACTGATAAGTACTTTTTTGAGAGTCTAGAAGCTGCACAATGGTATACTACCAGAGATACCAGAGATGCAGCTATTTAAAATGAAGACAGTATAACGCAATACCAATCAAAGTGGAAAGATAAGGATGGAAGGACAACAGAGTAAGACACAGTAAAATAACAAAGAAGGGCAAAATAATAGAAATAAAATAAATAGAATAAAAGAATCTGGAAGAGATAATAAAAATAATATAAAGCTTCTGTCTCAGAACACAACAAAAAATTCACGGGAAGCTACACAAAATTCTTTCCAATGGTGACAAAAGGATTTAGACCAGGGATCTCAGTCAAGAAAAGGAGCTGGGCACTTCTTGTTAAAGTCCATCACAAGCTCTCTAACACACTTTTCAATTCTTGAGTTTACAAGATCTAGAGCTGAAAGAACCCTCAGAGAACTTGTCCAACCCCTCATTTTGCAGACAATAAATCTGAGGTTCAAAGAAATGATTTGTCCAAGTTCATATGATAGAAAACAGAAGAGCCAGGATTCAAATGTGACTCAAATCCTCTACCTCAAAATCGTGTATTCCTTCCACTATTACTTCTAAGATCCTGTAAACTAATCCAAATCACTAATAATAAGAGAAATATAAATAAAAATAACGGAGGTTTCCCCTCATGCTTAGTAAATTGGCAAAAATCACATAAGATGTAAATAGTCAATGCTGGCGGCTGTGCAGATAGACATATTAATACAGTGTCGGTAGATCATTCTGGAAAGCAATTTGGAATTATAATGAGAAATGGACTAAAATGTCCATACCCTTAAGGAGGGTAATAATAAAAAGGTACCACATATATCGAAATATTTATAGCAGTGATTTTATAGTAGCAAAGAACTGGAAACAAAGCTCCCTGATTGTGGAATGGACAATTCTGGCATGAGGATGTAATGAAATATTACATGAAAGAAAAAAAATGAATAAAGAGAAACATGTAAAGATTCATATGAATTGATGTAAAGTGAAGTAATGGGGCAGCTAGGTAGCAAAGTGGATAGGGTCCCGGGCCTGGAGTCAGAAAAGTCATCTTCCTGAGTTAAAATCTGGGCTCAGACACTTAGTAGCTGTGTGACCCTGGGAAAAGTACTTAACCTTGTTTGCCTCAGTTTCCTTATCTGTAAAAAAGTGCTAGAGTGGCAAACCATTCCATTATCCTTGCCAAGAAAACCCCAAACAGGGTTATGAAAAGTGGGATAAGACTGAAAAACTAAACAACAAAGATAAAAGTAAGCAGAAGCAGGAAAACAAAATACACGATACAATACCATAAATTGAAAGAATGAAAAGAACAAAACAACTAAAACTGAATGCTGTGAAATTATGACTAAGCTTGGTCCCAAAGAAGAGAAAGAAGAATGCACAGCTTTCCTTCTTTGCAGGGGCATGGAATACTGCATAAAATGTTCACTTTGGTCAATGTGTTGGTTAGTTTTGATGAACTGCTATTTCCCACTAAAAGAGATGGCCCTGTGGAAAAAGGAAGAGGGAGTAATATATTGGGAAATAGAGATGAGGGTAAAAAAAAAAAACATTTTTTAAAAAGGTTGTTTTATGGGGGGTGGGAATCATTGGGAAGTGACTTGTTTAGCAAAATCTACTAAAAAAGCATTTAAAAATAAAATCCTGTGAATCTTAAGCATAGAAAAGGACCTTAGAATTCATCTAATCCATTTTACATACATGAAAGATGTAAGGCTTGGGGAGATTCGTTTAACCTTCTTAAATCAACAGGGCAAGGACTAGAACCCACGTATCTTGACTTCCAGTCTCCTGGCCTTTTCATTGCACTAGAGTGTGGAAACAGCACTGGACTTTGGAGCTGAGGAGAAACCTACCTTTGCATCTCACATCCAACGTTTACAAACCGCAGGCAAAGGCAGGTAAGTGGAACCGTGCTCCGGCTCAGGAGTCAAAACAACCTACATTCAAATTAGCCTTCAAGACACTTAACCTTTTATCTATCTGGGTCAGTTTCCTCTTCAGTAAAATGGGAATAACAGTACTTAACCTCCCAGGATTTTGGCCAGGGTTAAACAAAGTATTTGCAAATACTAAAGTATTCACCTGGTGCTCGAAAATCGCTTTATCCTCACGATAGCCCTGGGGGGTAGGTGCTATTATGATCCCCATGTTACAGATGAAGAAACTGAGTCAAAAAGAGGTGACATGGCTTGCTCAGGGCCACACAGCTGAGAGTCTGAGGCTGCATTTGAACTCAGGTCTTCCCGACTCTAGGCTCCATCCACTCTGTCACCTAATGACTGCCCCCCACACCCGGCCTCTGCCTCGTCCCTAGACAACTAGCAAAGAGGTCGCGTCCCCATCCGCCTGCAGGAGCCAGGAGTAGGAAGGGGGAAAGCTCAGAGTGGGGCGCATACTGGGGGGGAGGAAGGGACAGATCTTGCGGCGGGGGGGACGCTCAGCATCCCTCTTTCTCTCCTCTTCCCCAGACACCTAGGTTGGCAGGAGAGAGGGCAGGCTGGGGGCCCCCCAGAGGAACATGAAGGGAGGGGCCGTCGGTTTGAGGAGGGGGCCAGGGAATGTTCGCGCCGTGGCTAGTGGGGGGAGGGCAGGGCGAGGGGGACGAGGGGCAGCCAGTACCCCTTACCTCTTCCGCATCAGCCCCTCCCTCTCAGGACTCAGCGGCAGTCACTCAACCTCAGCTCGCCGAGCCTTTCCCGTCACACAGCGCAGCCGAGAGGTAAAGGGAAGAGGGCCTAGACAATCGTCTAGGGAGGGGGGTCCGGCCGCACGGCATGCTGGAAGTTGTCGTTCTCCTCTTCCCCCCTCCTTTTACCGACTCGCCCTCGACTTTTGTCCTGCGGACTACAACGCCCAGAAACATACTTGCGCAAGGGCGGGTGGGCTCGGGACACTTCCTTATTTCCCAGCGCCTCCTTCCGCCGGTCATCGAATGGGCGGTTAAACAAAAACTACAACTCCCAGAGAGCCTCGCGAGCAAAGCTTCCTGTTTTCTCTCCGCATTGAGTGGGGGAGGCATGTCGAAGAGCTATAGGTTTCCGACGCGAAGCGTGGATAGGCGGTCCAGCGGTCCTTCCCCGTATATAGTTGCAGCTATGCCCTAGTCGTGAGGGGGGGAGGGGGGGCGGCTTAACAAGTGGGGAGGGAGCCGGAACCCTGAGAATCGGGGGCGCGTATTCTGCGGAAAGTTAGAGCGGAAGTACATGGTGGAAGTAAGACGAAGGAGGAGGAGGAGGAGGAGAAAGAAGAGGAGGATCCGGAAGCTTGCGAAGGGGAGCGGAGAAGGTTGGGTTGGGGTGGGGGGGGGGGAGGGGGGGGGAAAAAGCGAGCGGGGGGGGGGGGGGCGGGGGGGGGGGGGGGGGGGGGGGAAGGTGGAGGGAAAAGCGAGCCGGGAGGCGCTGCGCCCGCTTCTAGTAATTTCCAGGCGCTGCCGGGCGGCTGCGGCCGGGGCCGTGCGGGAGCCTTCGGCGGCAGAATCGGAGACCAGATGGCAAAGTGGGGCGAGGGTGACCCACGCTGGATCGTGGAGGAGCGGGCAGACGCTACTAACGTCAATAACTGGCACTGGTAAGTGGAAGGAAGAAGAAGTGGCCTGAGCCAGGGCCTGGGTGGCCCCGGAGCGGAGCTCTGCACGGCGGCTCTGCTGCTCGCGGAGCTGGGGGATGATGGAGGCGGGAGGGGGAAGGAGGTGCCCTCTGGGCAAAGCGTGACCCCCTAGAGAAAGTGCCCGCCTGGGCCCCGGACAAATCACCCTCCTCTGGAAAGCCGGGGTCCGGCAGCTCCGGCCCGGCCCGCTTTTATTTCGGAGCGCCCGCAGGGCCGAGTTACGGGGGACGCACGTTTTCCTCCCCGCACGTGTTGGGAAGGCGCAAACCCAAGAGTCCTGGCGAAGGGGATGGGGTCAGCCGGAGAGAACACCCCCGGGGGATTGTGGCGAGGTGGGGGAGGGGGGTCCCCGGGTCTGCGGTTACCTCCTTTCTCGTCCCTCTAAAGGACCCGAAAGTCCTTTGCGGAGGGAGGCGGGCCACGGCTGCTGGGCTGGGCAGGCTCGTGGTGGTGAGGTGTTGCGAGTCCTTTGCTAGGTAACCAGTGGCCTCCGAGTGATCCGGGCTTTACAGTTGTTCCTGGAGTTTCTTCTCCCTCCCGAGGCCTAGCTCTAATGTCATTTCCTTCAGGCAGCCTTAAATGAGCGCTCCTCTTCTCCCCTCCTTTGTCATGCACACACACCCTCAAAAGGTATTGACGTTCTTTCCCTCTGTTGAATTCTTGTGCCTTGTTTTAGTTTTTTGTGGTTGTGTCTTATGGTTACTACTAAAAGATTTGGCGAATTGAATAAATGACAAAGGCTTCCTAGTATCCCCACCTTAGCACCTACCGCTACTACTGCTACTACAACATAGGTGCTCAAATACTTGTTGAATTGCATGAGTTTTTAGTGTTGTATTTAAACCATTGTGTTCATACCCCCTTGTTTCAAAGATGCCAAATGGATTTTTGTTTCTTTTTAAATTGGTTGCTCTTTGACCTGTAGATGAAAGGAACATGTGCTTCCTTGAAGCTATATACCAGGAGTATTCGTTGTATTAGCCCTATATTCTATAATCTCTGTTACTTTGAAAGTGAGTGAACCAGTTGCTTTTTTAGAACATCCCCCAGCTACCTTTAACTGTGATATCAACTCCAAAAAAATAGATCCCCTCAGGCTCATATTGACTTCCAAAAAACCATAAGCTAACATTATCTTCTTTGTATTGTATTTTTACTTATTTTGTTAAATATTTCCTAATTACAAGTTTTGATGCAGGGATTCCTATTGCTTTGAGTACAGATCTTTTTCTGGTTCAGGACTTGAATTGACCAGTTACTTTATTAAATACTATAACCACAAATTGTACTTCTAATTCTAGTAAATGTCTTACAAATTCTTACTCTTGATCATGAGGGGGATCAGTTGAGTGTTAGGTTCCTCTTATCAGAGCACATGATAATAAGTGGAATCACAATAAGTAGCGCCTTTGTAGATGAGGGAGAAGGGTGTAGTATTGGATTAAATGCTTCACTTGGAGTCAGGAAGGTCCTGGGTTTATTGGAATTCAATTCCTTGGTATTTAGTAGCTGGATCACTTGATAAGTAATTTAACTTCTTTGAACCTTAGTTTACTTATCTGCAAAACTGGAGTATTGTACTTACATCAGAGTTTTTAATATCAAGTGATAATGTATGTAAATCACTTATTGTGTTTTGTAAAAGACTGCATACTCTTTGTCCTATACGGGAATTATCAAAATGTTGACTATCACCCTTCTGCTTCTTCCCCCTTCTGAAAGCAACACTCCTGAACTGGAGCTACTGGTCATAGTTTTCACATCATGCCGATGTTCATGCATTTTTTTTACCCTGTCCTCTCTTTCCATTGGACAAGCAGAAGATTCCCACTCAGTAGCTTTGCCCAACCTTAGCCAGGAGCCTTTTTCATACAGTGGGTGGATTTTAGACAGCTGCTGTGAAGAGAGTTCCTTGGTTATGTTTCACTTTCTAGGACTGAGAGGGATGCTTCAAACTGGTCCACTGATAAGCTGAAATCCCTGTTTCTGGCAATCCAAGTTCAAGGCGAGGAGGGCAACTGTGAGGTGACAGAAGTGAGCAAGCTTGATGGAGAGGCATCAATCAACAATCGGAAAGGCAAACTCATCTTCTTCTATGAGTGGACCATCAAACTTAACTGGACAGGTGGGTCCATGCCAGCTTTCTGGCAGGATAAGGGTGTCTGCACTTCACTTTAAATGCCAATGACTCCAGTACCTAACACAGTACTTTGTGCATAGCTGTCACTTGGTAAATATTTATCAAATGGCTGCCTGTGACAAGCTGAAACTATCTCTGAGAAAGGAAAGGAATACATGCTGCCTTGAAGCTTTGTGCAAGAAGTATTAGTTGTCTTAGCCCTATATTCTGTAACCTCTGTGACTTGTCAATGAGTGAACCCGTTGTATTTTTTTAGAGCATCCCCCAGGTTCTTTCAGGCAGTTAAGCACATCTGCCTCTAAAATGATATAGACCAATTTCACTTGTGTTATTCCTAGCCTCCTGGACATTTGGAAAAATCTTAATTCTCATCAAGGTCTTCACTTATATTTCTCCACAGTGCCCCCTTCGATATTTTCAGTGAAGGATATTTGTTTGTGGTCATAATCATAATTGGCTTGGCCCTGACCCCTCTTTTGTGATAACTCTAGAGAGGCAACATGACATAATAAATAAAGAACTGTCCCAGATGTCAGGAAGACCTGGTATAAATCTTGCCTTTGATGTACTAACTGTATGAATATGTGCAAGTCACTTATCTCTGAGTGCCTTGAGCAACTCTAAACTAACTGAGGCAGAGCAAATGTAGGTTTGCTTTACTAAAAGGAGTTTCCCTAGCAGTTTCCTAATGAAATTGAGAGTCTAATAAAGTTAAGAAATCAAATATCTCAAGTAAAGGTGGGAACACAAGACAATCCCTGTTAAACTAAGGAGTTGGGCAAAGTAATCCATAAAATCTCAGATTTTAGTCTCACTGATAGTAACTAGAATTAATGGGGCCTATCAGTGGCAGTGACCTCTGCTAGCTAAGGAAGGAAGCAAAAGGGTTTGACAGACCAAAATCTTGTTGGCAGGTACTTCTAAGTCAGGAGTGAAATACAAGGGACACGTGGAGATCCCCAACTTGTCGGATGAAAATGACGTCAATGAAGTGGAGGTTTGCTTTTTCTGGTCGTTCATCTCTAAAACTTGCTTCTTTCCTCTCTCCCTCCCTCTTTCCCTCTCTTTTTTTCTTTATTCCTTTCTTTGCCCCCTTCCCTCTTTCCTTCCTTTGAAAGAAATGACATAATTAAGATTAATACAGGATTGAGCCAGGTATTCTGAGTCTCATTCTACCACGTGACCATTTCCAAAACTTAGGTTAGTTGAGTTCTTACAAAGCAACTTAGCCTTAATCATATTGTAGATTCTTCTCATACTCTATTCCACTGAATTAATTTTATTCAATGGAAGACTTTTGGTTTCTAAAGCTGTCCATGTCCATCATTGCTTTGACAGAAAAAGACCTTTGAAGGAATTTTTCAAATGGACTTTTTATGTGTTTTCTTTGAAAATGTGGTCTGTAATCATGCAACTGCCTAACTTCTACATCTAGCACTAAAGGTAAGAGGATTTTTGCTTAAGCCTATAAGGTTATTGACAGTCTGGTTCTCCACTCAGGTTAGTGTGAGCCTTGCCAAAGATGAGCCTGACACAACCCTGTTGGCCTTAATGAAGAAAGAAGGTGCGACAAAGATCCGAAATGCAGTAGAAACTTATATCAGGACTCTTAAAACAGGTATGTGTTTGGACAGGCCACTCTTGTATCTGTTTTGTTTGAGGATTAAGAACTAAGAGCTCTTTGCCCATTTGTCTGTCTCAGGGCTGTTAATTTTTGGGGGGCTCAGGAGATAAGAGATCTAAAGGTGTAGCACCCCCTTCTTACAATTTTAGAATAATTAAGGTGCTATATATGTTCCTATCAGAACTGGGTATTAGATCAGCATGTTGCTTTTTGGACACTTTCTATACCAGACCACAGGCATTTTTGTTACAACAGAGAACCAAGCTACAGAACACACTGTAGAGAATTCACATGTCATACTTGGGGACCGAGCTCACTTAAAACAAGTACAGTTTGACACATTATGTTATACAATACATAGATCCCAGTACAGATTAAAGTTGAGATTAACTATCTTCTCTTCCCTTTACAGCTCTATATACAGGAGCACATTATACTTAATGTCACCATTTGTCTCTCTGAAAAAAGTGTTAGTTGTTATTTGGCCTATGAAGTTTTTGCTCAAATTTGTTGGCTGAACAGTGTTATGAGGGGTTTCAAATATTTATATTTGAAACTCGTGTCTGTTTAGAAAGTTTTTCTGTTCATTACCTCCCGGTAGGATTAGTTCCTTCTATATAGTACCCAGAACAAATGCCTCAAACTTGCTAGGAAGTAACCCTGTGGCTGGGATTCTGTCTTTGCAGAATTCACGCAGGGCATGATCTTACCTACTCTGAATGGCGAGACAGTAGATCCAGCCCCCCAGCTGCCAGTGAAAGCTGAGGAGTCCAAAGTAAGTGGCACTTTCTCTGTATGGCAACACTTGAGAGCAAGCCAGGGAAATGAGGGGTGTCAAGAACTACACAGCTACTTGGCTCTCTCTGAAGGAAGACTTGTCTTTTAAATGAATAAAAATAAACATGATATAGATATGTTGTGTCTCTTTTCCCCTCCACTGCAAATATAAAGTGTTTACAAACTGGAAGCAGCGGAAGCTTTGAACAGTCTGAAGTAGCCTTATTTTACAGGTTTCTGGGATGTGCAAAACTCACCGAGGACCCACAATTTCATTCAGCACTAGCCATGTTGGCACAGAGTTACTCATTATGGCTTCCACTGTATGTCTCTTCCAAGCAGCCCTTAATTTGTTATTGTGGCTACTAGATAACTCTGTGAAGCCCTTATCTTCATATTATCTCATGTTCTCACTATTGCCCTTTTCCACCAAGAAATTTAAAGGTGTCACAGTTGAGCAGATTTTTGATCCAGGATCATGTACATAGGATGTTCTTGGAGGGTATATAAAGGATAGTCTGAATAATATGACTCTAAACATTATAAGTAGAAAAGTTTTTTTTTTTTTAAACATAAAGCCTTGCCTGAGAGTAACAATATTTAAAAAGCTTATGCTTCCTAGAGAGGTGCCTGACAATTCAAACCCTCCTCTATCTGTCCTTTTTTTTTTTTTTTTTAAAGCAATTGGGGTTAAGTAACTTTCTCAAGGTTACACAGCCAGTTATTTCTGGGTGTGGTGCTGAGTATCTGAGCCCGGGATTTGATACAGGTCATCCCGATACTGGAGCTGGTGCTCTTACTCGCTGAGCCACCTGGCCGCCCCTAAGCAATTGGGGTTAAGCAGCTTGCTCAAGGTTACACAGCCAGGTGTTTCTGGGTGGGTGCTAAGTGTCTGAGCCCGGGATTCGATCTCCAGGTCTTCTCAACACTGGAGCCGGTGCTCTTACTCGCTGTGCTACCTGGCCGCCCCTCTCTCTATCTGTCTTTGATTCTTATTTCCTTTAAGTAAGCTTAAGAGATTCTCTGTCATGTAGATTGATCAGTTTCAGGTATGTAGGAGGTCTATTAGGGCTTTTCCCAAAATATGTATTGGGATATAATGGAAAAATGATCAGCCTTGGCCCTGTCGTATATTAACCTTCATGCGTCTCTTTAAAATAGGAATGCTGTTATTTCTCACTGCCTATTCCACAGAGTTATGAGGAAAGTGCTTTGTAAACCATAATGAGTTATTAGAGAAATGAGTGGCTGATTATATTAGTCATTAGTCAGCAAATTGATAATTGGCACCATTCCACAGGCCAGACCTGGTACTTTGGCAAGTCAGCCGAAAACTGTGGGTGTCAAGATTCCTACCTGCAAGATCGTCCTGAAGGACACTTTCTTAACATCAGCAGAGGAGCTCTTCAGGGTGTTTGTCACCCAGGAGGTGAGTGCGAGGTTTGAGCAAAAGTGCTTATGCCTACGTTTTGTAACTGTTTTTCCAAGTGACTTGACATTTCTATAGAAAGCAGTTCTTCCTCCTTTTAGCATCTAGAGAGGCACTGCTGTTAACAGGGAACTGTTAGCTTAGTTACTGCCTGAATCTTAGGCCTTAACACAAGAGTTTCTTGATCTGGGTAGGAAAAAAATTCTATCTTTATTTTCACTTAACTCATTGAAATTTATCATTTCCTTTAATTAATTATTTTTTTAAAAACCTTCTGAGGAGTCCATGAGTTTGACCAGACTGCCAAAGGAGTCCATGACACAAAAAGTTAGGTACTCAATAGTTCTTCCCCTTTGAATGATGTCAGGGACCCAGAAAGAAATCCCAAACATAATGTAAACCTGGCCTATGATCTTTTGTGAGATTAAATAGGCCTAGATAAAGCATAACCTGTCATTTCAAAAAGGACTGAAGTAGGGATTAAAGAATGAGTCTGCTTACAGCCTGAATGTGCCTCCTAGATCTCATTCACAGGATGATGTGGAAACTGATTGGCCAGAGGTCATTGTGTCTAATGACAGTGAGGGAAGCCAGCTCTAGGACTGGGGACTTAGGCATAATTTATGGTCCTGTGGCTAAATTGTATGCAAAAAAACAATGTAGTTCCTGCTCTCCGAGAGCTTAGTGATGCCTGATCAACTAGTGATATGGAAATAATCCAAATGACAAATCTGAATCCTCCATGTATTCCTCACTCCTCCATTCCATGGAATAAGAGAGGAGGGGAAAAATATTTTACTTGTTAACATCATTGAAAATGGAGCTTAGATTGGCAATCAAATGTTTTGGGGCCAGGAAGGGAAAGAACTTGATATATGGTCACCCCTAGATGTAAGGTCAAGGCAGAATAATATACAACAGTAAGGCCTTCTAACTGCTAATCCAGGTATGGATTAGGCCCAATTTTGTAAATGAGCTAGCTAAGAACTGAATGAGGCCAAGAATCACTGATGGAATGAATGCTGGGTCTTAGGAAAGCCCAGGCCCCACTACTCACCTCTTCTCTTGTCCTTACAGATGGTTCAGGCCTTCACCCATGCTTCTGCTGTGTTAGAAGCAGATAAGGGGGGAAAGTTCCACTTGTTGGATGGCAGTGTCACCGGGGAGTTCTTGGATCTGGTGAGTGTTGCCTGTGCCCAGACCCTGTTCCAAGAGCTGTGCCATGAGAAGAACAGCACTTTTCCTAACCTTTGGAGTTAAAGTTGGGACCCTTAACCTCTTGTTACAGTTAAAGCTAGATCATTCTAAATGGATAGCTATTTAACTTTGTATCATGATCAAAATGCAGATACAGGAAAAATGTAGCCAAAGGCTGATTACAATGTTAAAACTATATCTGATCCAGTTTGAATGGACCTAATTTAGGGACTGTAGAAGTTAACACATTGTATGAACTTCTTTGTGCTCTCAGCAGCAGAATTTCTTGGATAACAATGTATGACTTCAGCTGAGAGAGGCTAATTCAGAAGGCAAGTCTTGACCAGACTGACTTCTTTTACCCTTATAGGTCCCTGAAAACAAGATTGTGATGAAATGGAGGTTTAAGTCTTGGCCCGATGGTAAGTGTCCCTTCTTTTATTGTACGTATCCCTAAACTAAGCAATTCGATTGAGATTTACTGGGTCTTAAAGTGGTTTGTGGGAATCCCTGAGGTAGTAACATTCTCAGATCAGTTCTGAGCTTGGGACAAGTTTATATGCAACCATTTCCCACATAGAATCTGCAGTTAATTCCTACTAGAAAAATCTAAACTTCTCAGGCTGAAAAGCAGTGTTAAGGGAGAGGGACTTGAGGAATTTCTTCAGATGAGATTTCAGAGTGAAATTTGAAGTCCTAATGACTATTTGACTCCTCCCCAGGACACTTTGCTACCATTACCTTGACCTTTATTGACAAAGATGGAGAGACAGAGCTTCTCATGGAGGGCAAAGGCATCCCATCACCAGAGGAGGAACGGACAAGACAGGGATGGCAGCGGTACTACTTTGAGAGCATCAAACAGACCTTTGGCTATGGCGCACGCTTATTCTAATGTTAACTTCTACAGGGCCATGTCCCACCCAGCAGCTCAGTCCAGCTCTCTACTGTCCTGCAGCTGTGACTGGCAGGATTGCACCATCCCAACCACTACTGTGGGGCTCAGGCCCCCTCCCCATTCATATACCATGGGTTTGTGCATGTTTTCTGCTGGGTGGGATCAGACAGTGAATTCTCTTTTATGTGTACATACGCTAAATAAACATAACTTAAAAAAACAAACATGTGGAAGCAGTGTCCATATCTGAGCTTGGAGCTATGGGATGAAGAATTTCAGTAAAGGCAGCTGGTTTTCTTTGGATTTGGAATTGAGGAAAGTAAGCTGGGAGGAGTTTGTTTCTGATCATATATACCATCTGTGTATGTTCCACCAGTGGAATAGTTTGGAGGTGTGCTGTTTGGGTTTGGGGAGAGACTGCTTCCTACAAGCCAAATAAAACCCATTTGTTTCCTTAATAGTGCTCTAGAACACAACAGCTGAATATAAGAAGAATCACAGTGCTAGAAAGTTAATCAGACTGTTCTAATAAGTCATGTCCTGAAATTCACATAATAAAGTTAGTAGCAAAATTGGGCCTAATCCATACCTGGATTAGCAGTTCGATGGCCTTACTGTTGTATACTATTCTGCCTTGACCTTACATCTAGGGGTGACCAGATACCAAGTGCTTTCCCTTTCTGGCCCCAAAACATTTGATTGCCAATCTAAGCTCCATTTTCAATGATGTTAACAAGTAAAACATTTCTCCCCTCCTCTCTTATTCCATGGAATGGGAGGAATGAGGAATACATGGAGGATTCAGATTTATCATTTGGATTATTTCCATGTCACTAGTTGATCAGGCATCACTAAGCTCTTTGAGAGCAGGAACTACTACATTTTTTGGTTTTTGCATCCAAATTATCACTTGGTATTTGTTGAATTCTTGGTGCTTTGATGAGGGAAATAGGATTTTTCTCTTGTTTTTAAAACCTGTGGATACAGTACCTGGTACTAAACACTTGAAAAAACCCAGACTCTCATGAAAATATTTCTTCCTGTACAAAAACCATAATGCTGGTGGCCAAGGCCTCAAAGTAAGCCAGAGTCTCAGTTTTTAAGAGAAGCTCAAGATTCAGACCTCAAACAATGTTTTTAGGCTTGAATTCCTTAGAAAGTATTATGACATTGTGGTAACCTTGCTGGAGTAGGAGGCATGGAATCAGGTTTAAAGCTTGGGAGGGACCGTAGAGGCCACACAATCCAAACACACTGGACAGAGTATGTCACTCAACAAAGGTCACAGGGGTAGTATACTGTGGCAGAGCTATAATCTGAATACAAATCCTTTAACTCCAAAGTCAATGGGTTTGCCATGTAGTTCTGTGACCCTGGACAAATGGTCTCTCTTTAGCTTCTATTTCTTTGGCTGCAAAATAAGGACAGTAGCTCTTGCATTATGTGTTTTACTGGATTATTATTGGTAGGATTGGATGGGGAAATTGATGGTTAAAGAGCTCTGGGACCATAAAATGGATTTTAGGGACAGCCAGGTGATACACTGGATAGAGCACTGGGCCTGAAGTCTGAAAGAGTCATCTTCCTGAGTTCAAATGTGACTTCAGACATTTATTAGCTGTGTGACCCTGGGTAAGTCATGTAACCCTGTTTGCTTCAGTTTCCACATCTATAAAATGAGCTGGAGAAGGAAATGGCAAACCACTCTGGTCTCTCTGCCAACAAAACCCCAAATGTGGTCAACAAAGAATTAGACAAGACCGAAATGACTGAACAACAACAACCATAAAATGATGCAGAAAGGTAAGCTATTATTGGGAACTATCCAAGATCTTTGCTTTGGATGTAGAGACTGGTCCTTGTAGTGAAACAGTATCTCCAGGGCATTTGGAGTATCATTATTGGTATCTCCCACACCAACAACTTCTTGAAGAAAAGTTACAAATGAGCTCTTTAAAGAAGAGCTGTGGACACAAATCCTGAATCCTAGCCACACCATCTTCCAAGTAGATGCCACTAATAAGCAAAAGATTATTCTTAAGCACTATAGGTACTCTGGAAGGCTAACCACTTGCATCCAAAAAGATACTAAGCAGAAATGCTATATCTATGTCTACTATTAATATCCATCCAATCCCAATGCCATTTCTTTTTCTTTCTCCTCAGAAGTTAAAAGAAACCACTCTATGCCCTACATCAGAATTGTAATTCTGAAATGAATCGCAAATCCTAAACAGTTACTTCAATATTTTTGAAAATCCAGTTAAAATCGAGGAATCAATGGAAGTAGCTACATCCTCTTTGGGGGTTGAGGGGGTAAAGGAGAGAAGGGTCTGAAAAAAAGTGTTTTTTTTTTTTGTATTTGGGAGATGGAAACAATCCAATTAAAATCAGCTTCTAGGAGAAAGAAGGTATCCATCCTTGTCTAATATAGAACCAAGTTGGACAGTATTTACTGAACCAGGCTTTCTGAAACAAAAGGTTTTCTCAAAAGATCAAGGGAAGAAGGTACTGTAACAGCTTTGGGAGAAATTAACCTGGGTAACTAGTGCAGACAGCCATTGCTGAACGAGTGATTTTCAACAATCAATAGTTTTTAGAACTGCAAGGGACCTTAGCAGTCAACTACACAAATAATGCTCCCATTTTACAAATGAGACGAACTCAGATTAGGTGTCTTGCCTAGGGTCATAGTGTCAGCAATCTTAGACATTTGTTTTAATTGATAGAGGGTGAGGATGTCTATTTGGTGAAAGGTGGGATTAATAAATAAGGGAAATCTTTGCTACGATGTGGTTGGGGGTGGTGGTGATGGCGATGGAGTAATAAAATGGATCTGATTTCACAGCCCCCTTCTCTGGGTGTTAGCTTGAAATCAGGGCTTTCTTGGCAGTGCCCACCTCCCCCCCCCCCTTTTTCCAGGTTCTTTAATACCCCATTCCTATTTCACCACAAGCACAGGAGCTGTTCCTACTTGGGAGCACATGTGTGTCTATTATCTTTTCTTGTCTTGGATAATCACTTCAAATTCCTACCCATCTCCATACCCATCATGGTTCTCAATACTCAGGGTTCAGTTTCTTTTGCCAATGATTTGACATGGTAGCAATTTAATGTGTCCCATTTCACAGATTAAATTTAGTTTGGTCTATGGACAAATCACTTATTCAGTTTCTTCTCCAAATCACTTATTCTTTCAGCGCTCCCAGTCAAATCTAAGATTTATTAGTTACTTATTTTTCCATGCTAGAAATTCTCTGAATTGATGAAATAACACATCACCCAAAAAATCAGAACTTGGCATAGTGGAAATTAACAGTGTTTCAATTTACAAGGGGATAGTGCTGCAAACTGATTGTCACAAGAGGTACCGCTTCCAATCTAAGATGTGTTTATTGTTAATGTTGCCAGGCTCATGATACAAAAAGAACAAAACTATCCTGTGCAATGGTGCACAAATATAGATTGGAGAGTAGGCAAAACTCCAGGGGGCGGCCCTTGATAATTGAAGAATACACATCCCTTTATTATTACTTCCCAACTTATCCACTTGTTCCCTTCTCCCAGCACTAATACTGAAGTAGCTCAGGAGATCTCACTGATATGCTCTCTGGGGATACGCACCACAACCAATCCATGCCCACCGTGTGCAACCCTTAACAAGTCTTCCCATAAATTCACCTTGGGAGGTCCACCCAACATGTGCGGTCATTTAAATTCTCTTGACATCTTGGTACATGAGTCATTATGATTCACTCTCATCACACAGCTATCATATCTTTTTCTATCATACATTTCTTCGATGGTAGTCTTTAGCCCACTTCACCTTCACATGCCCTTGTTTGGCATGTGAAGTATTGGCAGTCTATTCAAGAGCCCATTGTGTGCCTCTGCCTGGCCCTTCAGGTGATCCTCAACCCCGATTCCTCAGAGACCCTACTGTTTCATTGCTCCTGTCTGTACAATTTCCCCAAGTATCAACAAACGTTGTAAAGAGGAAAGAATGCTAGCGCTGGAGTCAGGAACCCAGAGTTCTATCTATAGCTAGGTCATGTTTCTATCCTATTCACCCAATGACAAGGCAAACCATGTTTCCTTTCTGGACTTTGGTTTTCTCACCTGTGTGATGAGGGATGATTTTCAAGATCTCTTCCTATCATGCTGTTGTCATTTGTCCTATAAAAGAGAGCAGGGAAGATCTTGCAGCCCATAAAGGGTCTTAGTTGGGGCAGCTAGGTAGTGCTTTGGATAGAATATAGGATCTGGAATCTTGAGTTCAAATTTGAATTCAAATAGTTACTAGCTGTGGGACAATGAGCAAGTCACTTAATCTCTCTTTGCCTCAGTTTCCTCATTTGTAAAATGGGCATAAAAATAGCACCAGGGTTGTTGTTATAAAATGAGATAATAATTGTAAAGTGCTTCATACAGTGCAAGGCACAAAGTAAGTGTTATATTAAATGTTAGCTATTACTAGTGGGCCCTTCTCGAACAGGAGGATCTGTGAAGTGGGGGCAGCCACCCCCCATACAAACTGGAGTACATTCTTTGGCCTCTGAAACAGTCCTCTACAAATGTGCTTTGGATACTGGGGCCAGGCTCAAAATTAAGTAGCCAGATGAACTGTAAATTTTCAAATGGAAAAAAAAAAAAGGAGACAGATAAAAGAGACATGCCACAGCGGCACTGGTTCCCATTATCAGTCAGAGATGATAGAGAGTTCTCATAGGAGCTTCTGGAAGAGCTGAGAAGCAATCCAAACATATGTGGACTGGCACTTTGGAGGTCATATTACAGGGCCGGTGGAAGCCCTGACAGCCTACATTCCTTCCTCTCACCCCAGCCTAAGTTGCAGCAGGTGTAGGGGCAGCTGAGAAGACTGAGGGTACTCCAGGCAAGTACTATTGCTGTCCTGGGTGAGCACTCTCTAGTATAGCAAAGTAAATCAATTTGCATCATTCAAATGCACATGAGTATGGAAAGATACAAGTAACTTTTTGAGTGTTAGTCCAGATTTTGATGAAATTGCTAAATGCATGGTGATCTGGTGTCCCCCTCCCCCTGCTTCCCAGGTCTGTCTGTTAAAGTGCAAAAAGGGTTTCAGGAGCCAAAGAGTCAGTTGCCTTTGGATTGTCCTGCCCTGCTCACATCTCCCTGTTAGATGAATCCCTAGCCCTCATATGAAACCCTTAATGAGGAGAGCTTTCTTTCAGTGCCCTCCTGAGAACCTTACAGGGCAGGCCATAGGCTGTTCAAATCCATTTCAACCACCCCTGGATTCCTCCCACTGCTCCCTGCTTTACCAGGCAGTGGTTTCAAATAAAGTGCTTTATTGTTGAAGATCCAAAAAGATCCCATTTGCAGCTCATTGAGTCTCCTTTACCCTCTTTCCTACCTTCCAAAGAACTTGGTAACAAGTGACAGCTGGGACTAAATCAAGTTAATTCCTCACAGATAGAAGCTGCAAGATACTGCAATCCAGGATGGAAAAGAAGGGCACCACAGAGCTGGAGTAAGCCAATAGGAAGTGAGGGGCTCTTAGGTCTGGGGAGGGGAATAGGTATGGAGCAGAGATGTGTGTACCATTCTAAGTCAACTATAGCTCTGACCCCACCCTTCTTCAATCCTGCCCTGTTCCGACATCCAATTACATCCTCACTCAGGCTTTTACATTCCCAAGGTGGGAGTGGGACCGGGAGCAAAATATCCATAGGATAGAGAGCAAGGGTTGGGATCAGCATGAATCTTCTTTTCCCTGGTTGGGTACCATTCCCCTATCCCTAATCCAATCAACCCAGTTCTTATCACCTTACCTCCTCCCAACACATTGAGGTATACCTGCTTTAGACCTTAATGCCTTTGTGGGATTGCTTTGATGCAGACTAAGGAAATATTGACACAAATGGACCAATCTCTCTCAAGCACTCTGTGGGCTGAAGATGCCTGGCCTTTTGCATTACTCTCCCTGTCTAGCTGCCCACAAAACATTACCCCCAAACACCAGAAGTAAATGTCTAATCTATTATCTTATTGGGGAAAATAGGAAGGTGGTGGCACTGAGGTACTCAGCCAGACTCTTGGGGGAGGGTTGGGGAGAGTGTTGTGCCCTATTACAAATGAGTTTGTGCCCTATTACAGAGCTGGTTGAAGCCAAAGTAACTGTCCCAGAGATACTTGGCAGTGGTAATAATGTTCACCCACCCTATTTGCTCAGACCCCTCAGAAAGGAGATAGGGAAGACATGGGGTTGGACAGATCTGAGTGACTGGATCCTACTACCATTTGTTCTCAACTGACCCTCAATCATTGCCCAGATCCTCAGAGTCATTGGAGATGAAGGTACTTATCTCTAGTTCAACTGAGCCACTCCTAAGAGCCATTAAGCAAGTCTTAAGCTTCTAACCCTTCTCCCCAAGAAAGTGGAGTCTGGCTGGATGGCTATGTGAAAACTTGTGTCCAAACTGATAAGATGAGGACACAGGAACTTGGGATTGAGAGGAAAACAGGTCTCCTTGCAGTAGGGCAAGACAGAGAGGTTGGGGGATGGGAGAGCTGAATCCACAGGGCTATTAAGGGCTTTTTGAATGACACAACCCTCTTTTTACCACTCAGAACCCAAGGATGTGCTGATCTAACACCAACCTTTCACTCATTCTGTCTCTGTGTCTTTTTTTGTCTGTCTGTCTCACATACACACATACCCACACTTCCTTCACCTAGCATATTCCAAACAAGAAAATGACAGGTGAAGCCAATTACCTGAGAAGTCCCTTTCAGGGAGGCTTCTCACTCCACTAAACTAGGAGAAAACATGCAAGGGTCAGAGATGCCCAGGAAAACCCTTCCCCATTTAGCAGCTTGGCATAGATACCCCAGTTGTGAGGTGTTCTTACCCTACCCTTTTCCAGATATTCCTAGGGAGCAGCCAACAGGAGCCCATTACCTCTGGCCCAGCCACCAGAGACAAAGCCAAGCCTCCATCCATCCTCCATGTTTTGAGCCTCCCTGACCCTTTGGTTAATATTCTTTGGCCTCCTGCAACTGGGCCAAGTACTCATCCTCAGGTGGGTTGTCAGCACAGGCCCGCCCATTGTTTGGGGGTCGTGCTGCATGGTAGCGGCTCCAGTCACCTTTGCATAGGATCCAAGGTAGCGTGTCCACCTTGAAGTGCAGCTCTGGGGAGAAGTCAGTACTGATGAGGTCAGGTGCGCCAGCCCCCTTCCCACGAGTCAGCAGCCGGCTGCCCTCATCATAACAGCAGTGCTGGGCAGCCAGCGTGGTACTGTCCAAAGAGAGGAGGGAGCGCAGGCAGAAGCGAGCAGTTGGCTGATAGACATCCAGGCGTTCCTTGGGGCCACTCGCATCCCTCCAGCGAAAGCTTCTGCCTTGCTGCTCATCAGGAAGGCTCACAGCACTGTACACAGCCTCCAGAGGATAGGCACATGGGCAGCTGGGCAGATCTGTCAGCACCTTACTCATGTATTTTGCCAGGAAGTCACTCTTGCAGTTTAGCCACTTCTCACAGCTGTCTACCTCTGGGCGGGGGAAAGGAAGGAATCCATTTTGACTACTTAGCACAGTGCCTTATACATATTTGGTGTCCAAGAAATATTGATTGAAAAAATGAATGAATGAGTGGGATGCAACCATTCCCTTCTTATTCTCCTCAAAGCATCCAGTAGTCATCATGAACTTGGCAATGAGAGCATACCCTTGTAAAAGCCTTAAAGGTCTTTTCCCCTAAACTGCTGTCAGGGTGACTCTGGGAATAGGAATCAGAGCAAGAGGCCAGTTTGGCAAAGTCCAGTAGGAAACACTCCTTTCTCCTTACCCAGCTCCTCCAACTCTTACTCGGGAGGAAGGGGTTCAAGCAAACCTACTGTAGCTACAGCTGGGGAGAGACTGCCTTTCTTTCTCAGGACCACCATGGCAATGTGGTCCTTTCAGGGAACCTCAGAATTCCAGAGATGTCAGAGACCTCCAGAGGCTATCTAGTCCAGTTCATTTTACCTGGAGCATGTGCTGCCCCATTCTATCATCCCAGTCAAGCAGCCCATGCCTGAACACCTCCAACATCAGGGGGCACATTAATTTGCAGGTATGACCCATTTCATTTAGGAGCAGCTCTAATTATTAGGAAGGGAGACCACATTTGGTGCCTGAGCTAGGAGTTTCTTATACACCATCTTGGACATACACCTTAGGGAGCATCCCTAAAAAGGGGTATTCTGGGAGAGAAGAAGGTGCCATATCCCACATAGCCAGTTGTTAAAAGAGCTAAGGTTCTGTCTTATTTTGGCCACTCTTTAGTTTTGTGATACAGTTAAAATCTCTGGGGCTTAGTTTCCTAATTTGCCAAATGGAACCTTGCCCTGTTGACCTCCCCACTGAATTGTCATGAAGACTAAATAGATCAGAGGATCCCAGAGCTGGGGCTAGGAGAGACCTCAGAGGCCATCTAATGCAACCCTCTCATTTTACAGATAAGGAAACTGAGGCCCAGGGAAATTAAATAACACATAGGTAGCAAGCATCAGTGGCAGATTTTGAATCCAAATTCTTGAAAAGTTGTAGTTCATCCTTCATTTTCTTTTTGAGGGCAATTGGGGTTAAGTGACTTGCCCAAGGTCACACAACTAGTTTTTGTGTTAAGTGTCTGAGGCCAGATTTGAACCCAGGTCCTCCTGACTCAAGGACCAGTGCTCTATTCACTGCACCACCTAGCCGCCCCTTCATCCTTCCTTCTCTCAAAGAGGACTAATGACATCAGCTGGACATTGTTTTTACTTGCAAGTGAACTGGATTTAAGTGAGGCAGGGCTGCGCAAAGTCATCAGCCTCACTCTCTCCTCCTCCAGGGTTGTCAGAGTCCAGTGACAAAACATAAGTCAAGACAACTGGTGTTAGTCCTGGATACAGTAGGAGACTTTGACCTTTCTAAGCTAAGGTCTTTCCCAGGTCTCAGTTTGCCTAAGGCAATGCCCATTTGTAAGGGTTATGGGATTTAAAGATCTTCCATGCCCCGTTGGACTTGCTGACGTAGCAGGAAGGGGCGGAGCAAGAGGAAGCGGAAGCCAAGCTAGCCTTCCTTCGGTGGCTGGCGGTGGTGGTGACGGCGGCAGCAGCAGAGGCAGTGGCAGCGCGAAACCCTTTTTGAGTTAGAACTGCTGAGGACTTTCTGCTAAGGACTCCTGCTGAGGACTGCCAGGGGCCGGAGCTGCTGGGAGCGCTCTTCCAGGACGCTGGGTGGTTGCTGTGAGTGGGGAGAGGAGGACCTTTGCCTGAGGTAGCCTGTTCTGTTTTAAAGGCTTGAAAATGTGGGTGCTTTCTACTTTATCTACCTGTGCCAATGTCATAACTACTCTGATGGCTTTCACTTTCTGGTTTTGGGACTCAGTCTTTTGGTATCTTAATAAATTTTCTAGTTTATTTCCTCATATGGCAAACATGACGTATTTT